>NC_053497.1:92829656-94029656 GCF_905171775.1 Rana temporaria
CTCAGAATTCTCAGACAAGATTATCAAATTTTTGACTTTGAATGGATGTAAAGAAGAGAAGACTGCAGATAGACAGGTACTACTTATGTAGGAGGATTTCTTTCATCTCTGTGTATCACCTGAGTATAGCACATTCACTGAATATATGTATAGGTTTGCAACCACTTTAAGCATAGCTGTTGTCATGATCCAGGGTCATGCTCAGAGACCAGTAGCTATAGCAATGGGGGTGCTCCCACCAACCAGATAGATACGTACAGAAGCTGTGGTCCAGTAGCAGATATAGCAGATAGGAATCAAGCAATCAAGCACACGTGTAGTCAGTAACAAGCTAAAGGTCAGTAACAAGTGGTTGCAGGTTGGGGTCAAGAAGAAGCGTAGTTGAGGAACAAGCCAAAGGTTAGTTACGAGTGTTAGCAAAGATAAGAGCCCCTCAGAAGTGAAAAGAAGGAGATATTAGTTGAAAGACCACAATAATATAAGAAAAAGTAAGTGCAAAGGCATGGCTAAAACAGTAAGTTCAATGATAAAAGGGTGCAAGGTTCAAGAGAAACAAGGTTCAAGACAAGAATGTTCTTCACTATTACCTAGGCTGCTTGTGGTGGGGCCAACTCACCATTGCACACATGGGCAGATTCATGAAGAGATACGATCCGACTGTGCAATTTTCGAGGTAAGTGCTTTGTGAATACTGCACTGGCCTCGATAATTGCACCGGCGGATCGTAAATCAACATAGATTACCCGAGATCTAAAGATCCGCTAATCTATGTGAATCTAGCCCCATGGCTTTTTTGCTTCTATCACTCTTCTCTGTCCTCTGACTCTCCAGGTTGTACGACACGTCGCTAATGCCTGGGACAGGCAGGGGGCATTCATGTGACATCAAAATTTAAGGCAGCACCCCTACTTAGAAGCGAGCCATACACCCTGTGTCTCGTTATCATAACCTTAAGATGTATACAGGGTGCATCCCAGTCCTACAATACATACACCTGCTCCAGAATGCAATATTTTAAACACTTAAGCCCCGGACCAATATGCTGCTAAATGTCCAAAGGCTTTTTTACAATTCAGCACTGCGTCGCTTTAACAGACAATTGCGTGGTCGTGCGACGTGGGGCTCCCAAACAAAATTGACGTCCTTTTTTTCCCCACAAAATAGAGATTTCTTTTGGTGGTATTTGATCACCTCTGCGGTTTTTATTTTTTGCGCTATAAACAAAAATAGAGCGACAATTTTGAAAAAATGCAATATTTTTACTTTTTGCTGTAATAAATGATCCCCCAAAAAACATATATAAACATTTTTTTCCTCAGTTTAGGCCGATACGTATTCTTCTACCTATTTTTGGTAAAAAAAATCGCAATAAGCGTTTATCGATTGGTTTTGCACAAAATTTATAGCGTTTACAAAATAGGGGAATAGTTTTTATTATTTATTTAATTTTTACTACTAATGGCGGCGATCAGCGTTTTTTTTTTTCGTGACTGCGACATTATGGCGGACACTTCGGACAATTTTGACACATTTTGGGGACCATTATTGCCATTTTCACAGCAAAAAATGCATTTAAATTGCATTGTTTATTGTGAAAATGACAGTTGCAGGGTGGGAGTTATCCACAGGGGGCACTGTAGGAGTTAGGGTTCACCTAGTGTGTGTTTACAACTGTAGGGGTGTGTGGCTGTAGGGTCTGACGTCATCGATCGAGTCTCCCTATAAAAGGGATCACTCGCTCACTCGATCGATGCAGCCGCCACAGTGAAGCCACGGGGAAGCAGTGTTTACACACGGCTCTCCCCGTTCTTCTGCTCCAGGGAGCGATCGCGACGGGGCGGCTGTTTAACGAATAGCCGCGCCGTCGTCCCGGATCGCTCCCTGCGGGAATCCGACCACCGCATGTAGCGGGGGGGGTCCCGATCGGACCCCCGACCCGCGGAAAGGCGGGGACATAACCTGTACGCCCATATGCTGTACGTGCCATTCTGTGGACGTACATATACATGCGGCGGTCGTCAAGTGGTTAAATGGAGACACCACTTAGCAGTCTAGCTTCACTCTGCCACTTATACCCTAGTGACAGAGCGGGTCCCGCCAGGGACCAGTGCGGGCCCATGCATTGCGTAAAATTAACTTTTAACTCTCTAGGTCCCTCGGGGTCTCCACCATGTGGGTACGGTCCCATTTGCTGGTGGAATGACCACTCAGCAGTAGAGATGATTTGAACACCCTGTTAGGGTTCACAGCAGAACTCCCGAACAAGGGAAAAGTTCTAATCCAAACGGCGAACAGAAAAAATCAAAAGTGCCCATTTTGAAAGCTTATATGCAAGTAATTGGCCATAAAAGGTTTATGGGTATGGGTCTGGGTACTGCCCTGGGGGACATGTATCAATGCAAATTTTTTTTTAAAAGGTAGTTTTTTTAGGAGCTAGGGGCCAAATCTTCAAAGGAGATACGCAGGCGGAACTGCTGTTCAGCCTGCGTATCCCTGTGGCTATCTTTGGAAACGATCCTCAGAAGGATTTTTCCAAAGATAGTCAGAAGATCCGACATCTGTAAAGACACTTATACTGTCGGATCTTAGGATGCAGTACCGCATCCGCCGCTGGGGGCATTTCGAGTCGAAATGGCCGGCTAGCGTATGCAAATGAGTACTTAAGCAGATCCACAAAGCTTTTAAGCTTTGTGTTTCCTGCGTAAGTTACGATTTGCTTGCGCAAAATTAGGGCTGGTTTTACAATGTGTAAAGTTAGTACACCATGTAAAAACCAGACCTTTTTTTCGATCGCCGCGTTTTTTTTTTAAATTTTGATTTTTTTTTCCCGGCGCGTAACTTTTTTTTTTTACCCGTCGCAACTTTATTGTCCCGTCGCAATCCACAAAGCCCGACATAAATTAAGTTCGCGCGCTGGCCCGTCGGGAAAAATGATGTCAAACACGCATGCGCAGTACGTCCGGCGCGGGAGCGCGCCTCAGTTGAATAGGAATCGCCCCCCTCGAGCAGACGACCGCCTTGCGACGGAGGCACTTAGGTTACACGGCGTGTAATTTCTAGGTAAGTGCTTTGTGGATCGGGCACTTAGGTAGAAATTTAACGCCTGTGTAACTTAACTGCTGAAAGTTAAGGTAGGCAGGTTTTTTGAGAATATGGCCCAGTGATTTATTGATTGCTTACAGTGGCAACAATAACAATGAAAAATCCCCTTAAATATAGTGCCTGGGCGTTCCCCTTAAGCCTCGTACACACGATCATTCCATCTGATGAGAACGGTCCTGAAGGACCGTTGTCATAGATTAACCGATGAAGCTGACTGATGGTCCGTCACGGCTACACACCATAGGGTAAATTAATCGATCGTGTCAGAACATGGTGACGTAAAACACAACAACGTGCTGAAAAAAACGAAGTTCAATGCTTCCAAGCATGCGTCGACTTGATTCTGAGCATGCGTGGATTTTTTAAAACCGATGGTCATGCCTACTAACGATCAGTTTTTGACCTATCGGTTAGGAATCCATTGGTTAAATTTAAAACAAGTTGGCTTTTTTTAAACCGATGGTTTAAATAACCTATGGGACCCCCACACGATCGGTTTTGACCGATGAAAAACGGTCCATTTAGACCGTTGTCCTCTGGTTAAACCTATCGTGCGTATGAGGCCTTAGTGTGCTATAGTGTGCTATTGGAGGGGACTGATAACAAAATATACAAGGTACTGTTAGCAACAATTCAGAGTCATGCCTCCTTAGAAATCGCAGGAAAGTGGGTGGAAAGACATTGGGGAGATAGACGAGACCAGTGGAGAGGGGCGCTTGAATCTGTCCCGGTGGTATCTGTCTCTGCGGTCGGACAGATTTTCGCAAACTCTTTATCCTACCACAGGGGCTTACAGAACAGCGCCACAACTACATAGATGGGGGAAGAAGGATACCCCTATGTGCCCAAAGTTGTAAAATCAGCAGGGGGATTTCATACACTTGATTTGGAGATGCCCAAAGCTTCACAGGTACTGGGAGGAAGTATCACAGTGTATCACTAGAGTGGCACAGGTACCAGTTCCATTGGATCCCCTAGTATACTTGTTAGGGGCCATTGACCCTGGAGAGTATACAAAAAGAAAGTACTATATGGTAACAAGACTGCTGTATTTGGAAAGAAAACTCATTGCACGTTATTGGATGGCCCCGGGGGTCCCCACAGGGAAGCAATAGATTGCATATGTCAACTCCCTGTTGGGTAGAGAACACCTGGCCTACAAACGAAGGAAAGCAGAGGGTAATTTGAGGAGATTTGGTATTCCTGGTTGAGAGATGCGAGTGTCGCACCACAAAAATTGGTGATGGATAGATTCTCTATGTAGAGTGCAGAGGACAGGGGGGGGTGGGGCAGGGATATAAAAATATAGAGACGTACATTGGAATATTATAGGAATGTAAAAATTGTTGTATAATGTATGTCAATTGAAATGCAATGAATGTCGAATAGGCATATTTATGTATGAAATAAGAAAGAAAAAAGAAAAATAAAGTGGATTAAAAAAAAAAAATAGTGTGCTATTGTGCTTCTATTGTCAGTGATAATATCAGTTTAGTGTGAATCTAGTGTTAGTTCAGTGTGAATGTAGCGTGACCATTAATTTGTACTTTAGTGTAATTTTTTGGAGTGCAGTGTAACCATAATTTTTTACTTTAGTGTCAGTTTTGTGAGCACGGTGGTGACCTTCATTTTTACTTTACCATAGCAAATCTGATGTTTACTGTACAATTAAAAAGCATCTTGTTTGCTGGTAAATACAGTTCTAGGCTGCTTTGTTTCTATTTGCAAACAAAGCAGTCCAGGATTCCCCTCATCTATAGAAGACCCTAATTGTGGAGGAGATTTTTGTATAAAATTTTAACAGGGGGCCCTACATAAATAAATGGTATGGCATTCCCCAGAAAATACATACCAGACACTTGTCCTTGGACACTTATCTGGTAAGAAATGTCATTGAGGACCCTTAGAAAGAAAAACAAAAACTGCATGTGATCCCGAAAATGAATAACAGACCCTGGCTTGCCAGGGAAAAGGGAAGGAAAAGTTTGCACTTCTCCTTCCCTTGCCAAGGCATCTTGTTCTCATGTTGACATAGGACAAAAGATCCTTTCCCACAACCCTTATCGAGTGATCATGTCCATATTTTGTTAATGACATCATCCAGAAAACTGTGTCCCTTTTGTTTACATTCTGCAGTGGGGACTGGGAGATGCAATTTATGGCAAGCAGTTGTCAAAGGGTTTTTGGTGGGTTTTTGAGTGTAAATCAACATCATTGATGTAGATATGCTTCACTGGACCATGTGATTGATGAGTAATTTACACTGTGTGACTTTTTTTTAAAAGGGGGCTTCTAGATTCCAATAACCCCTTCCACCTGCAGACCCCCACAAGCCAAGGCTGTGAGAAAGAGACACTTGTCCTCATCAAAATATGTGGCCTAGTATGGTTCAGAAGAAGGTGTGGCACACTTGTATCCCCTTTCTTGGCCTGACACGTTTTACGCTTGGATAAGGATCTGTTATGGATTTGCGGGAACACACTTTTTGTGGGATTCTCCCTTAACCACTTTCCATCATTATACATTGGCTGTTTGAAGTGGAATATCATTGTTATGGCAGAAGCTTACTGCCATAACCCCAGTATCCACTTCTTCAGCGGGCAGTCGGCTTTGAATTCAAAGTGGTCTAAGTGGTGGATTCACCGCAAGATCACTTTGATTGGTGGCGGGAGAGGTGTATAATCTCAAGAGTGATTAAATAAGACTGCAAACTCCTCAGGTTAAAAAAATAAACATATATGTGTTTTCAACTGAGCATTTAGCTGTTTGCATGACGTTTTGTCTAAAGGTTAGCAGCTTGTAAGAATATTAAAGACCAGCTGTAAAAATAAGCTTGAAAGAATTCCATCTGCTTTGATACAAAATAAAATTCACATCCCTAATGATGAAAATTATGGCCAATTAACAAGGAAAATCACAATTTCACAGGTAGTTGACCATTTATGAATCTCTCGATTGCACATCAATAGGGTACCATTATTCTTTAATCAATTTTTACAGCTGTTTTGTAAATCTGGTTGTCTTTTTCAACAGTAATATTCTGCAATATGAAAAAAGTGTGTTTAATTGTAAGGTCACTGGAGTCAGCTTATGCTCATATTAGAGCACTACCTATAAATTAAATGCATTATTCTCCAAGGGCATCAAATGCATAATTGGCACTATGGTCCCTTGATAACAGAGTTATCAGGACTGTAGAAAGGTATATCTCTGAACAGAAAAAAGTAAAACTTTTTTGTTGTACAGTAATGACAAATGCAAAAGGTAATGTTCAGAACATTTTCTGATTGCCATGTTTAAAACACTATGCATTAAAAATTTATATTTGTCTGTGCTCGGATAATAGACAAAATACACACACATACACTATATTGTCAAAAAGATTGGGACACCTGCCTTTACACACACATGAACTTTAATGGCATCCCAGTCTTAAGCCCTGTACATACGATCAGATATCTGATGGAATCTAATCGATGGATTTTTTCGTCGGATATCCGATGAAGCTGACTTTCATCAGTCTTGAATACACACCATCGGTCAAAAATCCGACCATGTCCAAACGCAGTGAAGTAAAACACTACGACGAGCTGAGAAAAATTAAGTTCAATGCTTTCGAGAATGCGTCGACTTGATTCTGAGCATTTGTGGATTTTTGACCGATAGAAAAAAACGATCGTCTGTCCATCGGTCAAAAATCCACACATGCTCAGAATCAAGTCGACGCATGCTCGAAAGCATTGAACTTCATTTTTCTCAGCACGTCGTAGTGTTTATAGTAGTGTTGAAGGATATCATTTTGAAAGTCTAGTGGGAACCAAGTATCATCTAGTTAGAACTTTTAGGTCTGCCTCCATCAGAGATACGTTGAGTATACCTTGGTTCGACCAAGTGATCACTCTGTGCCATTTGTCCAGCTCCCATTCCTGTTTGAGCTCACTTTCCCAGGCCAACATAAAGGTTGTTTAGAATGCTCTACAGATAGTGATCACCCCCCCCCTCTGCTTCATAAGCTGGCCACACCAATGTTCATGAAAAGATAAGGCCATGAGACAGTATCGAAGGCTTTGTGTAAATATATAGATAGTAAAAGTCCTCCTTGAGATTGCCCCCCATCCCAGCCTCTTCTCAACAGTGAGATAATGTCAATTGCCTGTCTAATCTGATCTTTATGTATGTATAAGCTTATGAAGAAAGACACCTGGTCCACTAACAATTTGGTTAGGATCTTTAGGTCATTACTAATTAATTATGTAATAAGGCCAGTATGCTGGCCTGAATTTATGGGAGGAGCCCGGGGGTATTTAACCAGCCCACTCACCTGTGGTCATTGTTGGTTTCCTGTGAGCGATACCACACATCACTGGGCTGACTCTTCCCAGCTCACCTCACGTTTGTGAGTCCTGGCATTTTGATCGCAGGTGCATTTCGGCTTCTTCGTTTGTGCTCTTCGTCGGCGGTTCCCGCTCACTGTCGCAGGTACTTTCCGAATCTTTCGCATTATGTGCGATCTTGCAATTTGTTATGCTACCTGTCCCGCATCCTTGCTTCTGAGTTGTGGTCTGCCAAACATATGTTTAATGTATAATTCCAAACCTCTGAGTCGCGGTCGGTCTTTCTCCGATATCACTCGCTGTAGATTTCACTGGATATAAAGATTCACTGTCCATGGGTTTGCCGTCTCTTCCATTTAGAGACAAACATGTATTGTTTGTACAGGTTTCTGTGGCTGATTGAGTTGATAATTAGGCCCACCTGATGCCTTCTCTGCACTGGGTTAGCCTGGGGGGAGGGGTGGTTGGTTGGTGTTCAGTTTCAGAGTAAGGGGTGACATACACTCTACAACCAATTCATATCAGATCAATTTAATTCTTCTGATTCGTATGGGATTCATTTAATATATTTACGAACTGATTCGGGTCACACACATTGCATACTTTCTACCGTTGCCATTCGTTGTTGTCCCCCATGCCGTGTGTTTTAGTTCCTACAGTGGAACTTACAAATTGTTTGCACACGTTTTCTCTCTTTGTTTACCAACCAAAGTAATTTTTGTGCGTCATCCACGGGGAAACACCATGCTCTTCAGATGTCTTGCACACCCACCATGCTTTACGTAGATAAAGTCTTTTTTTTTTTTTTTTTCGAACTGTCGCAGATAGGATTTGTACAAATTCTTTGTTTCATGCACTGTTTTGCCAGATAACCCGTGCCATCAAAACCCCACTGTGGAACTTGCGAGTCATTTGTCAAGTCTCCGTATGCAGCCTTATTTGAGCCACGATCTTATTGTGCAATTCATGAGCACATGCCACGTAGTAGGCCCATGTCACTTAGGAATACACTGTCTATCATTCCAGTTATTTTACTTACATTACCCTCCGGTGGAATTTAGTCACATCAGCGACTCGCCGGTTCATCCCTGCTATTTTTTTTCCCCCATCTCATTCACTGAGCCCTCGTTCACATTGATGCTACTTTGAAATCACACTACTTCACTTGAAGTAGCAAGGTCAGTGGGATTTCAGGTGCTACGTCAGACACATCTGTGCGGCTTCATGCTCAGATGACTATTGAAGTCGCACCGGATAACAGCATAGGTAACTACTTTTGCAAATCGAAGCGGTGCCGCAAAATCTGTGTCCCACTGATTGGAACAGTGCCATTGCCTCCAATAGGCTGCGACTTGTCATGCGAGCGATTTGATCTCTCAAATCGCATTACAGATCGCTCCAATGTGAACCTAGGCTGACAGTAATTTAATTTGTCACGTTTTTGTTTTCCCTTCACTCCAATTCGAATCCAGTCGCGTCTGCGATACACTGATTCATGTCAACTCGTGCTAGTCATTCTGGCTCATTGCATCTCACACTCCACAGTCAGGTCCGTTATCAGTCGCAAATTGCAGCACACCTGTTAGCGCCACTGTTATGGCAAACATTTCAGTCGTTTGATTCACCTACCCTTCAATCTGATTCGAATTCAAGTCGCATCCGATGCACCGATTTGTCCCAGCGTGCCCCAGGTGTTTGTTGGCCTCATTTCAGTACATGCTCCAGAGTTCGCTCATTGTTGCACGACTCGCACCTCTGTCATGGGAAGATTCTGTCACTCATTTCACTGTCACGCATCTGATTAGAATCCACACGCATTCTCATGTGCAGGTTTATCTCAAGCGTGCCCTAGTTGTTGTTGGCCTTATTTCAGTACATGCTCCAGAGTTGCTCGTTGTCAGTCGCATCCGCAGCACAGCGATTCGTGCCTCTGTCATGGGAATTTTTTGTCACTCCATTTTACCGAAACGCATCTGATTTGAAACCACGCGCAATCTCACATGCTCCAGTCGCATCCTCATGCACCAATCCGTCCCAGCGTGCCCCAGTTGCCTCATTTCAGTACATGCTCCAGAGTTGCTCGTTGTCAGTCGCATCGGCGGTGCATCGATTCGTGCCTCTGTCATGAGAATTTCTGTCACTTATTTTACTGTTATTCATCTGATTTGAATCCACACACATTCTCATGTGCAGGTTTATCTCAAGCGTGCCCTAGTTGTTTTTGGCCTTATTTCAGTACATGCTCCAGAGTTGCTCGTTGTCAGTCGCATCCGCAGCACAGCGATTCATGCCTCTGTCATGGGAATTTCTGTCACTCATTTTACCGAAACGCATCTGATTTGAAACCACGCGCATTCTCATGTGCAGGTTTATCTCAAGTGTGCCCTAGTTGTCGTTGGCCTCATTTCAGTACATGCTCCAGAGTTGCTTGCTGTCAGTCGCATCCGCTGGGCAGCGATTCGTGCCTCTGTCATGAGAATTTCTGTCACCCAATTTCCCTGAAAAGCATCCAAATTGAAACCACGCACATTCTCACGTGCTCCAATCGCATCCTCATGCACCAATTCGTCTTGGCGTGCCCCAGTTGCTATTCAGCCTCATTTCAGTACATGCGCCAGAGTCCGGCTCATTCTCAGTCGCAACCATGGCCCGACCAATCCGCGCCTCTGTCATAGCAATAATTTCATTAAACTGTCACATACCGCACTCTGATTTGAATTTAGTCGCATCCGTGATGCACCGATTCGTCCCAGTGTGCCCCAGTTGTTTGGTCTCATTTCAGTACATGCTCCAGAGTCTGGTCGTTGTCAGTCGCACGTGCGGCATACCGATTCATGCCTCTGTCATGGCAAAACATTCCACTGTCTTTTATCATGTTCCGATTCTAATCCGGTCGCATCCTCATGCACCGTTTCGTCTCGGCATATCCCCCAAAAAAAAAAAAAACCAAGCCCTCGCCAACAGCCGATCTGAATCTAGTCGCAACGTCGGCCCTATGATTCGGATCCTCAGTAACCACAAACCCCTTCAACCACTAACACCATCAGCCGTTCCGAGTCTAGTCATATCATCGGTGCAATGACTCGGATCCGGCACACAAGCCCCTCCGTCACCTTGCATCCACAGCCGATCCCAATCCAATCGCATCATCGGCGCAACGATTCGGATCCTCGGCAATACAAACTTCACCAACCGACCCGAGTACAGTCGCAGCACCGGCCCAACGTTTCAGATCCTTCACAAAACAACCCCGCCGATGCTCACACCTCGAATTATTTGCGTTGGCGATACGAATACAGTGGTACTTATGATTCAGATCCCGGGCCTTACGTTTGTTGTCAAGCATAAACATTTGCATCTCACTCCATCTGTATTTACAGTGTTGCGCACGGTCCTTCCTACATACTCCAAATTTCCGCTAAACTTTGTTTTCACCTTTCTAATAAAGCTGCTTAATTGCAATTGTGGCTTAAATCGGTCACTCATCTCCAGTAGCAACTCGGCTGATCACCTATTTTCTGTCGTGCTCACACGCAAACTTGCATTCACTACGTCTATTGTTCCTTCAAGTTGACCCACATCAGGTCAGTGCTCCAAGACTTCACCCGCACAAGGGGTGTACTAAGAAGCAGCTTCAATCTCTCCCGGGGATGCTCAATTTGCAGTTTGGATCATTCCCCAGGGTCGATCTTTTGTATCATGCCTCCTGGTCTTCCTCTCCCAGATACAGGACTCCGATCAGATCCTTAACTTAGACACCGCGGCAGTAGCGGACCTTTCAATATGGGAGGAGTTCCTTACTACTTGAAACAGTATCAACGTTATACCATCAATATCGCCCCCCCATCACCGCAGGTAGTGAAGGATGCCGCAGCTTCCACAGGCTTCGCTGCAATTTTTGGCCACTATTGGTTTGCAGGACCATGGCCTCCAGAGACACTCTTAATTCCAGGGTTTACCCGGACTTCCTCCGTGTTCAAACAATTCCCGATCGTGGCAGCCGCTCAGCTCTGGGGTCATTATCTGGACAGGACGAACCGTGGCCTTCACCACCGACAACCAGGCCATGGCCAACATTATTAGTAAAGGCAAGTCTAAGTTATGTCCTTCCTACGCAGGCCCATACAACTATCCCCACAGCACCAGTTAATGTCCACTATCTTGGCTAGTTCCCCATTTGGCTTTCTCCCCAGCCTGGTCATTCAAGCAACCATCTACTCGGCCTAGAGAGAAGATAGGCTCCAATTGGGTATGTGGATGAATCCATATCCTCTCAGAGAAACCCAGGTGCCGGAAATGCACAAAGCAATTGTAGAAAAATGTTTGGACAGCCTCACTCTGGAAAAACCTTATTGGTTGCCTTTATTGATAAAAGTATTTAAACACCACACATCACAGAAAAGACAGGGGCATACAGCTGATGTTTCGCACTACAATCAGTGCTTACTCATAGCTCATCTACTCGGCCTACCATGGGTTCTTGCGGCCTAGCGAGTTCACCCACAGCTACCCCACCGGCCAAGTTCTACATAGACCTCACTTGGCTCGCTACCACGACCACTTCATTCTCCACCTGGCACTATCCAAAACCCAGCGATCAGGCACTGGGGTAGACATCCAACTCTAAAGCAAACAATGTCCAGTGTGCAGTAACCACACTCATTCGCCTTCTGTCACTCCTACCTGAACAGT
The DNA here is from genome assembly GCF_905171775.1 of Rana temporaria. NCBI lineage: Eukaryota > Metazoa > Chordata > Amphibia > Anura > Ranidae > Rana > Rana temporaria. Next base: position 92,841,785 of record NC_053497.1, read on the forward strand.
CAAACTCTTGTCCCCTAATACCTTTCCCGATCAAACCCTTGAGTGCCTGCCAGTTCGTCAAACACGTCAGAATTCATCGGGGCACAACCAACCATAGGAAGTTGATCCAGGGTTCACCCGATCGCCTCTCGGGGGATCAGGAAGGAATTTTCTCCCCTGCTGTAGCAATTGGCCTAGGCTCGGCTGGGGTTTTCCGCCTTCCTCTGGATCAACGGGGGGGGGGGGTTAGGTCACTTTGGGTCCTGTCACCTTCACACTTGCTCACTCACTCTTCCACGCTACCTACACCTCAACCCCAGTCGGTGCTCCAGTCGCTCTTATTGTATTGGAGCGGCCTCGGCCACATCCCGGTGTGGCATCCCAGATCATGACAATTAAGAGACTTGACGGGTGGAAGTCTGCCTGCTTCACCAAGCACATCCCTCAATCCTCAGGTGGAAATGGCACAAGCGTTCACCAAACTTGCTCAATGAATAAAGCTAAAACCAATAAAACTACACCCCCTACCTGAATGTTTTTGCCCCCTTATCTTGGCATACCGTCCATCAGATCAGGGCACACTTCAGGTCTATTTCATGTGGTAAGTCTTATGTTAAGTCTATCTATCTTGTTCATATCCGTATCGGACATAGGGCTTTGACCATAAGTAATAAGGCCAGTATGCTGGCCTGAATTTATGGGAGGAGCCCGGGGGTATTTAACCAGCCCACTCACCTGTGGTCATTGTTGGTTTCCTGTGAGCGATACCCACCCTCCCATCCCCCTTTTTAGGGCATTTCTCAAATTCATTTCTCTCCACAAAATATTCATCTCTAATCTTGGGTATGCCCCCTTATCTTGGCATACCGTCCATCAGATCAGGGCACACTTCAGGTCTATTTCATGTGGTAAGTCTTATGTTAAGTCTATCTATCTTGTTCATATCCGTATCGGACATAGGGCTTTGACCATAAATGAGTTAAGTGAGCATTTCAGTGTCGTTCCCTTCCTTAGGGCGTTAAATAATCGTGCTAGATATGGAGACAGAATGACTGCAAACTTTTTGTAATAGGGGTTTGAGAACCCATCTGGTCGGGAGCCGACCTCCTTTTCAAGTTTTTCATTACCAAGGTCATTTCTTCTGCCATTATTGGAGATTCCAATCTATCTAAATGGCGGTCTTCCTGTTTGGCAATAGGTATATAAAGTTTTATAGAAATCATGGAAGGAGATCATTTTTTTCTGAGGGTTGTGTGTCCCAGATCCATTTGGAAGATGTATTTTTGGTAAAGTAGTAGAGTGAAGTTTGGGAGTTAGGCCAGTTGCTAGCATTGAATCCATTTTATCTCTCATTTGGTAAAATCGGGCCCTACTCCATCGTAAATTTTTCTCTGCTCTTGATGTAAGAGCAAGATTTAAAGCCAGTCTGGCCTCATCGAGTTTGGCTGCCGGAATAGATTTAGGGTCTCTTTTATGTTGCTTGCTAATAGTTAGGAATTAATTTTTAAGTTTATCTATGTCTGCTTTATTTGCTTGTTTGATTTGGGAAGAAATCTGGATAAGTTTCCCTCTGATGGTGGCTTTATGGGCCGCCCACAGAGTTTCAGGGTTTATATTGTCCTTGTCATTTAGGGAGAAGTAGTCATTGATGGCTTTTTCAATTTTAATTGATCTCACTGTGTCACTAAGTATTGATTCGTAAAGGCCTCAAGTGATACTTTCCATGAGAACCCTGGGCTCTTGTAACAGGCGCCGTCGTGCCGTATTGCTTTCCATGCTGGAACGCATACGGTGACCGCGCAATGACATCATCGCCCGGCGCTGCATTCATTCCAGCCTGGAACGCGGAAGTGCGCTGGAGATCAGCACTGTTTCTCGATAAACCTGCCTGGGTCCTATAAAGAGAGCAGCGTTCATATTGCACGTTGTTCTATTATTGTCCGCCGTAGCCGGCCTGGCTGCTATTCAAACTACACAAAAGTACTATTCACTGGCCCTCTATTAATAGTACAACCCTGCGCTTTAGGATAAAACCAAAAAGTCCAAGAAAATCAGAATCTGTCCGGATAAAACACAATATAAACAATAAAAAAACAGCTGCTTGAAATAAAAAAGTCACTTGTTAAAAGCAGAAAAATAAAACCAGCCCGCACAGAGCTAGTTGATAGTCCTGCAGCAGCGCTGCAAACCCCTGGTTTGATGAAGAAACCTGTGTGGGATGACCAGATCAGATGTGACTGCAGTACGTGCTCCAATCACCAAAAGGCATTCACCACGTGGGGGGATATAGGGTCCCCTTCGGGGGAAACACTCACCAGACGGTTTCTTTAAAAGAGCATTTCAGTATATATCGCCTCACATGTCACCTTCAGATGGTTAAAAACTGCATACCCCTCTCACTTCTTGATCACCACTTGGATATTCACTCTCCAGGTATATTCACAGGTATATAAGGGAAGGAAAGATCCATATAGTGCAATATTGTTTTGAAAGCTTTAATGTCACCCCAAAAACATAAATACACAAGTCCCCTTATAAAACATGCATACCAGACAGAATGATAAGTCAGGCAAATGTATATTATTGTAGATGTTTTGCAACTCTCACAGTTTGATGTGGACCCCTGAAGACCGCTCTGGAGACTTTCCTGCAGTTTTACTTCCTGGTTCCTCACTCCTGTGGAGCGCAAACGTCACTTCCGGTCGGGATGCTGGATAGCAGCGCTCTGACGTTTCGTCCGTTCGGACTTCCTCTAAGAGCGTGCTAATCCAATGCATCCCCCGGAGTGCAATGACAAGACTGCAGATGGGGATGACGCTCCATCTGTGTGTCATTCATTTTTCCCTCCCCTCCGAGCGCCGGTGATGCGGCCTGCAAATGAGGAAAATACGGCGATTCACAAACGTACTTTCGCCCGACGCAGGCTACTCGATGTGCGCGTAAGTTGTAAAGTTATGCCCCATAAAGGAGGTGCAACCCAGCAGCAGACATGCAAAGGTCTGCACCAAGGAATACAAGCCGGCGTATTTTACGTAGTTTATGTTGGACGTGTGTCTGGCTGGGCGTAGGTTACATTCATGGCGTAGGCAGTGATCCGGCGTATCTTAGCCAGTTGTTCCGACGTGGTTGTGAGCATGCGCAGGGGGATGCGTCCATGTCACGATGCATGCGCAGTTCGTTAAACGTAATTGTCTGGCGCTCGGACCATCATTTGCATGGGGTCACGCCTCATTTGCATGGGTTTGCATTGGTCAAGCCCACTTCCACCTACGCCGGCTTGCGCCTTTGAAACCTATGCCACGCAGACGCAAAGTTGGGAGCACTGGCTTCCTGAATTCCATGCTTGCCTCTCTGCGCTGTGTCGCATGGCGTACATTGGTTTGCGCTATGGCGGTGTAATGTGCGCCCACTCTCTGTGAATCTGGGCGTAAAAGGGTAAAGGTGCCTGGTATTAAAGTTGGTTAAGGAATGACAGATGTATTCTGATCTAATCGGTTTGGTTTATGGTGTATGGCTTCCATACAATTTTAGGAGTGGGCTATGTGTCCCCTTGTACACTGTCAGTTTCTTGTTACTCCACCTGGTCACTGTTTGAGGTTCCCTGTGCATCAGGGGTTCGTGTGGGAGACCTGTAATTTGTGTGCAGGGACTCACCCTGCTTAGATTGTTTGTTGGTGTCCTGATGCTTTGTGGCATGGAGCCATAACTGAAAGGGCTCTGATCCCTGGGTGTGATAGGTGACTGCGTGGCATGTGCAGAATAAGTGGTGTGCTGGGCCAACTGTTGAAGTTTTGGTGCTGCATGCTGAAATGTGTGCAAGAGCCGTCACCATCTTCATCCTGCTTCCAGTTGAATTTTACAAGCTTCTTCCAGTCATTCTTGATGGTTACTTTGTTATCTGGACAATCTTTGAGTTAAAGATTGAAAATTAGGAATTATTTTTTCTTTTGAAATATTTGACTAATTAACCATTATTTAATAATATAATTCTTTGTTTTACTTTTTACCCATATGCTTTTGCTATCACATAGAAGATGTACAAATATTGACTATTTGTTACACAACACTGCATAAAATATTTTTTTACTTTACATGTGTATCAAGCAAAAATTCACTGTCTAAAATAAATACAATAAAAAAAACCTCACAAAATCATGGCCACTTGCACTAAAATGATGTTTGCCTATAAATTTTATTTTATTAGTTTCAAGCTACTGAGAAATAGCAGGATGATCTGCATCAATAAAGAATAACAATATATCTGATAGTACCTCAGTCCTATCTTGAGTTGTAATTTCTACTCTTTATTTCTCTGTCCTTTGTTCGGGAGCTGTGTACATAATTTCTGAAAATAAAACCTTCACTTTATATGCAAAGTATGGAGAACTATGAGAGTGAGAGATAAAACAACTGAGTATTTAATTTATTTAAAGGTCACAGCTCCCTTTTGAAAAGCAAGTCTAGCCATTGGGTTATTAAAACCTTTATTAACATCCAATGACTCAGTACGTTTTGTTAGAATACCAGGAAACTGCTTGAACTGAACAATAGTAAAAATGATCCTTGTACATTTATATTAAAGTGATATTAAAGCTTTGAGTTTTTTTTTAATAACAAACATATCATACTTACCTCCACTGTGCAGTTCGTTTTGCACAGCTAGGTCCCGATCGTCCTCTTCTGGGGTTCCACAGCGGCTCTCGCGGCTCCTCCCCGCATTAGATAACCCCCTCTGGGAAGCTCCCTCCTGAGGGGTTACCTTGCAGTCATGCTCCTGTGTCATACACTCAGCATCCATAGACACCGAGAGCATGACTCGGCCCCCCCGGTAGCCACGTCTTTGGATTTGATTGACAGCAGCAGGAGCCAATGGCTGTGCTGCTATTAATCTATCCAATGAAGAGCCGGTTCGGGAGGGAGGCATGGGAGTTGGTCAGTGTCAGTAGGAAGTTGTCTGCAAACAAAGACAGTTTATATTCCCTCTGGCATAACAAGACCCCATGGATGTCAGGATGAGTGCGGATGGCTTCAGCTAAAGGTTCCAAACAAAGCATAAAGAGCAGAGGGTACCTTGTCTGGTACCATTACTCAAGGGGAATTATGTCGATAATTAGGAGGATAGCTGAACTTGGGAGGAAGGTCAGAAAAAAACAGGGCATGTAGTGCTGCCAGGAACGAGCCTTGAAATCCATAATTGGTGAGGGTAGCAAACATAAAAGGCCAGCTGAGCCGATCAAAGGCTTTTTGTGTGTCTAGGCTCAGTATCAGGGCTCGGTGGGTTGTTTTATTTAACAGGTCAATGAGGTCGATGGAGCGTCTTGTGTTATCAACGGCATGCCTGGCAGGTACAAAGCCTACTTTGGTCTTTGTGCATGAGTCTGGAGATTATGTGGGATAGTCTGTTGGCCAAAGTGTTTGTTGAGGCACCCATGACAGGTTCTGGGGGAGGCGGAGGATAGGGTAATATCTAGGTGTACAAAATAGTGGTCTGACCAGGTTATGGGGTTTATTTCTGAGAAGACCGTGGATGTCAGAAGGATAGAAGAGACAAAGAAGTGGTCTAGTCTGAAGTAAAGCTTGTGGGGGTGAGAATAGAACGTGTATTGCTTGTGCGTGGGATGTTTAATCCTCCAGACATCTAGGAGGTTGCAAGCTCTTATGAGTTAATGGAAGAATTTCAAGAGTCGGTTGGCTTTGGTGGGTGTCGTGGAGGGGAATAGTATACGCCTGTCTTTTCTGGGGAACATGGTCATGTTAAAATCCCCACCAATAACTATAAAAGGCTGGGAGAATTTGTCTAAGGTGTCAAAAAGAGAAACTGGATCTGGCCAGATTTAGGAGCATAGACATTAACTAGAGTAAGAGAATGGGTGAGAAATTAACAATCCATGATAATAAATCTGCCATGGGGGTCCAGGTGCAAGGATTTGATGCACAGGGGGCATAAGCGTTTAATTAAAATTGCCACGCCTGCTTTCCCAGATGGGTTGGAGGCCATAAAAGTTGTCGGGAAGTTTTTGCTAGCAAATTTAAGGGATCCCCCAGGGCGAAAATGAGTCTCCTGAATCATGATTACATCAGCTTTGGAAGATTTAAACTCTTTCAAAGCCAGTCATCTCTTTTTTGATATTTCATTCTTTATTCTTTTTTTCTCATTCAAATATTGACAGTTCATTCAAAAAAACAGGAAAAAATGATTCCTTATGTGCATCATAATCTTAGTAGATATACAAAATTGAGACCACCTTATTTGGCATACTGAAAAAAAAAGGAGAAACAGAAATAACGTTTACTGGAGTGGAAGAAACAACCGGGCCAGGAAGTCTATATATAATTTTACCCAATTTCGATATTATCATTATACTATTTGTCATTCCTCCCCACTTAGTACTACTCCATTATTCTCTTTACCGTTGGTTTCGTAGAGCAATTCACTCACCCAGTTGTCTCCCTCCCCCCAGCTAGATATTGAGGCTACAATAACCATAACTCTACTGGGTTATCACACATGTACCTTTTCAGTCAGATATTATATTTTGATTATTCTCCACCCCTACTATAATTCTTACCCTCTAGAGAGGGACACCCTTTTTCTCCCGCCATGGCTTCCACATCTCCTCAAAATCCTTAAGATTACCTCTTTTTATATAGACTGCTCTTTCTCTGCAAATTGTCTCATTTATTACCCTGATCCATTCCCTTACTGCCGGGGGCGTTGTCGCCTGCCATGTCATGGCTATTAATTTTCTGGCTTGAAACAGACATCTAAATATTACAACTGTAGTGCACTTCTTCTCCTCCCGTTCTTTCCTGTACCCCAATACACATAGTGTGGCTTCCATCTCCACAGATGTTCCAAACGTGTCACTCAAGATATTAGGAAACTCCCTCCCAGTTCCGAAACAGCTTTGGGCAACGCCACACCATGTGTATAAGGTCTCCAGGCCCCTGACATCTAGGACATTTATCGTCTAGTCTTCTTCCGTACTTCAACAGGCGATTGGGCGTATAATAAGCTCTATTTATCAACATCAGGTGGGAGACTTTCTGCGGGGGTGAAACTGAAACCTTTGGTTCCATCTCTAGAATTCTCCTCCACTGCTCCTGTGTTATTTGCCCTATATCGTCTTCACATCTCTCTCTTACTTTAAGGAGATTAGACCCTGGGGTTGACCTTTTTGCTTATCTGTCCATATATTTCAGATATAGGACCCTTAGTTGGGCATACCTTAAGTACATTTTGGAAGAGGGGCATTTTATTCCACTCTAGAGTTTGTGTGCTAAATTGGGCTTCAGGGGCATGCCCTACCTGTAGATAAGTAAAGAATGAGTGTTGTGGTATATTAAATTCCTCTCTCAAATCCAGGAATTTCTTATAACTGTCACCCTTATACAGTTGTCTCAGCCTTTTAATACCATGTATTTCCCATTCCCCAACCTTTCCTATCTGGAGGATTTCCTGCAAATTGGTATTATTCCATAGAGGGACGTACTCAGTAAACCCAATATATCCCATCAGTTTTTTTAACCGTTTTCCATATTTTAGTTATCATTTTTATTGTTGGGTTCCTATAGCTAAAGGAATCTGCCTCTAATACTTCAATAATTGTATTATGTACTGCTCCATTCAGCATTATTCTCCCATTAGGGGTGCCCCCTCAAGGGGTATTACATCTCATTAGTTGTTGCAGTTGTGCCGATAAATAGTAACTCTCAGAGTGGGGAACTACAAGGCCTCCTTCCACTACCGGGAACTGCAATGTACGAAGTCAAATCCTGGCTTGCCCCCCTTTCCATATTTGCTCTCTGAAAAGCGTTTCGATTTCTATTAAACCATTTTCTGCATATCTAAACTGGAGAGTTATGCATTATATACAACAATTGTGGCTGCCAAATCATCTTAATTAGGCTACATCTACCAGCCACTGACAGGGGAAACCGTTTCCAAATATATAAAAAATGATCAGCGCTAAAGTAAAGGTGTAATATACATATGGCTAAATAGCCTGCACACTATGACCTATAATGAAGATTGGGATTACATGCTGCAGTGTCTCCACAACGACCGCCGTGTTGCCCACATTTTAACAGGTGCTGATTACTGGGTGGCCACGCTGCTGGATCCCCAAGGAAACAATGTACCATCCTTAATTCCCTCACTGGAGTGTGATCGCAAGATGCGCGAGTACAAGCGCACACTGGTAGACGCGCTGCTGGTGGAATTCCCACCTGACAGCGGGGGCACAGTGGAAGCACAAGGCAAAGGCAGAGGAGGAGGAAGAGGTCGCCAATGCAGCCGGGGCACCGCCAGCACCTCAGAAGGCAGGGTTAGCTTTGCCGAAATGTGGAAAAGCTTTGTCAGCATGCCACAACAACCAGCACCACCAGCTGACATGGAACATTTTAGCAGGAGGCAGCATTTTACCAACATGGTGGAGCAGTATCTGTGCACACGCCTACACGTACTGAATGACAGGTCTGCCCCCTTAAACTTCTGGGTCTCCAAATTGGGCACATGACCTGAGCTTGCCCTTTACGCCTTGGAGGTGCTGGCCTGCCCTGCAGCCAGTGTATTATCTGAACATGTATTTAGCACCGTAGGGGGCGTTATCACAGACAAGCACAGCCGCCTGTCCAGAGCCAATGTGGACAAGCTCACATTCATTAAAATGAACCAGGCATGGATCCCACAGGACTTGTCCGTACCTTGTGCAGAATAGACACGTATTCCGGCCTTACCCAGCCATCCTTGTATTTCTGATCTTTCTATGGTTGCCACCTCATCCCTTTAAAACTGAAAACATATTAATTACACAGGTTTCCTGGCTGATTAAGGTACTAATTAAACTCACTTGGTGCCTTATCGACATTAAATTAGCCCCAGAACCTGTGTAGTTACTATGTGTTCGGGTTTGAAGGGATGAGGTGGCAACCCTAGATCTTTCTCACTCTTTGGGGGTGTACCCTAATTTAAAAAATAAATTAATTAAAAACAAAAACCTGTGTTGGCTACCTCGTCCTCCTCCACCGCAGCTTCCACCTACACCGCCACATCCACCGCCACCTCAACCTCCTACTCAAGATTATTATTTTTTTTTTTTTAGGTTATTTTAATTTAGTTTAGCAGAGTACTTGCCATGCTCTTACCAACATTTTGCTGCCATGTGCAGCCCTCTAGCCATTTCCATTAGTTTTTTAGAGACATTTTAGTACTGAAAAGTTCGGGTCCCAATTGACTTCAATGGGGTTCGGGTCAAGTTCGGGTCTCGAACCCGGACTTTTTTCCAAAGTTCGGCCGAACCTGTCGAACCCGAATATCCAGGTGTCCGCTCAACTCTACTTCTAAGTAAAAAACAGACTGTAGATACCGCTATTATCATAAATCAGAAAGTTTGTTAAGTGAATCCCAGTAAGTCCATTTAGAGTAGAAGGATTTGAGACCATGGTTATTGATGGCTAAGAATTTTTCATATAAGAAGTGGGCATTAACTCTATTGATTACATCTGAGAGGTTTGGTGCATGTGTGGTGTTCCATGCTTTGGTTACAGCTAATCCTCCATTCCCAGATGTAGCCTGTTAAGGGGGAAGCGCTGTGAAATGATACGGGAGTTGTGACGTGAATATGATCCAGACCTGTTGATGATCCCTAGGTTGGATTATCCTCTCTCTACTGCTTGTTTTATTTCACATTGCTGTAAGTCCATATTTTAGCCCAATAAATCCCACATGTTTTATATATTGTGCGATGAGCCTTCACTCTTTTCTTAAAGCAGAGGTCCTCCTACCACAGTAAAAATTAAAAGCCAGAAGCTGCATACTTTTAATAATTAGACACTTACCTGCCCTGGAATTCAGTGATGTCAGCACCGCAGTTGATGTTTTCATCTGGTCCGGCAGCCGGGGAAGGAGTAGGGAGAGAGGGAGCCGCAGCAATGATGCAAATACCCATAAAGTGAGGCTCCCAGGAGTGGAGACAGGATACCTGTGAAAGACAGGTATCCTGTACCCCCTCGCTCCGAAAGGTGGCAAATGTGGCACTAGAGGGGGGGAAGGAGTACAACGTGCGGAAGTTCCACATTTCTTTAATCCTATACATTGATCAAGTGGAAAGTGCAGAGTAGGGATGAGCCGAACACCCCCCCGTTCGGTTCGCACCAGAACCTTTGAACGGACCGAACGTTCGTGCAAACATTTAGAACTCCATTGACGTCTATGGGACTCGAACGTTCGAATTCAAAAGTGCTCATTTTAAAGCCTAATATGCAAGTTATTGTCGTAAAACGTCTTTGAGAACCGGGTCTGGCCCCAGGGAACATGTATCAATGGAAAAAAAGTTTTAAAAACTGTAGTTTTTTCAGGAGCAGTGATTTGAATTTTAATTTTTTTTTTATTTAAGCATCATTAAAATCACTGCTCCTGAATCTTTAGGTGCAAACTACAGAGCACACGGCCAGTACACACCAAGTAGCTTTAGGTGCAAACTACAGAGCACAGGCCAGTACACACCAAGTATCTTTAGGTGCAAACTACAGAGGACACAGGCAATAAACCACGTAATAATACTGCAGCTAGCACAATCACCTGCCTGCCAGTAAATTAGGAAGAACTGATCTAGCTAAACTATACAGTGTATAAATATATGTACAACACCTGGGATGTATATATATATATATATCCTCTACACACTGTAACATTAACTGACTAGCCTGCCTGCCTGCCTGCCCTATCTACCTGCAAAAAAATGACACTCTCTCTGTCCTCTCTTGACCACCGCAACACACTACGCAAGGCCGACCTGCAGGCGGCCTTTTATAGTGTGGGGCATTTACTAAACCCCTGAGCCATAATTGGCCAAAGCCACCCTGGCTTTGGCCAATTATGGCTCTCCGTTTTTTGCAAGCTGTGATTGGCCAAGCATGCGGGTCATAGTGCATGCTTGGCCAATCATGAGCCAGCGATGCCGCAGTGAATTATGGTCTGTGAAACGTAACTCGAATTTGACGTGAAGGACCTGTTTTGTTTGTATTTCGACGAACGAACGACATACGATGTTCAAGTTGAACACGAGTTTGACTCGAATATGAAGCTCATCCCTAGTGCAGAGTGAGTTTGGATTGGAGTGTGCTGGACTGAGATGCTGATCTGAAGGCTGTTTAATCCATCCATCGCAGAGGTTGGAATACACACTAGATGGGGCTATACATCGGATATTTGTTCACCTCAGGCATATCATGATCTCCTATAATATAGAGATCATGTGGATCTGGTAAGAGGCACATATAATCTTTATATCTGGAACACAGATTGACTGTTAATTTGTCACTGGTAGCAGTGCACAATACAATATTTTGTTTGATCAAGATTTGAACACACACCTTGAATGAATACACATGGACACATGTTTTGTGGAACTTGATTTTAATTATTTTGATGTAAAAATTACACATTGAAATATTCAGTGTTGGGTTACATTATATTTCATTGTTATTTTTCACCTTTTAGACAGCACAAATCTTTTATATTTTTAGCACCATTAATCTAGTAGCTATAAGAATGTGTGAAATTAGGGTTCTGTATTGTACAGGAAAATTATCTATTGTTAAGCTTAATAATGCTAAATGTGGGGAGTGGGAGGTAAGTATACATGTTAATTGGGATATGTGAGAGAACACAGAGTTCCAAAAACTTGCAGTCACATAGGGGAATTTTGATTTTTCAAGCTCGTGTCCCATAGACTTTAATAGGGTTGGCCATTGGGTCAGAACTCTTACTCTGTTCGGGAGTTCTGGTGTGAACCAAAGAGGGGGGGGTGTTAGGCCCATCTCTATTTGTAACAAATCTGTAGTTACTGCCCCTCTTTGCCAACCCCTTCACTGACTTCCACTAGCCAGTGTTGAAATTCAAAATACTAACCAAAATATACAAAGCCATCCAAAACACTGCGCCCAAGTATATCACCAACCTCATCTCAACATCTCAACAAATTTTTCCTCTTTGCTTATCCCAAGACCTTTTGTTCTCTAGCTCTCTCATTACCTCCCCCATGCTCTCCTTCAGGACTTCTCCAGAACCTCTTCCATCCTCTGGAATGCCCTACCCCATATGTACACCCAGATAGCAAGCAATTGTGCTGCGAGTTTGAAAATGACTTGCTAAGCTATTGCTAGGCTTTCCAGGCTTCGCAAGTCTGTTGCACAATTGCAGCAAGTCCACATTGCATGACTCCAGATCAACTTTATTTGAAAAAATTCTGCAAGTCTTCTGCAAGTTCTGGTTCAGTTATTTTTTTTTTTTTGTTTTTTTTTTGTTTCAAAGGTGTTTATTATTAGCTCTTCACAGTACAATCATTAAGACATAAGGTACATTGAATGGCATCTCAGTGTTCGCAGACACATAAAGCGAAAATATGCGGGCGCAGCCGCTTCGCAATACATAGAGGGGATATCAATAAATCATCTAAGGGTGGCAATGCAGTGAATTAGGGTGATAACCACCTCAACAAACAATCCTTAACTTCTGTAAGTGTTAGTCGTGTCAGGAGGCGAAAGTCTGTCTCTCGTGCTCAGTTATGTTCTGTATGCAAATAGTATTACCACCACATGGGTCACTGTGGCTGAATTTTCATGCTGTAGACTTGCAGAGCTCTTGCCGTAGACTCACTATTGCAACTTTGATCTTGATAGAGACTTGCCACTGAAATTTACTACAAATTGGAATAGCGTCAACTAGAAATTGTGCTTCAAGTGCTCCGCAAGTGTACAACTTGCCAGTGAAAATGTATAGCAAGTTAAGAGACTTACAATTCAACACTGTCACAATTTTCAAGTTATCTTTTCTATCTGGGCAGTTACCTCCTACCCTGCCTGCCTCCCCCTGAACTGTACTTCAGCCACCCACCTCCATAAGATCATTCCCTACTGCTAATACAGCTAATACCTGTTGTACCACCCCCCTTTGGATTTTAAACATCATGAGTGATACACAAACCATTGCTATTCAAGAATGTCATTCTGTCCCTTTCTGGTTTAGCTTGACAGCTTTCTGAATCTGTTTTGGTTGCTTGGGGTTCTGCTTTTACTTCATGCTAGAATAGATGTTTCACACAGTTATTATTGTTTCAAAGACATGGCCAATCATTTCTAGCCATTATGTATTGATTTATGAGTTTACAAATATGCAATATCTAGTGCTCCTGTTTATGTGTTTTTTTTTTTTTTTTTTTTTTTTACATTTGACACTTCTTTTGGTTAAGGGCAATTTTGTATTGAGTTTGGTAAAATGCAAATTTACTGTCTAGACACAAGTATTAGCAAGCAAAGTGCTGTAGAAAATCCTTCTGGATTAAAGAAAATACCTTTCCCCTCCAATGTTTCCCATATGTCAAGAAAGCTCTAAAAAAAAGGTTAAAATTATATCAAATATTGTATTTTATGCACTTAACATGTTGCTTGTTTATTGACAATACATTTATGCTTTGTCAATAATACAACATTATTATTACACATTTCCATTTTTTCGATGACATCTCATATTCTGACATTTACAAATGATGGGGTAATGCTTTCTTCATGAAGCATGACTCATTTGTAATTCTTTTTTAGAGCATATGTTATTTATGGTCATTAACCTCTGACAGAGAGTGATGTGGATCACATAAACATGCAACAAGACTTACAACATAAATAGACCTGAAGTGTGCCTTGGTGGTCTGGTCAGTATGCCAAGAAAAGGGGGCAAAAGACTTACATATGGAAACAGCTTTTATTGATTTATTGTATCTATTGAGCCAGCTTGGTAAAGGCTTGTGCCATTCCTTCCTGAGGATTTGGGATGTATGTGGCAAAACAAGGAGACTTCCATCAGCCTGGTATCTTGATTACGTGGTCTGGTACTCCCTGTTGGGAGGCAGCTGAGGCTGCTCTAATTAGGAAAGAATGTCCAGAAAACTGACTGGGGTTTGAAGCCCAAGTTACTTAGGAGGATTCTGACATGCTTGACGCACTGACTAACACTCAGGGAGCTGGTTTAGAAAGGGTAGCAACAAGCTACCATCAGATTGGCTGGGTAGATGGAGCTGTAGTTGGTCAAGCACCCTCACTGGGCGTCAGGCGTTGTTAGTCTGAAACAGGTTGCTGTCAACCCCCGGGCTGGTTTGTTGCGTTTGCAGACTGTGAGTGTGTAGTGGTTCGAAAGCGAGTCGGGTGGCGTCGGAGCAGTGTCCGACTGCCGGAGCCGCTGACTGTAAATTCACTAGGTCATAGGGAACCGTAGAAGGCCTGGTAGATGGCTGTTTGGGTGACTATGCTGGGCAAAGCCCTAAACAGGGAACGAGTAAGGATTTCAGACATGTTCCTAAAGAGGGCACTCTTGAAAGGTAGGCGCTTGCCACTGACTACATGGTTGGTGCTTCTGTATGCCCTGTAGGAGGGAATTGACTGCATGGGCTCGAGAATACTGATGGTTTCTGGGGTCCTGCAGGGACAGGAAATTCTGGACGCCATCTAGATATGGCGTGATAGTATTGTGAGAAAGGGTCAGCTGCATGTGGCAATACGATATGAAGGCTAGGTTGTGTCTAACGTTGCCTATTGCTGCTCCGGGGAAGGAGCCAAAAATTTGCCGTTAGTGTTCCAAGCAGTGTGATAGGCCTTCAGTGTGTTGCGTGCCAAGGAGTGGTTAATAAGCTGGGTTGCGTTGGTGAGATGCGACTTCAGTCCATGGTGGGACAGGGATAGTTGTTGGGTCGGCTCCAGGCTCTTGCTGGAAAAAATAATAATAATTCAATATTAAGTTTGTGAGTATCGGCATAAGGAAACAAAGATATGGCCAAATATAGAACAAGCACAGTGTAGAGAATTACTATCTAGGACCCCTTGGTGCTATAGAGAAATATCAGCGGATATAAAAAAACATCCAACAATTGGAACCACGTTGCGGATTTGTCATGACCTCTTCTTAAGAGAACAAATATCGAAGTATGATTCACCTTTAATACCTATATTGGGAAACCCACGTTTTATACCAGGTATGCAAAAAGGCCCTTTTAGCGCATTAATCGAGAAAGGTATATACCAGATTTCCCATTTTAGAAAGAGGGGCAATTGGGCTACATTGCGTGATCTGGTGGATAAAAGTGGACCTTATAAACTAGAATTTTGGCAAGCAGCGCAATTGATACACTTTTTAAAAAGTAAAGTGATTCCATTTTATGTGGAACGTAAACTAACAGTATTCGAGGAGCTGTGTATGAGAAAAGATTTAAGTACGCACACAATATCAAAGATGTATACGTTATTGAATAATCAAGCTGCGAATTTCCAGTTGCCCTTTATTCAAAAATGGGAAAAAGACTTGGGAAGAGTCTTTGCGGAAACTCAAAAAACTAGAATGATACAGGCTATATTTTCAACAGCAACCTGTACTAAAATGCAAGAAAGTAATTATAAAGTAATTTCACAATGGTACAGAACTCCAGAGAAGCTGCACAGCTACTACCCAAGTAATAAAAATGTATGTTGGAGATGTCGGGTAGAAGAAGGCTCGATGGTGCATATTTTTTGGAACTGCTCAAAAATTCAAAAGTATTGGGGTGAAATCCGGGAAGTAGTTCAAAAATTCACCGAGACAGATATACCAAATGACCCGGCTTTCTTCCTCCTACACTTGTCAAATTTACCAGGGGGAATAAAAGGGAATCCATTAATACACCATTTGCTGAACGCTGCTAAAGCGTGCATTCCACTTAAATGGAAACAGTCACAACCCCCTACTTTGAATATGTGGTTTAGGAAGGTCGAAGAGGTAAACAGAATGGAGGAATTAATATGGACAAGCAGGAAGAATAGAGAAAGATATATCAAAATATGGTCACCATGGAATGATTTGGTTCAGTCAGAGGAGGGTAGGGAGATGGCGGAGGGGGGGCGGGAGAGGGGAGGGGGAGGGGGAGCGGAGGGGTAGTCTGTTTTCTATTGGTGGGTTTCTTTTTTTTTTTTTTTTGGGGGGGAGTGGGGAGGGAAGATGGGAGGCACAGAGGTATGAAGTCAGATAGGTAGGAATCAGAGGTAAGGAAAGGGGAGATGGAATGGTGAGAACCAGGGATGGAGAGGTCGGGTCTGGGGAAGCGTCGCCCCATGACGGGACAATGGGAGGGCATGTGAGGGTGGAGAGACGCTCCTTATATGTCCTTCTACACCCCGGGTTCTTCTCCTTCTTTTTTTTTTCTTTTTCTTTTCTTTTCTCCCCGTTTTTAGTTTTTTATTCCTTAGAGAATGGGAACTTATAATGTGTGATGCATAGAATCCTCTGACCCTAATCCTTGTTTGCCTGTTTGAAAGGTCCGCAAAGAATAAGATGGTGGGAAAATATATTTAATTATGTACCGACCTTTTTGATTTTGAATTATACTAATATCAATGACAATATATATGCTCTGTAAAGATGATGAGAAAATTGTTTGAAAAAAATGGAAATAAAGAAATTGAAAAAAAAAAAGTTTGAGTATATTTGATATAGGGTTTTGTTTTTCGATACGTTATTAGGAGAGCATTGTTTTTTGTATATTATTTGTACTCAGACGCCATGTTTCAGGGTAAAGAATGGGATGACCTTATGCGAGGTTACGCCACCAGCCACGACAAGGGAGAGGCCATCCAGTCAGAATTGACCTCCCTCTGTGGTTAATTAGGCAGATTGGTGAAAAAGAAAGCAGCCTAATGTTGGCATGTAGAGAGCTCTGAAAAATACATACGAGAGAATATCAATTCCTACGGGCTTCATATTCAAATATTTCCTATGCTCGACAATGTGAACCCAGAATTTCGGAAGAAATGGGAGCAAAACTTGCAGTTATGCACTTCAAATATGATGAAATTATTAATTGAAGAGTATAATATCAGGTCAGGACTAGTTAAGAGGGACATTGATGAGGTCTATACAAAGATTGAAACCTTTTCTAGGCCTTCCTGCCTTCAAGGACCAGGAGGCAAAAATCAAGGGCCGTCTCGATCAAGTAACAATTGAAACCTTCCAGAAAAAATAAAAAAAGTTCTGGAGGGACAAAATCTCCTTTCAAGAGGGTAAAGCTTATAGATGGCAATCAGCTTATTCCATCCAACTGAACTCCAGCAAAGGAACAAACTCATGCCCAAAAGAGGTCTTAAATCCCTGTCCAATGTTCCTGCTTCACCCCCATCTCAAAGCCTTCACAGAAATAGGAATAACAAACCCAAGCGCCCACTGTCAGGAGAAGACTCAAATGTATCCAAGAAGCGTATAACACAACCATCTAGACCTATTACAGTCTCTGGGGGTGTTGATAGCTGTAATTTACGGGGGGTTGCCCTGTTCAATTTTCTGAATCTTCTAACTTTAGCTCCCTTACTTCCCAGCATTTGGGTATACAATCTACCCATGAGGGACTTCGGCCTACAATAAGAGAAACGAGTGACACAGGGTTAGGGATGAGCCAAACACCCCCGTGTTCGGTTCGCACCAGAACCTTCGAACGGACCTAACGTTCGCGTGAATGTATCGAACCCCATTGACGTCTATGGGACTCGAACGTTTGAATTCAAAAGTGCTCATTTTAAAGCCCAATATACAAGTTATTGTCGGAAAACTGGTTTGGGGACCCGGGTCTTGCCCCAGGGAACATGTATCAATAGAAAAAAAACTTTTAAAAACTGTCGTTTTTTCTAAAGCAGCGATTTTAATGATGCTTAAAGTGAAAAAAAATGAAAAATTCCTTTAACCACTTTAGCCCCGGGCCTGTTTTTCAGAGTCGGTGTTTACGAGACAAAACCATTTTTTTTTGCTAGAAAATTACTTAAAACCCCCAAACATTATATATTTTTTTTTCTAACACCCTAGAGAATAAAATGGAAGTCATTGCAATACTTTTTGTCACACCGTATTTGCGCAGCGGTCTTACAAGCGCACTTTTTTTGGAACAAATTCACTTTTTTAAATGAAAAAATAAGACAACAATAAATTTGGCCCAATTTTTTTATATATTGTGAAAGATAATGTTACGCCGAGTAAAATGATACCCAACATGTCACACTTAAAAATTTCGCCCGCTCGTGGCATGGCGTCAAACTTTTACCCTTAAAAATCTTGATAGGCGACGTTTAAAAAATTCTACAGGTTGCATTTTTTGAGTTACAGAGTAGGCCTAGGACTAAAATTAATGCTCTCGCTCTAACGATCGCGGCAATACCTCACTTGTGTGGTTTGAATACCGTTTTCATATGTCGCCGCTACTCGCGTATACGTTCGCTTCTACGCGCGAGCTCGTCGGGACGGGGCGCTTTAAAAAAATTTTTTTTGCTTTTCGCATTTATTTTTATTTATTTTACAATTTTTAACACTGAAAAAAAAAAAAAAGAAAAAATTATCACTTTTATTCCTATTACAAGGAATGTAAACATCCCTTGTAATAGAAAAAAGCATGACAGGTCCTCTTTAATATGGGATCTGGGGTCAAAAAGACCTCAGATCTCATATTTAGGCTTAAATGCAAAAAAAAAAGAAAAAAATTTGGAAATGTCATTTTTTCAAATGACAAAAAAAAAAATGTTTCTTTAAGACGCTGGGCGGGACTGACGTTTTGACGTCACTTCCGCCCAGCGGAGCTATGGGGACGGGCGAAGGAGATTTTTCCTTCAGTCTCCTCCCCGCTCAGCTGCCGGATGGTCGCGATCTCCTCCGCCGCTACCGACGGCTCCGGTAAGCGGCGGAGGGCGCGGAACAGCGGCGGGAGGGGGGGGGGCCCCTCTCCCGCCACCGATAACGGCGATCTCGCGGCGGATTCGCCGCGGAGACCGCCATTATCGTTAACACGGCCGCCCACAGAAGAGATGAATATCTCGATTGTGGCAGCAGCTGCTACCGTTACCGAGATATTCATCTCTAAAGTGATGACGTATAACGGCGGTGGGCGGTCGGCAAGTAGTTAAATATCGTACCTGCTGGATGTCTATAGTAGTGGTACGTGTTTAGAAGTGTCCCTGCACAAAATAAGATTACTATAAGAAAAAAGTCATTTAAGACTGCTTGTGGCTTTAATGTAATGGTTGGTCCCTGCAATATGGATGAAAATCACTGAGAAAAATAGCATGGGTTTCCCCGCCCCCCTCTCCCCAGGCCATTACAAGCCCTTTTGGCCCTATATACTTTGAACTTTTACAGAAGAGAATTTCCCTTCCTAGGGGTAGATTTCCTCTCACTTCCTGTTGTCCCCTCTCCCGTTTGCAAGTAGGATGTTTGAAAGTAGGGGCCTGATGTATATACTCTGCAGAAATTTGGGCCCTAGGTGTTGGTGTTGCCACAACACTGTAAGCCCTCACAGTTAGTCTTGGTGGGCGCTGGAAAGCCCTTCTGTGAAATATTAGATCAAGAATTGTAATTACATGCCCCTGTTAAACAGGGGCAGAAAAAATGGGCCTTAGGCACTGGTGCCACAACACTGCTACCCCTCACAGATACTCTAGTTGGAGCACAGTAATGAGCCCGCTGCTAAGCATAGCATCAAAAATTGTAATTACACGCCCCTGTTAAACAGGGGCAGGAAAATTGGGCCTTAGCCACTGGTGCTGGTGCCACAACACTGCAACCCCTCACAGATACTGTAATTGGAGCACAGCAAAGAGCCACACGCAAAGTATTGCATCAAAAATTGTTATTACACGCCCCTGTTAAAGAGGGGTAGAAAAATTGGGCCTTAGGCACTGGTGGTGGTTCCCAGAACCGACAATGTTCTTACTAGCTATCAGCAAGATCATTGAGGAGGAAAAGGATATTCAGTCAGCATAACAGGATAGTCACTCAGCATTAGCATAGGCAGTCTCCAAGGGATCTGACACTTCCAAAAAAATATTCAGTTACATCAGCATCAGGTGCTTGGTAGCTGGTGTTGATCCAAGCCTGATTCATTTTTATGAAGGTCAGTCGATCGACGGAGTCGGTGGAGAGGCGCACCCTGTGATCGGTCACAAAGCCTCCAGCAGGACTGAATGTGCGTTCTGAAAGAACGCTGGATGCAGGACAAGCCAGTAGCTCAATTGCGTACTGTGCATGCTCTGGCCAGTGATCCATCCTCAAGACCCAGTAAGCCAGAGGATTTTCGGTGGGGAAGGTGTCCAAGTCTGATCTTGCCCCTAGGTATTCCAGCACCATGTAAACCAGACGCTGGTGATGGTTGCTGGAACCGGTCATACCTTGGGGCTGCGGACTAAAAAATTGTCTGAACGCATCGGTCAGACGGCCACCTTCTCCACCGCTCCTTCTGTGACTCACCGAAGCCTCAGCAACACGTTGTCCAGGACCAGGATTTGGTAATCCCCCAGGTTCTGGGAACGCGTTGCACAGACCTTTCTGCAAGGCCTCCCGAAGATGTTTCATCTTCTGCTCCCTCTGCGACGGCAAGATAAGCTCCGCAACCTTACTTTTGTAACGTGGATCAAGGAGAGTTGCCAGCCAGTACTGATCCCTCTCCTTGATACCACGAATACAAGGATCCTTACACAGGCTTTTCAGGATCAGGGAGGCCATGCAGCGTAGGTTTGCTGAGGCATTCGGGACACAGTCCTCTGGGTCACTGAGGATGACAGGATCTGCAGCCACCTCATCCTAGCCACGTAAAAGGTCCATGTGTTCCTTGGGACTATAAATGATCCCTTGAAGACTGCTGCTGATGCTGAGTGCTAGGCTCCACCTCCATGCTGATGATACAATCATCCTCCTCCTCCTCCTCTTCTTGTGTGCTAGGCGGGCAAGCAGGACCACTGTCTGGATAAAGGGGGCCTTGAGAGGTAAGGAAGTCCTCCTCTTCCTCCCTCTGTTCTGCCTCAAGGGCCCTGTCCATTATTCCACGTAGCGTGTGCTCCAACATGTGAATAAGAGGGACAGTCTCACTGATGCATGCACTGTCACTGCTCACCATCCTTGTGGCCTCCTCAACTGGTGACAGGATAGTGCATGCATCCCTGATCAAGGCCCACTGGCATGGGGAAAAAAACAAGCTCCCCTGACCCAGTTCTGCTGCCATATTGGCACAGGTACTCATCGATGGCCCTCTGCTGCGTGTGCAGCCGCTGCAGAATGGCCAATGTAGAGTTCCATTTGGTGGGCATGTCACAGATTAGGTGGTTCTTGGGCAGGTTGTATTCCCTTTGGAGGTCTGTCAGGTGAGCAGTGGCATTATATGACCTTCGGAAATGCACACAGACTTTCCTGGCCTGCTTCAGGACATCCTGTAAGCCCGGGTACCTGCCCAAGAACCGCTGCACCACCAAATTCAGAACATGAGCGAAACAGGGCACATGGGTCAGTTGTCCCTGTCACAGGGCAGAGAGGAGGTTGGTGCCATTGTCACTAACCACCATTCCTGGCTTAAGCTGGCGTGGCGTCAACCACCTTTGAGCCTGCCCCTGCAGAGCTGACAGAACCTCTGCCCCAGTGTGGCTCCTGTCTCCCAAGCACACCAGCTCTAGCACCGCATGGCATCTTTTTGCCTGCATTCCTGCATAGCCCCTCGTACGCCTACGGAGCACGACTGATTCCAAGGACACATCAGCACAGGAAGAGGCCACAGAGGAAGAAGAAGAAGAGGAGGGGGTGGAGGAGAGAGGTGTGTCACAACCAGTAGTAGTGTTTTGGAGGCGTGGTGGCGGAACAACCTCCAACACTACTGTACCTTGCCCTGCATCCTTCCCAGCTGCAAGTAGAGTCACCCAATGCAATGCGCCGTGAAAGAGAGGTAACGTCCCTGTCCATGCCTGCTGGACCATGAGTGTTAGATTTTAAATTTATTAATATTTTATGTGATAAAAGTTTCTGAGAATCATTGGTTTAAACATGGTAGTTTGAGGAAGGTCAGTTACAGGACGACACTACCTCTGTCGTAGGCTTCATGTATTTTAGGAGATACGTCAAGACAGTGGGTGGAGATGTTACTTAAAAATACACAAGTGGGTGTTAACGTTTATCACTAACCATCCATGGAGGTAATCTATATATGAATTATGCTTAGCTTAGCTTTTAAACCTGTATAAGTATCCATGTGGTGTGCGTAGTTGGTAGGAAGCCTTAGGGTCACGACCCTACAGAGAAGATGGAGGTTGGAACCCTACCTGCTGTAAAGAACCTTTCCCAGCAGACAGACGTACCATCATAACATCTATTTCCTCCGTCTGTCCAAGTTTCTGAATTTCCATCCTGCAATGATGTTTTACCAGCTGTAACAATGTAAGCATTGACTGTTTGTTTGCTGTCCTGAAGAATAAACATTGTATAATGAGGGAAACCCAAGTCTGTATATTGGGAACAACGTCTGGGATGAAGGAGAGTTTTGTCACATGACACGTGTTAGAGGAAAATGTCCTGTCTTCTCTCCCCTTTCCCACATTTAACAATGAGTCAGCTGTAATATGCACCTTACCACTGACCGCCCTGTCCAGCGAGGCATGGACATTGCCTTCCACATGGCGGTAGAGAGCCAGAATTGCCTTCCGTGAGAAAAAGTGGCGTTTGGGAACTTGCCACTGAGGTACCGCACATTCCACAAACTCACGGAAGGGGGCAGAATCTACCAACTGAAAAGGCAGCAGTTGAAGTGCTAGCAATTTCGCTAAGCTAGCATTCAACCGCTGGGCATGTGGATGGCTGGGAGAGTATTTCTTTCGGCGCTGCAGCAGCTGGGGCAGGGAAATTTGGCTGGTACAATCTGACATCGGTGTACCGATAGTAGATTGCCCGCATGTACTACTAGGTTGTGACACACTAATTCTACACCTTCAGTCCTATCAGTGCAGGCTTCAGAGAGGACTGAGGGTATAGTGGGGTTGGAGATGCCAGCTGATGAGGGGCAAGGGGAGGTCCGCTTTGTTCTTTGGTGTGGGCCTTTCAGGTATGCTTGCCAACGAACTGCATGGCAGGTCGACATATGTCTGGTCAAGCATGTGGTGCCCAAGCGGGTGATGTTTTGGCCACGCGAGATACGCTTGAGACATATGTGCAAATAGCAACGGTGCGATCTGATGCACATGTCTCAAAAAAGGCCCACACCAAAGAACTTTTGCAGTAACGCTGGAACACAGCAGCGCCCTGCACAGGCGTAGCTCTGCGATGTAATGCAGTTGGTGTGCTGCCCTTAAGCTGTGCCCTGGAGATGTGCCTGTGCCTCCTCCTCCTCTCTCCTATCAGGCACCCACGTAGAGTCAGTGACCTCATCATCCCCTCCCTCCTCATCACTGTCGAAAACCTGGCAGTATGCTGCAGCTGGGGGAACATGACTGTCAGATTGCTGTCCCTCTTGGGCACCCCTCTCTCTGGGCTCACATCACTGCCTTCCTCTATCTGTGTTCCGTCATCGGAGCCTTCAAAACGCTGCGCATCTTTATGCAGCATGTACCCAACACTGTGTTGAAACAGTTCAGGGGACTCCTCAGGAGGACATGGTGGGACTAGGGAAGGAGTAAGCAGAGGGAAGAGGATGCATTGGCAGCTAATTTTCCAGACAAAGTACCCTGAGCCTGGTTGAGAGAGGATGAGGACGAGGATGAGGATGGCTTAGTCATCCACTCTACCAATTTGTCTGCATGTTGAGGCTCAACACGGCTATGTCCTGAAAAGAAGGACGAGCATGTGCAACGGCCACATGCTGAAGAGGATGCACCATGTCCACCACCAGCACTGTTGCCTCTAGATGCAGAGCCTGCTTCAGCTAGCACAATCACAAAGTAATGAGCAGCACACTAGCACTATGCAACAAGTGGGTGTAGTTGCAAATGAATGAGCAGCACACATGCACTATCCACCAAGTGGGTTTAGTTGCAAATGAATGAGCAGAACACTTGCACTATCCACCAAGTGGGTTTAGTTGCACTGAGCACACCGGCAATACAACACATGAGAACACTGCAGCTAGCACAATCACAAAGTAATGAGCAGCACACTAGCACTATGCAACAAGTGGGTGTAGTTGCAAATGAATGAGCAGCACACTTGCACTATCCACCAAGTGGGTTTAGTTGCACTGAGCACACGGGCAATACAACACGAGAGAACACTGCAGCTAGCACAATCAACTGCCTGACAGATTAGGAAGGACTAATCTAACTATACTATACAGTGTATAAATATATGTACAACTCCTGGGATGTATATATATCATCTACACACTGTAAGTGAGAACACTGCAGCTAGCACAATCAACTGCCTGACAGATTAGGAACAACTAATCTAACTAAACTATACAGTGTATAAATATATGTACAACTCCTGGGGTGTATATATATCCTCTACACACTGTAAATTTAACTAACTAGCCTGCCTGCTCTATCTAGCTAGAAAAAAAGACAATCTCTCTCTCTCTGTCTGATCTTTAACCAGCGCTGGAGCAGACTAGACAAGGCCGCCAAGCAGGCGGCCTTTTATAGGGTGGGGCGTGTGCTAAAGCCCTGAGCCATAATTGGCCAAAGCCACCCTGGCTTTGGCCAATTATGGCTCTCCGTTTTTTGCGCGCTGTGATTGGCCAAGCAAGCGGGTCATAGTGCATGCTTGGCCAATCATCAGCACGCAATGCCGCAGTGAATTATGGGCCGTGGCGCATCACTTGAATTTGGCGCGAACTACCCGTTTTGTTCGAATTTCGACGAACAATCGAACAGGCAATTTTCGAGTCGAACATGGGTTCGAGTCAAACGTGAAGCTCATCCCTACACAGGGTTTCTTCCTCAGGTGCCTCATACATCGCTGACAACATAGCCTCGGGGGGGATGATGAGGGTACATGCACGGACTCTGGCATGGATATCATCAACCTCTCAAGTTATGAGCTCTCACCTGATGAGAGGGCCTTATTAGGTAAAGGACTAATAGCTAGATTCAGGTAGAGTTACTCAGAATCTGCGCCAACCTACGTTTAAGTGTATTCTCAAACAGAGATACGCTTAAACATATCTAACATACGACGGCTTGCGCCGTCCTATCTTAGGTTGCAATATTTCGGCTGGCCGCTAGGTGGCGCTTCCATTGCGGTCAGCGTAGAATATGTAAATCAGTAGATACGCCTATTCACGAACGTACGCCCAGCTGCCGCAGTACATTTACGCCGTTTACGTAAGAGATAGGCCGCCTAAAGTTAAAGCTGTCCCCTAGGTGGCGTAGCCAATGTTAAAGTATGGCCGCCGTTCCCGCTTCGAAATTCGAAAATGTTACGTCGTTTGCGTAATTAGTCCTTGAATAGGGATTTACGTCGTTTACGTCCACGTCAAAATCAATAGGCCCGTGCGGCGGACTTAGCTGCAATGCACACTGGGAAATGTAGGTGCCCGGCACATGCGCAGTTAAAATAAGACGGCAATCACGTCGGGTCAAGCCTCATTACCATAAAACACGCCCCCTCAGTCAAATTTTAATTAGGCGCCCTTACGCCCGCCCGCTTTAGGCTACGCCGCCGTAAATTAAGCAGGCAAGTACTTTGAGAATCAAGTACTTGCCTCGCTAACTTACGGCGGTGTAGCCTAAACACGCTAAGCTACGCCGCCGCAAAGTTGCGGCCATCTCTCTGAATCTGGCTATTAAGTTTCTGTCCTAATGCTCAGTTAGATACTTTTGAGATTATCAAGGACCTCCACCTATTCGCTAGGAAATTATTATTCAAAAGTATATTTTCAAAACAAAAACATGAGGTATCACACCTAACGACTCAACAATATAAGGATGATTTGGAGCTACTTCTATCTCTGTCTGAGGAATGTGACTCCACAGATCTTATTGATACAATTGATCTTAAAAATCTACTACAAGAATCCGAGCTGGTAGCCACTCCATGTAGACCGGTTGGTCTACTAAAAAATAAACCAGATACATATCCTCCACTGCAGACCAATCCTAACTTGGCTACATTTGTAGCTCTCACATCCGCATAAATTAAAAAAGTGCATAAACCCATGTTCATTGGTAATCTGACTCCTAGCCAATGCGAAGCCCAATTCAAAAATTGTAACTCTCTGACTATAAAACCATCGCACAAAGGTGGGAACATTGTGATCATGACCAACAATCAATATAAAAATATGTGCCCTAAGATTCTGTCCAATAGAGATTTGTATTCATCCATCTCTAGGGCAAATATCTTGAAGTTTGAAACACAATTCTACACCCTGGTCGATGGAGCCTTCGCTCAGGGTGTAATTAACCAGGACTCCTGGGAATTTTTGCGAACCAAATATCCCAAGGTACCCACCCTTTACTGCCTCCCGAAGGTCCACAAAAGCTTGGTGGACCCACCGGGGAGGCCTATCGTGTCAGGCAATGGTGCTCTGACAGAAAACTTGAGTATTTACATTGACGTACATCTAAGACCGTTTGTGATACGATTACCTTCTTACATCAAGGATACTATCCACCTATTGAAAAAAATGGAGGACCTACATGTGTCTGAAAGAACCCTATTGGTGGCAATAGACGTCAAAGACGTATAGCTCCATCCCCCACGTATTGGGGGTTGCGGCTATTAGACGAGTCATTGCCCCCATTTTTCTTTTCAATTTGTTTTTATTAGATTTAAAACACATACAAAAAAAGAAGGAAAAGTTGACATGTACAACATTGGTCAGCATACATTGGCAGCCAAAAACAAAATTAGCTGTGAGAACTGATACACTGTTACCACATGGTGGGAAACACTAGAATTTGGAGGCCGCGCATCCTACTACACAATGTGGAGCCACGGTCCCCCTATATAGGAAAGTGCTGGTAACCTTATGGGCAATAAAAGGAATCAATCCTATACTGACTATTCAATAGTACTTACACGTCATAGTTTGTAAGGTTAGGAACAAGAAAAGGGATGACCTACCTATTCGCAGCTACCCTAGGTATATAGATTTACGCCAATAGAGGTAGTCAACCCAGTATGTAGAATACAACCTTTGTATGACATGAGACATAACAATTAAGGGAATATAAAAGAATAAATAGAACGTAAAAAAAAAAAAATCAACAATTAGAACACTGTACCATATGGAACAAGTATTGCTACTATGAACATTTTCAAAAGAACGAAAAGGCAAACCTACTGCTCAGGGAATTTAGAAGTCCAAGGTAGCCATTGAGTCTTAAAGGATTGGATTTGACCTAGCTGAAGTGCGAAATATCTTTCATAGGAATGTTGTGTAGAGACCCTCTGGATAAATTCATTAATGTTGGGAATCTGGGTAGTCTTCCATTTTGAGGTAAGAGTCAGGCGAGCTGTTATTAAAATATGCATCGTCATACTAAGTACTTGGGTTGGGATAGTATTAATATTAATATTAAGGAGAGCTAGAGGGGGTCTTGGACGTACTAAAAGACCAGTAACAGAGGAAATGAGTTGGAAGACAGAATTCCAAAAGCAACGGATGCTCTTGCAATCCCAGAATATGTGGGAGATGTTCCCTTTAGCTCCACACAGTCTCCAACAAAGGTGAGATTCAGAGGGAAATATTAGGGACATCCTGACTGGCGTAAGGTAAGCTCTGTGTAAGATCTTCAACATGTTGTCCCAGTGATTAGTGCAATGAGTATATTTATATGTCGATTTGATCGCTGCCCTTCACTCCACAGGGGAGTAGGTAGTTCCCCAATCTTTTTCACAATTAGCCATATGAGAAGTCCTCGCCACTGTACAGGCCTCGCCTCTTTGCAAACTGCAAGACTGCAGGGGTAGTCTATCTACTCACATGCAACTGTGACAGATTCTATGTCGGAAAAACTTCCATTCCATAAACGAGCCTCTCGTATATACAAGTGACAGATTCATGGTAATAACCACAATTCATTAATAAATGTCAATGATATGGTCTTAGATTACTTTTTATTACCTCTGCTAGTTTATTAAGAAGTTAAATAGTGGATATGTAAGTGCAACTATTTAGTGGAAGCATTGGGGGTTATTTACTAAAGGCAAATCCACTTTTTATTACAAGTGCAAACTACAAGTGCAAAGTGCACTTGAAATTGCAGTCACTGAAAATCTGAGGGATAGATCTGAAATGAGTGGAAGCACTGCTGAGTTTATCATCCAATCATGTGCAAGCTAAAATGCTGTTTTTTATTTTCCTTGCATGTCCCCCTTGGATCTACAGTGACTGCACTTCCAAGTGCACTTTCAGTGCAATTTCAAGTGCACATTGCATTTGTAATTTGCACTCGTAGTGCAAAGTGGATTTGCCTTTCGTAAATGACCCCCATTGTGTTATAAATTGAATGCTGAGATTTAGTGAATAAATGCTAAACATTAACCACTACCCTCCCACCATATAACAGAATGACATGCACAAAGTGGTTAAGTTATCCTGACTGGACGTCATATGACAAGCAGCAGGATAATCTGCAATTGCGTGCCTGTGGAGGTGGGCAGAGCGGCGATCGTTAATGTGGTGTGTCAATCTGACACACCGCATCACCGATCTCAGTAAAGAGCCTCTGACATAGGTTCTTTACCATGTGATCAGCTGTGTCCAATCACAGCTAATCACAGCGTAAACAGGAAGAGATGTGTACCTGTGTACAGGCTTTGAAGCGAGTAGAGGAGAGACAATTGGCTGCTTTCTTGACAAGGGGGTCTGTGCTGTTTCTACCCCTGAGGATGCCCACCCAGGACCACCAGGGATGCCACCCGGGACCACCAGGATTTCCCACCATGGATGACCACCCAGTGCCACCGGGTATGACCACCAGGGTTGCCAATCAGTGCCCATTAGAGGTGCCAATCAGTGCCCAGAGGTAATGCCTGCCAGTGCCTCCCTATCAGTACTGCCTATACAAGCCATCTATTAGTGCCCATCAGTGCCACCCATCAGTGCCACTTAACAGAACATAACAGAAACAAAGAAAACATTTTTTTTTAATTTTCAGTCTTTTTTTATTTGTTAAGTGAAAACAAAAACTCAGTGGTGATCAAATACCACCAAAAGACTGCAATTGTCATTCAAAGTGCAACAGCGCTGAAAGCTGAAAATTGGTCTGGGCAGGAAGGGGCGAAATTGGCCCTGTATTGAAGTGGTTGAGGACCTAATAATAATAATAATAATAATAATAATAATATTATAGGAAATGTCTGTTCTAAATAGTTTTAGGCCGGAATCACACTAGTGCGTTGCGTTTTTGAGCTGCGTTCCCGTTGCGAATTTCTCTAGAGGGTGTTCTGCGGATCAACTGCGGTTTAGCTGCGGATCGGGTGCGATTTATAAAAAATAATTACTTGAGCTGCGTTTTTGGTGAGGGCCAATCATTGTTAGCTGTGTGATGATGTAGGTAATAAAAGGGAGTGACCTTTCTTGAACTCTTCCTTTTTCACGAGCATTCAGTATAGTGTGGAATAGGATTTGGATTTCCTAAGAAATGTGTGCTGCCCTGCCCATGATCATGCCTACAGTTGTTGCTGCAACAGCAGCAATCTTGATGGAAGTTGAAAGGAGGAGAAGGAGGAGTAGAAGAAGAAGATACTGGGTTCATCCTATCATTGCAAATAGGGATGAAAGAGGGCAGTTCATTATATTATATGAAGATCTCCGTGGGCATGAGGACAAGTTTTTTAATTATACACGCATGTCAATAACCAGGTGATTATTTATTTAATTTTGCTAAACATTTTCTTTCTCCATTGTTCCATATTAAATTTATAATTAAAAATTTTATTTTTGTTTGAAGTTTTGATGAATTGTTAGGACTAACGTACCATAGTTTGGAGCGCCAGAACACATGCTTCAGAGCAAGCATCCAGCCTGCACAAAGATTATTAATCACATTAAGGTACTTTTCCACACCTATGTGCATTTTCAAATTGATGTTGAAGCATGTATTCATTTTTGGTTTCAACTATCCAACATCTGTACTTATAAATGAACAACCAGACATAAGATGCCCAAAAATATATTTATTTTTTACTTCTTTCACAAAAATAAAGAAATAGACAACATATTTTTGCTTGGACTAATATAAAAAATAAAAACTTTGCCTTCAAGTTTTCCTCTGGATTAAACTTTGATTCAAAATATGCACACATGCTTGTTTACTGTGGGCATAACGTAAACTTTAGAGATGTTGATATGTTTTGGGAAATAATGGTGTGTCTGAGGAGTATTGACTTGCTGAGGTAGATTCATCAATCTCGGTGCTTGAAGCATGGCTAGACTCGACATGGTGCTGTGGCACATGGTGCTGTGGCACATGGTGCTGTGGGCCATGTTGCTGTGGGCCATGTTGCTGAGGCACATGGTGCTGTGGGCCATGTTGCTGTGGGCCATGTTGCTGAGGCACATGGTGCTGTGGCACATGGTGCTGTGGCACATGGTGCTGTGGCACATGGTGCTGTGGGCCATGTGTCTGAGGCCCATGTGTCTGAGGCCCATGTGTCTGAGGCCCATGTGTCTGAGGCCCATGTGTCTGAGGCCCATGTGTCTGAGGCCCATGTGTCTGAGGCCCATGTGTCTGAGGCCCATGTGTCTGAGGCCCATGGTGCTGTGGCACATACATCCCCTGCATTTGTGTTTGTGGCATAATTGAAGGGAATGTGGATGGGATGGGATATGGAGTTCGCCTCTGTTGTACCTCATATATTGAAGTTGGCTCCTGAAAGCTTGAAGTGTAGGATGGAGGAACATAGGGGTAAGGTTGGTTTCCTGGGTCTGGGTACTGGCCTGACATTGGTAAGTGTATGTGTGTTGTTTCTTTAGTTACATATGGCCTTTCCAATGTATGTTACTCGCTTGGCACTGTAAATGACTGCAGAACGTGTTCTACTGTGGTTCGCATTTCTAAATATCTCTCAGGTACAACTTTTTTGATCAATGGTACAAAATTAAGCGCCAGTATTGTAGCTGGACATAAGAAAGCATCCACCTTTCCAGCCATTTGTTGTAACATCTCTAGAAGACGCTCGCTTATGTCCATCTGCGATACTGGCGTTCGCTTACGTGCCACTTTGGCAGGCCGCGCAATGGTTGTTGGAGCTGAGGAGGGTCCAGGCATAGGCTCAGGCAATCCAGAGTCAGTCTCTGGGTTTGTGACCCATAGATCTGACCCAAGTGGCATTTCAGGTATTTCCTCATTTGGATCAATGCAAACTGCTGGCACGGATTGGGCCTCAGATTGGCTCTCTGGTTGATCCTCCAGGACATCCTGTTCGTCCCAACTTGCTTCGGTCCTGTTTTTATTAAAAAATAGAAACATTACTAATGCTAAATATATAGTCACGATACATAGATGATGTAGAGGATAACTTACTCTCTCATCTCTATGAGTGGTTTCAAGAAGGCAAGGTCCTCTGCATACATATAGGGTACTCTAGCTGGTGCCCCCGAGCCACTCCTCACTTCTCTTAGATGTTTGTTGTATTTCTTGAAGGCATCACGCATGCTTCGCCAACGATTCTTGATGTATACCACTGTAAAAAAGAGAAGATAATAATTATTTAATATTTCTTATTTGTTCAAGGTACCTAGCTACAGGAAATTCATTTGGAAGTCTCCACTATGAGTTTAAGGTTGGAAAATCAACTATATCTGGCATTGTACATGAAACATGCCTTGTTATATGGAATGTACTAAAACCATTGGTCTTCAAAAAGCCTACAAAAGAAGATTGGTTGAAGATATCAGATGAATTCTGGGAGAGATGTAATTTTCCAAACTGTGTGGGAGCCATCGATGGCAAGCACATACGCATCCTGAGGCCATTTGATAGTGGGAGTCAGTTTTTTAATTATAAAAAATATTTTTCGTTTGTATTAATGGCAGTGGTAGATGCCAAATATAATTTCATTTATATTGATGTGGGTGCTTATGGTAGCAGCTCTGATTCTGGTGTATTTAATCATTCCACATTTGGGAGAATGATAAGGGCGAATAGTCTGGATTTACCAAACGATTCCTCCTTGCCCGGAACAAATGAGCCAGCCCTCCCATTTGTTTTTGTAGGGGACGAAGCGTTTGCCCTTGGTAAAAATCTTCTTCGACCATTCTCAAGTAGAGCGCTGAGCAATGATAAAAGAATATTTAATTATCGGCTCACTAGGGCACGTCGAGTAGTAGAGTGTGCATTTGGAATTCTTGCCAATAAATGGAGAATATTGCACACCGCCATCAATCTCAGTTTGGAGCATGCTGTCTCTGCTGTGAAAACTGCGTGTGCACTGCACAACTATGTGCGAGAACGTGATGGAATTGATTATGAGGATTCCATGATGCATAATATGGAGGCGGCACAGTGGAGTTTGACTAGGGGCACTAGCAGTGGGAAATTGATTCGAGATCAATTTCTTAATTACTTTCTATCGCCAGCTGGCGAGTTACCTTGGCAGATGCAGGCAATTTAAAACCAAAAAATGTGGTGTTGTCATTAAAATATATGGCCCTTTAAATATTAAAACCTAAAATACTAAGCTAAAAATGTCACTATGTGTAATTTGAATGCATCTTGAAAAAAAAAGATTAAAGTTATCTTTTGGCAGCATATTAAGGACTCCGAAGTGATTCTCTACCTGCAATTGGACAAAAACACCAAAAATTGGCTTGGTGATACTGTTATGTGTGTTCTGCTGGGTGTCATTGTACAGAGGATGATGTCTTTGTAAGACCACCATGGCCAATAACGTCATAATAGGATGACAAATACAGATAGTCACTCCCCCAAGGATCTGCAAACATACTTGGTAAAGTGAGTTTACATATTTTGGTGATAGACACACGCAGACTCATACAAACAATGACCAAGGGTGTGGGAATGAGTCACGTGCCACCAGCAACACGGGGACAGGGTGCATTAGGAACACCATGCCAAGATATAAAACATGTGGCATGGTATGGGTTAGCAGACTTTACATGTCCACACAGAATGCATGCTTGGATAAAGGCCTGCTCTGGATTTGTGGGCGGTATGCACTGTAGTTATTGGGGTCTACTTAGAATTATAATTTAAGAAGTTAGGGAATGAAAAAATAAAACAAACTTACCTTTGTCAGCTTGAACTTGGGATGAGCACATGCTCCACTCTGGCAAAAGGCTTTTGGTAATTTCAACCCAGGTAGTTTTTTTCAATACATTGTCCTTATATTTAGGATGCCGGGTGTCATAGATTTGTGGGTTCTCCCTGACAAGGCGGATAAGCTCCTCGGAATCCACACAGTCCTTCACCTTAGCAGTGACTTTTTTGCTCCGTTTTTTGGACATGGCTACTCACCTCAGCAGCATGAAACAGACAGAGGAGGAACTAGGAAAAGGGGGAGGTGGTGGAGGAGAAAAAAAAACTTCCGTTCAAACCGCAACACACCTGCGATTTAGATGCGTACCCATAGAAGATAATGGGACTGAATTCGCACCTGAGCCGCACCGCAAGACATAAAAACCGCACGCGGTTTGGAGGCAATGCGC
Source organism: Rana temporaria (assembly GCF_905171775.1). NCBI lineage: Eukaryota > Metazoa > Chordata > Amphibia > Anura > Ranidae > Rana > Rana temporaria. The sequence goes on from NC_053497.1 coordinate 92,875,183, forward strand.
AGTGCGGATGCATCGCACATATGTGAACCAGCCTCATTGAAAACAATGTATTTTAAAATGTCCTGCGATTTGGATGCGGTTGAAACCGCACTCAATTCGCTTAGGTGTGAACCTAGCCTGATGGTTTCTGCTATACTGTAGGTGGTTTTTATGTTCAATTAGTAAACATGACAAATACATAATATTCAGGCACAGTTGTAAAATATTATATGTATATGAGTATCCTTTTGTTATATTTTCTACTTGTCAATTATAAAAAATTGAATTAATAATAGGTACATTTTGATTGGTGAAAACATTTCAAACACCAAAAATGTATTTTCCCATCCCAAAAAAAAACAGGAAAAATATATTTTCTCTGCCTGTGAATTAATGTCTATGGATTAAACAAGAGCAACCTTTCTCAAGTTTATCTTCTATAAATAATAGTTGTTTTACTAATCAATATAGTTCCTCTAAAAAATGCAGGAAAATCCCTTGTTAACTATAATGCCGCGTACACACGGTCGTTTTATGCGATGTAAAAAAACTATGTTTTTAAAAACGTCACTTTAATTGACCGTGTGTGGGGGAAAACGTTGTTTTATGTCTTCTAAAAAACGACAAAAAAAATTGAAGCATGCTTCAATTTTATGTGTCGTTTTTCAAAACGTCAACTTTTACTTGACAGAAATTGACCGTGTGTAGTAAAAAACGTCGTTTAAAACTACGTTTTTTCACCCGCGCATGCCCAGAAGCTACTTATGAAGCAAGCTTCAATGGAAAAAGTGGTGAGAACGTAACCTCACTTTGCTAGAACATTGTGAGAAAAACGATGGTGTGTAGGCAACTTCGTCTTTGAAAATTGAAGTTTCAAAAACTTCATTTTTTACTTCACAGAAAATGTCGTTTTTTTTCATCACATAAAGTGATGGTGTGTACGGGGCATAAAAACTAGATACATCAAGTGCCCCAGCTTTCAAGATGTCCTTTGCATCTAAGTATTACAGTAATTGCTGTCCATGAATAGACTTTTCTTTTTGCATCATTGAAGTATTGTTTTCCCTATCACCTTAGCATATAATGAAGCCATTTAATATTCGCCAGTCTCGATAATTACATACTTAAGCATTAGTACAAAGCTCTACAATGGGGTTTTCTAAAGAAAGTGAATGATCATAAGCCACTTATCAAACTAAATTCCAAGACAGAAAATTTGTATGAGTGTTCTTTTAGGATACATAAAATAGTCAGTTATGCACCCATTCTTTTTAATAATCAAATCACATAAAAAAAGGAAAACACTTTGGGGTTTATTTACGAAAGGTAAATTCACTTTGCACTACAAGTGCACTTGGAAGTGCAGTCACTATAAATCTGATGGGTAGGTCTGAAATGAGGGAAAGCTCTGCTGATTTTATCATTCAACCATGTGCAAGCTAAAATGCTGTTTTTTATGTCCCTTGCATGTCCACCTTAGATCTACAGGGACTACGCTTGAAAGTGCACTTGCAGTTCACTTGTATTACAAAGTGGATCTGCCTTTTGTAAATAATCCCCATAGTGATTAAATGAAAGTTGTAGGCTTTATTGAACAAAATAAAAGCCTTCAGCCTTTGTGGGAACACATTATAGGGAACACAGACATCACGTGAGAGTCACACCCGCTTTGCTGTGCCGATCACATGCAATATCTGTGCAATGTAAATTCAGGCATACAGTTGTATGGCTGAACTCACATTGGATTCACACAAAAAAGGTGCAGAGACTTTTCTTAACCCCACTGGAATCAGATTGCATGCAATCTGATTTCTGTCTGAATCCACAGTTCACACTGTGATCTGTGAACCAATCTGGGAGTGTCATTAACATTGTATTGACACCCACAGCAGTTCGCAGAGAGCAGTGTGAACTGTCTGCGGTAAAGATGCAATGTGAAAAACGGCACTGGAATTGCGCTGGTTCCCACATCGCTAAAGTGTGAACCCAGGCTTAAATTGCAAATGAAGGCTGAAGTGATCATGCTGTAAATAACAGTAGTAAAAATTTAAATAAAATATTTTAAACATATAAACATATATTTATTTTATTAATAAACATTTTTTAATGTCCTTAAAATGAATAGAAATTATTTAGGCATGCAAATTAATCAAAGTTATTGTAACGTTATGGTAGAATTAAACTGGAGTCCAAGGGGAAGCTCTGTTTGTTCGCACCCTCCACTGCCGCATTTGGCACTTTTTTTTGGGGGGGGGGGGGGGGGGGGAGAGATCTGTGATCTATGACATTTATAACACCTCCTCCTCCCCCCTGCCTGCCTTGGAATGGATGAGTGAGTTTGGGGCGGCTAATTACTCTCCCCTTTGCTTTTGGGGGGGGTTCAGAAGTTGGTACACACCTTCATATTTGGTGGACATGTCCCATAGCCCAAACCTTTTGGAAAGAAAATGAATGAATTGCTTGAATAAATATTGGATATATTTAGTCTTGGGTAACTTTTGAATTCAATTTTGAAATCTTTTGCACTTTAGTATTTAAACTCATGATGTTGACTTAACTAGACCATGGTTACCAAGGAGTTAAACTTTGAGACGTCTGATCCAGTCCCCTATATAAGCTGGTGAGGAGAGAACCATGGTGCCCTAATGAAGCTCACGTGACAGGGTGAGTGAAATGCATTGAGGTCATTTTGTCATGTGACTCGTCTCCTCACCACACCATGCGGCTCAGTCAGCAGCCACCCCACACATGTTGGTTACATCTCGGCAGCATGAGTTACAAAGAAGTTACATAATTACACAGTAGGCAAGGTTGAAAAAAGACACAAGCCCATCAAGTCCAACCTATGTGTGTGGTTTTATGTCAGTATTACATAGTATGTTGTGGTCGTTCTGGTGCTTATCTAATAGTTTTTTAAATTTATTGATGCTCCCCGCTGAAACCACTGCTTGTGGAAGAGAATTCCACATCCTAACCACTCTTACAATAAAGAACACTCTACGCAGTTTAAGGTTAAACCGCTTTTCTTCTAATTTTAGTAATTGGCCACATGTCTTATAAAATTCCCTTCGCGGAAAAGCTTTATCCCTATTGTAGGGTCACCAGTAAAAAAAATTTCACATTGAAATCATATCCCCTCCCAAGCGTCTCCTCTCCAGAGAGAACAAGCTCAGTGCTCGTAACCTTTCCTCGTAATTAAGGTCCTCCTGTCCCTTTATTCATTTTGTTGCCCTGGTTCCAGCACATCCTTCCTAAGGAGTGGTGCCCAAAACTGGACAACATACTCCAGGTGTTGAGTTCATCACTCAAGGACAGCATCAAGTTAGCCTGCACACTGGCACCAGTGTCTTCCAAGGAGACAGCATACCCAGGAAGTGAGGCAGACTGGTGAAGCTCTGTGATCACATAGCATTCCGAGTGAGATTGTTGCATGGGAGGTTTTATGGTGAGGCAGACCGTTCCACTGTCATGTGGGTAACCCGATGAGGACTGTTACTGCACGCTCTTTGCCTTTCCTGCTGCCCTGTTTTTATTTACATACTTTCTATTTGCCTGCAATGCTAAGAATGAACTTCTGCCCTGCATGTGATAATTAGCAACTTGATCCTTGGCTGTGCCCTAGTGTTTGCCTGCATTTTCACTTTACATAGTGTCCCAATGTCACTTTTCCAGCTGACTGCTAAAACATTTTGGATCCAGGATGGATGGTCTGAATTATCTTGTGATCTATTAGAGGCAGTCTGCAATGCATTCGATTTTGCATCATTGGTACATATAAACAGCTGCTCATCTCCATCTTATTTAGCTGCTACTTATCCCTGCTGCCCCAACTAGTGTGTTTTGGATGTGTGTCTGTGAGCCTGGGCTATATTTTTAAGTACCGTATTTATCGGCATATAACACGCACAGGCGTATAACACGCACCCCAACTTTAAGAGGGAAGTTTCAGGAAAAAATTTCCACAGCCCCCTGTGTATAACACGCAGGCACAGTTTACCCTCTATTTTCAGGGTAAAAAAGTGAGTGTTATACGCCAATAAATACAGTATTAGACAACATTGTCATACTTGTTTTTATTGATCTGCAGTAAAGGTTTTTGATGTGGTATCATTTTTTAATTGTGTTTTTTCTTCCCCAAATAAAAGCAATTTAAATATGTTGCAGCCTGTTCCTTTATGGAGCTTCTTTGGACTAGCCTTGGGTCCTTATTAGTGTTGGGTGAACAGTTCAGCCCGAGCAACATTGGCTGTTCACCCATTTAAGGAACACCCACATTTGCAGGATGTTTGACGGGTGTTCACCCTGTTGAACATCCTGCAATGCACTGCGCACTTTTTGCACCCTGATTGGCAGTGATCCCCCGTGATGTCACCAACCAGTGCATGCTGGGTTGGTGACGTCACAAGGGGGCAATGCCACCTGGTGAGCTCGCCAGGTGGCCGCTCTTACCTATATATATTGTCAAACAGCAAGCCAGCCATTTGGCGATTTGCCTTCAATGTGGGCGCAGCGATTTTTTCCTTTTTCGGGTTGGTGGTGTGGCGGGTGTTGTGATAGACGATGGATCTACATCTGGGGACACGGTTTTTAAATTTTTAGTAAAAGATTTGGAAAAAACCTGCTTCTTATTTTTATTTATTTTGTCACTTTTTGGTGAATGGGTAGGGGTACTATGTACTCCATACTTATTTACATTGGTGGGCTAGGATCTGGGGGCTTGTTCAAGGATGTATGCATATTCTAAGCCCCCCACCCGCAGACCCCCACAACCACAGCCCAAGGTTGTGGGGGAGAGACCCTTGTCCCCATCAACATGGGGGCACAAAGCACCCAAAGCACCCACCCCCCATGTTGAGGGCATGTGGCCTTGAATGGTTCAGGGTGGGGGGGCACACGCGTGTCCCCCCCCCTTTTACTGACCTGCCAGGCTGCATGCTCGGATATGGGTCTGGTATGGAGTCTTGGGGGGATCCCACGCCGTTTAAAAAAAGGCCCCTTAAAATCCATACCAGACCCTTCGGGGTCTAGTATGGACGGGGGGACCCCACACTGTTGTTTTCTTTGTTTTTTTAAATAGTCAGGTGCTGGCAATTGCAACCCTGAGTTAATTTTAAATGTGATTCTTTAGAAATGTAAGTTTTGTTGCAGTATGTTTTTATAAATGCTACAGATGTGCCAATTTACAGCTAGACTAAGGGGAGCCCCCAGGCACCATGGTTAAAGGATTTTTTCATTTTTATTGTTCCACATTAGGCATCAATAAAATCACTGCTCCTGAAAAAACAATAGTTATTTAAAAAAAAATTGCATTGATACATGTTCCCCAGGGCAGTACCAAGCCTACTCATGCTCGGTTCCTATAGATTTCAATAGAGTTTGCGGTTCGAGGGAGAACTTTTCCCGTTCGGGAGTTCTGCTGTGAACCAAAAATGGGGGTGTTCAGCCGATCTCTAGTTCTAATAATTTTTTGCTTAAACACTGGACCCAGGGATGCCACCTACTGGCCACCTACTGGGCCTGCAGTTTAATTTTCTTTAGACTCCACAGGGGTAACTATCGTTTTCTATCCCAATGTGATTATACTTCTACAGTATATTGTACCCAGATTTGAGCACAGATGTTTATTGAATTTTTTATTTTTTTATGTGTGGCCATTGTTGGTGGAGCACACTTTCCAGCTTGCTTGACATCATTCACCATTCATTTGAATCCTTATGAGGACAGTGGGTAAGCTGTTTCTTAGTGTTTGCACACTTTTTACCCCACTTTGATGAGATTGCACTGTTTTAGTCTCTTTGTGAATTGGTGCTGCACTTTTGCTCTATGCCAGTTTGAATTTGTTGCCTACAAATTGTGCCAGCTGCTTGTATTTATCCACCTAAAGACTGTGCCCTCGGAGTACAGTAGCCGTTACTCAGAAAGCTAAGATGGCCTGGGAACGGGACATAGGCCCAATAGAGGGTGCAGACTGGGATGAAATACTTGAGGGGACCAGACTGCATCACCTAAACTGTCAGATAGACTGACGCAACTTTACATTGTTCACAGAGCCTACCTAACACCACTGAGACTGGCCAAATTCCAACGCACACCCGATCCGACCTGTCTCATTTGGAGTTGTCCAGATACTCAGACTTACTGGACACAGGTTGTCCGCTTTCTGCATGACAATATGGGGTCCCCTGTGGTACTTGACCCTAAGCTGTGTATTCTGGGGCTGTTGCCTGACGTAGAGGTGGATAAATATCACACAATTTTCATATTGGAAACCTTATTCTTAGCTCGAAAAGTAATTGCTCAGAGATGGATGCAGGACCTGCCCCCCACTCTACCGATGTGGAAAAAGGCTGTTAATGACACCTTGCCATTCAAGAAGCTGATCTACACACACAGGGGCGCCACACAAAAGTATTCCAAGGTTTGGGACAGATGGCTAGAGGATGGGGAGGCGTGTGTCTGATTGTGCCTTGCCCAGAGGTTGTTCCATATTAAAATGTTCCTTTGCCCTCGTGAACATGTGAATATATGACTAGAGGTACATGAGTGAACAAAATGAGCATGCATTTCACCGTATGACACTGTATTTTTATTGACAAATGTGTTTGACCTGTTTTGTATTATGTGCTTTGAATGAATAAAGTTGTTTTTTCCAAGTAAAAAAAAAAGACTGTGCCCTAACATGAGGAATTGTTATTTATTTTCATAGCTCCGGTAAACTCTGGCCATGCACCACCATGCCACCATCACTGCAACCTTGTGGTACTTTATCTAAGCAGCAGAAAATGGTCTCAGTGGCTTCATCCCTGCATTCTGCAGGCTAGTGGCACAACAGAGCTCCCTTTCTCCAGTAGTCCAGTTTGCTGTCTCCTTGCTCAGCCTCAGCCAAGATGACTGTCCTCTGCACTAAAGACACTTCATAGATGAGCATTGCAAAGTGGTTTCCTTAACCGGTTAAGCCCCGGATCTTTAGGCAGCTAAATGCCCAAGCCAGGTTTTGCGATTCGGCACTGCGTCGCTTTAACAGACAATTGCGCGGTCATGCGACATGGCTCCCAAACAAAATTGGCGTCCTTTTTTCCCCACAAATAGAGCTTTCTTTTGGTGGTATTTGATCACCTCTGCGGTTTTTAGTTTTTGCGCTATAAACAAAAATAGAGCGACAATTTTGAAAGAAAATGCAATATTTTTTACTTTTTGCTGTAATAAATATCCCCCAAAAACATATATAACATTTTTTTCCCTCAGTTTAGGCCAATACGTATTCTTCTACATATTTTTGGCTAAAAAAATCGCAAATAGGGGTTATCGATTGGTTTGCGCAAAATTTATAGCGTTTACAAAATAGGGGATATTTTTATTGCATTTTCATCAAAACATTTTTTTTTACTACTAATGGTGGCGATAAGCGATTTTTTTTCGTGACTGCGACATTATGGCGGACACTTTGGACAATTTCAACACATTTTTGGGACCATTGTCATTTTCACAGCAAAAAAATGCATTTAACTTGCATTCTTTATTGTGAAAATGACAGTTGCAGTTTGGGAGTTAACCACAGGGGGCGCTGAAGGAGTTAGGCTTCACCTAGTGTGCGTTTTCAACTGTAGGGGGGTGTGGCTGTAGGTCTGATGTCATCGATCGAGTCTCCCTATAAAAGGGATGACTCGATCGATGAAGCCACCACAGTGAAGCACGGGGAAGCCGTGTTTACATACGGCTCTCCCCGTTCTTCAGCTCTGGGGAGCGATCGCGAGGGGACGGCTAGAAACAAATAGCCGCGCCCTCGTCCCTGATCGCTCCCCGCGGGTTTCCAACCGCTGCATGTACCGGGGGGTCCCGATCGGACCCCCGACCCGCGAAAAGGCGGGGACGTACATGTACGCCCATATGCCTGTACGTGCCATTCTGTGGACGTACATATACATGCGGCGGTCGGCAACCGGTTAAAGGGGTTGTAAAGGTTTTTTTGTTTTTTTTCTAAATAGAGTCCTTTAAGCTAGTGCATTGTTGGTCCACTTACCTTTTCCTTTGATTTCCCTCTAAATGTTTTTTTTCTTTGTCTGAATTTCTCTCTTCCGGTTCCTCCTCAGTAAGCTTGCCCCATCATCTGAGCCATTCTGGCTGGGGGTTAGTCAGCATGCTCGCCCCCTCCCTTGGGACTACATCCCAATGGGGAGATGCTGTGTTCATAGTATAAAAAATACAGTATAAAAAATTATAAAAATGTCATTTGGGTACAGTGTTGCATGACCGCGCAAAAGCTGAAAAATGGCTTGGGCAGGAAGGAGGTTTAAGTGCCCTGTATTGAGGTGGTTAATGACCAGAGCATTTTTTACAATTTGGCACTGCGCTGCTTTAACTGGTAATTGTGCAGTAATGCAATGCTATACCCAAACAAAATGTGCGTCCTTTTTTCAACACAAAGAAAGCTTTCTTTTGGTGGTATTTGATCACCTCTGCTTTTTTTTTTTATTCATATATTGTCAAACTTTTCAGAATCACATACAAGTATTCTAATCTACCATGCACATAACACTCAATAAAGGTATTTTGTGAACATTAAGGTATATAACATATATTAGAGATGCATTTCAGTTCCATTCATTGTACTAATTTTATTATTACTCAACACAACATTAACACATCATTAACCATACAGCAACTACTTCTATGATAAATTTTTTATTGAACTCACGCGCATGCTCCTGAAGAGTGGATCAATCCACAAAATGCATAGAGCTATTAAATGCCATGTTCCTATGATTGAATCGATATCTGTCAGTATGTATATATATATATATATATATATTTTTATATTAACCGTTTATAATCATGTGGCAAATTGTCTACATTGTATGTATGTATATACATTTTTATGAATTGTATCAGTTATTATAATTGTATTGGATATACACTCATGATTATGCGCTTGTATGTCAATTTTCATATATTAAACTGAACTTTATACACCTACTTGCTCTCATTTAACGTCCCAATCACCCCTCCCCCTTTTTTGATAATTAGATGATGGAGGCAATTGACCGTACCAGGTCACCGCCTCATTTAAAGGCCCAACGGTTCTCTCTTTTTTCTTATAGCAATACAGGGATGGAAGCACATTGTTTAGGTCCAGCTAGGTCTAACAACAATTAGTTATTTAGTAATCATACTCATATTATCGTTTTGTTTAATTCCCTCTCTCTATAGGGCCAACACCCTCAGGATGGGGCTGTTACCTCCCATCCCTTTCTGGGAGCTGCGATTCCCCCTTCCACTTAGAGTGGGTGGACTTTCATGTGCCATGCATCGGCGTCACCTCTTGTGTATCGCAGGTGTGGTATACCTGATTGTCTAATATCAAACTATTAGATTCTGTCCCATCATATTCATTATGACAAAAAGGGACCACTCTGAATAATCCCAGTTGCTGGCTGTAATTGGTTGTACTTGGTGGTAATTGACTGTGTAGTTACTAGGCCCAAGGCCTGCAGTACCCTTCCCCCTGGGTGTCCTAGTAGTTTAACAGCTTGTACTTGGTGATAGACTACTGATCCCAGATAGCCCAACTTGCAAATCCTGTGCCCTCAGACTACATTGATTTGACACACTTCCGCACAGTCTCTTCTCTGATCCAGGACTCCTCATCAATGACCGCGTAATGATGAGGACTTCATCCATGACTGTGTATGGACAAAGTTCCCTCACAGACTCCCTGGCATGCCTCCGCACCCAGCACTCCACTGTGGTACACTCACCAACCTTTTCCTGCCCCGAGTCCATGATGGAGGAATTTATCTGGACATACGTTCTGACAGCTTCCAGACACTCTGATCCAGGATTCCTCATTTATTGACTGTGTAACAGATAAGGACTTCACCAATGACCGTGTAAAGGTGACGTTCCCTCACAGCTCTCCCAGGGTCCTCCGCCGGGCCTCACACCCCCAGATGATGGCAGGGCTCCTGCCATTGTCTAGTTCTCCATCCTCCACTTCTCCCAGCCGACAAATCTGCCCAGTGTCATATAACCTCAGCTTATATAGGAGGCCCGCCCCCTGCCAATACCAAGTGAGGATTGGTCAGGGCTCCCACATGAGCTGCCTGCCACTCCAGTCCCAGGCCCTGCCTCCTTCTCTAGAACAATATCCTTAGAGACAGGGGAGGAACCTCAGAATTAAAGCACAGGTGGCCACACTCACTGCTACACTAACCACTCCCAGCCCCAGATCAAAACAGACAGGCATAGCCTCTTAGCCTCTTAGGTCTGCCTCAATGTACCTGTGCTGACAGTTTAACCTAGAACAATTCTATTCTAGCACCTACCTTTGGTAGAGGGTGCTACATACTATAGGAAGATGACATATGTCTTTCCTTTTTTTGCTTCATGCATTAAGAGAGTTGTTCTTAATATATTGTCTCTTGCTTCCCTCCCCGGAACAAAACCTGTTTGATCCCTCTCAATACAGTCTGGCATGTAGGGTTTCAGTCTTTCGGCCACATCCTCATTAATCAAAGAAATTGGCCTGAAGCTGGAACACAATGTTGGCTCCTTCCCTTCTTTCACCAAAAGTGATATATAGGCCCCCATAGCTTCTTTGCATATCTTCAGGCCTCCCCCAATGGAATTCATAAATAAATGGAAAACAAAATTCTAAAAAAATTCAAATAAAATTTGAAAGTATAAGCACGTGTACTCATCGGGATCCTGGACTTTTCCCCTTCTTACTATTCTTAATTGCCTGTTCTATTTTTTCTTTGGAGACATCGCTATCTAGCTTACTTGAATCTTCCTCTGATATAACTGGCAGTTTTACCTTCCATAAGTACTGTTCTATTCGATTCCTTCTTTTTTGAGCATCATCTTTATTTTGACTGTCATTTACTTTATACAAGGGTCGATAATGATCCAAAAAGATTTTACTAATATCCCTAGTAGAGTGTTTCATCACCCTCTTTTTATCCTTTATCTTTGCAATATAATTCAAATTCCTTCTGGGTTTGATTACTCCCATCAACAACCGCTGGCTTTATTCCCAAATTCATACTGCCTTTTTGCTGTCCTAGTAAAAACCTGTTTGGTGTTCTGCTCCAACAAGTCCCTCAGTGCCTCATGCTTTCCTGTTAATTCATCTATTAAGTTATTATCATTTAAACCTTTATGTGTCTGCTCCAGCTCCTGTATTCCCTGTTGGAGAGACTGTTTTTTTGCTGTCCAAATTTTCATCCTCTTAGCCCCCTCCGCTATTAACCTCCCTCTCATTAATACTTTATGTGTTTCCCCTAGTACAGTTGGCGCAATATCCTCTATGTTATTCTATTATGACCCGCCGGGCTGCCGCCCAGATGCTAGGCTCACAGCCAGACAGGACATTTCTTGGGGGTCTGTAAATGCCTGCGTGAACCCCTACACCTCATCCCCAATTAGGATATGGTTCCAGGGGGTGTCAGGCAGGCATCGCCAAGCCACAGTGCCCCCCCCCCCCGAGTGAGATCTCCTCCTAACCAACCCATCCTATCTTTGCCTAAAATTCTATTATTTATTTATTTTCTTCCTGCTTTATTTTTATTCCATGACTGGTATTTAAGCTTCTCCCATTCTGGAGGTCTTCTTTCTCAATTTTCCAGATTAATACATGGCAAATCTAATTTACTACAAAACTATTTTTAAGTCCTCTGGAAATTGCAAAGTGGCTGATGCTCCTTGATTATTTGCTATTAAACATGCTGGAAAGCCCCATCTATGGGGATTTTTTTTCTTTGTAGTTGATCAAGGGTTTCAATCCTTTCCTGCGGGCCAATGTCTCTTGTGATACGTCAGTAAAAATAAGCAGCTTAGCTCCATTAAATTCAATTGCTTCAGTAACGTGCCATTTAAAACTTGTTGTTTTATTTGATACTGAGTAAATCTTACTATTACATCTCTCAAGATGTCTATTGATGGATTCAATGTTTTTTGTATTCTATGTACTTTATCGAAGCCTATAGGAGATAAAGCTTCCTTTTTCATTATTTTATTAAACACTTCACGGACCGTATTCTCTAATGCCTCGTTCACACGACTGGTTTTCCTAGCAGGAAAACTGCCATGAGAGCTTTTGGCTGGGAATTGTTGATAATTAAATAGGGATGGAGGCAATTGACCTTACCAGGTCCCCGCCTCATTTATAGTCCCAACGGTTCTCTCTTTTTTCTTAAATCATTAACAGAGAGGAGACCCTTTGTCTGGTACAGTCCTCTCTTTCTCCCATTTGGGGTGGCGTAAAGCGTGGTCTCTTGTAAGCCTCTTTGGGTAGATTCTTCTTCACCAGTGGAGGTGAGACAGCCATAAGGTTTGGCGGATCATTCGGTGTATTTTAAATTTAATTGGTCTAGTAGGTTGTGCTTTCCGGCATTCAGTGGTAAGTATATACCTACATTTTAATGTACAATAATAACAATGTATTCTGTTGAAAATGTAAAAATTAAATGCATTTGTTTTAGCGCAAACTACCCCCTAGAAGACGACCGTGACTGAATAGGTCGAAACATGTCAGTGTTTATCGTTGCAGGGCAAGCACTGTAATGTAATGCTATGTATTTACATGTTTGCAATGCTGTATTCTGGTTTATGTAATTGGCCTCAAGACCATGGCTAATGTTTTAATGATTGAATTTCTTAATAAAAATTGTGTAATGTGATGTTTTCTCTCTTAAAATCAATAAAAATTTATTGCTGTGAACATTTAACAAACATTCAATTTTTTTACAGCAGATCCACTTTAATAATTATTACAAATAAAATGACAGAGGTGTCATTTATTATGGGTTTTGTTTATCAGGAAAACAATTCTGATCAGCTATCTGCAAAACGACAGGCTAATATACTAATGTGTTCTTGTTGAAGGAAAAGTAACGATGACATTTAGAAATCGGTTGATTATAATTTACCTTAATGTTATTTCAGTGCTAAAAGGTCACAAGATAATAATTTCTGCAAGGAAAATAAAGCTTTTGTTAAAGGAAAAATGTTGATCTGGTTGCATTCTGTATTCTTTTGCATGCTGTGCAACAGATTGTTTCATTATCCAGCAGTACCATTAATCTTTTTTATTAGCACCTAAAAAATAAACAAACAGTAATTTTGTGATGTTTGACACAAGTAGTGCATTTTAATTTTGTGGTCTTGCGACATGGAGTGAAAATATATAAATAACTAATGCAGCAATTCTGATGGAAATATTACATTCAGCTCTTGTAAATATGAAAATGCCATTCAAAGGTGCAGAAATATAATAACATCTGTCTTGCATATTCAATTAAGCACTGTATTTCCATACCATTCAAATGCCACCCAAATATATGTGAAGACAATCTGTTAATTAAAGATGAAAAATTACAATCACTCATAATTCTACATGTAATTAAAAAATGCTAATATTTTAGTTGAATATATAGATGTGTTTCCCATAATACACAGGCTAATTGTTTCATTTGACATGGAAAGGTATTGTTCATGTGTTTTGAAGGATCTTGTGTCACATTGCATTACTGTAATAGCATAACAAGGATTTTGCAGCAGAAATTACATATGCTTACAAATAATACCAACAGCGCTCTATTGGACACTTTATGCAATCATCAATTAATAAAAAATATATAATATTTAAGGGAAAACCATGATTTTCCTATGCATGGTAAGACAGTGGATTCACTTTAATGACCCCCCCCCCCCCCCATCAGTGTAAATACTCACCTTTCCCTTGCTTCCCATTCAAAACGATTCAGGAAAAACATTTCTTCAAGGTATGGTTAGATATCCTGTACTTACATTTCAGTCCACCTATAACCTGACATGGGAAAAAAACAAGATGCGCTAAAAATTAGAAAACAAATAAATGTACCCAAAAATCATGGCATTAATGATTGTCCATGAATAATGCAAAAACAAGAAAAAAGTGATCAAAGTCCTTAGAAGAACAACATAGATCCTTTCACCAGTGAATAGAAAGAAAAAAAGTCCACAATTGTTGATCATAGACTGTAGTGACAATCCGATAGAAAGAGATCCTCCACCATAAGAGTATTAAATCCGCTTACCAGATTCCCAGCGGTCCCTTAATTAAAAGAGGACCCCAGAAAGCATGTAGATTAACACTGTAGGAGTTGAAGTATAGATAGGCCGAGCTTGATGCCAATCCCCGTCTCAATCCAGTAGGTGGAAAACTCCAGGAAAGGTAAGTGATCCGGATCAGAGATCTCACCTGGAATGTTCTGTGTCTGTCAGAGGAGGAATCTTCTAAACACAGCACAGATCTCTGATCCGGATCACTTACCTTTCCTGGAGTTTTCCACCTACTGGATTAAGACAGGGATTGGCATCAAGCTCGGCCCATCTATACTTCAACTCCTACAGTGTTAATCTACATGCTCTCTGGGATCCTCTTTTAATTAATGGACCGCTGGGAATCTGGTAAGCGGATTCAATACTCTTATGGTGGAGGATCTCTTTCTATCGGATTGTCACTACAGTCTATGATCAACAATTGTGGACTTTTTTTCTTTCTATTCACTGGTGAAAGGATCTACGTTGTTCTTCTAAGGACTTTGATCACTTTTTTCCTTTTTTCTTGTTTATGCATTATTCATGGACAATCATTAATGCCATGATTTTTGGGTACATTTATTTGTTTTCTAATTTTGTAGTGCATCTTGTTTTTTCCTATGTTACCACTGTCCAAATGTTTACAGTAAGGTGCAGCTTCACTTGTTTATATATGGCATTATTTAGTAGCATTGATTTTGTTTACTTCTTAGTTTATTAGCGCAGTTGCTCCCAATTTTTTTTCCATAACCTGACATGGCCATGTATACATAACAGACAATATATATACCCCCCAAATAAACAACTATGCAGCATTGTTGTTTTCTCCAATAGCCCAAAACCCCTCTAAAACAACACATCACAGGATATACACAAACAAAATAGGTACTGACATTAAAATAAAAAACAAAGTAGCCTTACAGAAAAGGGGCCCCAGATTATGAAAATCATAACTGTACTCTGCATGTGCTCCAGGAATAGGAAGTGGACATGTCATGCATTTCACTCAACTGGAAATGGTCATGTCAAGCCTTCCACTTAAAGGGGTTGTAAAGGATTTTTTTCCCCCTAAATAGCTTCTTTTACCTTAGTGCGGTCCTCCTTCACTTAACTCATCCTTCGATTTTGCTTTTAAATGTCCTTATTTCAGCTGAGAAATCCTCACTTCCTGTTCTTCTGTCGGTAACTACACACAGTAATGCAATGCTTTCTCCCTGGTGTGGAGAAAGCCTCTTGAGGGGGGAGGGGGCGAGCAGGAGTGTCAGGACGTCCACTAACACACAGGTCCTTTCTCTATCTGCAAGTAGAGAGTGTCTTGACCCTCCTGCTCGCCCCCTCCCCCCTCAATATATATATTTATTCTGTTCTATTGTTTTTCTATGCTATTATTTTCTATTCTATTCTAATCTTTTCTGTTCAAATTCAAATTCACTCTATACAAAATTCGAATTTCGGAAGATGGCTTCTGAAGTTCGAATTTTGTACAGAATGAATTCGAATAGAAAAGATTTGAATAGAATATATTATTTTTTTATATATATATATATATATATATATATATATATATATATATATATATATATATATATATATATATATATATACAGTATATATATATGCAGAACAGGCCAAAAGTTTGGACACACCTTCTCATTCAAAGAGTTTTCTTTATTTTCATGAATATGAAAATTGTAGATTCACACTGAAGGCATCAAAACTATGAATTAACAAATGTGGAATTATACATAACAAAAAAGTGTGAAACAACTGAAAATATATTTCATATTCTAGGTTCTTCAAAGTAGCCACCTTTTGCAGCAGACACATCTCTAGAACTGTTAAGAGGAGACTGTGTGAATCAGGCCTTCATGGTAGAATATCTGCTAGGAAACCACTGCTAAAGAAAGGCAACAAGTAGAAGAGACTTGTTTGGGCTAAAGAACACAAGGAATGGACATTAGACCAGTGGAAATCTGTGCTTTGGCCTGATGAGTCCAAACTTGAGATCTTTGGTTCCAACTCCCGTGTCTTTGTGCGATGCAGAAAAGGTGAGCGGATGCACTCTACATGCCTGGTTCCCACCGTGAATCATGGAGGAGGAGGTGTGATGGTGTGGGGGTGCTTTGCTGGTGACACTGTTGGGGATTTATTCAAAATTGAAGGCATACTGAACCAGCATGGCTACCACAGCATCTTGCAGCGGCATGCTATTCCATCCGGTTTGCGTTTAGTTGGACCATCATTTATTTTTCAACAGGACAATGACCCCAAACACACCTCCAGGCTGTGTAAGGGCTATTTGACCAAGAAGGAGAGTGATGGAGTGCTGCGCTAGGTGACTACCTCTTGAAGCTCATCAAGAGAATGCCAAGAGTGTGCAAAGCAGTAATCAAAGCAAAAGGTGGCTACTTTGAAGAACCTAGAATATGAAATATATTTTCAGTTGTTTCACACTTTTTTGTTATGTATAATTCCACATGTGTTAATTCATAGTTTTGATGCCTTTAGTGTGAATCTACAATTTTCATAGTCATGAAAATAAAGAAAACTCTTTGAATGAGAAGGTGTGTCCAAAATTTTGGTCTGTACTGTATATTATATATATATATATATATATATATATGTAATGCATGCAACAAATGTAACTAAACAAATTTAGTTAAATAACAAAACTAAACACATTTTTTCATCCTGCACATGTCTAGTATGCGCCCAGTCTTTTCAATGCTGGGTTCTGACCTCTGCTCCCGGGAAATATGTCATGCCATCATTGGAAGCTACATCCAAACTTTACCTCCTGAGAGTGGTGCCATCCTTCACATATTTGACCAACGTGAAGACATCCCACCAGGTTCCAATCACATATCTAAGGCATTTTTTAAACCCTTAAAATCGTGATTCAAATCTAAGGGCCAGATTCACGTAGAAGTGCGGCGGCGTAACGTATCGTATACGTTACACCGCCGCAAGTTTTCATCGCAAGTGCCTGATTCACAAAGCACTTGCAATGAAAACCTACGCTGGCGGCTTCCGGCGCAAGCCCGCGTAATTCAAAGGGGCATGTGCCATTTAAATTTGGCACGCTCCCGCGCCGGACCTACTGCGCATGCTCCCTTTTGAATTTCCCGCCGTGCTTTGCGCGAAGTGATGTCATTTTTTCAAACGGCGACGTGCGTAGCGTACTTCCGTATTCCCGGACGTCTTACGCAAGAAGGAAAAATGTTTAAATTTTGACGCGGGAACGACGGCCATACTTTATACAGCACATACGTGTGCTGTGTAAAGTTAAGGCACCAAAAACGACGACTAACTTTGCGAAGGGAAACTAGACTAGCAGCGACGTAGCGAACACAAAAAAACGTCGTGGATCGCCGTAACTCCTAATTTGCATACCCGACGCTGGTTTACGATGCAAACTCCCCCCAGCGGCGGCCGCGGTATTGCATCCTAAGATCCGACAGTGTAAAACAATTACACCTGTCGGATCTAAGGGCTATCTATGCGTAACTGATTCTATGAATCAGTCGCATAGATACTCTTAGGCCCCATACTCACGAGCAAACATGTCTGCTGAAACTGGCCCGCAGGCCAGTTTCAGCAGACATGTTTGCTCGTGTGTGGGCGCGAGCGGGCCGAATTCCAGCAAACATTTGCCCGCCGGGCCTTTTCCCAGCGGGCAAATATTCCTGGACTTGTTTTAAAACAGCCCGCTGGAATTCAGCCCGCTCGGACATGTACGGTCGTCAGTACAGACCTACCGTACATGTCCAGGCGCCCGCCGTCCCTCGCATGCGTCGAATGACTTCGACGCATGCGTGGAAGCATTTTAAAGGCGGGCCGCCCACGTCGCCGCGTCATTGTCGCGGCGACACCGCGTCATCGACGCGGCGACACCGCGGACACGCCCCGCGTATTGTTTACGCGCGGACTTCTGTACGATGGTGTGTACAACCATCGTACAGAAGCCCTCTGGCAGACATGTATGGTGAAAACGGTCCGACGGACCGCTTTCACCATACATGTTTGTCCGTGTGTACCCGGCCTTAGAGATACGACGGAGTATCTGAGATACTCCGTCGTATCTCTTTTGTGAATCTGGGCCAATATTACCATTAGTGTGTGAAAAAAATTTATCTGCATCAATTACCATATTGGTAAAAAAGTTAAATACAAGTTTACATGCGTGAGGCTTACAATATGGCCATGTAGACTGGGCGCTCCACACTGCTTCGGTCATCCTGCACCCCCCATAGCTGACAGCACACCCTATTCCGACAATTACATGCTGCCGGGATTCCTAAACCGCTCGCCGAGCCCCAGACGCACCACTAATACAGGCTGGGGATCCGGCCTACAACTCCAAGATGGCGGCTGTGTCACTGCCTCACACACAAACAGAGCTCAGACACGGCAGACAAGAGCAGCCCTTGGACCCCTTGACCCACAGCCCGCACAGTGGGGAACATGTGAGTACCCACATCCACATCCCTGTCTCCCCAGCATCTACATAATCCCTGATAGGACATACTAATGACGATTCATTACTGTCCCCCATGGAAGCAGGCCCTACACAGCTTCAGAGCAGAGAGGCATTCTCATCATAACACTCTGATCTACCTTTTGACACAGCATCAATGTTTTTGAAGTTCTCAGAGATGTTAGACCATGGCTTATCCTCCAAAGCAGACAAAATAACTGGTGAGATTAAGGCTGATATTCAGAACCTGGGCTCTCGCATGGAGGCAATATAAAGTAAATTATAAGCCACCGTAACCAGGGCTAATCAACATACAGATCGTATACAAGACCTCCAAGACCAACTAGAGACTGCACTGTCAAAAATAGATGATCTTGAAAATCGGTCGAGAAGGTACAACTTTCGGATAAGAGGAATCCCCAATACGGTCACTGATACCACGGCTGCGGTTCGCTCCCTCATACAAGAGCTAATCTGGATATCTCACATCACAGGCTAGAACTAGACTGGGTGCACAGAGCTCTGGGACTACCCCATTCCGATGGACTCCCAAGGGACATACTAGTGAAGCCCCACTTCTACGCCGTCAAGAAGGAGGTAATGAAACAAGCCCGCTCAGCGCCCCCAGCTGAAATACCAGTCACACCCAATCCAAATATTTGCAGACTTATTGCCAACCACTATACAGAAACGTAGGTCACTGAAACCACTGCTATCAGTGCTGAACCAAAAATATATCAAATACTGGTGGCTAGTCCCATTCAGCCCTATGTTTACATACAAAAATAAATACTACACATTCTCCAAATTCCCAGGTGGAAAGAAAAAATACTGCTACAATTAGGCCTCATCTCGCAAGCCCCTGCTTCATCATCACCAGGATCAGCTGCAGGAACCTTCCCACAAACCCAAGAGGTCTAAGGACCCCAATTCATCCTGATAGGGCCACCAATCACAGAGAAGTCTGTGCATGTTGTCTTTCCTCCCTCAGGGGCTCTGACCGACTTCTCACACCCTGATACGGCTCCATAGAGCCTCTGAGACTTAAACAATCTATAGCTTCCTACAGCCTATCAAGATGGGCACCATACCATATAGGTTGGCCCTCTCCCCACTGCAAAACTCAGACCGATATCTAAAACACCATCAGCTTCCCTTTACTAGGAGGCTCCACCTCTACAAAAACTGAACTCAGCCACCCTATCCCAAGCATTTCCATACTCTTCACTGGAACACTCCACAATGGAATTGAGGCATCCAGATCCCCTTTGTTTACCCAGATGAACTTCTGACCAAGGGATATGTTTACCTCATCTGGCCTGGCCAGGACCTCTCCCTCTCTAGCAGAGGTAGAATGTACATACTTGTTGGAGGGCACGATGGGACTACATCCCATAACCCCTCAGATACTTTTCCTTCTCCTTATTTCTTCCTCTCTTTTTCACTCTTTTTCCACCTACTCATGTGCACCACGGAGACCCGTCGTCTCGAATGCACGCTCTCTGCTGAAAATACCAGGGACCTAATGGTAAGTGACTCTTCATCGCCACAGCTTTCGTTCCTCTCTCTCCATGGCTAACACAAACAGTTCACCTCTCATGTTAAGGGTAGCTTCACACAATACACAGGAATTAAATTCCCCACTCAAACGCAGAATTTTTTTCCAATACTATCATAGCCAGCATATTGACGTGATATTTCTCCAAGAAACACACTTCCCAAGACTGTACAAGCCCAAGTCCATCCACCCTAAATTCCCCAACTCCTATTTAGCCAACACATAGGAAAAATCAAAGGGAGTTGCAATCTTCTTTTCCAATAGATGCAAATTCTCACTCAAATGTGAACATAAAGACCCTGAGGGCAGATTTCTTCTTGTTAACGGAATGTTAGACGACCAACTGTATTCTTTTATTTCGTACTATGCACCCAATCGGGGCCAAGCTAAATTTTTTTACTTTATGCTGCAGACTCTGGGCCCTCTGGTCGAAGGCACAGTGATTTATGGAGGGGATTTGAACACAGCCTTTGATCCCGGGATAGATAAGAAATGTCCACTGGGAGCACACACCATCAGACCCACTAAACAAAGTCTGTGTTTAGCTAGGCTGATATTTCAACAGGGGCTAATAGATGTCTGGAGGGAACTTAATACCTCTAAATGGGACTATACACACTACTCTCACCCCCATCAATCATTTGCCAGGATAGACCACATTCTTATCATACCATGATTCCTCTGGTGCAGAAAGCCTTCATTAGAGACACAGTATGGTCTGACCACTCACTAGTCTTTCTAATCCTAAAAAGACCACAGGGACAGATGGGTCACAGACAATGAAAACTGAACGAGTCCATTCTCAGTGGCCCAGTGCAAACCATAGCAATTGAACAGGCATTTACTGACTCTTTCAACAATAATGATGTTGACAACGTTTTCCCAACTACCCTCTGGGCTGCACATAAGGCCACCATTAGAGGAAAACGTATACAGCTTTCTCGAATTAAGTGTGAATGCAGGGCAAACATGGAGCACCTGGAAAATAAATTCCTGAACCTCAGCAAACAACATAAACACGACCCTAAATCACTCCCCATACCCACACTTGATGCGGCTAGAACAGATGTGAACCTTGCGCTTACATCAAAAGCGGAAAGGAGTCTAAGATGGAGCAGAGCCAGGTTTTAGCAGCACTGAGACAGAATGGGCTTGATGTTAGCAACGGGTCTATCCCCCAAAGTATGAATGCAGGCTCTCCCTGCTATTCACCTTCATGGTGGCCCAAAAACACATAACCCTTTTAAAGATCATGAGAGTTTTCCACGATTTCTACACAAAATTATATAATGGGGAGAACAAGGTTAAGCCAGCTCAGGTTGACTCTTTCTTAAACTCTTTACCCATCCCCAAATTAGAAGACCAACACCGTCACATATTAGAAGCTCCAATAACATCTGAAGAGGTCTCCCAAGTTATCAAACATTTAAAAAGAGGCTCCGCCCCTGGGCCTGATGGCTTTTCGGTCCCCTATTATAAAGTATTTGCAACTACCCTTTCCCTGTACTTTGAGCGCTTCTTCAATTCTCTCAGGCAAGGAACACCCTTAGAACATTCCCTTAATTCAGCATATATCACCATAATCCCGAAGCCAGGGAAGGACCCTAGCGAAGTCAGTAACTACCGCCCCATCTCCCCATGACTTCAAAATCCTGACTAAAATTTTAGCGGATCGACTCTCCTCCTTCATTGGCTCATACATATATAAGGACCAGGTTGGGTTCATTCCAGGCAGACAAGACCCTGTCCAAACCTGAAAAGCGGTGGATATCATCTCACTTTTTCACTCAGGTTGGGATGGAGGGCAGCCACAAGAAGGCTTCCTTCTGTCCATCAATCTACAGAAGGCATTCGACTCCGTGTCCTGGCCCAACCTCTTTTCCATCTTAGCCCGCTGGGGAATGGGACAACATTTTACTAACATTATCAGAGCCCTCTATTAGTCCCCGGAAGCCAGGGTGCAACTCCAAAGCTTCTCAGAACCCCTGATGATTTCTAAAGGCACAGGTCAAGGCTCCCCTCTATCCCCACTGATTTTTTCAATAGTGATTGAAACCCTAGCCATCGCTATTAGGACCAACCCGGATATACACAGAGTTTCATGTGGCCCCCAAACACATAAATGTGCACTTTTGGCCAATGATCTTCATCTATTCATAACCTCCCCACTGATTTCACTACCGAACATCTGTCGCCTACTAAGTAAACTTGGAAACATATTGGGCATGCATAATAACTAACTAGTTGAAATCTTAAGCCCTCAACATCAACATCCTTGAATCCCTGCTCTCCCGACTAAAAGACCACTTTGATTTTGCATGGAGTGACACCATGCTGCCATACTTAGGAGTCACACTAACTAAGAGAGTGAAACATTTTTATTTAGCTAAATACCCCCCACTGATTAAAAAATTAAAATCTGATCTCAGTCGTTGGTCTCAGCTAAATCTCTCATGGCTAGGATGGATCCACTCGGTCAAGATGACTCTACTCCCACAAATTCTGTATCTTTTCAGATCCCTACTGATACCTATTAACAAAGATCATTTGAGGCATTTTCAAACCAAAATTATCTCCTTTGGGGCTCCAAGGGACCTTGCTGTTCTAAAGGGGTGCTCTATAGAGTTTTCGCAAAAAAAAAAGGAGGCTTCGGGTTACCCAAAGATGTCCCAGATGTCTGTAATATACTCGAGAGCTCCGAAACCATATTGGGTTCAAATGGAACGCCAGGCAGTACCTAACTTCTCTCTAGATTACCTTATGTTGTGCCCCTTCATGAATCACCTGCCAATCATGGCCTCAACACTTTCTCACTCTTACTCACTATGGGATGGCCTGAAAAAACATGTGGAATTAATCTCCAAGATTCGTCCTCTCGCCCTTATTTTCCACAAGCCCAAATTTCCCCCAGGAATGAACATTAAAGAATTTCAATGGTAGTTGGACAAGGGGATGTACAGAATTGGCCACTTTTTCAATCTCTCTGGTCCTCTCACTATAAAATATTGCATAACTAAACTAGAAATGCCTATATCTGAGAGATTTTGATTCCTCCAAATTTCCAACTTCCTTCACTCGTTGTGGAAAACTTGACCTTTTCCTCCCAACATTACACCCTATGAACACTGGTGTGCTCAGGCTATGGAGCAGAGAGGGGGATATTGGTGATCTATGAGTCGCTTGCTAAGGTTAATTTCAAACCCAACTACATGACAGAATGTGAAAAAGACCTCTCACAAGAATAGTCCATAGAGGAATGGTACACAGCAACCTCTAGGGCCTATCGAGGAATCTTAAATGTTTCCTTAATCAAAGCTGACTTCAAGATCATAATGAGGTGGTATTTAGTTCCTACAAGACAGCCTCCCCCCTATGTTTCCAGAAGTGTTCCCAAATGGACTCCATGATTCACATCTGGTGGAAATGCCCTAAAACAAGAATCTTCTGGAACAAAATATTTACCATGGTCCTCAAAGTTACGGACATATCAGTTGAGAAATCTCCGCATAGCTTTACTAAATCTCCCCATAGAAAAAGCCACTAGGAATGTGGGGAGACTGATCCACTTCATATTCCTGGGGGCTAAACTAACAATAGCCAGAGCTTGGAAGCAACCCTTTGTCTCTTTTACCATGGAAAAACAAAAGATCTCATGGATTATGGCTCAGGAGAAGATTGTCAGCATACTACAGGATAAAGTAAGAATGTTCAAAGCTACCTGGGAACCCTGGGCAGACTATGTGCACATGCCACTACACCATACATAACCCTCAAGTGCACTAATTTCTTTCTATACCTCTTTCTCCCTCTCTTCTGCTCTCTTGCCCCCCTTCCCCACCCCTACTTTCTACTGCCCCCCTCCTTTCTCTTTCTATCTCTATAGTATCTTTCTTCTTTTATATACATCACAACTAAATGCACGTGTCAGTTTCCGTTGAGTTCCGAACTGGATTATTCTCTTACACCAAACGTTAAATGCACTGTTGTTCTGCTATGTTATGAGAACGCAGCCTATGATGACACAGCTTGATCCCTTTAGGAGTGTCAGGCGAGAGGGACAACTCTGATTCTTCACTTTTATACATCAACCTCTATCTTACTGGGGAGTTTTTCATTGTATTTAAAAAGACATTGATGCAAGCGTTTTTTCGTCCTAAATTTTTGTATGACGGAATAAGGTAAAGCTTATGTATACCTTGTTTCTTTACTCTTCAATAAAAAACTATTGAAAGTAAAAGTTAAATACTTCCATAGCTGCTGAGTGCACTCAAAAGAGAAAAACAGTGAAACAAATATACATACAGTATATACTTGTGCTGGAAGTGAGTGCAAACAATAATACCAGCAATTGCAGCTGCTGAACACAAGGTTCTATTCACTTGACTGATTAAAATGTATATAATTACAGCGCTCACAATAAACAACTTGATAAGTGAAAAAATTATTACCAAAAAACCTCCATAGACATTGTGCAAATGTGCTCCGATAATAAAGTGCAGTTGTGTGCCAAACCTCCAATCTCCTCACTCACCAAAAGAAATGGACCCCTAGTTTTTATGTCGAGGGGTCGTTCAGGCTAGAATTCTGGCCATAAATGGCATAAGGATCCATTGGAAATCTCCCCCAATCGTGATAATCACATGTGGACAAGATCACCTAAAAAATGAAAAGAGGGACTGATAGTGAAGTACAATTTGGCAAATTTGTATGTGCAAACATAGACAGGTACTTACAAGCTAAAAGCATTGCTCAAGCATAAAATGACAAGGATCAACATCAGGAAACGCTGCATCCCGCGTGCATGACATCACTTGGACTCAAAAGCCTGAAATTATGTCCAGTTGATATAGACAGGTTTAAATACAAGAGGACAGTCTCCTCTCTCTTGTTTGGCCAATCAAAAATATGTGGTGGCCATTTTGCGAGTTAGGCAAAACATGTCTCCCACAATGTGTGGTGGATTCCTATATATTAATAACGGTAATTTTACTCATTACTCATACCAATTGTAATAGCTATTTCACTCAGGTAAATTTAAAGTTGATCCAAAAGACATCAATCCGTATATTCAACATTTATATGACATCAATCAAATAAGAAAATATACATAAAATAAGTACCTTCCTAACATCAAGTTATAATTAAAATTTTAATTTAATCATATGAAAATTGTTAAAAAATGTATGAAAAAATGTAATCTCAAATTATATAAATAAAACTAAAAAATAAATAAATAATATAAAAAATAAAATAAAAAATAAATATAAGAATACAAATTAAAATAAAAAATATAATGCAAATATTTTTTTTTGGTGGGGCAGTGTGGCCAATAATGGCCTCATACACATTTTTTTTGTTTTTGTGAAGGAAATGGTGATCATGGAACAATGATTAAGATTGGATTATAGGCACTGGTATATAGGGGCTAGGGGGTTAGGGTAGAATTAAGGTTAGTCCCCAGGAAGGTTATGGTGTAACTGATTGAATTTCATTATAACTAAATCAATCGCAAGGAGGGAGAGAGTGGTAAATCTCCATTTGTTTGTGCTGACGGGTGAAACTGGTCATAAAAGCAGCAACATCATAATCATTTTTATTTGCCTCTTTCTTTTTAAACAGGTCCTCTCTTCTCATTTCTCCAACTAATGTTTTCCTTTTTAATAACTCTTTGGAATTGTACCCTTCTTCTTGGAATCTGTCTAATAGGATATCAGCCTGTATATTATAATCCTCTTTTTTAATGCAATTGCGTCTTACCCTCATCAGTTGACTATTTGGGTTTGCACTCCTTGGGTAATGACAACTCCCCAATGGAATGTAGCCATTCCTGTCAAGCAAGTTTTGGTAAACAATTGATGATATACTACAAGGTCCAAAAATTAATGCATTGCTGGTCAAACGTTGCTGTGAACAAAATACCATAACGGTTATTGCCAGTTTTTTTTCAAAAAAAGGAGTCTTGTGTACCTGCCCAGACAATCAAAATGTCATCAATTTACCTTTTATAGAATTTTAATTGGGGTATGGCACTATGAAAAATGGCTTTCTTTTCCCAGTAGCTCATAAAAAGATTTGCCACTGAGGGGTTTGACACTGATTTAGTCCCCATTACCACACCTTTAATATGTCAAAAAAATGTTTATCATGCCAAAAAAATATGACTCATGGCCAAATTCAAAGACTGAATGAGAAACTTATTATTAAGGGCCCTATTTACTGTTTCAATGGCATGTTCCTGTTTAATGTTGGTATACAAGGAGGATAAAAGGAGTTGAAGTCGATGCTGGCCAGCAGATATTCCTCATCAGCCCCAACTCCCTGTAATAACTCCATCACATTTCTACTATCCTTTAAATATGCTGGCCATTTTTGAGCCAAAGGCTGCAAGAACCAATCCAAGTACTCCCCCATTCTAGCAAAAAGAGAATCAACTCCACTAACAATGGGTCTACCAGGAGGCTTGGTAGGGTTCTTGTGAACCTTTGTTAATTGATAAATAACAGGAACTTGGCTTTATATTTATCTGTAGGGTTACCTCTTAATTTTTCATATGTTTATACATGACCTACTAATCTGTTTAACTCAGCCAAGTGGTGAGATCTATTAAGAATCGCCAAGCCACCCCTATCGGCCCCCCTAATGACTATCATTTATTTTTTTCCCCAAAGATTTTAGACCTTTATTATTATTTTATTTTATATTATTATCATTTTTTTATTTTAGTTTTATATAAATTGAGATTTCATTTTTTCATGGGCTAGCACAAAGGTATTCAGTAATAAAGGAGACGACACATTATCAAAATTCAACACATATTTATTAAACTTAGAAATTTAATTGGCCACGGTGTTATCCATAGGGGGTTAACATGAACTTTTATTACATTTCTTAAATTAAGTAAATCCAAACTATCTTGGCTAAAATATATTTAACAAAAATGAAATGGTGTCCATCCAGTCAATGCTGGACGGCTACTCCCCAGCTTGGACAACATCATGACTCTCTGAAGATAGGAAGGGAGGGTGGGCGTCGCTGTCTGGTCAGAAAAGGTCAGTGAGAAATGGTTCCCACAAGCTTCAGACAAATGCAGGAGATGTGGGACCGACACAGGTTCCCTTAAACACATATGGTGGGACTGCCCGGTCCTGTCGGACTATTGGTCTAGAGTTAGGGAGGTCGTGGGGCGAATCACGGAGACCAGCTTAGAACTAGATGCAGCTTGCTGCCTCCTCCACATTAACAATTTCTCCATGAAGCGCTAAAAGGGTTCACTCACAAAGCACCTCCTGAATGCTGCCAAATCTTTGATCCCTATCCTCTGGAAAAGTACGAAACCCCCCTCCATTCGAGACTGGCTTAAAAAAGTGTCCGACACATGTTACATGGAAGACACTTCAGCCCAGAACTCAGACAATGAGGATGCATACCAAAAGACATGGTCTGCGTGGTTCGCTTTCAGGGCCTCCTCAGAGTATGACTCGCTTCTGATTCCCTGAACTACCCACACGCTGGCTCAGACCCAGGAACTGACCTGCCTCAGTTGAATAGACACAATGGTTCACCAGCAGTCACCGATTACCTTCCCTTACCCCACCCACACCTCTCCTTTTTTCCTTTTTCTCCTCTTTTCTTCCTTCCTCAAAGTTGTATAAACTGCATGTTATATCATGTTCTAACGACCCACATAAAAAGTGGCGCAAAAGTAGGACTTCACCCTAACCCTGGTCGCTGCTTAGTGCCTCCATTGGTAAAGGGCTGGGTACATCTCACCACACATTCGTTATGACTTGAAATGGAACTTTGCATATTTGCCAATAGAACTGAATGCTGCATTCTCTTTACAATTTCATTTTGTATAACATTGTATAACGTGTTTTATTTTGCCTTATGTAACGCAATTTTTGGCCTTAATAAACTTTTGATGTTCAAAAAAAAAAAGAAAAGGTCAGTGAGACCACAGCTCCCGATCCTTTTATTGGCTCTTTCCACGTGGGCTTGCAAACAGCCAATATTACCCAATCAGCTGCTCACCTACCTCCACCAATCCCATGGCTGTTGCTGCCCAGGGATACTGCAGCAACCAGTGGCAACCTGCGGAAATAAAACAAAGCAGGAAGAACTGCAGGCTCCACCTTTGAGCTAATCCATGGTGGTCCAGCTTATTGCTGTGACCTTTCATGGGCTAGCACAAAGGTATTCAGTAATAAAGGAGACAACACATTATCAAAATTCAACACATATTTATTAAACGTGGAAATGTAATTGCCCACGGTGTTATCCATAGGGGTTAAAATGAACTTTTATTGTATTTAAATAAATACAAACTATCTTGGCTAAAATATATTTAACAAAAATTAATTGTTGTCCATCCAGTCAATGCTGGACCACTACTGGATGACTACTCCCCAGCAGTGAAGCTGCTGGCTGGGGCCCCCCACCATCGTGGCTGATTCAATCAAATTTTGTAGACCCATATTGAAAATGTCCAGACCTATCAGAGATAAATGAACCTTGTCACTTTGAAACAAACCTGGCAAAAACCCCTCTAATTCAGAATGGCGAAATGAAAAACCGCCAAACTAAATTAGAAATCTATGGCCCGGATTCAGAAACGAGTTACGACAGCGTATCTCCGGATACGCTGTCGTAACTCTGAGTTGCGAGGTCGTAACCATGCGACTGATTCATAGAATCAGTTACGCATAGATTTCCCTAAGATCCGATCGGCGTAAGTGTCTTACACAGTCGTATCTTAGGCTGCATATTTACGCTGGCCGCTAGGTGGCGCTTTCGTATATTTACGCAAGGAATAGGCAAATTATGTAGATACGCCGATTCACAAACGTTTGTCTGCCCGGCGCATTTTTTTACATCGTTTTATTTTTTTCCGGCGTAAAGTTACCCCTGCTATATGAGGGGTATCCTATGTTAAGTATGGACATTGTTCCCACGTCGAATTTCAAAAAATTTAAGTCGTTTGCGTAAGTCATTCGCGAATAGGGCTGTATGTAAGTTACGTTCACGTCTAAAGCATTGACGATTTGCAGCGGAACTTCGAGCATGCACACTGGGATTCTTTCACGAACGGCGCATGCACCGTCCGTAAAATACGTCAAATACGTGGAGTCACAGTGAATTTAAATAAAACACGCCCACATCATCCACATTTGAATTAGGCAGGCTTACGCCGGACCACATACGTTACGCCGCCGTAACTTAGGGCGCAAGTTCTTTCTGAATACGGAACTTGCGCCCTAATTTACGGTGGCGTAACGTATCTGTGCCCGCCGATAGATACGTAAATGTATCTGAATCCGGGCCTATGAATTGTTCTGTTAAGCCATCTCCGGATCCTGTCCTAATAGAATAGGCTACCATGAGGAGACCACAACAGCGCGGGATCATATCAGAGAATGCCAAGACCGCAGATGGGAACATAAGCTTTATGGAATACAAATCCCTCTTCATTTCACACAATAAATCCCATGTACCCATCTTGCCTAAATTATTCACCCCGGCATGAATGACCAAAATTTGGAGGGGAGGCCATATGCTTGATAAATAAGTTAATTGTTCTCCAAGGTTCCACCAACGTAAATCCCTGACACCCGACCATAAAACCATACATGACTTATTGTCCAGACCTAGATTGGTGGAGTAGGTCCTGGATCCAGAATGTTTGGCAACCCAAAACACATATGAGTGTCCTACTATCCAAACAACTTTTTGGTGTGATCTGAAAAGAAAATTCACAAGGTTAGAAGCCCCTGGCAGACATATAGGGCTAGATTCAGAAAGGAGTTACATCGGCGTATCTCCAGATACGCCGTCGTAACTCCGAATGAGGGCCATCGCATCTCGGTGCCTGATTCATAGAATCAGATACGCCTCAATGTTGCCTAGATACGAGCGGCGTAAGTCTCCTACGCTGTCGTATCTTAGGGTGCATATTTACACTGGCCGCTAGAGGCGCTTCTGTAGATTTCCGCGTAGAATATGCAAATGAGATAGATACGCCGATTCAGAAACGTACGTCCGCCCAGCGCATTGATTTATGTTGTTTACGTTAGGCTTTTTCCGGCGTAAAGTTACCCCTGCTATATGAGGCGTAGCCAATATTAAGTATGGATGTCGGGCCAGCATCGAATTTTGCGTTGTCTATGTTGTTTGCGTAAGTCGTACACGAAAAGGGCTGTGCGTAAGTTATGTTCACGTCTAAAGCAATGACTATTTGCGGCGTAATTTGGAGCATGCGCACTGAGATACTTTCACGGACGGCGCATGCGCCTTTCGTTAGTAATGTCAATTACATGGGGGTCACGATTAATTAGCATACAACACGCCCCCTACCAGCCTATTTTGAATTAGGCGGGCTTACTCCGGCCCATATACGCTACGCCGCCGTAACTTCGGGCGCAAGTTCTTTCTGAATACGGGACTTGCATCTCAAAGTTACGGCAGCGTAGCGTATATGAGATACGCTACGCCCGCCTAAAGATAGGTATTTGTTTCTGAATATAGCCCATAGTTTATACCTGACACTACCCCAACGGCCTATACTTTTAGAATTTTCTTCCGGTAAACCCAAAGATTCAGCTGTAGTGGCTGCCCCTATTCTGAAAGAAAGAAAAACAAAAAACAGACAGGTTCAGGTGCCTCTAACATGAGGCCAAGACAGCTGAAAATTGCTACCAAGTCAAGGTCGACAGGTCTTGGTGAATAAAAAAGGAACCATCAGAAACAGGCCTGACTGACATATAATGTACTTAGTGACCTGTAGGACAGGACATATTGACACTTTTGCCAACCGGCAAGGACTTAGACCTGCACAGGCAGAGATTAAGGGATCCTTTATCTATAAAAATGTGAGAAAACCGAAGAAAAGATAAAGATCTCTTATTCTTGGCTGTAAATTCCCCAATTCAAAGGGCTCCAAAAAAGGCCACTGAGAAAGCAGCTCTGAAAAGAAGGAGCTTGAATTCTGATCAACATACTTCCCGTAGAATACATAGAAGATCAACCAACAAGGCGACCGAAATGGGGCTCCTATTATCATGAGAAGGTTTGGACCTCTTAAAAACTTTAAAAACTTGATTAACCTGAAAGAAAGAAGTTAGAGATGGTAAACCTGCAAATTTCAGAAAAAATTTGACCCCTGCTAAAATCTTGCTTATGGAAGCCAGGCTAAGGTGTGACTGGATAAGAGAGGACAGGAACGACAAGGCAACGTAAGACGTGACGCTCAACGCATCCAAACTAGAGATGAGCTTCGAGTTCGAGTCGACTCGAACATTGCCTGTTCGGCGAACAACGAACAATTAGGGGTGTTCGCGGCAAATTCGAAAAGCCGCGGAACACCCTGTTAAAGTCTATGGGAGAAATCTAAAGTGTTGATTTTAAAGGCTAATATGCAATTTATTGTCCTAAAAAGTGTTTGGGGACCTGGGTCCTGTCCCAGGAAACATGTATCAATGCAATTTTTTTTTTTTTAAATGGAAGTTTTTTCAGGAGCAGTAAATTTAATAATGCTAAAAGTGAAACAATAATAGTGTAATATTACTTTAAATTTCGTACCTAGGGGGGGTGTAAAGTCAGCATGTGAAAAAGCGCATGTTTCTCGTACATAGAACTGTCCCTGCACAAAGTGTCATTTCTGAAAGAAAAAAAGCCATTTAAAACCAGCTTTGCGGCTCTAATGAATTGTCGGCTCTTTCAATTACAGAGATGATTCATTCATAAAGAAAAAAAAAATGTGTGGGGGTCCCCCAAATTAAATTACCAGGTCCTTCAGGTCTGGAATGGATATTAAGGGAAACCCCTCCGTAAAAAAAAAAAAAAATGACATAGGGTTCCCCGCGAATATCCATACCAGGCCCTTCAGGTCTGGTGTGGATTTTAGGGGAACTCCACCCCAAATAAAAAAAAAATGGCGTGGAGTCCCCCTAAAAATCCACACCAGACCCTTATCCGAGCATGTTAACCTGGCCGGCCACAGAAAAGAGTGGGGGACAGAGTGCGGCCACCCCCTCTCCTGAACCGCACCAGGCCACATGCCCTCAACATGGGGAGGATGTCCCCATGTTGATGGGGACAAGGGCCTCATCCCCACAACCCTTGCCCGGTGGTTGTGGGGGTCTGCGGGGGGGGCTTATCAGAATCTGGAAGACCCCTTTAACAAAGGGGACCCCCAGATCCTGGCCCACCCCCTATGTGAATTGGTAATGGGGTACACTGTACCTCTACCATTTCACGAAGGAAGTGTAAATAGTTAAAAAAACACACAGACACCGTAGAAAAAAATCCTTTATTAATAAAAAAAAATAATAATCCAGCGATGTGAATCCACTGTCTCCTATCCAGCGATGGATGATCTCTCCAGCGACGGATGATCAGCGGTCCGGTCCAGGGATGCAGAAGATCCATCCGTCCAGAGCGCAGCAGGGGAGCTCCACTCTCCGCTGGACACAGCCCAGCGGAATGACGTGCTGGAGCTGTGACATTACTTATATAGGGGAAGCGCCGGCCACCCGTCACGTGACCCCGCCCCCTCTGACGCACCCTCGTACGTCACTGGGAAAGACCCTGAAAGACAGGGCTTTCCCAGTGACGTACGAGGGTGCGTCAGAGGGGACGGGGTCACATGACGGGTGGCCGGCGCTTCCCCTATATAAGTAATGTCACAGCTCCAGCGCGTCATTCCGCTGGGCTGTGTCCAGCGGAGAGTGGTGATCCCCTGCTGCGCTCTGGACGGATGGATCTTCTGCATTGCTGGACCGGACCGCTGATCACTGGAGAGATCATCCGTCGCTGGATAGGAGACAGTGGATTCACATAGCTGGATTTTTTTTTTTTTTTATTAATAAAGGATTTTTTTCTACGGTGTCTGTGTGTTTTTTTTAACTATTTACACTTCCTTCGTGAAATGGTAGAGGTACAGTGTACCCCATTACCAATTCACATAGGGGGGGCAGGATCTGGGGGTCCCCTTTGTTAAAGGGGTCTTCCAGATTCTGATAAGCCCCCCGCCCGCAGACCCCCACAACCACCGGGCAAGGGTTGTGGGGATGAGGCCCTTGTCCCCATCAACATGGGGACATCCTCCCCATGTTGAGGGCATGTGGCCTGGTGCGGTTCAGGAGAGGGGGGGCCGCACTCTGTCCCCCCCTCTTTTCTGCGGCCGGCCAGGTTAACGTGCTCGGATAAGGGTCTGGTGTGGATTTTTAGGGGGACTTCACACCATTTTTTTTTTATTTGGGGTGGAGTTCCCCTTAAAATCCACACCAGACCTGAAGGGCCTGGTATGGATATTTGCGGGGAACCGCACATCATTTTTTTTTTTTACGGCGGGGTTCCCCTTAATATCCATTCCAGACCTGAAGGGCCTGGTAATTTAATTTGGGGGACCCCCACACATTTTTTTTTTCTTTATGAATGAATCATCTCTGTAATTGAAAGAGCCGACAATTCATTAGAGCCGCAAAGCTGGTTTTAAATGGCTTTTTTTCTTTCAGAAATGACACTTTGTGCAGGGACAGTTCTATGTACGGGAAACATGCGCTTTTTCACATGCTGACTTTACACCCCCCCCTAGGTACGAAATTTAAAGTAATATTACACTTTTATTGTTTCACTTTTAGCATTATTAAATTCATTGCTCCTGAAAAACTGCATTTTTTTAAAAAAAAATTGCATTGATACATGTTTCCTGGGACAGGACCCAGGTCCCCAAACACTTTTTAGGACAATAACTTGTATATTAGCCTTTAAAATTAACACTTTAGATTTCAAATGTTCGAGTCCCATAGACTTTAATGGGGTTCTAATGTTCACACGAACATTTGGTGTGTTCGCAAGTTCTGATGCGAACCGAACAGGGGGGTGTTCGGCTCATCCTTAATCCAGACCCAAATTTTGACAAAAGGAACACCATCTAGACCATGAAAGTCTATAATCTAACCAAGTCTTTCCTGACACCGAATTCCTGAGATTAAAAAGTATCAGTCCCAGATTAAGCCCCAGAGGAACTCTCGAACTGTGAACGAGACAAAGCATCAACAATGTTATTACGTATACCCACTATGTGTTCAGCTTTTAACCAAATATTAAATTGCATGCAATGTAATACAAGAAAGCGTAATAGTTTGATCACAGGTTCATATTTAGAAGATAGTGTATTAAAAGCAAAGAAGACACCCTTGTTATCAGTGTGCACCAGGATCCTATGGTTCATAAAGGTCTCTTTACAAATTACAACAGAAACTATGACTGGGAATAATTCCAGAAGGACCAGGTTCTGGAGAACATCCTTCTGTAACCATTCCTCATGCCATTTACTAGAACACCAATAACCGTCCAAAAATGCCCCAAAGCCCGAAGACCCAGCTGCGTCTGTAAAGAATTCCAGTTGGTTGCTATCACTAAATTACTGTTGCCATACTGTGGAACCATAAAAGTTACCCAGAAAGGAATCCCAAATTTTAAGGTCTTCTCTAATGCCTCTGGAGTTACGAACATGGGCATGAGGGTTCTTATTACCCTTGATGGTCAGGGAAAATCTATGAGAAAATACCCCAGCCATAGGAATCACTCTGGCTGCGAACACAAAAAGCCCCAGTAAAGACTGGGCCTCTTTTAAAAGAACCTTTCTTCTGGACAGGAAAGCCGAGATCAATGATCTAATTTTCTAGAGTTTCTGTTCTAGTAATCTGAATTACATGAGCTCCACGTCAACTGTGATTCCCAAACATTCGATAGAAGTAGAGGGAAATACTGTTTTCTCGGATGCAAGAGGAACACCAAAATATTCACAAATACTGAAAAATGCCTGCAGAGCTTCCAAACAAACAGAAGAACCCTTTGGGCCAATAAATAAAAAATCATCTAGAGTCCAGGACTTCTGGGAAGAAGTGGGTGCTTTCTTTTTTTTCAAATTTTTTATTTATAACAGAGGAAACGGCCCACATGAACCACAGTACAAACATAGCAGTACATCACAGCTCGTAACTGAAACAATCACTTAGGAAGGCTTCTCCTGAGAGCGTAAAGGGACGGCTAGGCCCCAAGCACGCCCTACAGGTAGACTGCGGACCCACGGAACCTATCCTCCCCTTTTCTGTTTACAACCAAGGATGGTAGCAAGAAGAGGTGAGAGAGTAAGAGACAAGTGGATAGATAGCCCGGTGTTAGCGGGGGAGTAGGGGGGGGTCAGGCACGGGGAGGGGGGAGGGCAGAGAGGGGAGGGGGGTGGAGAAGGCAACCCACGGACATGGGTCAATACGTAGTGTTTACAGGAGACCGCTGTCTCTCAAAGAGTGCGGCTAAAGATTAGTTTGGAGCAGTTGCGGTAGGGTGGGGGGGCGGGCGGGTCTAAACCCGCTTCCCCCCGTAGTAGTTGCCCTTCGTTGGAGTACTTAAAGAAATTCCAGTGTTGCCAGGTCATTTTATACTGTTCTTGTCTGTTTTGGCTGGTTAGGATCAAGTCCTCTAGTCTGCTTACTTCGTCCACCCGTCTAATCCACTCGGCTATAGTTGGCTGGGTCGTGGTTTTCCACAAAATTGGAATACAGGACTTCGCTGCGCCCAGCAAGTGGCGCACAACTGAAGCCCCGTATATGCGGGCTGGTGTGTCGTTGGCGTGTAGGAGGAAGTAGGCCGGGTCAAACGGGATAGAGCAGTCCGTAAATTGTTGTGTTATCCTGTGAACCTCTCTCCAGAAGTTCTGGAGTCTAGGGCAGGACCAGAAGATGTGCAGAATAGTTCCCCTCTCCTCGTGGCAACGCCAGCAAAGCTCCGTCATCTCCGGGAAGAATTTATGCAAGAGGTCCGGCGTTCTATACCACCGTGTGAGGAGCTTGTAGTTCGTCTCCTGGGTTTTGGTGCAAAGGGAGGATTTGTGCGTGAACCTAAGTATTTTCTGTCTCTGGGTGTCGGGGAATTGGCGGGCCAGATCTCTCTCCCACTTAAGAAGGGGCGGGAGCTGGAAGCCCCCCGGTGGGGCAATGAGCATGCCATAGGCTAAGGATAGCGTGTGTGGTAACGTCCCCCTCTCCTCGCAGAGCTCCTCGAACCCTGACAGAGTCCGATCCGCCTCTCCAGGGGGAGGTAGTCCAGCCAGAAAGTGGCTCAGTTGTAGTGCTCTCATGAAATCCAGGCGGTATACGCCTCTCGGATCCGTGAGCTCCGTCAGCGTGCGCCATCTACCGCCAATGCTAAAGTGTGAGGCCCGGTGGAGACCCGCCTCCCTCAGGTCCCGGAAGGGCCT
Organism: Rana temporaria; assembly: GCF_905171775.1. Classification (NCBI taxonomy): domain Eukaryota; kingdom Metazoa; phylum Chordata; class Amphibia; order Anura; family Ranidae; genus Rana; species Rana temporaria. Next base: position 92,911,537 of record NC_053497.1, read on the forward strand.
GTCAGCTATGCCCGGACCAAACCGAGGGTCACCCAAGATGGGTTTCAGAAGTGAGCCACGAGACGAGAGGGAAGAGCGCTGCAGCAACCAAGCACAGATCTTGATCGTGTTACAGATCAGTGGGTGGCCCCTGAGGCCAGACGGAAGGGACATCGAGCACCAGGGGGCCCCAGTCAGGGGGACAGTGCTCTGTGACTGCTCGAGTTGGGCCCACAGCTTGGTGTCGAAATGTCGGCACCAATCTAGAAGCCTGCTAAGGTGTGATGCGTGGTAGTAGGTCTGGATGTTGGGCAACGCCAGGCCCCCCGCGGCCTTCGGGAGAGTAAGTATCCTCCTCTGTATGCAAGGTTTCTTCCCCGCCCACAGGAATTTAATAAAAGCGGCCTGTACTTGTTTAAAAAAACTCACTGGGATGCGGATCGGTATAGCCTGTAAAAGGTAGAGGAACTTGGAAAGAATCGACATTTTTAGGATACTGCAGCGTCCAAACCATGAGTGGAGGCCACTGGACCATTGCTCCAGTAGTATCTTCACTGCCTTCAGGAGGGGGGGGGGAGTTGAGTTTGAAGAGGCTTGAGATGGTAGTTGGTATAAAGGTGCCTAGGTATTTTAGCGCCGTGTCCGTCCACTTAAAGTGAAAGCGTGTCTTAAGGCGTGTCAGCATGGGCTGGGGCATTCCCAATACCATCGCCACTGACTTGGAGAAATGAATCTTCAGGTTAGAAATCTGTCCGTATGTATCGAACTCACGCATCAGGGCAGGGAGGGAGTCAGCTGGTTTCGACAGGGAAATCATCAGGTCATCTGCGTAGGCCGACACCTTGTAGTGTACACCATCGACCTCTATCCCGGAAATGCCGGAGTTCATCCTGACATGGCAGAGAAAGGGTTCCAGGGACAGGGCAAACAGCAGGGGTGACAAAGGGCAGCCCTGTCTTGTGCCATTAGTTATTGGGAGGGATTCAGAGAGATACCCGTTTGCCCTGACCCTGGCTGTCGGTTCCGCGTACACCGCCGATATCCAGTTTATCATCTTGACTCCTAGCCCAATATGGTCAAGCGTAGCAAACATGAAGTCCCAGTTGACCCTGTCGAAAGCTTTTTCCGCGTCAGTGCCTAGAAACAGGCACGGCGATTTAGTGACGTTCGCAATGTGTAGGAGGTTCAAGACCTTGGTCGTGTTATCTCTGGCCTCCCTGGTTGGAATAAAGCCTACCTGGTCCAAATGAATGAGTCGTGGGAGATGTCGTTGTAATCTATTGGCAATAAGCTTAGTGAAAAGCTTGAGGTCTGTATTTAGGAGGGAAATTGGGTGGTAACTACTGCATTGCGTCGGGTCTTTACCCTCTTTGTGTATAACTGAGATCTGCGCTTTCAACGTGTCTCTGTGGAGTGTCTTCCCTGAGCCAAGGTCATTGTAGAGTTTCACCATGTGCTGGCCTAGGGCTGGCAAGAGGGTTTTATATTAAGATGTCGTGAGGCCGTCTGGCCCAGGGGCCTTACACGGCTTGGTGGTTTTAAGGGCTGCCTGTAGCTCCAGCACGGTAAAGGGTTCTTCCAGTAAGTCTCTGTCATCGGTTGGTAGGGTCGGCATCGCGGAGTCGGATATATATTTAGCTGTCACGGATTGGGTGTGGGGCATCTTGGGCAAATTATAGAGGGATTCGTAAAAAGTCTTGAATTCGCCTGTAATGTGGCGAGGGAGTGTGATCCTCTGACCCCCAGCTGACATAATGTATGGAATGTAGGACAACTGCTTTTGTGAACGTAGTGTTTGGGCCAGGAGCCTACCACACTTATCCCCGGACTCGTAATTTATTTTTTTACAAATCTGCAAGGCCGCCTTAGCTTTAAAGCACAGAAGGTCCGTGATTTTTGCGCGGACGCTATCCAGCTCCGCGCCCAGTTGCCTGGTAGGTGTCTGTTTGTGTTTAGACTCTAGGTCCTGCAGTTCTAACAGTAGTGAGTTCAATTGGGCCGTTTGTTGACGTTTTAGGCGTGCTCCATGTTTAATAAGAACGCCCCTGATTACTGCTTTGTGCGCCTCCCAGACCACTCCCGCATCGCTGTCAGGTGTAATGTTGGACCCGAAGTAGAGACCGATTTCCTTAACCACATCTGCTAGGATCTCCGGATCCTGGAGCAGACCCTCATTCAACCTCCATGGCGGCCTTTGAGCCGCGTAGATGTCTGAGATAGTGTAGCGAAGGCTTATCGGCGCATGGTCCGACCATGTTATGGACCCTATGGTGGCTTCACTAATCTCCTGTAGGTGTTCATGGGGGATTAAAAAATAGTCAATGCGGGAGTATGACTGGTGAGGTCTCGAGTGGAAGGTGTAGTCTTTTTCCCCTGGGTGGAGGAGGTGCCATTCGTCGATCAGTTGGGCGGAGTGGAGGGCAGCTCCGATGCGCTTACGCGTTTCTCTTGAGGTTGACAAATTGCCGGAGGAGATATCCTCAGACGGCGTCAGAGGTACGTTAAGGTCCCCGCCCACTATCAACTGTCCCTCCCTGTAAATCGCAAGTCGCTCTATGTGGCGCTTAATGAACGTGTCTTGGTGGACATTTGGTGCATAGAGGTTTCCGAAGGTTATCTTTGTCTCCCCCACTCGACCCTTCAGGAACAAAAAACGTCCCTGAGCGTCGGTCTTTGTGTCTGTGCAGGTCCACGGCACCCTAGCCGATATAAGGATCGACACTCCTCTCGACTTGGCCTCGGCAAATGCAGAGTGGTATACATGTGGGTAGTAGCAGTTCCTGAGCACAGGGAGGGACCCGTCCCTGAAATGTGTCTCCTGCAAGAATACGACGTCCGCTTTCGCTCGTCGCATATCATGGAGAAGCATCCAATGCTTCTCCGGGGTATTTGGGCCCTTGGCGTTGAGAGAGATCACATGTATTTCGTCCATGTCCGTGGGTAAGGGGGGGGGTGGGAGGGATGAAGGGTCCCTCAGGAGATAGGGGGTGAGGCGGGGGGAGAGGTCGGGGGGGGGGGCTTATTCGGTGAAAAAGCAGAGAAGTTCAGAAAGTGGGGAAGAGAGTAGCCCACCGTATAGACAGGCAGGAAGTTAGGAAGCTGTCCTGAGTGTAGGCAGCTGTAAAGGTTTCTAAATGAGCCTAAATGGCTAATACGCTCTCAAGGAGAATCCCGGGGATTGAGCGAAGTCCTAATTGGGGTGTCGGGCGAACAGACCCGGGAAGCTAGCCCCCGACTCCCTTGTCCCACCCATGGCTATTCATGCAAACATAAACTGTAATGGCAAAACAAATACAAAATACGCACAGCAATGGTGTCTATCAGGTAGAGACAACTTGTAATGAAGCAGTAGCATGCAGCACATAAGATAAATACTAGGTAAAGTGCAAATCTAGGTATAGGCCCAGACCGGCGCCAGCCTCGCCTATCCTCCCGTTTGGTACCAACCACCACCCCCCCCCCAATTTAGGAGACCATTCCATATACCCCCACCCAATAAACGCGGCGGGAGCCCAAGTAGGGCCCAGCCCACCCGTACCACCCCCCACCCCCAGCAACATCAGTATTAACATTAGCACTCCCCTCTATCACAGATCTCAACAACATAATTAACTTAACATCCACATGTCCAGTAAAAAGTTAAAATAAAAAGGGGACTGAAAAGTGAGTGGGGGGAGTGTTCCAGCAGCTGCGGGGATCATCTGAGGCCGGGGGGGTAAAAACATCCAGCCATTGTTGCGGTAGTGTTCCTATGCACCTGAATAGTCCCCAGGAATGCTCAAGTATCTCCTTCTCAGGCTGCAGGGATGGCAACCCATGTGGGACTTAAAATGGCGGCCTCATGTCTACCTAGTGTCATGGGTGCAGAAAGGAACCAGATCCGGACCCCCCACCTCCCACCTAGGCAGAAGCCGTGTAATGAACAGGGGCTCCAGGCTCCGGGGTCGCCCCCACGACATGCCGCATCAAAGTAACGGCTTACCGGCCGACGGGAGGGGGGTGCCCCCTAAAGTCGTAGAGGATGGTCGGGCGGTAGGGCCCCCAGGGCAACCGGGCGTATCTCGGGCAAGTCAAGGAGGCAGCCCGCTTAACATTGGAGCATTTTGCCTCGCCATGAGACACGGCTCCCACTAAGAACCGCGGAGCGGTATCGAGTCTGTCAGGGCCCCCCTGGACAATTTCCACATAGCATCAGGGGGGGGAGGTAGCTGAGAAGTAGTCAGCGGTGCAGGGCCTCAAGTTTGGGGGGGGAGGCGCCACGGGGGGGAGCGGTACCGGGGAAAAGTGGCCCAAGGCCTACTCACGTGCGCCTCCTGAAGCCTGTCTCTGACGACGTCTGCCTCTTTGCCGACGGGGGGGCACTGGGCCGCAGATGTTGGAGGCCCCCGATCTGCCCATCGTTCGCGGGAGCAGCTGTAGCCAGTCCAGGATTGGCATTGGATCCGCTTCCAGGAATTGGAAGAGCGCTGGGAGCTCTGCTGTCGTTCGCAGGGTAAATGCACTTGCCTCTCTTCGGAATGTCACCGCAAAAGGGTATCCCCATCTGTAGGTGCAGCCCTTCTGCCGTGCCAGTTCCAGCAGGGGCCTCAGGAGGGCCCTCCGTTTCAGAGTTGACCCGGAGAGATCCGGGAGCCCGACACCTCTAAATCGCCAAAGTCCCAGGCCCGGCGCAGGATGTCTTCTTTTTGTGTGTACCTGTGAAGGCGGCACACCACATCACGCGGCCTGGCCGGGTCCGGGGATCTAGGGCCCAGGGCCATGTGCGCCCTGTCAAGTAGGATGTCTGCCTCTGGGTCCTCCAAGATCGTACGGAAGAGATCTCTCATCAGCACGCCGAGGTCCTCAGCTTCTGTGTCTTCCGGGATTCCGCGGAGCCGCAGGTTGGAGCGGCGGCTTCTGTCCTCCATGTCCTCCAGGTGTAGCTGGAGCGACACCGCCGCCTCCCGATGCTGGTCGCGGGAGCGCTCCAGGGCGAGGACCCGGTTCTCCAGCGATGTCACCGCCGTTTCTCCCGAAGACACCCGATCACCGATGGATGACAGCTCTCCCCTCACCTCCTGGATGTCGCGGCGGTGAGTTTCCTCCAAACGGAGGATCAGGGCTTCGATGTCCGATCGGGTAGGTAGGGCCCTCAGCAGTACCCTGATGTCCTGTTCGGGTATGTTCTCCTCCTGCGGCAAATGCAGGGCCATGGCTTCTCCCGGTTGCTCCCGGGAGGGAGAGGAAGGATACGGGGGGAAGCGAGAGCTCCGGGCAGGGAGGGATCCGACTCAGGCAGATGGGGATGGTGTGCGGCTCCACGTGGTGGGCCTCTCTGCGCTGTAGCTCTGGCTCCGGGGGAGATCTCCTGGAGCAGGTGAAAATATTGTTGGATTTCTCCCGTTTTTTTGCCTGCGGGTGTCCCCTTCGTGGCTGCTCTCGTCTTATACTTTTTGCTTGAGTTCATGCCGAATTATCTTCTGTTTTAGCCGTTGAGCGGGGTTCGGGACCGGGAGCTCTGCAAAAGCACAACCTCACTCGGCCATGTCCAGGCCACGCCCCCAGAAGTGGGTGCATTCATCTCATCGGCGCTAGGCCTCCCAAACATAATCCATCCTAAGAACTGCCTATTAGGTATTTTTGGTGAATTACACCTATCATCACATGCCAAGAGACTGCTCCGTATACTCTTTTTCTATGTTAAAAAAGCTATTTTACTGTCCTGGAAGGGCGCACAGACCTCTCTGAAATCCCTCTGGTTAAAACGTATTAATGACGCTATCCCACTGTATAAACTTAATTTTGAACTCCGGAAACAGAACAAAACCTTCAACAAAATGTGGGGTAGATGGTTGGCTAGTCCGCTAACCCTCTCCCAGCACTGATTGTACTACTCTTGCTTGACCATTGATGGGCCGTGCTTTAGGGATCTCTAATGTCTGGACCTCCACTTTTACTATATCCAGGTATTATACCTGAGCCTTTTACCACTGTGCCTACTTTATATTTTGCACTGATGTCAGTTTATTTTTCTATGTTTGAGTGTATTGCCTAACGTGTATGACCAGGTTGTCTGGTGTTTTTTTTTGTATGTTTTTAAAAAAAAACATCTAGATAATGTAGAACAGCCCCATGGGGTAAAAATTCTGAAAAAAAAAAGATTCAGAAAGGTAGAGAAGGCCTCAAAATAAAAACAAGACAATGAGAGCCCCATGGGCATACATTTGTCAAAATAAAATTGACCCATAAACTTAGGTTGAAACCTTGAGGGTGGACTGGGAGTAAGTGAAAGGCCACTATAATATCAGCCTTAGCTAACAAGGAACCTTGACCTAAACACCTTAGCATGACCAAGGCTTCATCGAAGGAAGAGTAGCACACTGGGGCTACAACATCAGAGACTTCATCGTTCAGAGAAGAGTTTGAGGGATAAGAAAGGTGGTGTATCATACGGTAATAGCCACTTTCTTTTTTAGGAACTATCCCTAGCAGTGAAAGCCGAAAATCCTGAAAAGGAGGAACAGAAAATGGGCCCGCAATCCTGCCGTCTGCTAGTGTTGCTCACGAATATTCGCATTGCGAATATTCGACTCGAATATAGCATATTCGAGAAATCGCGCTATATTTCGAAATTCGCGGTGAATATTCGCAATTCCGAATATTCGATTTTTTACAATTTTTTTTTTGAATCAGATCACATCCTAGATATCTCCATCGACGTCTAAAAGCATTGCTGGTATCATTAGAGACCCTGGGCCGAGTAGCTGAAGCGTTCATTGAATTTTCCAGAAAGATCGCAATGCGATTATTCGGCAAACGCAATATCGCGCGATTATTTTCCTCGCCCCGATCTTCCGCATCAGAGCGATTTTTACAGTTTCATTTTTAAAACAGATCACATCCTAGTGATCTCCATAGACGTCTGAAAGCATTGCTGGTATGATTAGAGCCATTGGGCCGAGTAGCTGAAGCGATCATTTTATATTGCCGAATATTCGCAATGCGAATATTCGGCAATAGGAATATTGCGCGATTATTTGCTCCGCCCTTTTGCATCAGAGCCAATCAGAGTTCTCCTTCCACACTCGTCACAGGTTAGCAACCAATAGGAACCTGCCTGCATGGACATTATATAAGCTCACTCCCAGCACCATTTCATTGCAGATTCAGAAGCTGGCTATAGAGTGTGGAGGCTGTTTCTGTGTTCCTGGTTTCCTGTGTCTTTGTTCTTGATTGATTTAGATCATCACCAGCATTGCTATTTAGTGATTCCAGTGGATCTTTTCCAGTATATCAACTGCTTTTTTCAAAGCAATAGACCCAAGAGCTTTTTTCAAAGCTACGTTTTGTGCTGTTTTGTGCTGTTTTTTTCATTTGTGTTACTGTTTGATCCTGCAATCCTCCCTGTTCAGTTATATTTGCAAGAGATTTCAGAACACGTTTTGCTGAGCTTTATAAAAGAGCTTTTCTAAAAGCTAAGTTTTGTTCATCTTGTGTTACTGTCAGATCTTGCAGGTTCGCTGTTCAGTGATATTTGATAGGCATCTCAGTTCAAATTTTGTTTAGTTTTCCCTAAAGAGCTTTTATAAAAGCTAAGTTTTGTGTTCAGTTTAGTTAAATTTTGTGTAGTAAGTGTACACACTGTTAGTGTACATTTATTTCATCTAGCTTAGCTTAGTGTGTGTTTAGTGTCTGTGTTTTGTGTTTAAAAAAAAAAAAAAAAAAAAAAGTTAGTGTTTGTTTAGTGCTTTTTTTTTTTTTCTTTAATTTTGTAGTCCTTGTCTGGTGTACTACTTTTCTTATAGTTTAGTAGCTGTCTGTGTACGTCTTTGTCTGCGTGCCTGTCTTGTAAAAAAAACACAAAAACACATTTTGTTCACATTTTCCCCCCCAATAAAGTTTAACCCCCCCACACACATATCAGCAATTATGAGCGGCATCCGTGGCCGTGGCAGTAGGGGTAGGGGAGTTACTCCCAGTGCTGGATCGCTGCCAGCACGGGGTACCTCTCGTGCCCCTACTAGTGGTAGAGGATCGGGTGCAAGGGGAGTACGCCTGATCCGGGAGTTCTTCCCATCGGGCAGCCGCCCGATATTGCCATCTCAGGCTCAAGTAGTGGTGGACTACATGGGGCACAGCAGTGCCACTGAGTCGTCGGTCCCGACTCACAGTAGTACCACCATTACACCGTTGCCTGTACTACCCCCCCCCAGCCCCCAAGAGTCCAGCATCTTACTGTTCGACAGCGACAGTGATAGGGATCTCTTGGGGGAGGCCATGCATCAGGCAGACCTCCAGCTCTGTCCTGATGGTCAGGACCTTTTTGAAGGGATGGATGAGGAGGATGGGATACCTGCTGGCAGTATCCCAGAGACATCCCTTCAAACTGGTGCTGCTGTTTTGGTGCAGGAAACAGCAGCACCTAGTCAGACCCAGGCGTGGGTGAGGGGACAGCGGAGCCAGGCTAGAGGCTCCATGTCACGTGGTTCCCTCAGACCAACACATCTCAGCCCTTGGTCTGACATCTCTGGGGGCGAAGAGGGTGACCCATCATGGTTGCCATCTGACGCGTCGGCTCACTACGTCAGTGACGACGGGGAAGGTAGGCACCCTGGTGAAACGGTGCGCCAGGTCACCACCAGGGAGACCATCGTCAGGGTCTCCACTGGTGATGGCAGCAGGAGGTGTCAGGAGGAGGAGCAGCAGCAGCAGCAGCAGCAGCAGGCAGCTCCACCTGTGCGCACCGAATCCCAGCAGGTGCAAGTAAGCGTCACCCCATCTGACAGGAGGGCGGTGCTGAAGTCACCTGTCTGGAATTTCTTTACCCTGGTGGCAGACAACCCTACCGTGGCCATCTGCCGGATTTGTAAAGTGAGGGTGAAGAGAGGGAAGTGTTTGGCTCGGGTGGGTACCACAGCCCTGAACCAGCACCTGAGGATAAACCACTGGGCGTTGTATGAGGAGATGAAGCGTGGTGGTGGTAGCAGCGCCACCACCACAAGTGAGCAGGGTACAGCAGCCCCTGCCACATCTTCATCTGTTTCCAGCAGGTCATGCCCCCCCGCTCCCTCTAGTAGAGGTACTGGTACCGGCAGCCAGACCTCTACTTCCACAGCACCCTCCACGTCTGTGTCCCGCACTGCCGTCCGGCGCCAGGCGTCGATTTCAGACGCCTTTGACCGCACCACTCCCTTCCCCCCTGGAGACCGACGTGTGCGTTCCCTCAATGGGCTCCTGGCAAGGGTTATTGCCCAACATCTGCTGCCCTTCAACATAGTTGACAGCAACCCCTTCAGGCAGATGTTGGAGCAGGCCCAACCCCAATGGCGTGTCCCCAGCCGCCATTTCTTTGCCAGGACTGGTGTCCCTGCCCTACACCAGCACATTGTGCAGAATGTAACCCTGTCGCTGGATCACGCTGTCAGCGACAGGGTTCATCTGACAATGGATGGCTGGACCAGCAGGCATGGGCAGGGACGCTACATCAGCTTCACGGCCCATTGGGTTTCCCTCCGAGGCGTCGGTGAGGGATCGTCGGCAACCGATCTTGTGGTGCCGCCCCGGGGTGTCCAGGGGAGAACTGCTGGTCTCCCTCAAGCCACTGTCTCCGCAGCTGCTGAGCCTCCCAGCAAGCGCCCCCGTAGCTACTCAAGTGTGGGGCACGTGCGCTGTCAGGCCGTGCTCCAGCTTGTTAGTTTAGGGGACCGGAGACACACTGCAGAAGAAGTGCTGAAAGCACTTCAAGCTCAGGTCCAGAAGTGGCTGACACCCCGAAGGCTCCAGCCAGGTATGGTTGTCTGCGATAACGGCAGCAACCTACTCGCCGCCCTCCATGCTGGCAGTCTGACGCACGTGCCCTGTCTGGCACATGTCCTCAACCTGGTGGTGCAGAAGTTCCTGCGCACTTATCCAGGGTTGAGTGACATTGTGGCAAAGGCGCGTAGGATTGCCAGCCACTTCAGGCGCTCCCCAACCGCTACCGCGTCCCTGTCCAAATTGCAGCGGAAGTACAATCTGCCCCTTCACAGGCTGATTGTGGACAGTGTGACGCGGTGGAACTCCACCCTCCACATGCTGAAGAGGTTGTGGGAGCAGCAAAGGGCGGTGAGGGAGTACCTGATGGAACTAGGCACTCAGAGGGCTTCACCACAACTCCCTTTCATCGCCTGTGCGCAGTGGGGGCAGATAAACCAGGTCTGCCAAGTGTTGTCCTCCTTTGAGCAGGCGACCAAGATGGTCAGCAGTGAGCAAATTGGCCTCAATAGCGTGCTGCCAATACTGTTCATGCTGGAGAGGACACTAGATCGCCTGCTCGAGGCTGGGGAGAGTGCCTTGGTGGAGCAGGAGGAGTCAGCAATGCTCCACCGAGACCAGGGCCAGGACCAGGAGGAGGAGGAGGAGGAGGAGGATGATGATGAAGAGGAGGAGGAGGTGGTTGCTGGTGTCGTCCCGGAGTCAGGGCCTGGTCAGGAGGGAGAGCCGGTGTTGGGGGCACCGATAGTCCGGGGGTTGGGCATGTCTGAGTTTGACCAGCAGCGCCTCAGGGAAGAAGAGTCGCACCTCATTCACCTGGCCAGCATTGAGGAGTCACAGCGGGCTGTGCTCTTCCCCATGGCTGCCCACATGCTCAGATGCCTCAGGAGGGACCCCCGGGTTAAGACCATCAAGACGAGGGATGATTTCTGGATGGCCACCCTTTTGGATCCCAGGTGCAAGGGGAAACTGGAGCAGTTCATCCCAGCCAGCCGGAGGCAGCACCGGATGGAGGAACTGCAGGCAGCCATTGTCAGACGGTTGGAGCAGGCAACTCCCCGGCCTCCAGTTGTCCCCCCTCATCTCACCCAGCAGGTGGCTGCACCCAGCTGCAGCCGAGCAGGGGACCTAATGGAAGAGATGAGGATGTTCTTCCAAACCGAGCGACCCAGTACCACCACCAGCAGCAGCAGCAGCAGTCACCACCAGCGGCTGGCCCACATGGTGGCAGACTACATGGCGTCCGTCGGTGCTTCTGACAGTATGAGCACCGACGACCCCATGGAGTACTGGGTTGCCAGATTGGACACCTGCCGCGAGCTCGCTCAGTATGCGCTGGAGTTATTGTCTTGCCCCCCCTCCAGCGTACTATCTGAGCGGACATTCAGCGCGGCAGGTGGGGTGGTCACGGACAAGAGGACCCGTCTGTCCACAGAGTCCGTGGACAGACTCACATTCATAAAGATGAATGAGTCCTGGATCGGCGGTGACTTTCTGGCACCCGTCGTCGGTTCAGGGCGCTGAAGGGTCCCTTGCCATGCATTCCCTGATGAAGCCCCGGACCTGATGTATTTACAGTGCTGAATATAACTATTTCAACATCAGAGAAAATCAATGTTAATATTTGGTACAGTAGGCTTTCTTTGCAATTACAGCGGTCAAACATTTCTTGTAGTTTTACACCAGCTTTGCACACACTGGAGGAGGGATTTTGGCCCACTCCTCCACACAGATCTTCTCTACATCAGTCATGTTTCTGGGCTATCGCTGAGAAACACGGAGTTTGAGCTCCCTCCAAAGATTCTCTATTGGGTTTAGGTCTGGAGACTGGCTAGGCCACGCCAGAACCTTGATATGCTCCTTACAGAGCCAATCCTTGGTTATCCTGGCTGTGTGCTTTGGGTCATTCTCATGTTGGAAGACCCAGCCTCGACCCATCTTCAAAGCTCTAACTCAGGGAAGGAGGTTGTTGCCCAAAATCTTGCAATACATGGCCCCGGTCATCCTCTCCTTAATACAGTGCAGTCACCCTGTCCCATGTGCAGAAAAACACCACCAAAGCATGATGCTACCACCCCCATGCTTCACATTAGGGATGGCGTTCTTGGCATGGTACTCATCATTATTCTTCCTCCGAACACGGTTAGTGAAATTATGATCAAAAAATTATATTATAGTCTCATCTGACCACATGATTTTCTCCCATGACTCCTTTGGATCAGTCAAGACAATTATGTCAGCAGTTATTTCACACCCTATATACTCTTATTAAGACTGCTGTACATCATGGCAACTCCTGCCCATGTGATATGACTCTGTATCAACTACTACTGTTAATACTACTACTGCTGCTTCTGCTGCTGCTGCTGCCCAGTCAAGACACCTATGTCAGCAGTTATTTGACACTCTATATACTCCTATTCCTACTGCTGTTCATGATGGCACCTCCTGCCCATGTGATATGACTCTGTATCAACTACTACTGTTAATACTACTGCTGCTTCTGCTGCTGCTGCCCAGTCAAGACACCTATGTCAGCAGTTATTTGACACTCTATATACTCCTATTCCTACTGCTGTTCATCATGGCACCTCCTGCCCATGTGATATGACTCTGTATCAACTACTACTGTTAATACTACTGCTGCTTCTGCTGCTGCTGCCCAGTCAAGACACCTATGTCAGCAGTTATTTGACACTCTATATACTCCTATTCCTACTGCTGTTCATGATGGCACCTCCTGCCCATGTGATATGACTCTGTATCAACTACTACTGTTAATACTACTGCTGCTTCTGCTGCTGCTGCCCAGTCAAGACACCTATGTCAGCAGTTATTTGACACTCTATATACTCCTATTCCTACTGCTGTTCATCATGGCACCTCCTGCCCATGTGATATGACTCTGTATCAACTACTACTGTTAATACTACTGCTGCTGCTTCTGCTGCTGCTGCTGCCCAGTCAAGACACCTATGTCAGCAGTTATTTGACACTCTATATACTCCTATTCCTACTGCTGTTCATGATGGCACCTCCTGCCCATGTGATATGACTCTGTATCAACTACTACTGTTAATACTACTGCTGCTTCTGCTGCTGCTGCCCAGTCAAGACACCTATGTCAGCAGTTATTTGACACTCTATATACTCCTATTCCTACTGCTGTTCATCATGGCACCTCCTGCCCATGTGATATGACTCTGTATCAACTACTACTGTTAATACTACTGCTGCTTCTGCTGCTGCTGCCCAGTCAAGACACCTATGTCAGCAGTTATTTGACACTCTATATACTCCTATTCCTACTGCTGTTCATGATGGCACCTCCTGCCCATGTGATATGACTCTGTATCAACTACTACTGTTAATACTACTGCTGCTTCTGCTGCTGCTGCCCAGTCAAGACACCTATGTCAGCAGTTATTTGACACTCTATATACTCCTATTCCTACTGCTGTTCATGATGGCACCTCCTGCCCATGTGATATGACTCTGTATCAACTACTACTGTTAATACTACTGCTGCTTCTGCTGCTGCTGCCCAGTCAAGACACCTATGTCAGCAGTTATTTGACACTCTATATACTCCTATTCCTACTGCTGTTCATCATGGCACCTCCTGCCCATGTGATATGACTCTGTATCAACTACTACTGTTAATACTACTGCTGCTTCTGCTGCTGCTGCCCAGTCAAGACACCTATGTCAGCAGTTATTTGACACTCTATATACTCCTATTCCTACTGCTGTTCATGATGGCACCTCCTGCCCATGTGATATGACTCTGTATCAACTACTACTGTTAATACTACTGCTGCTTCTGCTGCTGCTGCCCAGTCAAGACACCTATGTCAGCAGTTATTTGACACTCTATATACTCCTATTCCTACTGCTGTTCATCATGGCACCTCCTGCCCATGTGATATGACTCTGTATCAACTACTACTGTTAATACTACTGCTGCTTCTGCTGCTGCTGCCCAGTCAAGACACCTATGTCAGCAGTTATTTGACACTCTATATACTCCTATTCCTACTGCTGTTCATCATGGCACCTCCTGCCCATGTGATATGACTCTGTATCAACTACTACTGTTAATACTACTGCTGCTTCTGCTGCTGCTGCCCAGTCAATACACCTATGTCAGCAGTTATTTGACACTCTATATACTCCTATTCCTACTGCTGTTCATGATGGCACCTCCTGCCCATGTGATATGACTCTGTATCAACTACTACTGTTAATACTACTGCTGCTTCTGCTGCTGCTGCCCAGTCAAGACACCTATGTCAGCAGTTATTTGACACTCTATATACTCCTATTCCTACTGCTGTTCATGATGGCACCTCCTGCCCATGTGATATGACTCTGTATCAACTACTACTGTTAATACTACTGCTGCTTCTGCTGCTGCTGCCCAGTCAAGACACCTATGTCAGCAGTTATTTGACACTCTATATACTCCTATTCCTACTGCTGTTCATCATGGCACCTCCTGCCCATGTGATATGACTCTGTATCAACTACTACTGTTAATACTACTGCTGCTGCTTCTGCTGCTGCTGCTGCCCAGTCAAGACACCTATGTCAGCAGTTATTTGACACTCTATATACTCCTATTCCTACTGCTGTTCATGATGGCACCTCCTGCCCATGTGATATGACTCTGTATCAACTACTACTGTTAATACTACTGCTGCTTCTGCTGCTGCTGCCCAGTCAAGACACCTATGTCAGCAGTTATTTGACACTCTATATACTCCTATTCCTACTGCTGTTCATGATGGCACCTCCTGCCCATGTGATATGACTCTGTATCAACTACTACTGTTAATACTACTGCTGCTTCTGCTGCTGCTGCCCAGTCAAGACACCTATGTCAGCAGTTATTTGACACTCTATATACTCCTATTCCTACTGCTGTTCATCATGGCACCTCCTGCCCATGTGATATGACTCTGTATCAACTACTACTGTTAATACTACTGCTGCTGCTTCTGCTGCTGCTGCTGCCCAGTCAAGACACCTATGTCAGCAGTTATTTGACACTCTATATACTCCTATTCCTACTGCTGTTCATGATGGCACCTCCTGCCCATGTGATATGACTCTGTATCAACTACTACTGTTAATACTACTGCTGCTTCTGCTGCTGCTGCCCAGTCAATACACCTATGTCAGCAGTTATTTGACACTCTATATACTCCTATTCCTACTGCTGTTCATGATGGCACCTCCTGCCCATGTGATATGACTCTGTATCAACTACTACTGTTAATACTACTGCTGCTTCTGCTGCTGCTGCCCAGTCAAGACACCTATGTCAGCAGTTATTTGACACTCTATATACTCCTATTCCTACTGCTGTTCATCATGGCACCTCCTGCCCATGTGATATGACTCTGTATCAACTACTACTGTTAATACTACTGCTGCTTCTGCTGCTGCTGCCCAGTCAATACACCTATGTCAGCAGTTATTTGACACTCTATATACTCCTATTCCTACTGCTGTTCATGATGGCACCTCCTGCCCATGTGATATGACTCTGTATCAACTACTACTGTTAATACTACTGCTGCTTCTGCTGCTGCTGCCCAGTCAAGACACCTATGTCAGCAGTTATTTGACACTCTAGATACTCCTATTCCTACTGCTGTTCATGATGGCACCTCCTGCCCATGTGATATGACTCTGTATCAACTACTACTGTTAATACTACTACTGCTGCTTCTGCTGCCCAGTCAAGACACCTATGTCAGCAGTTATTTCACACCCTATATACTCTTATTAAGACTGCTGTTCATCATGGCACCTCTTGCCCGAGTGATTTGACACTGTATTGTCAATGTCTACTACTACTATTACAGCTCAGTCAAGACACCTGTGTCCCAATTTTTTGGTACACTATTGACTACTATGACCACTACTGATGCTGTAAAGTATTCCCCAAGTGTTTTTATGCTATGTATTACTATTACCACTACTGCTTGTAAATCATGCCTGTGTGATACTTAGTGGGAATGCTTTAATAAGCATTCCTAGTATGGATACCCGTAAATGTATTAATCTTAATTAGTGTGAATGCTTTAATAAACATTTCCAGTATTGATATCCGTAAATTTAGTAATCTTATTATTCCTTAAGTTTTTTGGTTCTGCGTAACTTCGGCATACTTTCAGCTATTGAGACCATTCAACTGTAAAAATGTTCGTCTCGTTCAGCTAATGATGGGACTTCTTCAAGTTTTTTTCTACTTTTTACACTTTTATAAATTTTAAGCTTTTAGACCCTTTTTTTAAACATTGAAGTCAATGAGAACATCCTTTTCCCCTTTGAATTCACATGCCATGCCAAAAGTTTCAGCTACTTCATACTTTCACTTACAGACACTGAAAAAACTTTAAAGCGGTCACAAAATATTTAGCTATCCGGCTATGACTTTTCAGATCGTTATCGTTTACAATTTTTTGGTGAAAACGCAATTTACGTTTTGCGAATTTTTCACAAAAATGCAATAGGTTATAATGTAATCCTATGGAGGGGATTTAGAGTCTGTCATGTGACCTTAACATTGGAGATCTTTGTAATTAAAAATATCTTTACAAAAAGGGGAAACAAATTGGTCTCACGCCCACAAGATCTACTTTTCATACACAATTTTTAGATCAAAACGTAGCTATGCTTGTCTGGTTTATGGCAATGTGACCAATTCTGCGATACGTATTTTAGTTTTAATTATTGGAGCAACAGCCAGAAATTATGTCTCATAGACTCTCATGTGAAATTATCTAAAAAATGTTGCTGCAGAACTCACAAAGACGCTCTTTTCTAAATCGCAGAAATGGCCACATTTTTAAGTTTATCTACATAAATTTCATATCGATGCGTTTACAAGGGCCGTGTATTTCAAACGGTGTAGTCGTTGTATCAATTGCATGTACGTTTGAGGATTTATTAAGCTTTGTTTGGAGGCTTAAATCATGTATTAGATCTGTGAATTAAAAGCGTTTGTAATGTTATTTCTTTCCATAAATAACTTTCCTGACCTCAGTGCAATATTCCTCCTCACTGACCTGGGGGGGAGGGGAAACCTATTGAGGGGGGAGGGGCGACCAGGAAGTCAGCATACTCTATACTTTGCAGATAGAGAAAGAAGCTGTGTGTCCTAAAGATAGTGTAGTGGTTATGGTGAATGTCTTTGGCAAGGGGCTCACCAATTAAGCTATTCAGCATTCCCACTCGCATTTTCCTCAGGAAATGCATTGTCTAGTTATATTATATTTTAATACTCCTGCTGCTGCCTCCATGCTGAGTAAAGCTTCATGACCTTTCTGGCACAGCGGATCCACCAACAGCCTCCGCTACAAGCTACCAGACCGGACTACCAGACCGGATCTAAACAGCAAGTGTAACTATAACAATGAACCTTATGTTAAACCCTGTTTTGCGGCATTTATACTGCAACCATTGGGCTGACTGCAAGAGCTCATCTGCATTCTCTCTCTTTCTTGCTCTCCCTCTCTCTCTCTTTGTATATATATATATATATATTGTTGCTTTTGTTATGTTCATTTTTCAACAGTTTATTTTGTGTTCGTCGTGTCTGTGTCGTGTGCTTTAGTTTGTCCTAGGTTAATGTTAAATAAAATAATAGTATAAAATGTTTTTGCTTATTATGAAGTTAAATGTGTTGATGTTGATTTGTTTGATGTGAAGTTAGATGTGTTGAAAAACCTACAACTCTATCTCAAAAAGAAATGAAACATTTCCAAAAAATAAGTTTTTTTAATACAAAAATAAATTTAAATATAGCTCTCAATCCGTTTTTGAATGCGGTGCATTTCCGCAATCTGACCCGATAGCTGCTGCTCTAGCAGAGCATTTTGTTGGTTGAGGTAGCTCATCTTACGCTGGTTCTGAAGGATCTTCTGGTGCGTCTTTTCAATGAGTATATTTTGCCTCTTCAGATCTCTTGATGCTTTTAGGATATAATAAAAAAACATTTGGATTTCAAATAACGTTACCAAATAAATAAATATTTTTTTTTGCTTATTAATCAATCATTATCATGTGTATACACTTGTTATGTGTCTAACACATCCCGGGAGTGCAGAATTATTAGGCAAATGAGTATTTGGACCACATCATCCTCTTTATGCATGTTGTCTTACTCCAAGCTGTATAGGCTCGAAAGCCTACTACAGATTAGGCATATTAGGTAATGTACATCTCTGTAATGAGAAGGTGTGTGGTCTAATGACATCAACACTCTATATCAGGTGTGCATAATTATTAGTCAATTTCCTTTTCTTTGGCAAAATTGGCCAAAAGAAGGATTTGACAGACTCTGAAAAGTCCAAAATAGAGAGATATCTAGCAGAGGGATGCAGCACTCTTAAAGTTGCAAAGCTTCTGAAGCGTGATCATCAAACAAAAGAAGCGTGTGGAAAAACAAAGGTGCAAAATAACTGCCCATGAACTGAGAAAAGTTAAGCGTGCAGCTGCCAAGATGCCACTTGCCACAAGATTGGCCATATTTCAGAGCTGCAACATCACTGGGGTGCCCAAAAGCACAAGGTGTGCAATACCCAGAGACATGGCCAAGGTAAGAAAGGCTGAAAGACGATGACCACTGAACAAGACACACAAGCTGCAACGTCAAGACTGTGCCAATAAATATCTCAAGAAAGATTTTTCTAAGGTTTTATGGACTGCTGAAATGAGAGTGAGTCTTGATGGGCCAGATGGAAGAGCCCGTGGCTGGATTGGTAAAGGGCAGGGAGCTCCAGTCCGACTCAGACGCCAGCAAGGTGGTGGTGGAGTACTGGTTTGGGCTGGTATCATCAAAGATGAGCTTGTGGGGCCTTTTCGGATTGAGGATGGAGTCAAGCTCAACTCCCAGTCCTACTGCCAGATTATGGAAGAGACCTTCTTCAAGCAGTGGTACAGGAAAAAGTCACCATCCTTCAAGAAAAACATGATTTTCATGCAGGACAATGCTCCATCACACGTGTCAAAGTACTCCACAGCGTGGCTGGCAAGAAAGGGTATTAAATAAAAAAAAGTAATGACATGGCCTCCTTGTTCACCTGATCTGAACCCCATTGAGAACCTGTGTTCCATCATCAAATGTGGGATTTACAAGGAGGGAAAACAGTACACCTCTCTGAACAGTGTCTGGCAGGCTGTGGTTGCTGCTGCACGCAATGTTGATGGTGAACAGATCAAAACACTGACAGAATCCATGGATGTCAGGCTTTTGAGTGTCCTTGCAAAGAAAGGTGGCTATATTGGTCACTGATTTGTTTTTGTTTTGTTTTTAAATGTCAGAAATGTGTATTTGTGAATGTTGAGATGTTATATTGGTTTCACTGTTAAAAATAAATCATTGAAATGGCTATCTATTTATTTTTTGGTTAAGTTGCCTAATAATTCTGCACAGTAATAGTAGTCACCTGCACACACAGATATCCCCCGAAAATAACTAACACTAAAAACAAACTAAAAACTACTTCCAAAAAAATTCAGCTTTGATATTAATGAGTTTTTGGGGTTCATTGAGAACATGGTTGTTGTTCAATAATAAAATGAATCCTCAAAAAATACAACTTGCCTAATAATTATGCACTACCTGTATACTTCTAGCATCAATACCATATTATGGTTCTACAATCTGACAGGTGCGCTTTATATGTTGTCCATTTTTATATCTACATTTTGTTGTTGAAATGTTATTAATCATTGTGCACATATTTACCTTCCTGAATGAGGCTCACAGGACCGCTCTCTTCCTCCTGCTCTTCTGCTTGAGAAGTTGGGGTGGTGGGGGGGGGAAGCTCCTCAGCTTGCTCCTCAACAGGAGCTGGGGTTGGGGAGTGGGAGGGCCCTGGCTGCTCCTCCTCATCCATGTCCTCCTCTGCCGCATCCTCCTCTGCCGCATCCTCCTCCTCCTCCTCATCGGCCTGGCGCCTTCTGCGCTTGGCGCGGACAACTGGCATTGGAGCTCCTATAATAACACAATGTTCATATATTATAAAAATGTTTTCTAATGACGTATGCAAATTCTGTGTACTGTGCTGTATTGTATATGAATACAAATTGATTTATATAGACAGTTAACCAATGGGACAATGTTATATTAAAGGGTCTTGTGGGCACTACAGGGGACTGAGCGTGAGCTGGGATGCAACCATGTTAAAATGAGCTGTTTTTGTCTCCTTTGTTTTGTTCAGACCATCTCATGTTAAAAAAAGGGCCTGATGGAGCACACGGGATTACTATAACAACCCCACTCCTAACACAGGAATTTAGTGGTAATCTATATATATAAAACTCAACGTGTGTGTGTGCATAAATGTATGTATGTATGTATGTATGTATGTATGTATGTTCCAGCATCACGTACAAACGGCTAAAGATATTTATATGAAACTTGGCACACAGGTTACTTATATGTCAGCCACAAACATAGGATAGGTGGTTTAAACCTTACCCACCCCCACTTGCCATGGTCGGGGTTTTTCTTTAAAGTCCCATGCAAAGCAATGGGAAAATTATGTTCCCACATAACTTCTGTGTTCCTGTCTGCTGCCCCATGTCTTTTTTCAACAGTACTATGAATACCTTGGCCGGTGGTGATATATGTTAGCACAACATGGCATCTTGGTTAACAACATCTGACCTTACATGAATTACATATGACCTTACATAACTGTCACCAAAGGAGCTGCGGTGGCTCCACGCGATTGCCACTGCACTGACAACTGATTCACCTCTGCAGCTAGGGGTTCGGATCCCGCTCTCGGCTACCTGTGAATTGAGTTTGGTGGTCTCAGCCCCGCCACTGGTGGGTGTGCTATGCGAGGTTGGGTTGGGAGGACCCCCTCACACCCGCCATTGCCAACCGGGGCATGGAGAAAGGTGGCAGATTGCCTCTGGGGGAGGCCTCCCAACTCCTGCAGGCCGGCTCCTCTCTCTTTCGAGTTCACGCACAAAATACACTTTTTTAAAAAAAAACATAACTGTCAACAATAACTTACCTGGATGATATTTAGCCCGAAGACGTCTGACATTACCCATTTGGCGCCTCTTCAGGTCAGACCACTTCTTAACAATGGCCTTGTGGTCATGTTGGCCGCCAAAGTCAGCGATTAGGGCGCTGACCACAGCCCTTTTCTGTGGCTGCCGCCGCAGCTCATCGTATCCTGTTTCCAGGAACTTCTGCAAGATGAAGAACAAAGTATATTGTAATACTTCTGTTGACAGCCTTATGGATATATGACGTAAATGTATGCTATTCAACAATTGGAAGCATTCTCGCCTTATTAATCAATGACAGGGGTAACATGAAAGATTTTATATCCTGCCATTTCGGTCGCCACCTTTTTTGCATAAATATAGCAGCCATTATCATTTGCATAATTATGAATATATTATTAACAACACAGGATACACGTATAGGGGAGATATGCGTTGCTAACTCTTTTCCCTGTCAGGAGCCTAACGCCCCGGGGGGTCAGAGACGGGACCTTTTTCGGAGGACCACTGACGTATGTACCAGTCGCAGTTTTTTGTGATGTCACTCTTTAGGTGTGTGCACATTTTTCACTGCATCCGGGTGGAGTTTTTGGGTTGTGTTTTGCACGCCACAGGCTTTTCAACAGGAAAAAAACAGCTGGAGGCAGAATGGTTGCAAAACACTACGTGTTTGTTACTTAACTCTGGGTTTCAAGACCAGTCCACCTCCAGCTGTTGCAAAACTACTACTCCCATCAGCCACGGTCTGTCAGTGCATGCTAAGAATTTTACTTTTGCTGCATTTAGGGTGCCACAGTTTAGAGACCCGTGCATAAAGGCCTGAAAAATGGGGGCCTGCAGAACTTACAATACTAGAAGTGCCAGCATTCCCAGGCATGCTGGAAGTTGTAGTTCTGCAACATCTAAAGGGCAATATGTATTCGAACGTCCTTGGGCCTTGAGGACACTGAAGTCAGGACGTTCGCATACGTCCTATGTCCAAAAAATTTTTAAATTCATTATGCTAAATAACAAGGAAAAGTGCCTAAATACACATTTGCCAACCAGGGTGTCTGCAGCTGTCCAGGCATGCTGGGACTTGTAGTTTTGTAAAAGCAGGAGACACATTTTTTGTGAAATACTAATATATGATCATATATACTAACTTTTAAACTAGACTTAAATGCTGGGCTGGGCTGGGACTTGTAGTTTTGTAAAAGCAGGAGACACATTTTTGGTTAAATACTAATATCTGATCATATATACTAACTTTTAAACTAGACTTAAATGCAGTTGAAGATGATGAAATAACAGTGGTCAAAATACTTACACAAATCAGCAACTTTTCCTCAGACTTAGTGAAATTGCTTCCAACCATGTTGCTGTGTGATTGCGCTGCGATCATAAGTTGGAAACTGGCAAGGCTCCAGGAAATGGTCGCGTGTTGTTCGCGTGTTGATTGCGCTGCTTGGACCGAGATGGGTCCATATGGCTTCGGCTGTATGGACCACAGTAACTCTTTTCCCTGTCAGGAGCCTAGGAGCCTAACGCCCCGGGGGGTCAGAGACGGGACCTTTTCGGAGGACCACTGACGTATGCAACCGTCGCAGTTTTTTGTGATGTCACTCTTTAGGTGTGTGCAAATTTTTCCTTGCACCGGGTGGAGTTTTTGGGTTGTGTTTTGCACGCCACAGGCTTTTCAACAGAAAATAACCAGCTGGAGGCAGAATGGTTGCAAAACACTACGGGTTTGTTACCTAACTCTGGGTTTCAAGACCAGTCCACCTCCAGCTGTTGCAAAACTACTACTCCCATCAGCCACGGTCTTTCAGTGCATGCTAAGAATTTTACTTTTGCTGCATCTAGGGTGCCACAGTTTAGAGACCCGTGCATAAAGGCCTGAAAAATGTGGGCCTGCAGAACTTACAATACTAGAAGTGCCAGCATTCCCAGGCATGCTGGAAGTTGTAGTTCTGCAACATCTAAAGGGCAATATGTATTCGAACGTCCTTGGGCCTTGAGGACACTGAAGTCAGGACGTTCGCATACGTCCTATGTCCAAAAAAATTTTAAATTCATTATGCTAAATAACAAGGAAAAGTGCCTAAATACACATTTGCCAACCAGGGTGTCTGCAGCTGTCCAGGCATGCTGGGACTTGTAGTTTTGTAAAAGCAGGAGACACATTTTTGGTTAAATACTAATATCTGATCATATATACTAACTTTTAAACTAGACTTAAATGCAGTTGAAGATGATGAAATAACAGTGGTCAAAATACTTACACAAATCAGCAACTTTTCCTCAGACTTTGTGAAATTGCTTCCCACCATGTTGCTGTAATATTGGGAAACTGGCAAGGCTCCAGGAAATGGTCGCGTGTTGTTCGCGCAATTGCGCATGCGCGATCGAAAAATCGCAATCGCAATATGTATTTTGGTTAAAATATCATACATATTCGATTTCAGAGTGCTGCTACAGCAGTTTTCGAAATATCTGCAATAAATTTCGCATTCGCATGTTGCGATATTTCGATAAAATATCAGGAATATTCTGAGCCAATCAGAGCGCTCCTCCAGCATATCTCGAAATTGCGCAATAAATATCGCATTCGCATGTTGCGATATTTCGATAAAATATCAGGAATATTCTGAGCCAATCAGAGCGCTCCTCCAGCATATCTCGAAATTGCGCAATAAATATCGCATTCGCATGTTGCGATATTTAGATAAAATATCACGAATATTCTGAGCCAATCAGAGCGCTCCTCCAGCATATCTCGAAATTGCGCAATAAATATCGCATTCGCATGTTGCGATATTTCGATAAAATATCACGAATATTCTGAGCCAATCAGAGCGCTCCTCCAGCATATCTCGAAATTGCGCAATAAATATCGCATTCGCATGTTGCGATATTTCGATAAAATATCACGAATATTCTAAGCCAATCAGAGCGCTCCTACCGCAGTTATTAAAAAAATCGCAATTATTTTCGCATTCGCAATAGCGAAAAATCGCATTCAATTAATTTCGATAAAATATCACGAATATTCGAATTTAGCGAATATATCTCGAATATTCGAATATATATTCGAGATATATCGCGAAATCGAATATGGCATATTCTGCTCAACACTACCGTCTGCCAGTTACTTGGATATTTTATCCCAAACTAGGCAGATAACACATTATGGACCATGGCACAGCCTGAACCTTTAAAAGAGGGGACCAAAAACCCATCCTTGAACCCGTCAATTAACTACTTGCCGACCAGCAGCCGCAGTTATACGGCGGAAGGTCGGCTCCCCTGTGCAAGAGCCCGTAGCTATACGTCGCTCCCTGAAGTGGCCACTCGTCCCTGATCCCGACGCGTGTGCCCGGCGGGTGCAATCACCGCCGGGCACCCGCGATCACTCGTTACAGAGCGAGGCCCGGGAGCTGTGTGTGTAAACACACAGCTCCCGGTCCTGTCAGGATAGAAATGCCTGACCGTCTGTTCATACAATGTATGAACAGTGATCAGTCATTTCCCCTAGTGAGTCCACCCCCCCTACAGTTAGAACACACCCAGGGAACATACTTAACACCTTCCCTGCCAGTGGCATTTTTATAGTAATCCAATGCATTTTTATAGCACTGATCGCTATAAAAATGCCAATGGTCCCAAAAATGTGTCAAAAGTGTCCGAAGTGTCCGCCATAATGTCGCAGTACCAAAAAAAATTGCTGAACGCGTCTTTACTAGTAAAAAAAAATATATTAATAAAAATGCCATAAAACTACCCCCTATTTTGTAAACACTATAACTTTTGTGCAAACCAAACAATAAACGTTTATTGCGTTTTTTTTTAACGAAAAATATGTAGAAGAATAGGTATCGGCCTAAACTTAGGAAAAAAATAGTTTTTTTATATATTTTTTGGGGGATATTTATTATAGCAAAATGTAAAAAATATAATTTTTTTTCAAAATTGTCGCTCTATTTTTGTTTATAGCGCAAAAACTAAAAACCGCAGAGGTGATCAAATACCACCAAAAGAAAGCCCTTTTTGTGGGAAAAAAGGACGCCAATTTTGTTTGGGAGCCACGTCGCACGACCGCGCAATTGTCAGTTAAAGCGACGCAGTGCCGAATCGCAAAAAGTGCTCTGGTCTTTGACCAGCAATATGGTCCGGGGGTTAAGCGGTTAACAGAGCCGTCATCTTGCGGTCGGGATAGAGCTCTAACCATGGGTGCATTCTTGCTAGGCTCACCAGAGTCATTCCCTTCCCCATGAGCGTCCCTGGGAAATGGCTGAAAAGAGGTTGCGGCAGATTTACGAAAACACCCACTCGCCGCATGAGTCCCATTGCAGTAGGAGCACTCATGCTTATACCTGCAATTTGTCAGACATTTGCATTGCCCCTCATTGAAGGAAACAAAAAACCTTTACAAAATGTGTTTTGCAGATTAGAATATGTCCTCGGAGTGAACTGAGGTTTCGATGGTAACATGAGATTCAGCCACAAACCCACATCCTTTGACCCCCAGTGTAACGAGGGGTGGACTGCCAATTTCAGGTGAAAATAGTACTTGAACCAAGCAGATCTTCCAAAATGGCAGAATGCTTCAGCATATTACTGTATATCCAAGTGTTGGAATAAGACCAAGCTTTTCGCAGGGAAGCGATCACCCATGATTGTTGCATAAATGTAGAAAGCCTGCAGCCAGTTTTGAAAGGTTTTTGGGATAGCCCTTCTCCTATACTCCTTGGGCCTATCCCCAGATTGTTTATCTGTTTTAGATAAGAAATCCATGGAAGCTGGTAATAATGATAATATATCAAGAAATTTGCCCCTCCAAATCTTCTCCTTAACTGCCTTGGGCAGATGAAAGCCCAATGGTAATAAAACACATGGAAGGGGCTCTTTAAGGGAAGATTCCCCGACCGTCACAGCTGAGGGTCTTAGAGGCAATGCGGGGTCAGCAGGCATTGGAGGGCTAATAACCTTAGAGCGGGTCAAGAAATTCTCCCTTTCTTGCACCGCAGGGACATCCAAATCTTGCCATATGGTGCCAACATCATTCATATATCCTGACAATTGCATATCAGCCATAGCACCAACAGAATATGCATTTATTTGATCAGTGACATTATAAATCATATTTCCAGCACCAGAGACCTGTGCCCTCTGACATTCCCCAACTGCATTACCCCACAGCTGAATGCTTTGTTTTGCATCAATAACGTGTGCTCCTGAAAATTCACCAATACCAGTGTTCCTGTAGTGTAAAGTACTTTTTGCACCAGACCCCCGTGCTCCTTGTGTATTAATAATATTATCAGCACCACTAGAATGTGCCCCACTAAATTGCTGCAACACATTTGATAAAGAATCAACTAAAACTGAAAATTCAGATACAGGCAAAATAACACACTTCTCACCATCAGGAACCACTGTATGCTTCCACGCCACCTCAGGTAAAGGGGGGGGGGGGTAGTGCTGCTCTCCTGTTGGCGAGATGCCCTCTGTATCACCACACTGTCATTTCTCTCCACCTTCTTTAACAGCCGGCACAGGAGGGCCTCTCTACTGCTGGGAGAATGGCGCTTCATGACGCAGGAGCTCCGTGTCGCTGTCTGGTCAGAAACGGTCAGTAATACCACCGTTCCTGGTCCTTTTATTTATGCTTGAAAAAGGAGCGCGCCTAGTAATCTACGGCGCATGCTCCGAAACGTTGCCACTCTGTCGCTGCCCCTGATATCATCGCGCTTCCATGCTGTGTCTCAAGCCTCATTCCTGCTTTCCACATCACCCGGACTTCCTGATTCTCTAGCAGATGAAGACTGAGAGACATCATACACAGCTCACATCTGTTGCGGATGATCGCCACCTATGGGCCAGTAAGGACTTGTATGCCAAATTCACAAATTTTAAATGTAAGTGGATAATGCACGTATTGTCAAATTAAAATTACAATGTTCCTGGTGGCGCCTTCTTTCTTCTTGTCTTCCCCTTTGAGCTATCCCATGGAGGTCCAGCTTATTGCTGTGAACTTTCATTCATTTTTTAACAATTTTCAGATGATTACATTTGAATTTGAATTATAACTTGATGTTAGGAAGTTACCTATTTTATGTATATTTTCTTATTTGATTGATGTCATATAAATGTTGAATATACAGATTGATGTCTTTTGTATTAACTTTACATTTACCCGAGGGAAAGAGCTATTACAATTGGTATGAGAATTTATTTTTTCCAACCAAAAAAATGGTCGTTAGTAATATATAGGAATCCACCACACATTGTGGGAAACATATTTTACCTAACCCGCAAAATGGCTGCCACAAATTTTTGATGGGCCAAACAAGAGGGAGGAGACTGTTCTATTGTATTTAAACCCTGCTCTATCAACTGGAAATTAGGTCCTTGATGACTCCTTGTGGGAGGGCGAAACACATTGACCTAATTTATGTTTTTTGAGTCCAAACAATGTCACTTACGGTTTTAACTTGTAAATTTCTGTCTATGTTTGCACATTAAAATTTTGCCAAATTGTACTTCACTATCAGTTTTTCTTAGAATTTTTTTGGGTGATCTTGTCCATGTGATTATCATGATTGGGGAGATTTCCATTGGATCCTTATGCCATTTATGGCCAGCATTCTAGCCTGAGTGACCCCTTGATGGAAAAGCTAGGGGTCCATTCCTTACGGTGAGTGGGGAGTCTGGAGGGGTGTCTGGCACACCTGAAGTTTGGAGCACAACTGCACTTTATTATCAGAGCACATTTGCACAATGTATATGGACTTTTTTTGTTAATAATTTTTTCACTTATCAAATTGTTTATTGTGAGCGCTGTAATTATATACATTTATTTTTTTAATATTAGGTTGAATGGTTGTAGTTATACACGTTATATATATTTTTTTATCAAAAGTGAAGTTATCTTTAAAACACAAACACACTTTCCACTTTTATAATATCTGCCAACATGTGGGTGTTTATTAATTCAGCACAATAGCATTGATTTATGAAACCTATAAACATTATGCATAATTTATTATTTACCAACTACTTGCACACTACTTATAATCTGTAATGCTATCCATTCAATAATTAAACAAACTGTTAAAAATATATATATTTTCTAAACCTGTATCTTATTTACTGGTCAAGATGAAGATTACTACAGCAAATTGATTCTAAACTGCACACAACCCTTGGGAATCTTGAAAAAAAAAATCTATTTTTTTTTCTTCAGTATTTTGTTCAAAGACAATTCTGTTCATTATGGCTGATGTCGCTCTCAATGTGACATCTGTTCACATTTATACTCTGCACAGGGGCTGACACGATGCATGTTTGTCTGTTTACCCCAAACTCTAATTCCAACTGCATCTTGCAGATAATTTTTGTTTTTCTTCATCCTTCTGTTACAAGTTAGAGGGTATTATGTAGATGCATCTGCAATGTACATGTCTGTTTTCCTTTGCTTCATAATTCCCACTATTCATATAATTAATTGGACAGACTGGGAGCGAGATGGACAAGAACTGTACATTGACAGTTAACCAATCTATATTATTGTGTAAGATAATGAAGTAGCGCTAATTGCTTTATATGTGTGTTGTATGTGTAGTACAGTAAGCCTAATAAATAAAGTAAACCTACTAAATAAATAATGTGACACATACAGTGCACTATAACTATTAAAGTGCTAATGAGCAAAAATCTAGGAAAATAAACTCATAAATATAACAATAAAAACATAAAAACATATATAGATGAATCGCAGTGTAACAAGTGCAATGTGACAGTGCTAAAGTCCGTATGTAAGGTGCATCCAAAGTAAACTGGTAATAAAATATAAAAAAAAGATATTATAAAAATGACAATAAAAATAACAATCTTGAATCTATAAACAATATAGATAGTAACCAATGATATAGTCCATTTGTAAAGTGCATCCAACAATGAACTGGAGTTCTGACCAATAAAGTTCTTAATACAATAAAAGGTTCACCTCCAAAGCAAGCAAACAGATATGAGGGGGGAAAGGGAGAGGTAAGGGAGTCCAAATTACAAATGGAAGGTAGGAAGTTCAAAATATCCTTCTATGGATCCTCCCCCAGTAATGCTAGCCTCTCACCTTAAGGAAAGACCCCAATGGGTCTAATTATGCATCAAGGAATACCAGTCATCGAGCACAGTTGTTGTATCCTCCACCAGATATCAGAGCAAGGGATCTCTGAGGCTGTTTATCCAGTTTCTCCAATCTTTTCTCTGTTGGGGATGTTGTCTCCAGACACATGCAGTCAAGGGCAAGCAAAAAAACACTCCATAGTGTACAAAAGCTTAACAATATTGTGTTTAAAGATTGTGTGAAAATAAAGATTTTCTTTATTTTCATGACTATGAAATTGTAGATTCACAATGAAGGCATTAAAACTATGAATTAACACATGTGGAATTATACATAACAAAAAAGTGTGAAACAACTGAAAATATATTTCATATTCTAGGTTCTTCAAAGTAGCCACCTTTTGCTTTGATTTGATTTTGCTTTGATTACTGCTTTGCACACTCTTGGCATTCTCTTGATGAGCTTCAAGAGGTAGTCACCTGGCGCAGCACCCCATCACTCTCCTTCTTGGTCAAATAGCCCTTACACAGCCTGGAGGTGTGTTTGGGGTCATTGTCCTGTTGAAAAATAAATGATGGTCCAACTAAATGCAAACCAGGTGGAATAGCATTCCGCTGCAAGATGCTGTGGTAGCCATGCTGGTTCAGTAGGCCTTCAATTTTGAATAAATCCCCAACAGCGTCACCAGCAAAAAATTGGGTAGTGGCGCTGAAAAAACAATAGAAAAAAAGTGGCTAAAAATTCACAGTCGTTATAACAAAAAAGGGAGTCTCCTGAAGATGAACAAATGGATATAAAACAATAATACATGGATAAAACCTTAGAATTGGACTGGAACATGAATATAATGAGAAAGATGCAGTCCTATGCAAAAGCAGATGGTGTCAGTCTGTAATCCGGGGCAAAGCCTTCACAAGTTGGGGAGATGAGAGCAAAAACTCCAATATGCAAAAGAGAGAGAGAAAGAGAAGGCGCCTCCAGATTAGTAAACATAAAAGCTTTATTCATACAAAGGTGCAGCATCCACTTACAGTAAAGTAGTAGGAAAACGGCACGTATTTGGAGTCCCTTAGGTGATGTCTAGCCACGCTCGATGGTGTATATTGCCTGTGTCTCTATCCGTTGTCCGGTCGATCGATCCTGCAGTGAAATCCAGCTAGTATACTGCAGCGTTGTGGATGGGATTAGGAGAGAGTGTAGGCCGCGGTGATGTCACAGAGATGCGACGACGTTTCAGAGCCGGCGCTTGTGTATGACAGAGCGCGCTCCTTTTTCAAGCAGGCAATCTCCACCATCGAGCGCGGCTAGACAGTACCTAAGGGACTCCAAAAACATGCCGTTTTCCTATTACTTTACTGTAAGTGGATGCTGCACCTTTGTATGAATGAAGCTTTTATGTTTACTAATCTGGAGGCGCCTTCTCTTTCTCTCTCTCTTTGTGTCACCAGCAAAGCACCCCCACACCATCACACCTCCTCCTCCATGCTTCACGGTGGGAACCAGGCATGTAGAGTCCATCCGTTCACCTTTTCTGCATCGCACAAAGACACGGGGGTTGGAACCAAAGATCTCAAGTTTGGACTCATCAGACCAAAGCACAGATTTCCACTGGTCTAATGTCCATTCCTTGTGTTCTTTAGCCCAAACAAGTCTCTTCTGCTTGTTGCCTTTCTTTAGCAGTGGTTTCCTAGCAGATATTCTACCATGAAGGCCTGATTCACATAGTCTCCTCTTAACAGTTCTAGAGATGTGTCTGCTGCAAAAGGTGGCTACTTTTTTTTTTAAAGTGTATTTTGTCCGTGTACACGAGAGAGGAGCCAGACTGCAGGAGTTGGGAGTAGGCAGGCCTCCCCCAGAGGCAATCTGCCACCTTTCTCCATGCCCCGGGTGGCAATGGCGGTTGTGTGAGGGGGTCCTCCCACACAGCCCGCCCTACCTGCTCCGCTTTGAAGCCCAATGGGGCAGAGGGACTCCCTATAAGGGAGTGAGAGGATTTGCCCGCTCAACCACCCCCGTTAGTCCTTCGCCGCTCTTTTTTAGAGACCGCATGGTCAAAGTGCGTGCATGTGAACCCAATTTCGAGTGCGTGTAAGTGTGGTGGTTTTTGTGGGAGGGGGTGGGCGTACTAAGCGCAGGCTTACCTCGCATAGCACACCCACCGGGAGTCGGGCTGAGACCACCAAACTCAATTCACATGTAGCCGAGAAAGGTGGCTACTTTGAAGAACCTAGAATATGAAATATATTTTCAGTTGTTTCACACTTTTTTGTTATGTATAATTCCACATGTGTTAATTCATCGTTTTGATGCCTTCAGTGTGAATCTACAATTTTCATAGTCATGAAAATAAAGAAAACTCTTTGAATGAGAAGGTGTGTCCAAACTTTTGGTCTGTACTGTATATACTAAATATACTGGAATACTGGATCTAACTAAATCAACTGCCTGCTCAATCTAGCTAACTAAAATTAAATTAAACTCTCTCTCTCTACAACTCTCCGCCGCTGCAACACAATACACAAGGCCGATGCGCAGACGGCCTTATATAGTGTGGGCATGTACTTAGTCCCCTTGAGCCATACTTAGTCCCCCTGAGCCATGATTGGCCAAAGGCACCCTGATTTTGGCCAATTATGGCTCTCCGTGCTGACGGCGCTGTGATTGGCCAAAGTATGTGGGTCATAGTGCATGCTTTGCCAATCAACAGCAAGCAATGCACTGAGATGATGCGGTGCATTATGGGTCGTGACGCGCCACTCGAATTTGATGCAAATGGCCCATAATGTTCGAAACAGGTTAATATAGTGTTCCCTGATAGGGCCTGGGGTGAAGCCATGTTTTGAGGAGAGATTACTTAAGAAGCCAGGTGAAGGGCAGCTGGTCTCTCAAACTGAACACATGGAGAGGTAAGCTGACAAACAGTGTTTGTCTTTGGGTGTTGTTGGTGACTTCATCCCATAACCTTCTAGAGGTTGCCTTGATGAATTGGCCTTGATGTAAAAAATATATATTTGACTTCCCTGTCACACAGTTGCAGAAAATGTTTTAATCTTTGGGTGATTCGGTCGTCTTTACCCTGTAACCTTCTAGGGGTAGTCTTGATGAAAATAAGGAATTGGCCTTGCTGTAAAAAATGTAAACTTGATGCCCCTGTCACATACAGTAGTTGAAGAAAAATTGGTCTTTGGGTGTTGTTGGGGCCTTCACCACCTAACCTTCTAGATGATTAGATAGAACCCGAGCTTAGCCTTCCTTAACCACTTAAGGACTGCCGCATGTACATTTACGTTGGCAGAATGACACGGACAGGCACATCAACGTACCTGTACGTGCCTGCCTTGACGTGGGTCAGGGGTCCGATCGGGACCCCCCCGGTACTTGCGGCGGTCACGTTTGCTGTGGGAGCGATCCGGGATGAGGGGGCGGCTGTTCGTTTCTGGCCACCCCCTCGCGTTCGCTCCCAGCGAATCACCTTCCGCCTCTACCTGTGTAATGTAAACACAGGCAGAGGAAGTGATGTCATCTCTCCTCCTGGCAGTGTTTTCGTCCAGCGAGAGGAGAGAACACATCACAAGTGAGTTGCACCAAACAGCACACTAACACAGTTACACATAGGCACACAAATCCCCCCCAGTCACCCCCAGATCACCCCCCAGCCCCCAGTCACAGTGTCACAGATTGCAGTGATCATTTATTTACTGATCACTGCATTTAGTGTCATTTGTGACAGTAAAAAGTTGCAGAGCAGTTATTCTTAGGCCCCTTTAGGTTCAGGGTAGCCCCTACCCCCTAATAAAGGTTTAACCCCTTGATCGCCCCCCAATTAACCCTTTCACCCCCTATTGCCAGTGTCACTAAGTGATCGTTTTTCTGATCGATGTATTAGTGTCGCTGGTGCCGCTATGTAGCCAGTTATTTTTTGAGGTTCGCCGCCAGGTTTTTATAGCGTTAGGTACCCCCATACATTTTCTAAATAAAGGTTTTAACCCCTGATTGCCCCATAGAGTTAACCCTTTCACGCTGGTTAGCCAGTTAGTTATTTTGTTATTTAGTTTCGCCGCCAGGTTTTTATAAAGCGTCAGGTACCCCCATATACAGTCCTGATCAAAAGTTTAAGACCACTTGAAAAATAGCAAAAAATCATATTTTACATTGTTGGATCTTAACAAGGTTCCAAGTAGAGCTTCAACATGCAACAAGAAGAAATGAGAGTGAGACAAAACATTTTTTGAGCATTCGATTAATTGAAAATAACGAATAAACTGAAACAGGCTGTTTTTCAGCTGATCAAAAGTTTAGGACCACATGCCTTTAAAATGCCAAATCTGTGCAAAGATGTGGATTCATTGTCATCCTCTGTCAGGTAGTCACACGTTGTGAAGGCAAAGACAAAAAAACTCTCCCTTTTTAAACGTAGTAAGGGTTGCTGAACTGCATAAGCAGGGTCTCTCACAGCGCGCCATCGCTGCTGAGGTGGGACTCAGTAAGACAGTCATTTGGAATTTCTTAAATGATCCTGAGGGTTATGGAACAAAAAAGTCAAGTGGAAGACCCAACAAAAATGTCACCAGCACTGAGCCAGGGGATCCAATTGGCTGTCCGTCAAGACACTGGACGATCCTCGACCCAAATTAAGGCCCTTACTGGTGCTGACTGCAGCCTGATAACCATCAGACTGCATCTGAGACTGAAGGGCTTCAAAAACAAAAAATGTCTTCAAAAACCTCATCTCCTTGAACACCACAGAACTGCTCGTTTGGACTTTGCAAGAGAGCACCAAACATGGGACATTCAAATGTGGAAGAAATGTTTATTCTCTGATGAGAAAAAATGTAACCTTGATGGTCCTGATGGTTTCCAACATTACTGGCATGACAAGCAGATCCCATCTGAGATGTTTTCTACGAGCCACAGTGGAGGGGGCGCCATAATGGTCTGGGGTGCTTTTTCCTGCAGTGGAATAATGGAGCTTCAGGAAGTGCAGGGGCGTCAAACAGCCGCTGGCTATGTCCAGATGTTGCAGAGAGCATTCCTCATGACTGAGGGCCCTCGTCTGTGTGTTAACGACTGGGTTTTTCACAGGACAACGCTACAGTACACAATGCCCGCAGGACAAGGGACTTCTTCCAGGAGAATAACATCACTCTTTTGGCCCATCCTGCGTGTTCCCCTGATCTAAATCCAATTGAGAACCTTTGGGGATGGATGGCAAGGGAAGTTGACAAAAATGGACAACAGTTCCAGACAGTAGATGGCCTACGTGCGGCTGTCTTCACCACTTGGAGAAATGTTCTTACTCACCTCATGGAAACGCTTGCATCAAGCATGCTGAAAGGAATTTTTGAAGTGATCAACAATAACGGCGGGGCTACTCATTACTGAGTTCATGTTTGGAAGTTGGATTTCTGTTTTGGGGGGGTTTATTTATTTTTTTGGAGGTGTGGTCCTAAACTTTTGATCAGCTGAAAAACAGCCTGTTTCAGTTTATTCGTTGTTTTCATTAAATTGAATGCTCAAAAAATGTTTTGGCTCACTCTCATTTCTTCTTGTTGCATGTTGAAGCTCTACTTGGAACCTTGTTAAGATCCAACAATGTAAAATAAGATTTTTTGCCATTTTTTAAGTGGTCTTAAACTTTTGATCAGGACTGTATTACCTAACAAAGGTTTTAACTTCCTGATTGCCCCCTAGTTAACCCTTTCACCAGTAATCACCGTATAAGTGTTACGGTTGACGCTGGTTAGGTAGTTTGCTGTTTATAGCATCAGGGCACCCGCCGTATATAACCCAATAAAGGTTTAACCCCCTGATCGCCCGGCGGGTGATATCAATTAAATTTTAGCGTCAGTCAGGGTCTGCGTCACCCCAGGCAGCGTTAGGTTAGTGCCAGTAACGCTTACATCCACGCGCAAAGCATACTTAGTGGTATAGTATCTGAACGGATCGATACCCGATCTGATCAGATCTATACTAGCGTACCCAGCAGTTTAGGGTACCCACAAATGCATTGTTAGCAGAATCAGCCCAGATACCCGCTAGCACCTGCGTTTTGCCCCTCCGCCTAGCCCAGCCCAGCCCACCCCACCCAAGTGCAGTATCGATCGATCACTGTCACTTACAAAACACAACACACATAACTGCAGCGTTCGCAGAGACAGGCCTGATCCCTGCGATCGCTAACAGTTTTATTTTTTTAAGCATTTTCTACGTTTGCTGACAGTCAGTGCTTTTTTTACCTGTGAATCATCACTAGTGTACCACTAAATTTAGAGCCCAAAGCGAATGTACACTAGTGAAGAGGCCAACATGTTTCTGAGCATGACAGCCTCTCAGCAAATAGCTTGGGCTGTCTTCTTTCCAAAATTGAGTCATTTGGGGGGGTTGTGTGCCATCTTGGCATTTTATGGCCTTCAAAACTGTGATAGATAGTGATATGTAGTGAGGAGTGAAATAAAAAATGTATGCCCTTAGAAATCTTGAAGACGGTGCTTGGTTTTCGGGGGCCCCGTACGCGGCTAGGCTCCCAAAAAGTCCCACACATGTGGTATCCTCGTACTCAGGAGAAGTAGCAGAATGTATTTTGGGGTGTAATTCCACATATGCCCATGGCATGTGTGAGAAATATATCATTTAGTGACAACTGTGTGCAAAAAAAATCAGTTTGTCATTTTCCCGCAACTTGTGTCAAAAAATAAAATATTCCATGGACTCGACATGCCTCTCAGCAAATAGCTTGGGGTGTCTACTTTCCAAAATGGGGTCATTTGGGGGGTTTTGTGCTATTTTGGCATTTTATGGCCTTCGAAACTGTGATAGGTAGTGAGGAGTGAAATCAAAAATGTGCGCCCTTAGAAATGCTGAAGGCGGTGCTTGATTTTTGGGGCCCCATACGCGGCTAGGCTCCCAAAAAGTCCCACATATGTGGTATCCCTGTACTCAAGAGAAGCAGCAGAATGTATTTGGGGTGAAATTCCACATATAACCATGGCATGTGTGAGCAATATATCATTTAGTGACAACTTTTATTTTTTTTTGTCATTATTTAATCACTTGGGACAAAAAAAAACATTCAATGGACTCAACATGCCTCTCAGCAATTTCCTTCGGGTGTAAAACTGCGCTAATATTTAAAAAAACAATGATAATACCCGTGAATCATAGTATGATGATACAGTGATGTAAACATTTAAGCTGCGATTTGCTGTGTCATATATACAGAAAAACTATGTGAAAGGAAAAAATTGCGCAAATAACTAATCAAACAATAAACAATTAGATGTGGAAGCATCTAAAACATGTGAGAAAACAAAAGCAACCCAAAACAATTGACTGAATGTCCGTGCTGGTGTCCTCAGACATGAAAAAATCACAATAATGTCCAAAGAAAAAAAAAATAAATGAAGGAAAAAGGAGAAAGACAAATAAAAGTCCACCCTAGTGTGACAATATCCTGATGGGATGTTTGGAACAATAAAAAATGATAACAACGGTGTGTGACATGCAGCTGGAGACCTCCACCACAACGTATGCAAGTCTGCTTACCAGAACGATTGGGTCTCTTGTTATAAGAGACCAAACAGGCATGTACTAACAAACTGCTGCGCTGAATGTGGAAGACACAGTCTAACGTAGATCATCTCCTAGAAAGCCAGCTCCAGTAGCAATGGATAAATAGAAAAGAGACAAAAAATGCCTCGATGGTGAAAAACCTTTTATAAAATTTATTGGATAAGAAATAATATAAATAACACACTCACATTTTAGCAGTGTAAAAACAGCCTTAAACCTGCTGCTCCGGCCGGTCGCAAGCAGGTAAACCCGTCTAATGTAGATGTCGAGTAGTCCAATGGGGTGATAGCAGTGTGCCACTCGATCCGCCCTGACTAGTTTCGTGGTAAATACACTTTTTCAAAGGGCACGGGTGGCCACTGCATCATCCCTAACCTTTATACTAAAAATAAGGGAGAAAAGCACACGGCGTCATTTGCAGATGGTGGGACCAATCAGCAGCTGGCGCATGCACGCGCGGGCGCACTCCATCACACATAGGGAGGAGAGAGGAACTGCAGAGCCAATGGTGGTGTGATCCCCGCCGCCGTGCACGCCGACGTCCGCGATTGCGCGCGGGCACGGCGTCACACAGGAGAAATCAAGCCTCAGTGTCAGGACCAATTGGAATCCACTATTGGTGGTCTAAAAGCACCAAGCCTCGCTTTGCAGTCAGCCGGTGCGAATAGAGCACAGGCAAAACAAAGAGAGAACCAAGCCTCACTTTGAAGTCACTAGAAAAAAACAAGGCATGTTCTAATATGCGGTGGTCAGACTTGGTATTGCAAGTATTGAGTCCATCCCAGGCCACATGCAGGACATGTTTGTTTTGCATGTGGCCTGGGATGGACTCAATACTTGCAATACCAAGTCTGACCACCGCATTTTAGAACATGCCTTGTTTTTTTCTAGTGACTTCAAAGTGAGGCTTGGTTCTCTCTTTGTTTTGCCTGTGCTCTATTCGCACTGGCTGACTGCAAAGCAAGGCTTGGTGCTTTTAGACCACCAATAGTGGATTCCAATTGGTCCTGACGCTGAGGCTTAATTTCTCCTGCGTGACGCCGTGCCCACGCGTGTGCGCGGACGTCGGCGTGCACGGCAGGGGGGATCATACCACCATTGGCTCTGCTCTGCCTCTCTCCTCCCTATGTGTGATGGAGTGCATCCGTGCGTGCATGCGCGGGTGTTGGCGCGCGATTGTGACCGGCAGCCAGCTGCTGATTGGTCCCACCATCTGCACATGACGCCGTGTGTGTGCGCGCGCGCATGACGCGGCTGACGCTGAGGGCTTGTCTCCCTTATTTTTAGTATAAAGGTTAGGGGTGATGCAGTGGCCACCCGTGCCCTTTGAAAAAGTGTTTTTACCACAAAACTAGTCAGGGCGGATCAAGTGGCACACTGCTATCACCCCATTGGACTACTCGACATCTACATTAGACGGGTTTACCTGCTTGCGACCGGCCGGAGCAGCAGGTTTAAGGCTGTTTTTACACTGCTAAAATGTGAGTGTGTTATTTATATTATTTCTTATCCAATACATTTTATAAAAGGTTTTACACCATCAAGGAATTTTTTGTCTCTTTTCTATTTATCCATTGCTACTGGAGCTGGCTTTCTAGGAGATGATTAGACTGTGTCTTCCTCATTCAGCGCAGAAGTTTGTCATTACATGCCTGTTTGGTCTCTTATAACAAGGGACCCAATCGTTCTGGTAAGCAGACTTGCATACGTTGTGGTGGAGGACTCCAGCTGCATGTCACACACCGTTGTTATCATTTTTTATTGTTCCAGACATCCCATCAGGATATTGTCACACTAGGGTGGACTTTTATTTGTCTTTCTCCTTTTCTCTTCATTTATTTTTTTTCCTTTGGACATTATTGTGATTTATTCACGTCTGAGGACACCAGCACGGACATTCATTCAATTGTTTTGGGTTGCTTTTGTTTTCTCACATGTTTTAGATGCTTCCACATCTAATCGTTTATTGTTTGATTAGTTATTAGCGTGATTTTTTCCTTTCACAATTTCCTTGGGGTGTCTACTTTCCAAAATGGGGTCATTTGGGGGGGTTTTGTACTGCCCTGCCATTTTAGCACCTCAAGAAATGAGAGCGGGGTTCCCCTTAATATCCATACCAGACCTGAAGGGCCTGGTAATTGAACTTGTACTGCCGGTAGCCCCCCTCCTGAACCATACCAGACCGCATGCCCTCAACATGTGGGGTGGGTGCTTTGGGGCAGGGGGGCACCCTGCGGCCCCCACCCCAAAGCACCTTGTCCCCATGTTGATGAGAACAAGGGCCTCTTCCCGACAAACCTGGCCATTGGTTGTTGGGGTCTGTGGGCGGGGAGCTTATCGGAAACTGGAAGCCCCCTTTAATAAGGGGGAACCCAGATCATGGCCCCCCACCCTAGGTGAATGAGTATGGGGTAAATCATACCCCTACCCATTCACCTGGAGGAAAAAAGTGTCAATAAAAAAAAACACACTACACAGGATTTTAAAGTCATTATTATACAGCTCTGGGGGATCTTCTTCCGACTTTGGGGGTCTTCTTCCGACTTTGGGGGTCTTATTCTGACTTCGGGGGTCTTCTTCCAACTTCAGGGGTCTCTTTTTACTTCTCCGCTCTCTTCTTCCGCTCTCCGGTGTATTGTCTCCATGCTCTCTGGTTCTTCTCCCATTCTCTGGTGCCTTCTACCTTCTGCCGGGCTCCTCCACTATCTTCTTCCAGCGCTTTTACTAGCATTGGCCCGGTCTTCTCCATTGTTTTCTTCCCTCTTCTTTTCTTCCGATGTTGACACAACTCTCTTTCCCACTGTAATGCCGGGTGCGCAACGATTTATATAGGCATGGGTGAATGGGTATGGGAATATAATTTGCAGTTCACAAACAGTCTTTTTGAAAAATTCCCATTTCTGTTCTGTGCCCATTGATGCCAATATTCTGTCCCAGTCTAAGTCCTGGAGAGCAGCCCCCATCCTTAAAAAATTGCTCTCTTAAAATTAAGTGTTTTTATCTTTCCCGTATGTGGTTTTTGCTTTCAGCTAACTTCAAATGAAATCATGTTATGGTCACTGCTACCCTGGTGTTCCTTTATCTGAACATTAGTAATAAGCTCTGCATGGTTTGAGATTACCAGAGCATCATTCTTAGTTGGGGCTTTAATAAACTGACCCATAAAATTGTTCTGTAATAGGATTATAATTTTTTGCCCTTTAACTGTCCCAGCAGTGCCATTACTCCAGTCAATTTCTGGGTAGTTAAAATCCCCCATTATTATCACACTCTCCATCCACCAGGCCCTCTTTCACACTCGCTTTGAGATCACTTTTTAACCACTAGAGCACCGGGCCATCGTCAAATGACAAAAGAACAAAAACATACAGCGCACAAGGGTTAAGTGAATGTCACTTTATAGTCTGTAATATGTGGAAAAACATATATGCATGAAAAATTGAAAAGTTGAAAAAATTGAAGTAGCCACTAATAGCACACAGGAAAATAGCACATTAAAATTTTTTTAAAAATATTTTTAAAAATACTAATAACAATAGTCCGCATAACATAAGCAGCAGTTCACGTGGAGATGGTAGAGTGAAAACACATACACTTCGGGGGAGATGTTAGGAGTGAATCCAAGTAGTGTGCATACACTTGTATGCAGAGGTAAAACAATACCTCAACAAAAGCAGCCGCTTCTACGTCTCAATGCAGGGAGATGGAATCCGTTGGTGGGATGATGACAGCCACACTGGGAGCAGATGTAGAAGTTATATCCATGCAGAGATGGATACTGCCGTTTAAAGACCACTAGCTCAGGGGCTGATGGAAAGGAAACCTTCCTCGCAAACAGAGATCTCCAGCGGCAGGGGAAGTCCTGGAGGGGAGCCACCAAGCCGGTTCAGTGACGCAGCCGCGTCACACGGGAGCGAGGAAAGGGGGATGGTAGTCTGATGGAGTCACACCGAGAGCAGGAGGTGTCCGGACACCTTCGATCCAGCGTTAGGTGACTCAAAGCACCAATCAGTGTGGGCAGAAAACGAGCAGTAGAGATGCTGGCGCTAGTGTCACTGAGAGGATTTCCCGAGTGTCGGCACTACACATCAGCTGCAGTGTGCTTGCTGCAAACATATAGGGGCATCAAAGATTGTACTGGTGAGCCGTGACTGACATGTTTCGCGTGCCAGGACGCTTTATCAAAGTCACGGACAGGCTCCACCATCTAGTTAATAAAGGGGAAGGAATAATCCCATTGGACAATAGCACGGGGAGGGGGAGGGGGAGGATTCATAGTCTTAACCCTACCATCACCACCACTTTAATGAAAACGTTTAAAAACATATAATAGAGTATATATAATATGTATAACATGACATATATGTATATAATAATCTCTCTCATGGAAGAACATATGTACATACATAGAAGATAGTCTGACATACCTTCAATACAAAAATAATAATAATTAATAATAAAGGGAAAATAAATGAAAAAAATGGAAAAGAAAATGAAAAAGAAAAAGAATGATAATAATGATGACGGTGAATAAAACTAAATAATAATGATAAAACACTATACATACATACATTCACTCCATATATACCGCCTATACCACAAAAATCACAAAATATAATAAATAAATAAATAAAATAAAATAAAATAAAATAAAATAAATCAAGTAAAATAATTAAAATAAAATAAAAATAAAAATAAAGATAAATATAAATAATAATAAAAATAAAAATATATTAAGTAAAAATAAAAATAAAAATAAAAATAATAATAATAAAAATAAAAAGAAAAAAAGAAAAAAGAAAAGGAAAAAATAGTGTGTGTACCCAGTGTACTAGGTTAATTAGTGATGCTGAGAATATCCAACTCCTCGTTAAGGCCACCGGGCGACAAAGTGCCCAGCCGAAAGATCCAGAAAGTTTCCCTCTTGCATAGGAGGGAAAATCTTTCGTTCTCAGTCAAAGAACCCAACGGGATGGACTCAATAGCAAAAACCTCCAAACACTTAAAATCTTTATTGAGGACATGCAAAAAATGTCTAGGGACACTATGCTTATCACAGCCCTTTTTGATCAGGCGTCTGTGTTCTCCGATACGTATGCGTAGGGTACGGATCGTCCGTCCAACGTATAATAAATTGCATGGACAGCGTAGTATGTAAACGATATATTCCGTAGAGCAAGTAAGGAATTGGCTGATCGGGAACACACAATCTTTGGTTTTAATAGTATCAGGACCACCTTTTGGAATGGACTGACAAGTAAGGCAACCCCTTTTGCCGCATCTAAAAATGCCGGTTTTATTGTTAAAATAAGCCCGAATATCTAATGGGCGGGTGGGGTTGATCTTGGATACTTTACTGGGTGCAATGATGTTCCGGATGGTCCGGGACCTTCTAAAGGTAATCTCAGGTTTAGATGGAAGAATGGGAGACAAATATTGGTCAAGATGAAGAATATTGAAGTGTTTATTGATAATATTTATTATATTTTTATGTTTAGTGTTAAATGTCAAAATGAACCTTACATTATTCTCAACTTTATCCTTACTGACCTTATTAATTTTATTGATGGTGATACTAGCATTAAAAGCATCTTCTAATAATTCTGGAGGGTACCCCTTCTCTCTAAATTTAGTCTTCATAATAAGGCCCTGGGTCATGTAGTCCTCAGTTTTGGAACAGTTTCTGCGCAACCTATTGAATTGGCCATATGGGATGTTGGATTTCCAAGACGAGTGGTGACAACTGTTAAAGTGTAGATATGAATTACCACTAGTAGGTTTAATATGATTGCTAGTGGTAATTACTTTCTGATCATGTGACAAAACCAGGTCCAAAAAAATTAAATTGTCCTCGTCATAGACATGTGTAAACGTTAAGCCTAGCGCATTGTCATTACAATGGCTTACAAATGAGGAGAACAAGTCAGCATCACCACTCCAAATAAGGACTACATCGTCTATATAACGACCATAAAAAACGATGTGTTCCAAAAATGGATTATTGTTCCAAATCTGCAAGGTTTCCCAATAACCCATAGTCAGATTAGCATACACCGGTGCAAAATTTGCCCCCATTGCGGTCCCCTTCCTTTGTAAAAAGAACTGATCACAAAAAGAAAAATAGTTGTGGGTAAGACAGAATTCTATACCTCTACTAATAAACTCAGACTGGAAAGAGTTGATATCGTTGTTCTTACTTAGGAAGTATTGTACTGCAGCTAATCCAATATTATGGGGTATCGACGTGTATAGAGAGGCCACGTCAAGTGATGCCCACGCATAGCTATCTTCCCAAGAGTAATTCTCTAGGGTCTTAATGATCTCACTAGAATCTTTAATATATGAGGGTAATTCGCAAACAATGGGCTGTAAGGCATGGTCTATATAAGTAGATAAACCACTGGTAAGGCTATTGGTACTTGCAACGATCGGGCGACCCGGTGGATTCACCAAAGATTTGTGGACCTTCGGGAGATGGTAAAAGTGTGGGGTGCTGGAAATTTTGGGCAACAAAAATGCCTTCTCTCTCTTATTGATGACGCCCTTGCTAAAAGCCGCATCAACAAGAATGACTAGTTCTGCTTGGTAGTCGGAAAAAGGATCTGCAATCAGTTTTTGGTAGGTGTCACCATCTGATAGCAAGCGATATGCTTCTCTCAGGTACTCAGTCCTGTCCTGCACGACAAGGCTGCTCCCCTTGTCAGCTTGTTTGACTACAATATTTTTGTTGGCCTTAAGATTTTTCAGTGCCTGGCGTTCGTCGTGACTTAAATTGGGGGTCCCTGACTTGGAGGGGTTGTCACATAATTTAGAAAAATCCTTGTACACCGCTTGGTAAAAAGTCTCGATGTAGGGCCCTTTGGATTGAGTAGGGTTGAAAACGGACTGTGGCCTAAAATTTGTGTGGACTATGTCAGGGTCTAGGTAAGGACAGAAAGTTTGACTCTCAACGTTACCCTCAATCCACAACTCCTCTAGGATTTGTAATAATCCATCGGGGTCGTGTTCCTTGACTAGATCCTCACTTTTACCCGTTGTGGCACTATCAGAATCCACAACCATATCGGTGTTGGTAGTGTCACGTTTGGCGAAAAATCTTTTGAGGGTGAGGAGTCGGACAAATTTGTTGAGATCTTTAAAAAGTCCAAATTTA
Organism: Rana temporaria; assembly: GCF_905171775.1. Classification (NCBI taxonomy): domain Eukaryota; kingdom Metazoa; phylum Chordata; class Amphibia; order Anura; family Ranidae; genus Rana; species Rana temporaria. The sequence continues at coordinate 92,955,123 of NC_053497.1, forward strand.
TTGGGTCCAGTGGAAGGGCAAAAACGTAACCCTTTACGTAGAAGGATAAGTTCAACCGGAGATAACGTATGACTAGAAAGATTAAAAATGTTGAAAGTACTCTCTTTTAGTTCAAATCTATTTTTTCTTTTTTGTTCAATCTTGGATCTAGATCCTCCTCTTCTACCTCTTCGAGTTTTCTTTTTTCTTTTTGTAGTGAAGTTCCCCTTGGAGGTAGGTCTAAAAAACCTTCATCAATACTATTTGCAGAAAGGGTCCTTTCGAATTCTGGTTCAAATGCTTCTGCGCCCGACAATCCTCCACATTCAGAGGCGTATGAGATTCAGATGAGGAAAGCGTTTTTGAAATTACAGGACGCTAAACAGTATGAGAATGCACAGTGGTGGGATCTTGCCTTTTTGCAGAAATATTTGGATTTAGGTATTACGCCACGGGGGCTTCGCATTAAGAAACAATGCAGTTTTCTTGATGAGGACCTCTCAAAAGAATGGCGCCTCCTATCAGAGTTCTGCACCACCAAGTGGATAAGGATATTGGTACAGCAACGAGAAAGAAAATTAAAACTTGCTGAACTACAGGTTGCTGAAAGGGCTCAGACAGTAGAACTTTTTAGCTCCTCCTGTCTTTTTCAAAAATGGCTCTCGATACAGGATTCTAATATAAAAAAAGATGAAGATGAGCTTATAAAGAAAAAGACCAATAAACTTGAGAGAGATGTTTCTGATTACAAGACTGGAAATGTCTTTGAATGGAAACGCCCAGTTTTAGAAACCAAACAGCCCAACACACAATCAAGTTTGGGAAGTAACCCACAGACTACCCGTTCCAATTATTTTAATGACGATAAAGAACCACGACAGAACAAGAATAGGAATAAATATAGAGGCAATAGAAGGACAAGGAATGTGAGAGACAATCCTAACAATACAAGAATTAAACAAGGTAGATCCCAAATGTCATCTTGTCCCCATGGCTATGTTTCTGAATCCATGTTGCCTATCTCGGAGGGGCCAACTGGTCAACTTAAGGACGTTCCTGTTCTTGTACCTAATCCCCCCACTATATTGGTTGATCTTAATCCTAGCCCACCAGCAGTGGATGCCACTGCCAATTCTGAGTGTAACATGTCATATTCACAGCTACCGATATGTTTTTCGGTTAGTACCTCTAATAAATACAGCCCCTATCTAAAGATCTAGATGTTTACATCAAAGAAGGGGCTCGCCCTAGGGTCAATGGGCCGCCCCTTTCTGCAAATAGTATTGATGAAGGTTTTTTAGACCTACCTCCAAGGGGAACTTCACTACAAAAAGAAAAAAGAAAACTCGAAGAGGTAGAAGAGGAGGATCTAGATCCAAGATTGAACAAAAAAGAAAAAATAGATTTGAACTAAAAGAGAGTACTATCAAAATTTTTAATCTTTCTAGTCATACGTTATCTCCGGTTGAACTTATCCTTCTACGTAAAGGGTTAAGTTTTTGCCCTTCCACTGGACCCAATAAATTTGGACTTTTTAAAGATCTCAACAAATTTGTCCGACTCCTCACCCTCAAAAGATTTTTCGCCAAACGTGACACTACCAACACCGATATGGTTGTGGATTCTGATAGTGCCACAACAGGTAAAAGTGAGGATCTAGTCAAGGAACACGACCCCGATGGATTATTACAAATCCTAGAGGAGTTGTGGATTGAGGGTAACGTTGAGAGTCAAACTTTCTGTCCTTACCTAGACCCTGACATAGTCCACACAAATTTTAGGCCACAGTCCGTTTTCAACCCTACTCAATCCAAAGGGCCCTACATCGAGACTTTTTACCAAGCGGTGTACAAGGATTTTTCTAAATTATGTGACAACCCCTCCAAGTCAGGGACCCCCAATTTAAGTCACGACGAACGCCAGGCACTGAAAAATCTTAAGGCCAACAAAAATATTGTAGTCAAACAAGCTGACAAGGGGGGCAGCCTTGTCGTGCAGGACAGGACTGAGTACCTGAGAGAAGCATATCGCTTGCTATCAGATGGTGACACCTACCAAAAACTGATTGCAGATCCTTTTTCCGACTACCAAGCAGAACTAGTCATTCTTGTTGATGCGGCTTTTAGCAAGGGCGTCATCAATAAGAGAGAGAAGGCATTTTTGTTGCCCAAAATTTCCAGCACCCCACACTTTTACCATCTCCCGAAGGTCCACAAATCTTTGGTGAATCCACCGGGTCGCCCGATCGTTGCAAGTACCAATAGCCTTACCAGTGGTTTATCTACTTATATAGACCATGCCTTACAGCCCATTGTTTGCGAATTACCCTCATATATTAAAGATTCTAGTGAGATCATTAAGACCCTAGAGAATTACTCTTGGGAAGATAGCTATGCGTGGGCATCACTTGACGTGGCCTCTCTATACACGTCGATACCCCATAATATTGGATTAGCGGCAGTACAATACTTCCTAAGTAAGAACAACGATATCAACTCTTTCCAGTCTGAGTTTATTAGTAGAGGTATAGAATTCTGTCTTACCCACAACTATTTTTCTTTTTGTGATCAGTTCTTTTTACAAAGGAAGGGGACCGCAATGGGGGCAAATTTTGCACCGGTGTATGCTAATCTGACTATGGGTTATTGGGAAACCTTGCAGATTTGGAACAATAATCCATTTTTGGAACACATCGTTTTTTATGGTCGTTATATAGACGATGTAGTCCTTATTTGGAGTGGTGGTGCTGACTTGTTCTCCTCATTTGTAAGCCATTGTAATGACAATGCGCTAGGCTTAACGTTTACACATGTCTATGACGAGGACAATTTAATTTTTTTGGACCTGGTTTTGTCACATGATCAGAAAGTAATTACCACTAGCAATCATATTAAACCTACTAGTGGTAATTCATATCTACACTTTAACAGTTGTCACCACTCGTCTTGGAAATCCAACATCCCATATGGCCAATTCAATAGGTTGCGCAGAAACTGTTCCAAAACTGAGGACTACATGACCCAGGGCCTTATTATGAAGACTAAATTTAGAGAGAAGGGGTACCCTCCAGAATTATTAGAAGATGCTTTTAATGCTAGTATCACCATCAATAAAATTAATAAGGTCAGTAAGGATAAAGTTGAGAATAATGTAAGGTTCATTTCGACATTTAACACTAAACATAAAAATATAATAAATATTATCAATAAACACTTCAATATTCTTCATCTTGACCAATATTTGTCTCCCATTCTTCCATCTAAACCTGAGATTACCTTTAGAAGGTCCCGGACCATCCGGAACATCATTGCACCCAGTAAAGTATCCAAGATCAACCCCACCCGCCCATTAGATATTCGGGCTTATTTTAACAATAAAACCGGCATTTTTAGATGCGGCAAAAGGGGTTGCCTTACTTGTCAGTCCATTCCAAAAGGTGGTCCTGATACTATTAAAACCAAAGATTGTGTGTTCCCAATCAGCCAATTCCTTACTTGCTCTACGGAATATATCGTTTACATACTACGCTGTCCATGCAATTTATTATACGTTGGACGGACGATCTGTACCCTACGCATACGTATCGGAGAACACAGACGCCTGATCAAAAAGGGCTGTGATAAGCATAGTGTCCCAGACATTTTTTGCATGTCCACAATAAAGATTTTAAGTGTTTGGAGGTTTTTGCTATTGAGTCCATCCCGTTGGGTTCTTTGACTGAGAACGAAAGATTTTCCCTCCTATGCAAGAGGGGAACTTTCTGGATCTTTCGGCTGGGCACTTTGTCGCCCGGTGGCCTTAACGAGGAGTTGGATATTCTCAGCATCACTAATTAACCTAGTACACTGGGTACACACACTATTTTTTCCTTTTATTTTTTCTTTTTTTCTTTTTATTTTTATTATTATTATTTTTATTTTTATTTTTACTTAATATATTTTTATTTTTATTATTATTTATATTTATCTTTATTTTTATTTTTATTTTATTTTAATTATTTTACTTGATTTATTTTATTTTATTTTATTTTATTTATTTATTTATTATATTTTGTGATTTTTGTGGTATAGGCGGTATATATGGAGTGAATGTATGTATGTATAGTGTTTTATCATTATTATTTAGTTTTATTCACCGTCATCATTATTATCATTCTTTTTCTTTTTCATTTTCTTTTCCAGTTTTTTCATTTATTTTCCCTTTATTATTAATTATTATTATTTTTGTATTGAAGGTATGTCAGACTATCTTCTATGTATGTACATATGTTCTTCCATGAGAGAGATTATTATATACATATATGTCATGTTATACATATTATATATACTCTATTATATGTTTTTAAACGTTTTCATTAAAGTGGTGGTGATGGTAGGGTTAAGACTATGAATCCTCCCCCTCCCCCTCCCCGTGCTATTGTCCAATGGGATTATTCCTTCCCCTTTATTAACTAGATGGTGGAGCCTGTCCGTGACTTTGATAAAGCGTCCTGGCACGCAAAACATGACAGTCACGGCTCACCAGTACAATCTTTGATGCCCCTATATGTTTGCAGCAAGCACACTGCAGCTGATGTGTAGTGCCGACACTCGGGAAATCCTCTCAGTGACACTAGCGCCAGCATCTATACTGCTCGTTTTCTGCCCACACTGATTGGTGCTTTGAGTCACCTGACGCTGGATCGAAGGTGTCCGGACACCTCCTGCTCTCGGTGTGACTCCATCAGGCTACCATCCCCCTTTCCTCGCTCCCGTGTGACGCGGCTGCGTCACTGAACCGGCTTGGTGGCTCCCCTCCAGGACTTCCCCTGCCGCTGGAGATCTCTGTTTGCGAGGAAGGTTTCCTTTCCATCAGCCCCTGAGCTAGTGGTCTTTAAACGGCAGTATCCATCTCTGCATGGATATAACTTCTACATCTGCTCCCAGTGTGGCTGTCATCATCCCACCAACGGATTCCATCTCCCTGCATTGAGACGTAGAAGCGGCTGCTTTTGTTGAGGTATTGTTTTACCTCTGCATACAAGTGTATGCACACTACTTGGATTCACTCCTAACATCTCCCCCGAAGTGTATGTGTTTTCACTCTACCATCTCCACGTGAACTGCTGCTTATGTTATGCGGACTATTGTTATTAGTATTTTTAAAAATATTTTTAAAAAAATTTTAATGTGCTATTTTCCTGTGTGCTATTAGTGGCTACTTCAATTTTTTCAATTTTTTCAACTTTTCAATTTTTCATGCATATATGTTTTTCCACATATTACAGACTATAAAGTGACATTCACTTAACCCTTGTGCGCTGTATGTTTTTGTTCTTTTGCTTTTTGCCCATGTCTCCTTAGTGGTTGACAGCTGCACGGATTGTGTTTTAGTGAAACTTCTTTAACCACTGACAACACTGTGGTTTACCGTCCTTATGGTGTAGCGCTTCATGCGGGTGTTTCTTTGTATACATCGTCAAATGACGGCTCCACGGTGACTCTGAAAATTCAACAGGACGTCAATTGACGTCCTGTATTCTTGCGGCCACTGGGGGGCGCGCGCGCGCCCGGCGCGTCCCCGAGATGCCGATGCGCGTGCCTGGCGGTCGCGATGTCCGCCAGGCACTCGGAATCGGTGGCTACAGGAACAAGACGTGGAGCTCTGTGTGTAAACACAGAGCTCCACGTCCTGTCAGGGGAGAGAGGAGACTGATCTGTGTCCCTTGTACATAGGGACATAGATCGGTCACCTCCCCCAGTCACCCCCCTTCCCCCACAGTTAGAACACAATTTAGGTATACATATTAACCCCTCCCTCACCCCCTAGTGTTAACCCCTTGAATGCCAGTCACATTTATACAGTAATTAGTGCATATTTATCGCATTAATCGCTGTATAAATGTGAATGGCGCCAAAAACGTGTCAAAAGTGTCCGTTGTGTTCGCCGCAATGTCACGGTGACAGTAAAAAAATCGCAAATCGCCGCCAATACTAGTAAAAAAATTTATAAAATAAAAATGCCATAAATCTATCAGCTATTTTGTAAACGCTATAACTTTTGCGCAAACCAATCAATATATGATCATTGCGATTTTTTTTACCAAAAATATGTAGAAGAATACATATCGGCCTAAACTGAGGAAAAAAAACGTTTTGTTTTTTTTTAAATTGTGATATTTATTAAATAAAAAAGTAAAAAATAGTGTTTTTTTTTAAAATTGTCACTCTTCTTTTGTTTATAGCGCAAAAAATAAAAACCGCAGAGGTGATCAAATACCACCAAAAGAAAGCTCTATTTGTGGGAACAAAATGATAAAAAAATTGTTTGGGTACAGTGTAGCACGACCGCGCAATTGTCATTCAAACTGCGACAGTGCTGAAAGCTGAAAATTGGCTTGGGCAGGAAGGGGCGTAAGTGCCCAGTATGGAAGTGGTTAAATAGAGACAGACCCCTCCACCTTTCCATTTTACCCTGTCTTTCCAAAGTAGTGCATTGTCAGGAATATTAATAGCCCAGTCATGTAAGGAATGACGCTAAGTTTCAGCAATGGTGATTACATCATAGCTCTCCTGATGCACCAGAGCTTCCAACTCACCTATTTTGCTTGGCAGACTTCTGGCATTGGTGAATAAACACTTTAATGCATTAATATATTTTGACTGGTCACATACTATCCTCTTGGTTGTTCCGAGATTGCAACTAGGACTTGCTGATATACTTACCTTGAGTCTGCAAGTAAATAGCGGCCACCAATGAGGTGATATATCTTTGGTTGCTGCTTGACACCAATATGTGTTCCCACATCGGCTAAAAGCAAAAACTAACAAAGAAAGTTAAGTGCTACCTCCCTATTAACTGCTTGCCGACCAGCCGCAGTCATTCTACGGCGGCAGGTCGGCTCTGCTGGGCGAGAGCCCGTAGCTATACGGCGGCTCTCTGAGCCGCCACTAGGGGCGCGTGCGCGCCGCCGGAGGCATGCGCGTGCGCCCCCCGCTCGCCCCCGACTCCCGTGCGTGTGCCCGGCGGGCGCGATCGCCGCCGGGCACACGCGATCGCTCGTTACAGAGCGGGGACCGGGAGCTGTGTGTGTAAAGCGGGGGAAATGCTGATCTTCTGTTCATACAATGTATGAACAGAGGATCAGTGTTTCCCCTAGTGAGGCCACACCCCCCCACAGTAAGAACACACCCAGGCATACTTAACCCCTTCCCCGCCCCCTAGTGTTAACCCCTTCACTGCCAGTTGCATTTTTATAGTAATCCAATGCATTTTTATAGCACTGATCGCTATAAAAATGCCAATGGTCCCAAAAATGTGTCAAAAGTGTCCGAAGTGTCCGCCATAATGTCGCAGTACCGAAAAAAAAATCGCTGATCGCCGCCATTACTAGTAAAAAAAAATATTAATAAAAATGCCATAAAAATACCCCCTATTTTGTAAACGCTATAACTTTTGCGCAAACCAATCAATTAACGCTTATTGCGTTTTTTTTTAATTTCAATAGTTTTTTATTTAGGTCATAACAGAGATCATAACACATTTCAGACATTTGAGCAATTCACATCACAGCGAGATAGGCAACGAGTAGCACAACAAAATAAACGTAACCTCAGTGCTGACTAATGGGGTAAGAAAATAAAAATAAAAAAATCCATCAATAGGGATCCATGGTGTAGCAATAATGAAAATTGGACTACAAATATTCAAACCCCTGGTGCCCAGTGCTCATTGCGAGGGTGAAAACCTGATTTGTCTCTAATAAATGTCTGGTAACAATGGTCGACAGTCGACCGACACAACCTATAAATGTGAGTTTAAGTGAAACTAGGGACATAGATGGAGGTAGAGAGAAAAGAAAGAAGGGTGGGGAAGGGTTGAGGGGGAAAAGTAAGGTGAAATAGAAGAAGAAGAGGAGGAGAAAGAAGAAGAAGAAGAAGAAGATGGAGCCATAGCAGGACCAGCAATTCTAATATGGTAGTCTAACCCGTCTTACAATGCATTCGGAGGCCGTCATTGAAAACACAGACATTAGGAGTGATACCATCTGTTCCAAAGTTCCCAGTATTTACTGATGCCAGATCTGCCGCCTAATCCATAGTCAAACATTTGTTCGTAGGTACCGTGGATGTGGGTCGTTTGTATCGTTTCGGTCAGGCTCGGAGGCAACGGGTCCTTCCAGTGCCGGACCAAAACTAACCTGGCTGCTAGTAGTATGTGGGATAGTAGGATTCGTGAGTTGTAGGGTACCAAGTCCATTCCCAGGGAGAGCAATGCCATCCCCGGTTCCTGGTCTAGAGGCAGGCCTAACACTCGAATGATCAACTTAAACACCTGGTTCCAATACTGAGTGATTTTGGGGCATGCCCACAGCAGATGGTGCAGTGTGCCAGTGTTCCCACATAATCTCCAGCAAAGGGGGGAAGCCCCAGGGGCAAATTTCGATATACGGTAGGGAGTGAGATACCAACGAAGTAGGAACTTTTGATACAGCTCCCACAGATTGGCACTCCTAGTGGATGAGTATGTGACCCTGAGAGCCGTTTCCCATTGTTCTTCTAAGTATACCTTATCTAAATCCCTTTCCCATGCTCTCATAGGGAGAGACTTCTGAAATACACATTTATCTTGTAGTATGGAGTAGAATAGCGAGATGCCCCTTGCTTTTGGTGACTTAGAGAGATAGTATTGGCGGACCTGCCACGGAAGCGAGATAGACGTTTCTTTGAAACCTTTCAGGAAATGACTAATCTGCAGGTACGTGTAGTGGTCAGTCGGAGGTAGGTCTAGTTCTAGTTGAAGGGCTCTGAAGGTCTTGAGGGCGGGCCCTACGTGAAGGTCCGCTACCGTCAGTCTACCCCCGGGATCCCATTTGGTAAGTGAGATATTAGGGATGAACAGTGATAAAGCTGATAGAGGGATCATTAAAGGTAAAGATCTTTGTTCAGGGGATGGGTGTAGTGTCAGGGACTTCCAAGCCGCAATAGATCCTTGGATCGTTGGGCTCATCGCGGAAGACGGGTGGTGCAGGAAGACGCTGGATAGTAAGTAGTCGTAGAGATCTTCCCCGGGGACCTGGTGGCTTTCCAGTATTGCCCAAAGACTAGGATTTGGGGAGGGGAACCATCCCTTCAGCTGGGCAAGGATAGAAGCTAAATGGTAATCTTTAATGTGCGTGTGGCCTATCCCCCCTACTGATCTATGTTTTATTAACCTGCTAAATGCGCATCGAGCCCGCTTGCCCCCCCATAAGAACTTATTAATCAGGGATTGTAAAGAGGAGAAAAAGGAGGTAGGGACCGGGATGGGCAGAGTCCTGAAAATGTAAATGAGTTGGGGAAGGATCTGCATCTTGAAAGCCGCAAGGCGGCCCGACCAGGAGAGTTCAAATTTCGCTAGATTGTTTAATTTAGATGGAATTGACTGTAGCAGGGGGTAATAGTTTTCTTTAGCTAGTTCAGACGTCTTGGGGGTAAGAGTTATACCGAGATAAGAAATCCCAGTGTCTTTCCAAACATACGGGAATCTTTCGGTTAAGGATTGTTTGAGCGCAGGCGGAATACCCATTCCCAAAACGTAGGATTTAGCGTCATTGACCTTATAATAGGACACCGAGGAGAATAGATTTAGCGTCTCTTGGACTGAGTCTAGGGAGGATTCTACGTCTGTGAGCATGAGGATGATGTCATCCGCGAAAAGGCTTATAGTGTGTGTCGAGCCCTTGCTCCTGAACCCCCTGATCTTGGGATGCGAGCGAATGTATGAGGCCAGAGGCTCCATGAGCAAGTTAAAAATGAGTGGGGAGAGGGGGCACCCCTGGCGTGTCCCATTGGTAATATTAAAGGGGGAAGATAGCATGCCGGATATATACACCTGAGCTGAGGGGTTAGTGTAAAGCGCCATTATCGCAGAATGGATCTCGCCCGTGAATCCAAACTTGGTAAGGACCTTCTCTAAGTAGACCCAGTGAATTCTATCAAACGCCTTCTCTGCATCCAAAGCTAGGAGCAGAGAAGGCGTTTTGGTCACATTTGCTGCATGAATGATATTAATTAAACGTCTCGTCGCGTCTGCCGTCTGCCTACCCTTTGTGAACCCTGATTGATCCATATGGATCAGAGTCGGTAGTATATCGACCAACCTATTTGCGATGAGTCTGGCATAGAGCTTCAGATCGTTATTTAGCAAAGAGATCGGTCTGAAGTTCTGTGGCGTAGTTGGATCTTTCCCAGGTTTTGGAAGTGCCACAATAAGAGCGCGTAGCATCTCATTGGGGAAGGAAGAGGAGGAGGCAGCATTGTTATAAACATCAGATAGAAAAGGGGCAAGATCAAGTTTAAAAGTTTTAAAGTATTCCCCTGTGAACCCATCAGGGCCGGGAGATTTATTTATAGGTAAGGATTCAATCGCTTTAATAATCTCCGGGACCGAGAAGGGTGTATTAAGTTCATCCAGCTGGGCTGGTGTAACACGGGGAAGACTGACCTTGTCCAGGAAGGTGGATATCATGGACTCGGTGGGCTGAATCGTGGTTTGATCCTCCTTCAAATTGTAAAGAGAATTATAGTAACAACTAAATGCGTCCGCAATAGCTTGTGGGTGATATAATTTTTCTTTTGTGGTAGGATGTAAAATGTAGGGAATTTTAGTTTTGTATCTGATGCCCCGAAGGCGGTTAGCTAAAAGCTTCCCAGCTTTGTTACCGCTGACATAATATGACATCTTAAGACGCCTAGTTGCTAAGTCGAAATTGTCGAGTAGTACTATTCGCAAATCATATCTGAGTTGCGATAGTTGAGCCGATAATAATTGAGAGGTGTCATTTTTGTTTTGGGTTTCTAAGGTGTGGATTTTGGTAACCAGGTCATGTATTTGCTGTCTCCTCCTTCTCCTGACCCCAGCTCCCATTTTAATAAGAACCCCCCTCATATATGCCTTATGGGCATTCCAAAGAGTCATAGGATTGGCAACAGAATTGACATTGCTAGAGAAGAAATTGGACAGTTCCACCTGCAGCTGAGCCTTGGTGGTGCCACCCTGGATCAGCCTCGAGTTGGACCGCCAGACGAAGCATGAGTTCACGCCTGGCGAGTCAGCAACCGATAGCGTCACCGAGGCATGGTCTGACCAAGTGATGTCGTTGATTTTGGATGCAGTGATTTTGGGCAATAACCATTTGTCCGTGACGAAAAGATCCAGTCTTGTATAAATTCGGTGGCTTGATGAAAAAAAAGAAAAGTCCCTTTCTGATCCATTGAGACACCTCCAAGCATCGTAAAGTTCCTGAGCATGTAAGAGTGGTTGTAGCGAGTGGCGATGCCGGGTTGTACAAGACGTTGAGTCCATTAATGGGTCAGGGGGAAGATTGAAATCTCCGCAGAGAAGGAGATAGCCCTTTTGAACTTTTTTAGCTTTCTTAAGGACTTGGTGAAGGAATCGGATCTGATGGTTATTGGGCGCATAGACATTGACTATGGTATATGTAGTAGAGGCAATATCACATACTAAAATGTGGTACCGACCTAGGGGGTCGGCTAGTTCGCTGTGTTTAGAGAATGCCACTGTGTCTCTTATTGCAGTAAGTACACCACCCTTTTTAGCCGATGAGCTCGCTGTGAAAACATGTGGAAACTTAGGGTGGGTACATGAGGGCATTTTCTGTTTGTGAAAGTGGGTCTCTTGTGCACATAGTACATCTCCCTTGTGGTGGATAGCCTCATTCCACATAGATTTCCTCTTCACCGGATGATTTAAACCTTTAGTGTTGATCGTCAAGAATGTGACAGGCATAGGTACTTGTGAGCAAAAAGCGGTGTAGAATAAAAGGTGGGTACATCACTTACAGTTTGCGAGGCTTGCATGTGGTGAAGAGGAACCTCTAACATTTGGCACGGTCTCGAAGGTGGCAGGTCTCCGACTATTTGAAGCGACGTGGCGGCTCCAGCTACGAAGAAGTGGCTCCAGGTGGAGAAATGAGAAAGAAGAGAAAGTTGAAGCAAAACAAACGAAAAAAACTGCAGGGGGGTAAGGTAGGTCATAATGACCTGGGTGTAGCGTGTACAAACGCTAACTCAGAGTGGGGGAAAAAAAAGTCTAGCTCAATAATTTACTCCTTAAACAGGGGTACAGCTGCGGATTAAATAGTGTATTTGCACTATCCAGCGGGCATTTTAGCGATGGGAACGGGCGTTTTTTCGGGTTAACGATTTGCCAGTCGTTGCCTACCCGTGACGGGTCTCCCTTGTTTGAGTTTCTTGCGTCCTCCTCGGGGATGATGAGCCAAGATTTAAGTAGATCCAAACCTTTGGAAAGAGAGTCAACGACGAAGTCCCTTCCCTTATTGGTAATGATAAGTTTAGTAGGGAAGCCCCACTTGTAGGCAATGTTGTGGTTGCGGAGGGCTTTTGAGATGGTATTCAAGTTGCGCCTCTTCTGCAGTGTGTACTGTGACAAGTCCGCAAAAAACTGCAGATCTCTATGTTGTTCAGGAACAAGATCCTTGTTGCGGGCTGCTCTCATCAAGCGCTCCTTAATATGGTAGAAGTGGAGGCGAAGGATGACATCGCGGGGCACATTGTCAGGTAGATGGGTAGGTTTAGGCAGCCTATGGATCCTGTCCATTGTGACATCTAATGCCGATACGCCGGGCAGAATGGAGGTTATTATGTCAGTGACATGATCCAGCAAGTCTGGTTGTTGAACTGTTTCGGGGATCCCCCGTATTTTAAGGTTGTTCCTCCTTGCGCGGTCCTCAATGTCTGCGATCTTGGCCCTCACTGCTTCCATCTCCTCATCCCTGGCATCGTGGGCATCTACTAAGCTATTGATAGTGTTAGCGTACTCCCCCATTTTTGTTTCCACGTGATCCACCCTGGCAGACACATTATGCAGTTCCTTACCAAGCCCGCGTATACAGGACATCATATCACCATGCAGCGAGGTCCTAAGGGACACCAACATGTCCTTCAGTGTGGTGTCAAGCACAGGCTGATTCGTGGTGGGAAATCGGTCAATGGAATCAGGGAGTTCCCTGGTGTCGTCCCCAGAGTCCAAACCTGCACTAACCTCTGATGTAGCGACCGTGCCATCTAGCTTAGGCCGTGTCTTCTCTGGGCTCCCTGATGCGGAGGAAGGGACAGGGGACTGCTTTCTAGCCGATGGGGAGTTACGTTTTGCTGTCTTGCTTTTAGGTTGAATCGTCTGTGGAGTGCTGGCAGCAGATGGTCCGGGAGAATCGGCACCGTCCTGCCTTTGCTCCCACGCAAAGTATTCTGTTAGTTTCTGGGGTCGCTGGGGACCCTTGCGTTTGTTCGTCATCACTGGATGGACAGTGGGGCAGCAACGTCAGGAAGGTGAGTTTTGATCGCCGCTGGTCAGGCTGTAAGTGGATGCTGTAACCCCGTTATTGCCGGAGCTTTACTCAAATGCGGCAATTCCGGTTTTCCCCCCCTTTCGGGGTATTAAGTCTACATGACAGAATGTCCCCGGGGAGGAATGGAAGTGCTGGTCAGAGGGAGAGAGGGGAGAAGCCTCTGGGGAGTGCCAAGATGGCCGCCAGGACTCACCCAAGCCTGTAGACACCTTCAGGGGGGCCGGAGGAAGCCAAACTGCGGGTTCCGGATGGCAGGCTGGGTGTCTCCGATGTGGTAGAGGGGGACTGCCTGTCGAGGGGTCCGGGATTGAGGGCAGAAACAGCTCCCCCTTAATGGTCCGGAGTCGGAAGATGGCCGCCGTGAGTAGGCCCAAGCCGCGGGCTAAATTTCCGGACGTCCGGAGGGTCCCGATCGCTGCTCCAGCAAAGTGTCCTAGAGTATGCCTCCTCTTGGGGCACAGCTGCGGGCGGGTCCTGAGGTGGTCGCCGCTCTTCCCAGCGCCGCGATCGCAGCACCGGAGCCCGGAGAGCTCCAGGCACCACAGGCCTCAAGATGGCGGCGGGTCAGCAGTGGATGGCGTCGGCCGTACCCTGTTTAGCACAGCGATCCTGCGTCCTAGAGAGCCGCCCCGGGCAGGGATCCACTCAGGGGGGGCCTAGGATTCGGGTTGTTAGATTTAGGAAGGTCTTCCAGCGATTGCCCGCACAGGATGGTGGTGGATGAAGTCGGGCCTGTCGGAGCCTCTCCAAAGCACGTCTCTCTCCATCTATTGCGTTTTTTTTTTACGAAAAATATATAGAAGAATACGTATCAGCCTAAACTGAGGAAAAAAAAAATGTTTTTTTATATATTTTTGGGGGATATTTATTACAGCAAAAAGTAAAAAATATTCATTTTTTTCAAAATTGTCGCTATATTTTTGTTTATAGCGCAAAAAATAAAAACCGCAGAGGTGATCAAATACCACCAAAAGAAAGCTCTATTTGTGGGGAAAAAAGGACGCCAATTTTGTTTGGGAGCCACGTCGCACGACCGCGCAATTGTCTGTTAAAGCGACGCAGTCCCGGATCGCAAAAAGGTCTCTGGTCTTTGGGCAGCAATATGGTCCGGGGGGTAAGTGGTTAAGGAATAACCAAATTTAAAAAAACTGTGGCAGCTCAAATTTTTTTTTTGATAAAGTAGTAACCTGACAAGAGGGCCTGGTTTGCATTTTAGTTATGACTCTACACCAGGCATATGCAATTAGCGGACCTCCAGCTGTTGCAGAACTACAAGTCCCATGAGGCATTGCAAGATTCTGACAGCCACAAGCAGGACATCCAGAGGCAGAGGCATGATGGGACTTGTAGTTTTACAACAGCTGGAGGTCTGCTAATTGCATATGCCTGCTCTACACAATAGAGTTGCACCCATTAAATGGAATTTTAAAAAGTTGCATTGCTAAAAGTTGCCTAGAGCAGTGCCCACCCCTCATCCAATTTTTTCACACTTATTTTCCTGATAGCTTAAACATGGACATTTTTTATTTGACAGATTTGGCTCCCATTGATTTCAATTCAAGGTTCTGGTTTGGCATCAGAACTTCTTTGAGTTTTGCTGAACCCTGATCAAACAGAACCCAGGGCAGTTTAGCTCCTCACTACCCATAAACCCCATGCCCTGTCTTTACACAACTACAGCAGAAATTAATAGCGATACATGGTAGAGTACAAAGCCTTGTTAATAGTCATTTATTCTCAGCCAAAATACCAGGGGAAAGTTTGCCTTACTGCAGTCCTGGTTTCATGTCCTCATTGTTCGTTTTTGCTTTGATGTTGCTATAATTCCTCTCTGTTCTGGACACTTTCTGGTTGTCTGTTTCCTGATCACCACAGTACTGGGAGATTTCTCACTGTGGTGACTAATCAAGGAGGTGTGATTACTGTGTGTCTAAAATCCCTCAGCACCAATCCAGTTTCGTTTTGTAAAACCTTCACTGCCCTCAATTGGCTCTCTGGCTCTGTACATCAGAGAACCAGGAACCAACAGCAAAAACGAAACTAAACTGTAGATACATTATATGATTGTTTTTTATCTATTTGTAATAATTTTTAAAAGGAATCAGTTAACTATTATGTCTCTATACCGTGTAAACAGTCATTTCAGCAAAAAAAAATTCCTTTAGTAACCCTTTAACAAGGTTGGAGGCTGGGTCACATTATTCTTACACACTGAGTATTTTCTCTTTCAAAGCATTGACTAACAAGGGCTGATAAGCCCACAATATTTAACAGCAGTTGCCTACATTGATGACTACATTAGAGGGTAGTACAGTACACCAACCATATAGGATACCAGACTTTAAGACTATGGAATAAATTCACCTTTTCTGCATTACTTTATATAGCTAGCTACTGTGTTTGCCTTATCTAGAGAAAGCCAACCTCACAATTAGAGTCAAGATGCTCTCATACTACTATCATGGCTTTGAATGGTCTGTGTGGACATTACAATAGTCAGTTATCCCTTGGTTCTAATCCATTGTACTACAACAATGCAACAAAGTGTCAGCACAAGGAAATCATACATTCTATGTTAAGAAACTGGTCTATGCAGCATTAAAACACATCAGTGTTCTAAATGTACTTACAAAGGAATAGACAAGTGGCTTTCTCAGCAATGCTTATGTCTGCACGGCTCCTTATTGTCTGGCTAAGATATCCACTTAGCTACTTTTAACAGATAAAACACTTACTGTAAAAAAAAAACACTACTGTATGTATGTATTTTCCTCACCAAATAATACTTACATGCTATTATTTTAATTTTTATGTTTCTTATTTAATGGTTTATCATCAGCTTTCAGGATTTTTTTTTTGTAGAAATGTTTTAGTATTTTATATTTTAGAATAAAAAAGGCCTTTTACAGTATAGTACTTATGGCCGAATCAAAATTCTCAGTGGTTCCAATTCAAAATAATTAACCTACTGTTTTCTGGGATGTTAAAGAACTATAGCAATCAGAAAATCTTCTCAACTTACAAGGCAAACTACAGTTTATTTTTGTATCTGGAAATATAAGCAAGCATTGATTTCCTGTACCTGCTTAGCTAAGGTGCTCATGACACACAGAATACTTTAAAAGTTAATGTAACCTAAGGGACTCACATGTCCAGTATTGTACTAGGTGTCCCAAGGCCCATTCATCTTGTGCTCATAAATATTTTTAAGCATTAGCTAGTCATGCAGAAAGATGCACTGTCAATAGTTATAGCTTTTTAAAATGTCTTTTTAGGTCTAAGGGAGTTGAATTGATAATTTTTCTGCATTTAACAATATGTTCTTATCCAACGATAAGAAAGTCCTTCCTTTTAAAGAAAGGTCACTAATCTCCCCCCTCATGTTAAGATTATTTAAAAGCATCTGTCAAGTCTGGCAATTATTTGTAGTAATTAAACCAGAAAACAGGTTCCATTAGGATAACCCAATAGTTTTAGAAAAATCTTTAGTTCTGAGATGGACAAATCTGTTATTAGATTTTGTTCTCAGGCTGTGTTATATTGGAAATTAAGTAAACTTTTTAAAATATAATATACTATTTAAAAAGTCTTCATGCGACTACTTTTACAGGTATTAATAAAAAAAAAACACAAAAATAACATTTAAAAAAATCACCATTTCCATGATTCCTAGTGTTTTCAAATAATTATTCACCTAATTCATGTTATTTTCTTAAAACCAAACCAATTATACAACATCTTTATTTTCTATACACTATTAGTAGTGCTCAGGAAAAGACTGATGCCATGTTATTTAGCTTTATAATGTTTATAATGATGAAATATTGCTATTGGAGTCCCCAACATATTTCAGATGGCAGTGGGTGATTCAACCCATTGAAAACTGACAATTATGGTGAGCACAAATGTGGATTTGCATTACCTTTATTAGATTGACTAGTACAGTAAAAGGACCTGTGCTTTGCTTGCTTCAGAGGGATTTTGCATTCCCATACATGTCTATAGATATATACATGTCCGCTGTTTTACGTAGCTATTTTGAAGAGGAATACCGTTGTTATGGCTGCAGCTTGCTACCATCACCCTGGTATCCTCTTCAAGAGCAGGTGGTCCGCTTCAAGATAAAAGTGGTCTCTACGCAAAATCCATTTTATCGGCGGCGGGATTGACCCTCCTGGTAGTGGCAGGGCGATGGGTTCCCCTTCCTAGGCTGACATGGAGACGAGTGAGGGGAAGAAGGCCCCCACCCGTCTCCATATCATTGCAGGGCGGAAGCGACGTCAAAACATCACTTCCGTCCAATGCTCTTAAAGGGATTTTTTTTTAAATTACATCAAATTAATCTATTTTTTATTGCATTTTAGTGTAAATATGAGATCTGAGGTCTTTTTGACCCCAGATCTCATATTTACGATGTCCTGTTATGCTTTTTTTTCTATTACAATGGATGTTTACATTACTTGTAATAGGAATAAAAGTGAATTTCTTTTAAAAAGAACAGTATAAAAATAAAAGGTAAAATAAATAAGAAAAAAAAAATGTAAACTCGCCCCGTCCCATCAAGCTCGCGTGCAGAAGTAGACGTGAGCAGCGCCGACATATAAAAATGGTGTTCAAACCACACATGTGAGGTATTGACACGATTGTTAGAGCGATAGCAATAATTCTAGTCCTAGACCTCCTCTGTAACTCAAAAAATGCAACCTGTAGAACTGTTTAAACATAGCCTATGGAGATTTTGAAACGTGACATGTTGGTTATCAATTTACTCGGCGTAACATTATCTTTCACAATATAAAAATAATTTGGCTAACTTTACTGGTGTCTTATTTTTTCTTTTGGTGGTATTTTCTAACCCCTGCGGTTTTTATTTTTCGCAAAAACAAAAGCTGAGTGGCAATTTTGAAAAAACACAATATTTTGTACTTTTTGCTATAATAAATATCCAAAAATGTAAAAAACAAAAACAAATTTCTTCATCAGTTTATTATTCTACATTTTTTTGGTAAAAAAATATCAGTAAGCGTATATTGATTGGTTTGCGCAAAAGTTATAGCGTCTACAAAATAGGGGATAGATTTATGGCATTTTTATTATTTCTTTTTTTTACTGGTATTTACTGCGATTTTTATCGGGACTGAGACATTGCGGCAGACAAATCGGAACACTTCATTTTTATTTGGGACCATTGACATTTATACAGCGACAGTGCTATAAATAGCAACTGATTACTGTATAAATGTCACTGGCAGGGAAGGCGTTAACACTAGGGGGAAATCAAGGGGTTAAATGTGTTCCCTATGTATGTTCCAACCGTGGGGGAAATGTGTCTGACTAGAGGAGGAGAGAGATGATCGTTGTTCCTTGGTAGGAACACACGATGTGACTCCTCTCCCCTGACAGAACCATGATTTGTGTGTTTACGCACACAGATCCTGAATCTCGCTTGGGTATGCGCATCGGCTCCGTGGACACCCTAAAGGTGCACACGCGCACGCCTGCTACAGCATCTTAAAGAGCCAAATAAATTGTGTAAATTTCCAAGCATACCGAATCCAAGGGTTAAACTCTTTACGGATATTGTTAAAAAATAAGTTGAGAAAATAGTTCCCAAATCTAGAAAATCCAACTTAACAACAGTCCAACAACAAGCATTACAAATGCTTCAAACCCAAAGGGGGATTGTCATAAAACCAGCATATAAAGGGGCAATGTGTTAATTATGACAGATGTGAACTATGATAAAATATGTAATAAAATATAGCTGGAAATATCAGAATTTCAATGGGCGTTTAAGACAATGATAAATCTGGCATTTACTAATCAACTAATATCTAAAATAAAGGGGGCGGAGCTTGCCACTGACAGAGATGGACGCTTGAAGGAGCTGCTCCAGCCGTGCAGAGGACAGAATGGCCTGCAGCAACAATCCAGAATACTGGATCATACAACAAACATCAGCAGGTCTCACCCCAGGCACCCACGATCATGCCCAATAAGAGGAAACCAGACAGAAAGCCGCAAAAGCTGACTGCTTTGTTCCCTCAGCAGCAGCATGGGACAGGGAGCAAGCAAAATGGCACCGGCGGACCTCACATCCCGACATCCAGAGCAGCACAACAATCCTTTTAACAGGGATCACAATTCCCAGCCTGCAGATTGCCACACAGCTTGAATTCAGCGCCCTCCACTCCTTTATCTGACAGTCAGGAAAATTCCTGACTGGATAAGCAAGGAGGTAACCATGAGGTAAGCTACAGTGCAGACTCTAACAGCAGAACTAACTGACTCAATAGAGGATTTTCCAACTATCAATCAACCTATACTGGACACAGTTATGAAAGATATGCTGATGTCACTAAGAAGTTCCTTGCTCGCTCATATAGAAAATAAAATGGGGGAGTTTGCTATCCCTATTAACCACTTCCTTACCGCGTCATTGTGAAATGACGGCGGCAGGAACCCCTCCTCGATCCAGGAGGACGTCATGTGACGTCCTGGGCTTTCCGGGTGGATATCTGAATGATGCCTGCAGCTAGAGGCATCATTCAGATATCCTTTTCTCCTGCCGGCGATTCTGCACAACCTAAGAACGATCATAGCGGCGATTCCGCCGCTAGATCGTTCTTACAGGCGGCGGGAGGGGACATCCCCCCCCTCCCGCCGCCATCCGGTGCTTCTCCGGGCTCTCCCGTGCCATCGGGGGCCCGGAGAACGAATCGTCCGGCGCTGGCAGGAAGCATAGAGATGACTGGTGACCAGATGGTCACCAGTCATCTCTATGACCGTCGGAGGACCCGGGCGCGATGTGATGACGTCACGCCCGGGTCCCCGTAAGTAAACAAAGCCGCAATTGTATGAATTTTTTTTCACCGATTTCATGCTTTCCAGCCTGGAGGAGAGATGTGGGGTCTTATTGACCCTGCAGCTCTCCATAAAGAGTACCTGTCACACACATTCCTATTACAAGGGATGTTTACATTCCTTGTAATAGGAATAAAAGTGATAATAAAAAAAATAAAATAAAAAAAAAAAGTGTAAAAAAATAAATAAATATGTAAAAAAAAAAAAAGAAATAAAAAATATTTTTTTCAACGCCCCTGTCCCCAGTAGCTTGCGCGCAGAAGCGAACGCACACGCAAGTCCCGCCGACATATGTAAACGCCGTTAAAACCACATATGTGAGGTATCGCCGCGTGCGTTAGAGTGCCAGCAACAATTCTAGCACTAGATCTCCTCTGTAAATCTAAACTGGTAACCTGTAAAAAATGTCAAAGCGTTGCCTATGGAGATTTTTAAGTACCGATGTTTGGCGCCATTCCATGAATGTGCGCAATTTTAAAGCGTGACATGTTAGGTATCTATTTACTCGGTGTAACATCATCTTTCATATTTTACAAAAAAATTGGGCTAACTTTACTGTTTTGTTATTTTTTTAATTCATGAAACAATTTTTTTCCAAAAAAAAGGCGTTTGAAAAATTATTGCGCAAATGGCGTGCAAGATAAAATGTTTCAATGACCGTCGTTTTATTCCCTAGGGTGTCTGCTAAAAAAACATATATAATGTTTGGGGGTTCTGTGTAATTTTCTAGCAAAAAAAATATGATTTGTACATGTAGGAAAGAAGTACCAGAATAGGCCTGGTATGGATGTGTGTATAACTGCCCTGTATGGAAGTGGTTAATGACCTGGTAGATGATACTGAAGAAAAAGATGAAGAAATGTAATGGGTTAAATCAAAATTTACCGATATTGAAGACAGGTCCAGGAGGAATAATCTAAAAATAAGGGGGAATCCTTGAATCAATTGCACAAGAGGACCTGTCCTCCTATGCCACTTATATGTTCAAGGAAATGCTCCCTGAAGCATCTGATTTGGATGTTATGGTGGACAGGTGGACAGTGGACAGCCTCCCCAAACCTTCCCATCTGCCAGCCCAAATTCCTAGGGATGTAATTTTGCATCTCCATTTTTTTTCACATCAAAGAAAAGCTCATGACAACAATGCACAGAAAAGTGTACAAGAAAAAACTCTAAAGGGGTGCACTGCTGCAGACACCTGGTGATCTATCCTAAGTAGAAAATGACAGAAATGGAACAAGTAATGGTGTCTGCGCTGTGTATCAGAAGGGAAAGGGGTGAACAAATAATGTTCAAAAAATGTGACTGAATAAACCCTAAATGCGTGAGTAAGAAGACTGAGCCTTGAAAATAACTGAAGTGATCTGAATAACCAATCACAACTGCAATGTAACACAGTGAAATAACACAATTTAAAAAATGCATAAAAATATATAAAATCACATCATAATGCCAGAATAAACTGGAAAAAAAAATATTCTGTGAGAGTCTCTAAATGGTGATCCCAAAGCCAAGTGTTGCAGATAATAAACTTCAGTGTGCAAAAAAACACCTCCTGTGATTATTCAGCAGCTCACCTTAAAGCTGTTGCTCAAACAGCCTGATAATCCTCAAATAACTATGCAGCCAGTGATGCGGTGTATCTGAAGATGCGGCTGGGGTATTCAATCCCAAGTGTTCATATGTGGAAAGACAATAAAGTATATATAGCATAACTCCCTGACCCAGTGTGTGGCACAGAAGAAAAAACACCTATGCACTCACTTTAAAGTGATGGGATACAGGGCATATCTCCACGAGCACCGAGCTCACAATGCATCCTAAGTGGCTATTCCAATTCCTCTTTGCCTCACACCTGCGATCAATACTTGCTCAGAGAAGGGGGATGACAGTGAAGTAGCAAAAGAGTCCTGTGTGTCCTTTCTCGTTCCTCTTTGTCTCACATATGCATGCTCAAACAGATGGCAGTGTAATGGGAGGAAGAAGGGACACATATCGCATAACCCTGTTTGGAAGCAGATTTAACAAAACAATAATAATAATAAAACTCACATGGACAGCGTGTAACGGTAGCATATATCCACGAGTGCCACGCTTTTCTACCTGCCGTCAGCTGGCGTGGTGTCTAGTGCTCCAATACAGACGTGTGTCGTCACATCACGTGACTTCATCAGGGGAAGTCACTAGATGTTTGACATGGATTTAAATGGATTTAAATAGTCTGTTGTATTGGACGTCTGGCGGCCATTTTACTGAAGTCCGCTGTACCATTACCATTGTCCATAGAACAAAATGCACCATATTGCCTAGGTCTCCACCAGGCTCGGCATCGCTGTAAAACTAGGGTACAGGCGGGTTAAGAGCCGCAGCACAGGCGTGCACAGTACAGGGGCAACCATTAGAGATACATAAAAAAAACCTAATAAAAAATATGTATGTTGAAGAACACATACACATATACAACAGGGTAAGTAAAAATTAATATAAAAAAATATAAAATATAAACACACGATCGGACGATTGTGGCAGAAGTTGGAGCAAACCTACTGTAAGTAGCTCAAATTAAAGCATGCTGCAACACTGTGCTGGATGCACACTCCATATAGTTGGCTACACGGAAGGCAATGGGGCCTACTCGATAAGGTATAATGTAGTCATAGAGAAATACATATTGAGCCGGCTATAATTATGTTACACAAATGTGTCAACATACATAGCCTAAAAGGAGAGAATTGGAGGTGCAAGGTGAACCATAAACATATGGTGAACAGTGGTGGCAGGGACACGTAAAAAACGCATAAGGAGCTCTATACAAAGCACAATGGACATGGCATGGTTAACAATGTACCATATACTAGAACATATACAGTAACAGACATATGATGGAATAACTAAGAGATCTTTACAGCCTAGTGACTACTGGACCTAATAATCACTCAAAAAACAGTTCAGATCGAACTCAATATTGAGACCTTTAGGTGTAAAAGTGTCCATAGCAAAAATATATTTAGACTCCAACTGGCTCAATCACCTGACCTTGTGACCCCCTCGCCAAGGCCTAGTGTATGGCACAATACCCCAGAATTTGAGATGGGAGGGGTCTTTGTGATGGACTTCCAGGAAGTGTCTAGAGACACTGTGGGGCTGATTTACTATTATCAGTGCGCTGCGCTGGTTCATGGCTTAATTAGTGCGCAGGGTGAAGCCTTAATTAGACGCATGGAGCAGCCGGTGCATTGCAAGTAATATGTAAAGGCGCCGCCAAACTCCCTATAGAAGTCTATGGGAGAAATCAAAAGTGTTCATTTTAAAGGCTAATATGCAAGTTTTGTCCTAAAAAGTGTTTGGGGACCTGAGTCCTGCCCCCTGCCCCACGTCTCTTGGTCCGGCCGACATATTGAAGGCTGCAGCTACACTCAAGGACATACACGGCGACCTCAGTGTTGCATCCAATGAAGTCTTTAATATCAAATTTAGTGCCATTGCTGTTGGACTGAAAGGTGGCTTTCTTCTCGTTAGGTAACTTAGTGTGGGTACACGCATAACATCTCTTACAAGGGTAAAAACCTTTACCCGTGAAGAAAGTGAACTGCTTTTTGGGGGGATTAATGACACTCTTGACCAGCTGGTCTCTGAGGGTAGGGGCTCTTTTGTAGATAAACATAGGCCTATCCGGTAACACCTCTCTGAGTCCATTATCAGACTTTAAAATGTGCCAATGGCGTGTAATGATATTTAATATGCTCTTAAACTGTGCATTGTAATCAA
This sequence comes from Rana temporaria, assembly GCF_905171775.1. Lineage (NCBI taxonomy): Eukaryota > Metazoa > Chordata > Amphibia > Anura > Ranidae > Rana > Rana temporaria. The sequence goes on from NC_053497.1 coordinate 92,979,085, forward strand.
GTATTACTGGGACTCAATTTTGCTGGCTGAACTTTTATTTTCTAAAAGGCAACTTCTAGATGTTTTAGTAACTTCCTCTATTTTATCCTGGATACATTTGCCATCGTATCCTTTTTGCACAAATCTTTCACCTATCATCTTAGCCTGTGTCTGGAACTCCTCAACATTGGTACAGTTGCGTCAAAGTCTCAACATCTGGCCTTTAGGTATGTTGAACAGCCAGTTTCTATGGTGACAACTAGCGATTGGAAGGTAGCTATTGCGGTGAACATTTTTGAAAAACGTCCTTGTGAACAATTTTCTTGTTTGTCCTAGAAATTTTTCAGATCCAGAAATGGCATAGTGTTTTCCTCTATCTGCCATGTTAATACTATGTTTTTGTGGTTAGTATTACGTTTTTGAAAGAAAGAGATTAGTTGGCTACGATCGCCCCTCCAATTAATAAAGATGTCATCGATATACCCTCTATACACCACAAGATCTTCTGGTTGGTCTAAAATTATGGATTCTTCCTCCCATTTCGACATAAATAGACCGGCGACGCTGGGGCAAATTTAGCCCCCATAGCTATCCCGTTTTTTTGTTGATAGTAGTCGCTGTTGTACCAAAAATGGCTATGTTTGAGACAAAAGTCTAGACATTTGATAATGTATTTCCTTTGTATACATGGGAGTGACGTATACTTTAAGAGTCCCACCCCATTTAGTGGCATCACAGGCCAGAAGGCACAGATTGAGCCAGGAGATGGGGTGGCAAGTGAATCATAATTCATGTATTACATGAGATGGGACATTAATAATAATTCATGTTTGCAGGATGTCTTGAGATATCACAAGTTGTTGGCTTATTCAATGTGGGGACACATTCTTTTGAAAGGTGTTTATTGCATCTACTCCTAGACATTTCATTGTCCATTGTGTAAAGGTGTTAATTCAGGTCTGCTCCTAGACCTTTCCATCGTGTGATAGCACGGTTTGGAGCCTGTTGATGCAGAGGTGTGAATACCTTTCTGTCAAGCTGTATGCGGAGACAGAACGTCTGTCTAGGGATGTGGATTGAGAAGAGATCATTGTGTGATGGTGTTTGTTTGAGTTCTGTTAATGAAGGAACGTGCAGTGATTAGGTCATGATAATTATAGCCCGGCGCCGAGATGTCTAGAATGTTTAGTAATTAGCTCAAAGAATGTGATTGAAGCCCCCCACGGTGTGATGTTTGGGTTGTGGAGTTGATTGTTCCTTTCATGCCTTGTACTGTATATAAGACTGAAAGTTACCATTAAAAGTTGTCTTCATTTTGGAACAAGTACAGAGCTGCGTGTCTCGTCTTGATTCTGGGAAAATGGGATGGATCGGGTCCTGTTGGTTGGAGTGTCGATAAGCTGTCTTGGATGGGATGGAAGGTCGTAAACGGTGGTGACTGTTACAATTGGTGGCAGCAGTGGGATAATTCCATCGCTTAAAGGACAGCTACAAGGACTACTGGAGAACCGCGGCAGACCAGCCAGCAACCATAAGAAGATGGACGTGATCACAGAACTTGTCCAAATGGATGGAGCGGAAAGACCCAAATTAATGGAAAGGCCGAGCGTAACAGACAGGACCCTGGAGGAGGAAAGTTTTGATCGGGCTGTCAAACTAAGGCCCCGTACACACGACCAAACATGTATGCTGAAACTGGTCCGCGGGCCAGTTTCAGCATACATGTTCGGTCGTGTGTGGGCGCGAGCGGGCCGAATTCCAGCAAACATTTGCCCGCCGGGCCTTTTCCCAGCGGGCAAATATTCCTGGACTTGTTTTAAAACCGTCCACTGGAATCCTGCCCGCTCGGACATGTACGGTCGTCAGTACAGACCTACCGTACATGTCCAGGCGCCCGCCGTCCCTCGCATGCGTCGAATGACTTCGACGCATGCGTGAAAGCCTTTAAATGGCAGGCCCGCCCACGTCTCCGCGTCATCGCCGCGGACACGCCCCGCGTATTGTTTACGCGCGGACTTCTGTACGATGGTGTGTACAACCATCGTACAGAAGCCCTCTGGCAGACATGTACGGTGAAAACGGTCCGACGGACCGCTTTCACCGTACATGTTTGTTTGTGTGTACCCGGCCTAAGACTGGCACACTATGGTCCTAACCCTCCACCAGAGATCATAGACTGAGTTATAGCTGCTGTGGAGGCAAATTGGCTACGGCAAAGACGTTCTGCAGCAGCAGAAGTCACAGCAGCACCAACTGAAAGGAGAAAGATACATTTTGCTGCTTTTAAGAACTTCATTGAAACTGAAGGGGAAATTGATGGGTACCTTGCTGATTTTGAATGGCAATGTGCCCTACACCGGGTGCCCACAGAGGAATGGGTTACCATTTTGTCTGGGAAATTGTCCGGCCGGGCCAGTGAAGCGTTCAGGGCCATCCCAGACAAGGATATTATGAACTATGGACTGGTAAAAGAAGCACTTTTGGCCAGGTATGCCGTCACACCGGAGGCATACCGGAGGCGGTTCCGAGAGACGAGCAAGCAGACTGGTGACTCATATACCGAGTGGGCATGCCGCCTACACCGCACAGCATCCCACTGGGTCAATGGATGCCAAGCCGAATCCGGGGAAATGGTGCTGCAGGTGTTCCTGCTGGAGCACTTCTTTGACAAACTGTCTCAGGAAGTCAGAGAGTGGGTCCGGGACAGAAACCCTTTCTCCTTGTCTGAAGCAGCTCGCCTGGCGGACAAATACACAGACGCCCGCAAACTGGACAACTCTGTGGTCAAGACCACAGCTCGGGTGGATTATCGATCAGCGGCACCCCCGCCGGCTATTGCCTACAAACCCCAGTTGGACCGTCCTACAACACCACCTCCAGCGGCCACTTATCCTCAGAAGCCTAGGTTCAACTCCCAGGACTACTCACAGCCCATTAGGTGTTTTGGGTGTAAACAGCTAGGATACAGAAAGCTAAACTGTCCATTGAATCCACCCAGGCAGTCACAGTCATGGAGACAGCCAGAAAGGGGGAACCCCCACACATCCATGCCTGCAGCCCACTGCGTTGAGGAGGAAGAACATTGGGGCGTTCTGCACGAGGCAGATCCGATACAAGCAGCTAACCAGGACAACAGGCAGCAACACAGGCAGACTTTCTGGGTCAATGGAAAGGTAGCCAATGGACTACGCGATACTGGGGCCACGATGACCCTGCTACAGAAGAAACTCATCCCAGAGAGCCAGCACACTGGAGACACCGTAGCCGTAAGAGTAACGGGAGGCACCATCTTCCGGCTACCTGTTGCCCGGGTTCACCTGGATTGGGGGGTTGGTTCGGGACATGTGAATGTGGGGGTGATGAAGGATTTGCCAGCAGATGTACTACTGGGGAATGATTTGGCCCCTCTTGTTTCTGCGTACGCCCCAATGTGTCCCGCTGAAGCCCACACAGTGACTACCTGTGCCCCAACCCGCGTTGCTGGAACCTTCTCGCTTGCTGCTGAGACCCGGGTAAGACTACCTTCCCCGACATGTACTGTAGATCCGGCACAATTTCACAGTCTAAAATGGGAATGTGACAAGTTGGCCAGTGAGAAATCAGAGATGCAACGACACTACGTCATGTATTATGAGATGTCCCGTGGCTTGAACATTGAAATGCAGGCTGAAATTGTCAAAAGATTAAATGGGATTTGCATCCAGGTGGTGCCTTATCTGTCCCAAGAGCATCAGCAACAGGTTTTGGGAGCCATTGAGAGAGCAAAGCAAGTGACTGTTCCAGAACTGAATTCCATTATTCACCTTCACCATCAGCTACCGACCTGGTAAGCCAAATGGCAATGCTGATGGTTTATCCCGGCAAACAGACGTCATCCCGGCCTCCTAGTTCCGGACATCCCCAAGTTGACCCGAAAAGGATCAAGCCGGGTCTGCCGGAGTGTTCCACAAGGAGGGAGCCATGTAACAGGAGTGACTTTTGGGCACAGATTGAGCCAGGAGATGGGGTGGCAAGTGAATCATAATTCATGTATTACATGAGATGGGACATTAATAATAATTCATGTTTGCAGGATGTCTTGAGATATCACAAGTTGTTGGCTTATTCAATGTGGGGACACATTCTTTTGAAAGGTGTTAATTGCATCTACTCCTAGACATTTCATTGTCCATTGTGTAAAGGTGTTAATTCAGGTCTGCTCCTAGACCTTTCCATCGTGTGATAGCACGGTTTGGAGCCTGTTGATGCAGAGGTGTGAATACCTTACTGTCAAGCTGTATGCGGAGACAGAACGTCTGTCTAGGGATATGGATTGAGAAGAGATCATTGTGTGATGGTGTTTTGTTTGAGTTCTGTTAATGAAGGAATGTGCAGTGATTAGGTCGTGATAATTATAGCCCGGTGCCGAGATGTCTAGAATGTTTAGTAATTAGCTAAAAGAATGTGATTGAAGCCCCCCACGGTGTGATGTGTGGGTGGGGAGTTGATTGTTCCTTTCATGCCTTGTACTGTATATAAGACTGAAAGTTACCATTAAAAGTTGTCTTCATTTTGGAACAAGTACAGAGCTGCGTGTCTCGTCTTGATTCTGGGAAAATGGGATGGATCGGGTCCTGTTGGTTGGAGTGTCGATAAGCTGTCTTGGATGGGATGGAAGGTCGTAAATGGTGGTGGCCGTTACACAGGCCAACATCAATACTCCTATTCTTGGGTCAGACTTTTTGGTATTGCGTTAGAATTAGGGCTGTGCGTTAAACGCGATATTAACGGCGTTAACGCAAACCCATGTTAACGCCGTCAATATTTTTATCGCGCGATTAACGCAGGAGCGCTCGGGGTGGACGTGCAGAGTGTGCAGCGGCGCGGCGCGGCTTACCTTCTCGCTGGATTCACAGGCAAGTTACTCACCTTGTCCCTGGATCCAGCGATGCCACCCCGCTGTGTGATCGGCGATGCCACCCCGCTGTGTGATCGAGCGGGTCCTCCTCGCTTGGCGGGTCCTCCTCACTTGGCGGATCCTCCTCGCTCGGCGGGTCCTCCTCGCTCGATTCACAGTGTCTGTGTGCCGCCGATCTCCGTTCCCTGCGACGTTACGACGCACAGGAGCGGAGAACGGCGCCAAATTAAAAAAAGTAAACAAACACTTTACATACAGTATACTGTAATCTTATAGATTACAGTACTGTATGTAAAAAATACACACCCCCCATGTCCCTAGTGGTCTGCCCAGTGTCCTACATGTACTTTTATAAAATAAAAACTATTCTTTCTGCCTGAAAACTGTAGATTGTCCAAAAGTGTCCCTTTATGTCAAAAATGGTTTTAGATCAGCTAGAAAACAGCGATCATAAATTATAATCACTTGCAGAATTGTGCGATATTTGTGGGGAAATTCGTCATGAATTAGATAGATTAATCGTGAGTTAACTATGACATTAATGCGATTAATCGCGATTAAAATTTTTATCGTTTGACAGCACTAGTTAGAATACTTATGTCTTTAGGGGAAAAGGTCTAACACGTGCCATTCCCATTTAACACCAATAGGTTTAAATGGTTGGTTTTACGGTTAAGCTCCACTAAGGCAGTTTAACAGATTGGACATTATTTCGTTCTCAGGGCACTTTAGCCCCATGTATAGTATTTCCTTGTTGATCTATGAAGCCGATTCTAGTGATATTTATATACAATACCAGTGATTCCTCTTCACTGGTCATTTTATGGCCACCCAGGTGCAGTGAAGAATGCAAATTATTTTCTGGTTGCAAGGGCTTTGGTCCTAATGGCACAGCATTTGTTTTTTTATTCAGTTAGACCATAGAGCAGGGATTTTTATTTATACATTTTCAGCCAGGAAAGCATTTCATGGTTTTGCCATGTCTGTCACATCCATGTGAACCGGGCCTTACAGTGGAGTTGATGTTATAACTTGTTTCAAAGGCCTTTATCCTTTTTGTGTTTTCAATGTTACTTCCATTTCATTCTGATATCTTTATACTGTAGCTGGAGAGATGACCATCAAGACTGAAGTATGGCAACACTGTGCTGTTTGAGAGTAAACTGAGAGGTATGTATCAAATTCAGTCTAAACATGCTGTATCCTGTGGCACATTTAAATGAAACTTTTTTGTGTATCAAGCTTTTAGGCAGCGTTCCACCCAAAAATGGAACTTCTGCTTTAAGTGAACGTAACCCCCTTGACATGCCACATTTAAAAAACTAGGTTAACTGTCAACACTGGCCCGGAAGTGATGTCGCATGTCATTTCTGGGTCATCAGCAAGGAGGGGGAAGTGCACCTATGCCAGTCTCAGGCCTGCAGATCAGCAAGCGGAGCCTGGGTTACTTGGGGTAGGTGCGTGGGGTGTGGAACATTTTGTGGCAGCTCAAGCATTGTGTGGGGGTGTTTTTTTTTTTTGGCCTTGGTGACTGGGGTTTGTCGACCCCTTAAACATGAGAAAAGTACAGAAGCAGCCATTGCTGAAGCCTGATTTTGAGAAGGTTTGTTCTGGCTGTCTGGTGCTCTTGGCCTCATGGCTTTGAGTGTCTGACCTGAGAAATATAAAATTCCAACAATCATAGAATGCTTGTTTTAAGACTAACTTTTTAAAGCCAAATTAGCCAGGCAACAAGTCCATTAGTTCCTGTACTGTTCGGTATGCCATAGCAAAGTGGAAGTGAAGCAAAAAACATCTTCAATATGCTCCCAGTATTGAATTATCTAGGGTGGTTTTTATTTTATATATTTAAGCATAGGAAACCATAGCGCAGGGATATGCAATTAGCGGACCTCCAGATGCTGCAAAACTACAAGTCCCATCATGCCTCTTCCTCTGGATGTCATGCTTGTGGCTGTGAGTCTTGCTATGTCTCATGGGACTTGTAGTTCTGCAACAGTTGGAGGTCCACTAATTGCATATCCCTGCCATAGAGGCTTCTATTATGGGTTTCTCCTGGAAGTTTCAGTTGCTAGGCTATCATACCAATACTCTTAACCAGGACACGTATGCAGAAAGACTTCTAGACTTTCATGATCTGCACACTTAAGGGTGACCTGGAACACATGAAGCCAGTTGTTGAGCATAAAAGCAGGTCAATAATTTTGGGTCGGCAATGAGCCTTTTTTATGACATGTTTAAACTTTGTATTTTTAATCTCCACCTCAAATTATATCTCTTGTATGTTGCCATTGAAAATGTTATCTTTTCCATTATTGGAAGCCTTGACCACTTCAAGTTGAAGGCTGAAAACTCCAAGCATGATGGAATCCATTCTCTTGCCTGCAGCATTAGTGGATGGTGGGTACCAAGAAAACACATTAGGATGATGGTCTAGCTTGATTTGCTAGGTTTCACCAGAGTTATGAGCTTTTATTCTAACTCTTGGCTAGGGTTAGCCACACATTGGTGTGGACCCACAAATGAATTTAGGATGATGGTCCAGCTTGGTTTGTCAGGTTTCACCAGAGTTATAAGCTTTAATTCTAACTCTTGGCTTGGCCACACACTGTGTAGACCCACAAATAAATCTAAGATGATAATCCAACTTGGTTTGCTGGGTATCAACAGAGTTATGAGCTTTTATTCTAACTCTTAGCTTGGGTTAGCCACACATTGTGTGCACTCACAAATTAATTTAGGATGATAGTTCAGCTTGGCTTGCTAGGTTTCACCAGAGTTATGAGCTTTTATTCTAACTCTTGGCTTGGGTTAGCCACACATTGTGTGGACCCACAAATTAATTTAGGATGATGGTCCAGCTTGGTTTGCTGGGTTTCACCAGAGTTATGAGCTTTTATTGTGACTTGTGGGCTTGGCTTTAACCACCAGATTTGGTGGTGACCAAGTTCTGGGGTCTCAGGCCTTGTACTCACGGCAGGACATGTCCGATGAAAACGGAAGCGAGCCTTCCATGTAATTCAGTGTCGATAGTGTTGCTTACCCTGCCCTGTCATGCTGGAAAACGTGGTTGGCTCCTTCACTCACATCAGTGTTCAGCTTACCCTGAAGGTTATCGGTTTCTAGGAGCACTTTCTTTGTGAAGAGATGCAGGCAGGGCTATGGATTTCACTCTTTGAACCCTCTCGGGGAAGTCTATGAAGAGCTTGGGCAATGCTCTCTCTCTCTGGAAGTAAAGGGTTGGCTGTTGCAAGACTGTCCAACATTTCTACTGTGAGCTGTAGTTAGGCACTAACCTACATATCACATATGAAACTATGTTTGCTGCCTCTCAAAATAGTTACGGCGCTAAATATATGATTTGGAAACCTTGGATAGACTGGTATGGAAATAACAAAACTAGGTTGCAACTGCCAACTTAAGCCCACAATGCATTATAAGGTGTCACATCCAACTTCCTTTTTCTCTCTCTTTTCTTTCCTATTAAACCTTAGTATGTTTATATATGTTCTGGTTTGTTTTTAGAATTATAATCCTAGAACAATTATATTGAGATAACTCTGACATACCTGATATTCTTTACTTTGCGTGAATGGTGAAATTCTGATCTCCATGGTGCAGTGTGTACCTTTTGGGGCGCCCGGAGGTTGGAAGATCACTATAAAAGGCTCTCTAGGTGCATTCGAGACTGTGGTTTACTGTTTTGTACTGTTATATATATATATATATATATATATATATATATATATATATATATATATATATATATATAAACTTTATCGATTTAATATCTCTTTCAGTGGCCCAATATTTGGATCATCGATACAGGTTTTATGTAATATATATATATAACACATGGACCAATTACAAATACATGCATCCATCAGATCTTCATATTTATGTATTGATTGCAGTGTTTTTTTCATATCTATGTTTTTAATATTGTGTCTATGACAATGTATATGGATTTTTATTTTGGTTCTGTTCCCATTTGGCATATTTAAAGTCCCTCTACTTCTTTGTTTAAAAAATACCTCTTCATGGTTTTATGCGAATAAAGGCATTTGGATCTTAATTTGGTGTGAAGCCATCAGGATTTTCCTGTCATTATTAAATAAAAATAGTGACAGCTTTATCATAAAACAATATCCACTCATATTACATTATTGGAATCAGTTGTCAAAGTTAATACAGTAAGACCTATACAGTTTTTTTTTAGAACATATTGGCCTGGTTGTGGCTGACAGAGTTCAAAAAAGAAAAAATCGTGCGATGTGGCTCCCGAACAAAATTGGCATCCTTTTTTTCCCACAAATAGAGCTTTTTTTGGTGGTATTTGATCACCTCTGCAGTTTTTATTTGTTTGCGCTATAAACAAAAAAAGAACGAGATTTTTGAAAAAATTCAATATTTTTTAGTTTTTGCTATAATAAATATCCACAAAAAAGATATAAAAAAAAGTTTTTTTTTTCCTCAGTTTAGGCCGATACGTATTCCTCTACCTATTTTTGGTAAAAAAAATCACAATAAGAGTTTAACGATTGGTTTGCGCAAAATGTATAGCGTTTACAAAATAGGCGATAGTTTTATGGAATTTTTATTAATATTTTTATTTTTTTACTAGTAATGGCAGCGATCAGCCTTTTTTTTTGTGACTGCAACATTATGGCGGAAACTTTAGATAAGCCTCACTGCCTCATCGTTTACCTATTTAACCATGAACCACACTTAGTAACTACATTCTACTATACATTTTATAGATATCCCAAAGCATCAGCCCCTGATGAGTGTCTTATGTACACGAAACGCGTCAGTCAACTGGGACGCAGATGTAATGACCTTCCAATCTGCCAACATTGAACTTTTTTTGTTTTACTGGTTTTAACAATACAATATTATATTTTTATTATAATTATTTATTTTTTCGCCTCTTGCTGCCTATATGATAATTGTACATAGGAAAACTAATTTTGAATGTACTCATCCACTAACATTGACCACCAGATGGTGCTGGGCTATGTACTGTTGTACATCTAATGCCGTATTGCATGGGCACATAATATGTGTGTGTTTGAATATGTGGAAACGATATATACTTGAATGTTGTTTCCTCTAGGTGACTCTTGTTGTCTGTGATATGTTTTACATTTTTTTCTGATAAATAAATATGTACATTTTTTCTAACTTAGCTACACCATGTCTGCAGCCTCATTCAAAGTCCCAAAACTCCTTTATTTTTTATTCTTCTTGAATTAGGGATGGACGTGCACTACATATGCGCCTCATTTAAAGTCCCACCCTCCCCTTTGTGACATTATGGCGAACACATCAGACAATTTTGACACAATTTTGGGACCATTGTCATTTTCACAGCAAAAAGTGCTATAAAAATGCAATGATTACTGTGAAAATGACAATTGCAGTTTAGGAGTTAACCACTAGGGGGTGCTGTAGGGGTTATGTGTGACCTCATATGTGTTTCTAACTGTAGGGGGTGGGTCTGGACTTGTGACGTCATTGATCGTCTTTTCCTATATCAGGGAACAGATGATCAATGACAGTGCCACTGTGAAGAACGGGGAAGGTGTGTTTACACACACCTCTCCCTGTTCTTCAGCTCCTGTGACCGATCGCGGGACACCAGCGACGATCAGGTCCGCGGGTACTGCGGCCGCGATCAAAGAGCTTTGGGTCGCGGGCGCGTGTGCGACCCGCGGCTGAGCACTTAAAGGGAACGTACCTGTACGTGCCTGTGCCCAGCTGTGCCATTCTGCCGACGTATATGTGCAGGAGGCGGTCCTTAAGTGGTTAAGGACATCTTGCTGAGTAGGTTGGTAACAATGGTAACATTTGCTTATGAAAATAGTATCATTAGTAGTATCCAACATAGATTTATGAATGGCCATTCCTGCCAGACCAATCTTCTAATGCACTATGAGGAGGTGAGCTGTAATTTGGATAGAGGAAGTCCTGTGGAGTTTGCTAAGGCATTTAAAAATAGTACACAATAAATACTTTTTACAAACTGAGAAAGCATTCGACGAGTAGACTGGGGATTTATGATGGATACCCTATGAAGCAAGGCTTTATGAGATAGATAAATAATTTATATAAACATCTCCAGGGTCAAGGTTAATGGAAGTATGTCATCTGCCTTTGAGATGTTCAATGGAACAAGACAAGGATGCTACTGACACTGACTGTAATGGTCTTCAAGAAAATGGAGGCTCACAGACGAATCAGGTAGTTACCAAACAAACCAATAACAAAAGAAATATCCCATCGTGAAGTATACAAAGATAAAACTTATTTAATAAAAATATATATACGCTTACATGCATAAAATAAAACCAAGCAGGGATTAAAATGGCATCCAGACGGACGGGTGGACGGACTCACGTCACTTCTGGTCACGTGTGCTGTTCCTGACGCGTGTTGTCACGTCACGTGACTTAAGTTGCTTTGGTTTGTTTGGTAACTACCTGATTCATCTGTGAGCCTCCATTTTCTTGAAGACCATTACAGTCAGTATTGGGAATACCTACATAGAAGACACCATCTGCTTGGGAGGCTGGATTATAGCCATTGAAAGCTGATATTTTCACCTCTTAAGGTAAGCGCTCTGTGAGCCCATATACCAGGAAGATCTGTAATTGAAATGATTTCTTTATGGATTGAAGCACCTATATTATGGACTGTAGCATATGAAGAGTCTATCACTCATTGCACTGTTATTTGGACTGCTGCTTCTCTATAACAGCAGTCATTGCTTTGGCTTGTTTATTTGCACTGTCACTTAGTGCTGTTACTTTTTTGAATTTTTTGAGTTTTTATATACAGCTTTAGTTTGCACCTGCACTTTATTGTTGTTTTATACACATTTATAGCTTTGTTGAGCTTTGTGGATACAGTTTCAGATTGCACTTGCACTTTATTTTCATGTGGGGCACATTTAAAGGTACACACACTGTTCAGCAGTGAATACATTTATCTTATTTTATATACATTAGGTGTGCTAGAGATTGCGCTCATCCATTTATTTTCATTTTTTCCCATTTATAGTGATTTGTACACTTTAGATTTGAGCAGCAATTTAATTTTTTTTTACACATCACTTCCCTATTGTAGATTTCCTTTTAGATTAATTTGGCTAGCGCAGAAGATTCCCTCTGCTTATAATCCCATTAACAGGTACAAGTTTCTTTATTCCAGGAAAAGGGACACGTATGGGAACTTATATGGGAAATGCCCTAAAGGACATTGTGACACAAGGTAAAATTAGGACAAGACAGGACTTAATAACAATACGTGGGTGGCACCAGGTTAGTGACTGGGAGTATCTGCAATTAAAACAATTGGTAAGCACTACTCCTCAACCACTTATGCCGCGTACACACGGTCGTTTTTTGTCTTGTAAAAAAACATCGTTTTCAAACTTCATTTTAAAAAATGACGTTGCCTACATACCATCGTTTTTTCAAAATGCTCTAGCAAAGCACGGTTACGTACAACACGTACAACGGCACTCTGTTCCATTCAAGCTTGCGTCATAACTTGCTTCTGAGCATGCGCGGGTTTAAAAACGTTGTTTTAGCCCACACACAATCATTTTTTATGACATAAAATACGACATTTTGAAAAACGACACAAAAAATTTAAGCATGTTCAAATTTTTTTTTGGTTGTTTTTTAGAAGACAAAAAACAACATAAAGCCCACACACGATCATTTTAAATGACGTTTTTTAAAACATCATTTTATTTCATCACAAAAAACGACCGTGTGTACGCGGCATTAGGGACGAAAAAACACTGAACCCAATTGAAAAGCTTTGCAATATTAAAAGACCTACGAAACATGGAATATCCCAATTGTATTATATATATATATATATATATATATATATATATATATATATATATATACTAACAGAATTAGAAGAATGTGGGGCACTACCCTTCATAGGAAAATGGGAACAAGATTTAGCTATACATTTAGATGAAAGACAAATGATAGGAGCAGTACATAATTTTGCAACTGATATCACTACAGTACAGGCAAATTATAAATATATGGTAAGATGGCATCTGACTTAGAAATTAGTAAATTTCAACCAAATAAGTCCCCTCAGTGCTGGAGAGATTGTAAACAAAAGGGAACAACAATACACATATGGTGGGAGTGTCCAAAAATAAAATAATACTGGCAGCTAATCCTAGAATACATTGAGGAGATAACTGGGGAATGGATCACACAAAACCCATGGAACGATTTGTTCCATGGGACCAACAAGACAACAAAAACAATATAAGGAAACTTTGATCCCACCCCTGCTCAATGCTGCAAAAGGATTGATCCCAAAAAATGGCTACATATAGAGAAACCAACAAAAAGAATAACAATTCTTTAAAACAAAAATAAAAGAATGGCTACAGAGAGTTGATGGGAGGAAAGATACAGAGTAACCTGGTAAAAATTAGGTGCCTTTAAATTTTAAGAGAAGCACGCACAGACTATGATAGATACAGATGATTAGAAGGAAGTTAAGAGAGGGAAAACGACAGATCTGGGGGGGGGGGGGGTATAAAAAAAAGAGGATGTATGTAAGATTTTAATATGTATATGGTTTTTGTATTGTAGAGAGAAGATAGTCATCGCTCCAATAGGGTATGTGGATGAATCCGTATCCTCTCAGAGAAACCCAGGTGCCGGCAATGCAAGAAGCAATAGTAGAAAGAAATGTTTGGACAGCCACATTCTGGAAAAACCTTCTTGGTTGCCTTTTATTGATAAAGTGTTCAAACACCACACATCACAGCAAAGACAGGGGCATACAGCTGACGTTTCACACTACAATCAGTGCTTACTCATAGCTAGCATGTAGGAAAATGCACAAAAAATATATAGTATCAAACAAAACACCATGTGATCAACATCAACCAATAATACAGACTTCCCAATTGAATGGGAATCCATTGTGTGTATCTGTTGGTTGGATACCACTTATGGGTGTGGACACACTTGGAAACCATACTACACCAGCCTAACCCTTTGAAACAAAAGAAAGTGAACTAGATGTGAAAAGGAAGGAAAAATCCTTTTAATGTGAGCATGGGAAATTAATGGGCCACTTATGGGTGTGGACACACTTGAAAACCATACTACACCAGCTTAACCCTTTAAAACAAAGGACTGTGAACTGAATGTGAAAAGAAAGAGAAATTATTTTTAATGTGTGCATAGGAAATTAATAAAATGTGAAAGTAAAGTGGTAAAATGAATGAACTGCGTTGATATTATAGTGACATAGGGCCAGATCCACAAAAGGGATACGCAGGCGTATCTGCTGGTACGCCGTTGTATCCCTGTTTCTATCTATGCGGCTGATTCATAGAATCAGTTAAGCATAGATATCCCTAAGATCCGACATGTGTAATGGACTTACACTGTCGGATCTTAGGATGCAGTACCGCGGCCGCCGCTGGGGGCATTTCTCGTCGAAATCCAGCGTCGGGTATGCAAATTAGCACTTACGGAGATCCACGAAGCTTTTTCCCTTCGTTATTTCTCTGTAAGTGTTAGTTCGCAAAATTAGGGCTGCTTTTACAAAGTGTAAACTTAGTACACCATGTAAAAAGTATACCCTTCTTTCCCGCGTCGCTGTCAAATTTTTTTTTAATTTTTTTTCCCGCCACATCTCTTTTTTACCCATCGCGATTCACAAAACTTGGCGCAACGTAACGTAACGCAAAGCACGTCGGGAAAATAGCGTCGGGAGCATGCGCAGTACATCCGGCGCGGGAGCGCTCCTAATTTAAATGGGACTCGCCCCATTAGATTGGGCACGCCTTGCGCCGGACAGATTTAAGTTACACCGCTGCAAATTTCTAGGTAAGTGCTTTGTGGATCGGGCACTTAGGTAGAAATTTTGCGGCGGTGTAACTTAAATCGCAACATTTAAGTTGCGCCCGCTGGTTGTGGATCTGACCCTTAGTGTAATGAGATTAAAATAAATTCAGTTGAATTAAATTAAATTAGATCCAAGTATATGTGATAGTCAATTTATACAAAAAGAGTGAAGTATATATATGTAAAAATGGAGGTCTGTCCCATAGGGACAATATAGACACACTAATACTTGGAGAAGTGATACTTGTGAAAAATCTATATATGTGTTTATTTAACCAAAAAACATGTATAACAATATAAATATAAATATAAGAAATAATGGTAAGAATGTGAGGAGATTTATATATCTGTGTGTGGCAATTAGCGGCAGTGCCACTATAGTTTATATGTAAGTGTCATCCAAAGCCTCTATGGATACAATAGGAGTGTCAATTTGTGAACTGAACTTATAAAACGATATATGTTTACATAAGGAATGAATACATTTATAATGTATTGTGTGGGAGATTGGCTTAGATGGCTACATTTTTTCCCTGTGTATGTTTGCTATATGCAATGCATTATATTACATTATGTGTGGTATGGACATCATTTCTAAAATACAATTGTTTTTGGTCATAAACACTGGTATATAATTCATACAAAAAATTCATACATGAAATTAAAATAGGTACAAAGAAGTAAGATGTTACCAATATATTAATCTCTATATAATCAAATCACCCCATTAAGGTGGGTATCAATGATCATAGTGCAATTTCATTGTAACCATAAATTCTCCATTTGCAACCCAACTTTGGGATTACCTATGGGATATTAACCAAATATCAATAATATATACATCAATCCCATCAGTTAAAAGAAAATACATCAAATACAAAAAATAAATATATTCGTTATCTCAATGTTTATAGCATAATGCATATTCCTGCACATATGGATAAAAGTGCATAGAGAAACAACATACTGGGCCAGATCCACAGACGAAGTACGCCGGTGCATCTACTGATACGCCGGTGTACTTTCAAATTTCCTGTGTCGTATCGTTGTTTTGAATCCTCAAAACAAGATACGACGTCCGGCATCCTTCCTTCCTTTTTCCTAACTCATTTCGCTCTTAGAAAACGGAAAAGATATGGGAGGCTGGGCCACGGCTGCAGACTGTTATGTTTAGGCAATGCCACTTGAATTTATACACATGTACACTGACTACGGCTGTTGTATTGTTATTGATGTGGTTCATGTGGACCAGCCTTGTATGTTGTGTAAATAAAAAATTAAAAAAAAAAAAAAAAACAAGATACGACGGGTTAGATCCGACAGGTGTACGTCTTCGTACGCCTTCGGATCTAAGATGCAATACTTCCGCGTCCGCTGGGTGGCGTTTTCCGTGTCGGGTATGCAAATTACCGATTTACAACGATCCACGAACTCACGCGCGGCCGTCGCATTTTCGAACGTCGTCTGTAGTCGGCTTTTTCCGGCGTATAGTTAAAGCTGGTATTTTTCGGCGTATACATAGAATTTCCATGTTAAGTATGGCCGTCGTTCCCGCGTCGAAATTAGATTTTTTTTTTGCATAAGTCGTCCGTGAATAGGCATGGACATAACTCACGTCTAAGTTCACGCCAATGTATTTCTTTCTGGATCTGGCCCACTGTGTTTAGTGTAATGGCCTCATAGTCGTATGGATACAAGTCAAGATGCTCAATGATCTGGCCATATGATATAAATATCCCGACATATATATATATATAATGTCCAATGTGGCTAGTCTTTTCTGTTCCATTATGAAGAATGTGAAAACTATAATAGAAAAAGAAAGAAAACAGAACAGAAAAAAAGGACTTAATAACACTTATGTTTACTCAATGTTGTTTCTATTCTGAGAACAAGGCCCTCAATGTTAGTATTTTTATTTTTTATTTTGTTTTATGAGATCATTGAGACTGCCAATGAACCAACGCACAGACCAGAGCCCAAATGTATGCAATGTATTAATATTATGTGACCTATATGGGATGATATGTCTGTGCGGAGAACAGTGCTGGCTCAATGACCCTAAACAAAAAATGAAAAGTAAGAAATAATAAAAAAAAGAATCTGAGAAAAGGAAATATAATTTTTTTTTTAATTATATATATCTCTCTATATTTGGTTGTTTGTTATATGTTATTGATGGTACTCGCAACATGGTTGGTAAATCTATTTCAGACCAAACCAACCAAAACCAATTGGTTACACTTTAAGGGCACCTTCAAATGTGGGACAAATGGATGTAACTACTGTCGTTATATTAAATTGGGGCCACATGTACATTCGCAAGCCAATGACAAAAGTTTTGAAATACAGCAATTCATTAATTGCAACACTAAATACGTTGTATATGTGATCAATTGTGATTCATGCAAAATACAAAAGAAGACTCAGGGACAGACTATACGATCACCTATATGATATAGAAAAGAATCACAAAACCAATGTAGCATATCATTGGAACGCTGTGCATTCAAAGGATACATCCAGCCTATCCATCCAAGGCATGGAAAAAATTATTGTTCCTACAAGAGGAGGGGACAGGTTCAGGAGCCTGTGCAGGCGCGAGGTCTATTGGATATTCTCCTTGGATACTCGTATACCGAGGGGGTTGAACTTTGATTGGGATGTCTTCCACTATTATGACTAAGGATCACATGCACCTTGCGCCTGCACTGCCTCATGGGACCTTCCCCTCCTCTCCACACAGCTTTTCTGTTTTTCCCAGAAAATCTCTTTTCCATTTGTCGATCTGTCCTTGTATATCCTTTTTCATGCTCTTTCGCTCTCTGAACATAGGGTTGCTTTTAAATATAGATACGTGTATCTTTAACTTATTAATACACACCAACCATGTTGCGAGTACCATTAATAACATATAACAAACAACCAAATATAGAAAAATATATATAATTAAAAAAAAAAATTATATTTCCCTTTCTCGGATTATTTTATTTATTATTTCTTACTTTTCATTTTTTGTTTAGGGTCATTGAGCCAGCACTGTTCTCCGCACAAACATATCATCCCATATAGGTCACATAATATTAATACATTGCATACATTTGGGCTCTGGTCTGTGCGTTTGTTCATTGGCAGTCTCAATGATCTCATAAAACAAAATAAAAAATAAAAATAAAAATACTAACATTGAGGGCCTTGTTCTCAGAATAGAAACAACATTGAGTAAAAATAAGTGTTATTAAGTCCTTTTTTTCTGTTCTGTTTTCTTTCTTTTTCTATTATAGTTTTTACATTCTTCATAATGGAACAGAAAAGACTAGCCACATTGGACATTATGGGCCAGATTCACAGAAGAGATACAACGGTGTATCTCCTGATACGCCGTCGTATCTCTGAGAGTATCTATGCGGCTGATTCATAGAATCAGTTACGCATAGATAGCCCTAAGATCCGACAGGTGTAATTGACTTACACCGTCGGATCTTAGGATGCAATACTTTGGCCGCCGCTGGGTGGAGTTCGCGTTGTTTTCCAGCGTCGGGTATGCAAATTAGCTTTTACGGCGATCCACGAAGGTTTTCGTTACGTCGTCGCTAGTCGTTTTTTCCCGTCGCAAAGTTAAGCCTGCTTTAACATGGTTTAACTTTAGACGAGCCATGTTAAAGTATGGCCGTCGTTCCCGGGTCGAATTTCAATTTTTTTTTTTTGCGTAAGACGTCCGGGAATACGAAAGTATGTTACGCATGTCACCGTTCAAAAAAATTACGTCACTTCGCGCAAAGCACGGCGGGAATTTCAAAATGGAGCATGCGCAGTACGTCCGGCGTGGGAGCGCACCTAATTTAAATGGTACACGCCCCATTTGAATTAGGCGGGCTTGCGCCGGACGCCCGTTACACCGCCGTAAGTTTACACGCAAGTGCTTGGTGAAACAGGCACTTGCGCTGAAAACTTGCGGCAGTGTAGCGTATAGACGATACGTTATTCCGCCGCAGTTATATGTGAATCTGGCCCTATATATATATGTCGGGATATTTATATCATATGGCCAGATCATTGAGAATCTTGACTTGTATCCATACGACTATGAGGCCATTACACTAAACACAATGGGCTAGATTCAGATAGATTAGCGGATCTTTAGATCCGCGTAATCTATCTGATTTACGATCCGCCGGCGCAAATTTGAGAGGCTAGTGCAGTATTCAAAAAGCACTTACCTCGAAACCTCGAAACTTGCGCCGGCGTATCGTAAATGCCCCGGCGGAATTCAAATTCCGTGGCTAGGGGGAGTGTAGTATTTAAATCAGGCGCGTCCCTGCGCCGATTTAGATGCGCATGCGCCGTAAGAAAATTTTCCCGGCGTGCAATGGTTTCGGCGTGAACGTAAATTCCATCCATCCGTATTCGTGACCGACTTACGCAAACAACGTAAAAATTCAAAACTCGGCGCGGGAACGACGGCCATACTTAACATTGGATACGCTGCATATAGCAGGAGTAACTATCCGCCGGAAAAAGCAGAACGCAAACGACGTAAAAAAAAGCGACAGGCGGGCGTCCGTTTCTGAATCGGCGGATCTCCTCATTTGCATATTCATCGCGTATACAAATGGAAGCACCACCTAGCGGCCAGGAGATCTATGCATAACTGAATCTTATGAATCAGTCGCATAGATCCGACCGTCAGATCTCAGAGATACGACGGCGTTTTAGGAGATACGCCGTCGTATCTCTATCTGAATCTCCCCCAATATGTTGTTTCTCTATGCACTTTTATCCATATGTGCAGGAATATGCATTATGCTATAAACATTGAGATAACGAATATATTTATTTTTTGTATTTGATGTATTTTCTTTTAACTGATGGGATTGATGTATATATTATTGATATTTGGCTAACATCCCATAGGTAATCCCAAAGTTGGGTTGCAAATGGAGAATTTATGGTTACAATGAAATTACACTATGATCATTGATACCCACCTTAATGGGGTGATTTGATCATATAGAGATTAATATATTGTTAACATCTTACTCCTTTGTACCTATTTTAATTTCATGTATGAATTATATACCAGTGTTTATGACCAAAAACAATTGTATTTTAGAAATTATGTCCATACCACACATAATATAATGCATTGCATATAGCAAACATACATAGGGAAAACGTAGCCATCTAACCAATTTCCAGCCAATCTCCCACACAATACATTATAAATGTATTAATTGTAACATACATCTTTTTATAAGTTTAGTTCACAAATTGACACGCCTATTGTATCTATAGAGGCTTTGAATGACACTTACATATAAACTATAGTGGCACTGCCGCTAATTGCCACATACAGATATATAAATCTCCTCACATTCTTACCATCACTTCTTATATTTATATTTATATTTATATTGTTATACATGTTTTTTTTGGATAAATAAACACATATATAGATTTTTCACAAGTATCACTTCTCCAAGTATTAGTGTGTCTATATTGTCCCTATGGGACAGACCTCCATTTTTACATATATATACTTCACTCTTTTTGTATAAATTGACTATCACATATACATGGATCTAATTTAATTTCATTCAACTGAATTAAATTTAATCTCATTACACTATGTCACTATAATATCAACACAGTTCATTCATTTTACCACTTTACTTTCACATTTTATTCATTTCCCATGCACACATTAAAAATAATTTATCTTTCTTTTCACATTCAGTTCACAGTCCTTTGTTTTAAAGGGTTAAGCTGGTGTAGTATGGTTTTCAAGTGTGTCCACACCCATAAGTGGCCCATTCATTTCCCATGGACACATTAAAAGGATTTTTCCTTCCTTTTCACATCTAGTTCACAGTCCTTTGTTTCAAAGAGTTAAGCTGGTGTAGTATGGTTTCCAAGTGTGTCCACACCCATAAGTGGTATCCAACCAACAGATACACACAATGGATTCCCAGTCAATTGGGAAGTCTGTATTATTGGTTGATGTTGATCACATGGTGTTTTGTTTGATACTATATATTTTTTGTGCATTTTCTTACATGCTAGCTATGAGTAAGCACTGATTGTAGTGCGAAACGTCTTTGCTGTGATGTGTGGTGTTTGAAAACTTTTATCAATAAAAGGCAACCAAGAAGGTTTTTCCAGAGTGCGGCTGTCCAAACATTTCTTTCTACTATTGTTTTTGTATTGTATTTGGAAAAAAAATCCTTATTAAAGTAAAGTTTAAATAAAACAAAAAACAAACTAAGGTCTTTTGGTATTGATGGCATTGTATGTAGCTGAATAGAAAATTGGTTGCAGAAGAACTTTCATTGGTCTATCATTGGATTAAATATTTGTATTCTTTTATTGGTGGGGAGGTAGTGACACTTCTTTTTTCTTTTTCTTTCTTTTGGGTAATTGTTTGGGCAGACCTCCAAAAAATATACTGAAGCAGAAAGCATTTCCAATTGAGTTACTTAGGCAAACACTTGCTAAGTATGACAGTTTAAAGTACCGTACTTATCGGGGTATTGCGCGCTCCGGCGTATAGCGCGCACCCCTAATGTTGACCCGACAACCTGTAAAAAAAAACATTTTATTACTTACAGTTTTGGTGTCTTGCCTGGCGTCCTTGTCCGGTCCGGCATCCGTCTGCGGCCTCGGTGGTGTCCTCCCGGCTTCTCCCGCGCTGTCTCCGAGTCTAATCCCTGCTTCCCGCGCTCAGTTTGAACTAGTTTGCGGGCCTAGAGAAGAATTAGCAGTAGAGAAAAAGGAAATAGTGGGGCATTTGTAGTGGTTGCTGAAAACTGCCTGCTCTGACATCAGCCATTTGAAAGCTTGAAAGTTTGGTTGAGAACTCGCATAAGCAACTGTGAAATTTACCACCAAAGCCACGCCTTTAAAGGGATTGTAAAGTCAGAAGGTTTTTTTATCTTAATGTATTCTATGCATTAAGATAAAAAAAAAACTTCTGTGTGCAGCAGCCCCCACCCCTTAGCCCCCCAAATACTTACCTGGGCCGCGTCTGAATGGACACAGGGAGCTGTGACTCGGCTTGGGTGCCCCCATATCAAGCTGTTTGCTGTTGGGGGCACTTAACAGGTAGGAGGGGCTAGGAGCAGTGAAGAGGGATCCAAGAAGTGGAGGATCCAGGCTTCTCTGTGCAAAACCAACTGCACAGGGCAAGTAAGTATAACATGTTTGTTATTTAAAAAAAAATACTTTACAATAACTTTAAACATTTTTGGAAAACAGTTAAATTGGTGGGTTTAGTTCATCTTTAATACTATGGAGGTTTGGTGTACAAATCTGTGGCACGCAAGTATGTGGTGATGTGCTACAAACAAAAGTCAGCTTTGTCTGTGTCAGTCACAAGTTTATGTTGTAGAGCCTGAAATAATAAAAAAATCCTTTCAAAATTCAATTAGAATAAAATATATCTCCCAAAAATAAAACTTAAAACACAACCCCGAATCTATATGTTTTTTTTTTTTTTTTTAATCTAGATGAAAGTAGAAAATATATATATATTTTTTAACATAATCTATAAAACACACATGAAAGTTCAAGGGAGGTAATATTTAAAGTAGTATTAAACAGTAAGCCATGTTTGACCTGACCCTCGATCCCGAAATTGAACCTAAACCCTAGCAAAGGTTACAGATATATTAAGTAAATATAATTATTGTATTAATGTATGCAATGTGGAAATGACTTCACACACATTGGGGGGGGGGGGGTACTAAAACTTGAGCTCTGCATCAAAAACAGGTTTTTGTTTTTTTGTTGCCAAAAACTTAAAGTGGATGTAAACCCTCACATATAACCACTGAAGTGAACAGCCTCAGATGATACACAGGGATGAAACAAATCTCCTTATATAAGTATGTATATCTGCTGACTTCAGCTTTACGGTTTAGAAAGTTCAGATTGTGTTAGGAGATTTTCTCTTTTTGTTTAGCAGTGCAGAGAAGCCTGGGCATACAGCCAACAGAGCTGATTGAAGGAAAGGCACACACACCCTCTCCCCTGTAAATGACCTGTTGACTCAAGTAAACAACATTTTACTTTTTCAGTAAGATACTGTAAATGAGCATTCACTTTGCTAGATGAACAGTCTATTTTTCTGTAGTAAATCAACCCTTTCAACTCTAGGTGCCAGTTCTGAAGCATCAAAACATAGAGACCCATTATTTCCAGTTTGGGGAAATGTACGTGTAATAAAAAATGTAACCCTTTGTGTTCTGCTAAAATAATGATGATGGCAAAAGTTTTCTTAACATGGAAGGTTTCAGCTGCTTACTGCAAAAAACTTTGATCATGGTTCTTACTAAAGAATACATCAAGACATTTTAATGGAAATTTCATTAAAATTATTTTTTGGACAGGGGATTTGAAGTATTAGAAATTGTTCCCTGCTGGTCTACATTACTGGTGTGTTCTGGCTGATAATAAAGGCTGAATAATTACCACCCAATGGATTATGTTAATTTATATCTCAGGGGGTTTATACATTGCCTTTCAATTAATTGCATATCTGTGTAACTTATAGTGCCATTATGTATTTTATCTAAAGACAGCTGTTATCTGCTATGAACATAACGCCAAAAGTTTCTAATACCAAACTTTTCAAGTTAGCAGGTCAAGTGTTAGTCAAGTATGCCACAGTTATTTAAAATACTCAAACTAATGTATTTCTATACTCTTGGTTGTTGTTGTTTTTTTTCACCGTTTTGGGTTGTTTAACTTAACATGTAAAGTAACACATTGTAAAGCATAATGCAGTATTTAAAAACAAATGTTTTGTATGAGAATATATTACATGATACCACAGACTCACTGCAAACTAGAAGGCTCTTGAGAAAGGCTGCATATGGAATTACAAAACCTAATTTTACATTCAGCTGATTTATGGCCATGATTCCTCAATAATCAGCCTCTTTGAGAGTTTCAGAACATTGTTACTTTAGCCTTTTTTCAAAGTGCTTGTTATTGCACTGTATATGCTAAACTCTCCAGAGTTGTACTCTTAGGCCTCGTACACAGGACCGAATGTGTCTGCTGAAACTGGTCCGCAGACCAGTTTCAGCAGACATGTTCGGTCGTGTGTACGGCCGACCGGACAGGTTTCCAGCGGACATTTGTCCAGCCGACCGTTTTGCAGCGGACAAATGTTTCTTAGCATGCTAAGAAACATGTCCGCTGGAAGCCTGTCCGTCGGACATGTTCGGTCGTCCGTACAGACTCACCGTACATGTCTGATCGGCCGCCATCCCTCACATGCGTCAAAGTGATCCGACGCATGCGTGGAAGCTTTAAACTTCCAGGGCCGCGCACGTCGCCGCGTCATCGTCGCCGCGACGGCGCGGCCACGTCACCTCGGATCGTGTACGCGCGGATTTCTGTCTGATGGTGTGTACAACCATCAGACAGAAATCTCCGGCCGGACATGTCCGCTGAAAACGGTCCGGCGGGCAGTTTTCAGCGGACTGTCCGGTCGTCTGTATGAGGCCTTAAATGAGCCCTCCAGTGAGATAGGTGCGCTTCCCCTCCTATTTAATTTCAATGGTTTTTATTGATTTTGCATAGAGAGTAGTATACAAACAATGTGATGAGTAAGGAAAAGGTTTGCATTTCCAAAATTAACATCAATTTAACACAGAAGTACAATACTACACAATGTACGGTATATGATTGATTAATTTGTCAAGTTTAGTACTAAACAATACTTTTGTTGCTTAGGTAACTTTTAGTGAGGAGTGCAGAAAGTGAGAACAAGGGGAGATGAGGACTCCAATGGGAGGATGCTGGGGTCATTGCTGGGGTTGTAACTAATGGGTATTAAGGTTTTTGGGCTTTCCATGAGCACCAGAGTTGCCATAGTGTGTGTGTCTTGACTAGTTTTCCCATGCTGGCTGCCATGATGTTTTCATAAATGCAGTGCAACTGTATCAGGTTTGTTACGGTGTCTGAGAGGCAAGGGGGTGTAAAGGATTTCCAATTCCTTGTGATACACAGTCTCGCTGCTAGGAGAATGTGGGTGAACATGTGTCTGAGATGTGGTGGTAGGCTTTCTATGCACAGATTTAATAGGGCTAGGTCTGGGGATGGAGAGATAGAAATTTGAGCGATAGTGAGGAAAAGGCCAAATATAGAGAACTAGAATGGAGTTTTATGCAACCCCATAGAGTGTGTAGAAGGTCGCCCTTTTCTTCACATAATCTCCAGCAGAGATTGGAATGCTGGTCCTTGAAGTGTAAGAGTTTGTCTAAAGTCAGGTACCATCAGAGGTTGATTTTGTGGGATAATTTCCACAACATGGAGCAACAAGTTACCTTTTAGGTCAGTCTATGTGCTCTAATTTATTGTCAGCTTCCCATTGTTTGTGGTGTTTATCTTTGACAAAGGTAGTCTTCTGTTGAAATAGTGTGTAAAAAGGTGAAATACTTTTCAAGGTTGTTTTTGTATCATTGAGGTGGGACCATGCGGTACAAGGAATTTTGCAGTCTCAATTGGGGAGGGACATTATACAGTGGGATATGTGGAGGTATGTGAATGACTCTCTGCCTGGCAGTTGGTATTCCTTTTGGAGATGGGAGAAAGGTTTGGGTCCAGTGATCGTGAAAAGGTAATTTAAGCAGTAGATGCCTTTGTTTGTCCATTCGGTGAGAGGTAGGTCATCGGTGAAGCTGTGCAATGTTGATATAGGGAATAGGGATTTTAAGAATTACATCGAGAGGGTACAATTGTGATAGGGATATGAGTTTTAGCCATGCTTTCACTGAAGCTACCATAGGCGGGGGAAATTAAGAGGGGATTTTGGCTCCAAGGTGGATGCTAGCTAACAATGACTTGAGTGGTTGTCTTAAAGTATAGGTGGCTTCTATTATTCCCCATAAGGTATTGGGTGCAGGTTGGAATCGGTATTTAACCACTTAAAGACCTTAGGTGTTTTTCAGATTTGGTGTTTGCAAGACTAAAACAGTTTTTTCTGCTAGAAAATTACTTAAAACCCCCAAACATTATATATATTTTTTTCTAACACCCTAGAGAATAAAATGGCAATACTTCATCGCAATCGCAATACTTTTTGTCACACCGTATTTGCGCAGTGGTCTTACAAGCGCACTTTTTTTGGAAAAAAATCACTTTTTTGAATTAAAAAATAAGACAAAAATAAATTTGGCCCAATTTTTTTATATATTGTGAAATATAATGTTACGCCGAGTAAAATGATACCCAACATGTCACGCTTTAAAATTGCGCCCGCTCGTGGCATGGCGTCAAACTTTTACCCTTAAAAATCTCGATAGGCGACGTTTAAAAAATTCTATAAGTTGCATTTTTTGAGCTACAGAGTAGCTCTAGGGCTATAATTATTGCTCTCGCTCTAACGATCGCGGCGATACCGCACTTGTGTGATTTGAACACCGTTTTCATATGCGGGCGCTACTCGCGTATGCGTTCGCTTCTGCGCGCGAGCTCGTCAGGGAAGGGGCGCTTTAAAACATTTTTTTTTGTTTTCTTATTTAATTTTATTAATTTTATTATTTTTTACACTGAAATACAAAAAAAAATGATCACTTTTATTCCTATTACAAGGAATGTAAACATCCCTTGTAATAGAAAAAAGCATGACAGGTCCTCAAAAAGACCTCAGATCTCATATTTAGACTTAAATGCAAGAAAAAAAAAAAAAAGGAAAATTTGTCATTTAAAAAAATGACAACAAAAAAATTGTCTCTTTAAGACGCTGGGCGGGACTGACGTTTTGACGTCACTTCCACCCAGCAGAGCTATGAGGACGGGTGGGGGCCATCTTGCCCTCACTCAAGTCCTCACTCACATCGGGAGGAAGAACCGGGGTGCGCCGAGTCAAGAGCGGAAAGCGGCGAAGATAGAAGAAGACCCCCCAGAGTGGAGAAGACCCCCGGAGAGCAGGAGAAGACCCCCGGAGAGCGGAAGAAGAAAACCCCCTGCTGAAAGAGCTAAAAAAGGCTCCGGAGCAGACTAATAAAATATTTTAAAACCCTGTGTTGTTTATTTGTGTTTATACCACTTTGCTTGCAGGTGAATGGGTAGGGGTACGATGTACCCCATACTCATTCACTTAGGGTGGGGGGCCGGTATCTGGGGGCCCCCTTATTAAAGGGGGCCCCCTTATTAAAGGGGGCTCCCAGATTCCGATAAGCCTCCCGCCCGCATACCCCGACAACCAACGGCCAGGGTTGTCGGGAAGGGGCCCTGTCCTCATCAACATGGGGACAGTGTGCTCTGGGGTGGGGGGGCCCCGCAGTGGCGTGGAGTTCTCCCTCTCAGGAATGCATACCAAATGCCAACGCTAGAATTGGCGGGAAAGCTTCTATGACGCGCACGTTGGAATGTGCTTTGTCTATTCCAGCGAGTACGAGATGTCGGCGAGATATCAGCACCATGTCGCCGAGAATCAGCGCGATGCTGTCGTGCTAAAAACACAATATCACAGTCACCCACTGTAATTTCCAAGTAAAGGAGTTTAGAAAGGTGCAGCATTTTGAATGCTGCCAGTCTAACAGCCCAGGAGAATTCATACTGTGTCAGGTTCTGCCCCTAGTGTAGTGCGTTAAGAGAGGTTGTTTGAGTGGAAAAGGGTGCTGGACATTTTCGTACTTTGAATGCCTAAATAAGGTATACTGACGTCTGCCCACACATATGGGAATTTATGCTTTATAAGATTTCTAGTGGTACTGTCGATGCCAATAACTAGGGTGGATCATTTTGTTTTGTTAATTTTGTAATATGATACCTTGGAAAACCAATATAGTATTTTTGCACCTCTTCCAGGGAGCCGGGAGAGACATCAGAAGCAAAGAAGCTGATCATGTGGATTTTTGAGGCTATGGTAATTCTGCATATCAGAGCATTCTATCTAATATCTTCTGCTAGGGGCTCCATCATCATATTGGAAAGCAGTGAATAAAGAGGGCATCCATGTTTGGTGCCGTTAGTAATTTTAAATGATGAGGATAAAAGGTCAGATGTAAAGATTTGTATGGAAGTTGGCGGGTGTAAGGCGAGTATGGCGTTAAGGATAGGACCTTGGAATCTGAATTTGCATAGGACTTGGCAAAGGTATTGCCAGTGTACCCTATCAAATGCATTTTCAGTATCAAGGGAGAGAAGTAGGGATGAGCTTTGCTTTCGATTCAAACCCATGTTGGATTTGAACATTGCCTGTTCGATTGTACGTCGAAATTCAAACAAAACGGGATGTTCGCGCTAAATTCGAGTGACGCGTCATGGCCCATAATTCACTGCGGCATTGCGCGCTGATGATTGGCCAAGCATGCACTATGACCCGCATGCTTGGCCAATCACAGCACGCAAAAAACGGAGAGCCATAATTGGCCAAACCCAGGGTGGCTTTGGCCAATTATGGCTCAGGGCTTTAGCACACGCCCCACACTATAAAAGGCAGCCTGCAAGGCGGCCTTGTGTAGTGTGTTGCGGCGTTGTTAATGAGAACATCAGTCCTATAGAGAGAGAGAGGGACAGTGTCTTGTTTACTAGATAGATAGAGCAGGCAGGCTAGTCAGTTTAGTTAAATTTACAGTGTGTAGAGGATATATATACATCCCAGGTGTTGTACATATACTTATACACTGTATAGTTTAGCTATATTCCTATTTGTCAGGCAGTTGATTGTGCTAGCTGCAGTGTTCTAACGTGTTCTTCTGTCTGTAACTACACACAGTAATGCAAGGCTTTCTCCCTGGTGTGGAGAAAGCCTCTTGAGGGGGGAGGGGGCAAGCAGGAGTGTCAGGACACCCACTAACACACAGATCCTTTCTCTATCTGACACTCCTGCTCGCCCCCTCCCCCTTCAAGAGGCTTTCTCCACACCAGGGAGAAAGCCTTGCATTACTGTGTGTAGTTAGACAAAAGAACAGAAAGTGAGGATTTTTCAGGAGAAATAGGGACATTTAAAAGCAAAATGGAAGGATGAGGTAAGTGAAGGAGGACTGCACTAAGGTAAATGAAGCTATTTAGGAATTTTTTTTTTTACCTTTACAACCCCTTTAAGCTTAAAAGCTGGCGGTTCCTCGCCAAACGTGCAGTATGTCCATTTATTATAAATATACTAATCTGTAAATAAAATAAACATTTTGGATGGTATGTTAAGCAACATTTAAAGCAAATATTGATACAAAAAAGATTCACTGGCGCTCTATGGGTTAACACTATAGTCCAATATAATATTTAAGACCCTCGTATGGGCTGTAAACGATCCGTGCTGCAGAAATCCAGGTACCTAGAAGCACCACCAAAATACAGTTACAACAAAAAGGAATTCTGCGCTCATAAAGGTTTACCATTCTAATTCCACATAATGTTTGTGAGGAATAACATTCAGTAGATCTCAGTTTGTTCGGAAGAACCAGTTCTTTATGTAGAAAAGATAAACAAATGTATACAGCACAACGCAAAAAAATGTTCCCAGTGCCTGCATGAAAACACACACAATCTTTCAGGGCTTCAAGGGTTAAAATTTTGCAATTTTGTTTCCAGCTGCATTCATAGAAAACAACCGTGCTGATTGTAATTGGAGTACATTACCCAGGACGTCACTATGGCGTTTAATGTCACTTCCTAGTTAATATCTGGCATCTGGGCTCCTGATGACTGTGACAAAGCCCTGGATAGGGCGAAACGCGTAGTCTGGGACTGTTTCAAAACCCCTCTTTTATTTTGGAAGACCTAAGTCAGTAATATCAAGAAAAGATTTTCATTTATAATCGCCATTTACAACTTAAATTTTTTTTCCTCAATGCAATTTGCACTTTGTCCACTGGAGGGCGCCTAACATTCGGCTGAACTTTTCTCTGCCTGCTTATCAGCACGTTCCAACAGGAAGATTGTCTCTCCATGGCTGTCATCTCTGTGCTGCGCTCCTAGCAGCTGCAAACACTGAGGCTGGAGCACGTTTGGACACATACAGGAGAGTGTACAGGAGCCCAGATGCCAGATATTAACTAGGAAGTGACATCAAACGCCATAGTGACGTCCTGGGTAATGTACTCCAATTACAATCAGCACGGTTGTTTTCTATGAATGCAGCTGGAAACAAAATTGCAAAATTTTAACCCTTGAAGCCCTGAAAGATTGTGTGTGTTTTCATGCAGGCACTGGGAACATTTTTTTGCGTTGTGCTGTATACATTTGTTTATCTTTTCTACATAAAGAACTGGTTCTTCCGAACAAACTGAGATCTACTGAATGTTATTCCTCACAAACATTATGTGGAATTAGAATGGTAAACCTTTATGAGCGCAGAATTCCTTTTTGTTGTAACATTTAAAGCAAGTGAATGATAATTTGTTCAATGTTCACTCTTATCTTTCAATGGCATTGCATGGCTTTGTAGTGACTTGGAAAAATGATTTCACTGTTTTGTCCTGATGGGACTCAGACGTATGGGAACTGCCTTATGCAGGCTTTCAAAGTTCCAAAAGACGTAAAAAAAACTCCTTTAAAATATACAGCATCAAAACTCATGCGGTTGCACAATTAGCAAACATATGCTTCCCGCAATTTCAGTCAAATGAAAAGATATTTTTTTTAAGTAAATGTAACTCAATTAGAATATGGAAATGCACATACCTTAAAAGTTTTGTCTAGAATACTCAACATTATACATGGGCTAGCACAAAGGTACCATAAATAAATAGACAACACGATGATATAATCCAACACATATTTATTAACTTGGAAATTATATGGCCACTGTGTTATCTATAAGGGGTTAATGAATTATTTAAATAAATTAAATAAGCCATCTTGGCTAAGATATGTTTAACAGAGAATAAAATGGTGTCCATCCAGCCAAAGCTGGACGACTACTCCCCACCGGCCAGAGCCAGCAGAGCAGCAGCTGGCTGAGGCCCCCCCACCACTGTGGCTGATTCAATCAGGCTCTGTAGACCCATATTGAAAATGGCAAGGCCTATTGGCGATAAATGAACCTTATCACTACGAAACAAACCTGGGAAAAAACCCTTCCAATTTCGAGTGGCGGAATGACAAACCGCTGGACGAAATTAGAAATCTGTGAATAGTTCTGTTAAGTCTCCTCCGAATCCTGTCCAAATAGAACAGACCACTCTGAGGAGATGACAACAACCTAGGGATCATTTCGGAAAATGACAAAACCGAGAATGGAAACATCAGCTTTATCACGTGCAAATCCCTCTTCATTTCGCACAACAATTCCCAAGTACTCAATTTACCTATATCATTAGCGCCAGTGTGTAAACTAAAATTTGAGGGGAATGCCATATGCCGGCCAAATATGTTAAGTGTTCCTTAATATTCCGCCAACGTAAACCCCTAACACCAGGCCATAAAACTAAAAATGACTAAGGCCGCGTACACACGATCGGTCAAAAACGATGAAAACGGACTGAAGGACCGTTTTCATCAGTCCAAACCGATCGTGTGTGGGCCCCATTGGTCAGTTAATCTTCGGTCAAAAAAATTAGAACTTGCTTTAAAATTGATCCGATGGACGCCTAACCGATAGGTCAAAACCGATCGTTAGTATGCAAAAGCATCAGTTAAAAACCCGTGCATGCTCAGAATCAAGTGACGCATACTTGGAAGCATTGAACTTTGTTTTTTTCAGCACGTCGTTGTGTTTTACGTCACCACGTTCTGACACGATCGTTTATTTAACCTATGGTGTGTAGGTACATCAGACCATCAGTCAGCTTCATAGGTTAACTGATGACAACGGTCCTTCGGACCGTTGTCATCGGATGGACTGATCGTGTGTACACGGCCTTAGAGTCCAGACCTAAATTGGTGGAGTAGGATCTGGATCCCGAATGCTTGGCAGCCCAGAACACATATGAGTGACCTACTATCCACACAACCTTCCTGACGTGATCGGAAAAAGAAAATTACAAGATTAAAAGATTGGGGCGAACATATAACCTATATCTAGCAATATCCCAACGACCTATATTTTTTAACTTATCTTCAGAGAAACCCAGAGAGTCAGCTGTGGTGGCCGCCCCGATCCTAAATGAATGGGAAGAAAAGCGAAAACCAGATAGGTTCAAGCGTTTCAAACAAGAAGTAAAAACGGCCAAAAATTGATACCTAGTTAGAGGTGACAAATCCTTGTGAACAAAAAAGGAAACAGCAGACACGGGCCTGACGAACATATACTTCTTAACTTGCAAAACAGGACATAATGATTCGTTTAATGAACTGGATAGAGAGAACCAATGACCCTTCCCAACTGGGAAAGACTTAGACCTACAGAGGAAAAGATGAAGAAAACCTTCCTCAATACGAATGTGATCCGACCTCAGGAAAGGTAAAGAACTCTTGTTCGCAGACATAAATTCCCCAATCCTAAGGGCTCCAAAGAAAGCGACTGAAAAGGCGACTAAAAAGGCAGCTCTAAAAAGAAGGGACTCAAATTCTGATGAACATACCTCATGAAGGGACCCAAGGAGATCTACCAACAAAGCGACCAAAATGGGACGCCTATTGTCGATAGAAGGTCTGGACCTTCTAAAATCTTTGAGAACCTGTGTAACTTGAAAAAAGGAAGTTACACCCCCCCGTATTAGATATTCGCGACTCACCCGCCCAAAGGCCAAGGGGGGTATCGGTCTTACAGACCTCCTCCAATACTACCTGTCAGGCCACCTTATGCGAATAGTGGATTGGAACGTCCATGAAACTAAAAAGGGGTGGGTTGTGCTGGAAAAGTCCCTCACGCAACTCCCCCTTGATTCGCTCCCTTGGATAAACTCAGACATTCTCCTCAGTTCCGGGGCCGATGACCTCATTAAGAGGCAACCCTGAATTCCTGCCAGGTCTATCCTCCTCATTCCTGATTCGAGATTGGCCACAAGGCCGGGTCCAAGCACGCCACTTTTTCTTACACGGATCCCTTCGCCCCTACTCAGATCTGGTCTCTAAATCCTCCTCCTTCCCCTTCCCCTTCTGGTCCTATAGACAGCTAAGACACTTCCTCTCTTCACAACCGACTTCCGAAACTTGGACGAGGCAACTGACGCCCTTTGAAAACCTATGTTCACAGACCTCTCAACAGAGACACTTGATCTCCAGTATATATCAGATCCTCTCGGATAATGCCCCCAAACCTCCAGATCCCGCGCATATTGCCTGGGAATCTGAATCTCGGGTCTCCCTAGATGAAGAAGACTGGACCCGTATCGATGAATATATACACAAGGGGTCTCTTAATGTTGCTACTCAGGAAACCTGCTACAAAATCAAAACACACTGGTATAGAACCCCGGCACTCCTGCACAAATTCTCCCCAGCGATCCCGGAAATGTGCTGGAGATGTGGTAAGGAGAGGGGGACCATGCTCCACATATGGTGGAACTGTGATTCCCTCCAACCATTCTGGAAAGAAGTACATGAGCTCATTACACACGTTACTACCTACACTCTTGACTACTCTCCGACACAATATCTCCTACATCACACGCATTTGACCAGATCTGAATACTTTAAGTCCCTGGCCATGCACATGGTGAATGCGGCGAGGCTCTGCATTCTGGTGCATTGGCGCTCCACACACACCCCGACGATTAAGGAGTGGTTTAACAGGATCGAAGAAATGGAAGAAAGGGTTCATATCTCTCAAGAACGCATTGAAAAATTTACAAACACCTGGGCATGTTGGACCCACTTTAAAACAACTCAGCATTTCCGCCACCATTAGGAGCTTATCCCCACTGAGTGAATATTACTGTGCCCTTCGGCCTGTGGCCTCCCTGGCGGAGGACTGCCGACACTGATGACCTTACCATTCCCCACCTCCCCTCCCCCCCTTTTTTTTCTTAGTTGTTGTGTTTTGTTTTGTTTTGCTTTGTTTCTTCTTCTCCTCTCCATTCCCTCTTCTTCTATCTCTCTCACTCCCTTCTCCCCTCTTTCTCTCCACTATTTTCTTAGAAATTGCTCCATGTCATGGTTTGATTATAGGCCATTTTTCCAAAACGTATCAATCCCAGAAGATGGGATAGTGCTCAGTTCAGACATGCTTACCTCGACACCCTGTTATTAGCTGTATATGCAATGTTACCATGCATCAATCTACTTCCATGTACTTTCCAGGTCTGTATATTGTACTGTATTGTACTGCTTTATTATTTCTCAATAAAACTGTTTATGGGAAAAAGAAAAGAAAAAAGGAAGTTAAGGTGGAAGACCTGCAAATTTCAGAAAAAACAACAACATGACTTGCGGATAGGGAGGGAGGGTGGGCGACGCTGGCTGACAGGAACGGTCTGAGGGACCGCCGCGCTTGGCCCTTTTATAAGCTTTCTCTGCGCAGGCTATTCACCGCTCCACGCGGCCAATCAGCTGCTCCTCTCTGACCGCCAACCCCACAGCTGTTGCTGCCCAGGGACAGCGCGGATACCTGCGGTATAAAAAACAAGCAGGAGAACTGCACGCTCCCCTTTGAGCCAGCCCATGTTGGTCCAGCTTATTGCTGGGACATCTCATTCTTTTTGTAAATGTAAATAGTGTGTTTTAAGAACTAATGCAAATTAAGTAAGGTACTCAAAATATCAAAGTTAATTAATTAACATTTATTTTTATGTTAAAAATTATAAAAAATGTATGTCAAAATTACAAGCCAACAGAATCATTTTTATCAGTTCATATTCTTCAACCAGTGCTATATGTTTTTTCTGTTGATTCTGAAACAACTGCCTCGCCTCTGGAGTTTTACAATTTTTTTAATAGGTACATATCTGCCCTGGCAGTGCTCAGCTCCCCATGCCCTTCATTTGGCAATCCCTTACCTGTTAACTCTGAAAATGGCAGAATTGGTTTTAAAGATGTTGTTCCTATCTATAACCTTGATTCAATTTAAAAAACCAACACACAAGAATGCAAACAAAAGTGTCTACTATATAATCCAACAAAATTGGACTGTTTAGTATTGGGATGCCCACGTGCATTTGTACAGGTGGAAAGGCATTTGATTCTTGTTGTTTTGAAAGTGGTAAATAACGTATTTATTAAGGTAATATATTCCATTTGTGTTCCCCAGCTACAGCATTCATTTATCTTTCATTCTATTTTTTTGGCAACAACAATGTGTGAAAAGTAATATTGCCAAAGGAGGTGTTACAGTTCACAGAACAGAAGGGTGTTATTCTTGTTTTTGTTTCATTTTTTTTTTCTTAAGCAAAGAAAAATGTGAAATGCCTAATTACAATAACACATATTTATGTGCATATATGTATTTATACGCATGTATATAAAAATGAAATTTAAGAATAAACTTGTTCCAAGATGATCTATAGGAGTACATTATCTCAAAGTGCATTTTATTCACCCACTATGTATTAAGTTATTCAAAGCTATTTCTGAAAAAGCACATTGACTGTTTACATATTATAAAGACTTTCACAAATGCAAAATAAAAAAGTGTGAGAAAGTAGTGAATAATTCAAAGCCTTGCTGTGAATAGAAGGTGCCCTGCTCAAGTGAAATGCCTGTTAGGCATCGTACACACGATCGGTTAACCAGAGGACAGCGGTCTGATGGACCGTTTTCATCGGTCAAAACCGATCGCGTGTGGGCTCCATAGGTTATTTAACCATAGGTTAAAAAAAAGCCAACTTGCTTTAAATTTAACCCATGGATTGCTAACCGATAGGTCAAAACCGATCGTTAGTAGGCACAACCATCGGTTAAAAATCCATGCATGCTCATAATCAAGTCGACGCATGCTTGGAAGCATTAAACTTAATTTTTTTCAGCACGTCGTTGTGTTTTACGTCACCGCATTCTGACACGATCGGTTATTTAACCTATGGTGTGTAAGCGTGACAGACCATCAGTCAGCTTCATCGGTTAACCTATGACAACGGTCCTTCAGACCAGTCTCATCGGATTGACTGATCGTATGTACGAGGCTTTAGTGTCTCTGAGGCCTCTCACACACGACCGAACATGTCCGCTGAAACTGGTTCGCGGACCAGTTTCCGCGGACATGTACGACCGTGTGTACGGCCTAGCGGACAGGTTTCCAGCGGACAAAAGTTTCTTAGCATGCTAAGAAACTTGTCCGCTGGAAAGCTGTCCGTCGGACATGCCCGATGGTTAGTACGACTCATCGGACATGTCCGCTGGTTATGACGTATAACCAGCGGCTCGACGCATGCGTGGAAGCATTGAACTTCCGTGTTAGAGAACATCGGTGTCTTCTACGTCACCGCGTTCTCTGTCCGCGGTGATTTTGGTCTGATGGTGTGTACACACATCAGACCAAAACCTCCCAGCAGACATGTCCGATGAAAACGTCCATGGACCGTTTTCATCGGGCATGTCTGGTCGTGTGTACAAGGCCTGAGATGCAAAATGTATTTAAAATAGTCAGGTCACCTGATCTAATAATTCCTAAGGTTCACAATATATTTGTCATTAGGAATGAGCCAGTGGTTCAGTCTAAACCTAGGTCCTGACTGGCTGTTTGGGTGTTAAGACAAAAGTCTGAACATTTCCCTGTTCAGACCTCTGTTCATCATACATAGAAGCAGTCGTTTTTCCGCTCTTAAAGCCTCATACACACGATCAGTATTCCATCCGACTTTTCTGTGGATTTTTGTCCAAATGGGCATTGGCCGTGAACTTGTTCTGCATACACACGGCAGAACCTTTTCAGCCAACATTCACCAAACCACATGTTTTTTCAGCTCTTTACCGCCACCCTTTGAACAACTTCTACTATTGTTGTCTGATGTTTTGCATTGGTTCTGAGCATGTGTGTTTGAACTTTGGAATTTAGTCCGATGGACTTGTGTACACACGATTGGATAATCCTCCATCAGACATTTGTTGTCGGAAAGTTTGAGAGCATTCACAGCGAACATGTGTCCATTGAAAAACCTAAAACAATTGTCCGATGAAGCACACAGACGGTCGGATTGTCCGATAAAACACGTCCATCGGACCGTG
Organism: Rana temporaria; assembly: GCF_905171775.1. NCBI lineage: Eukaryota > Metazoa > Chordata > Amphibia > Anura > Ranidae > Rana > Rana temporaria. The sequence goes on from NC_053497.1 coordinate 93,015,868, forward strand.
TGGTCAAAAAGTCTGTTCGTGTTTATGGGCCTTAAGTGTGACAGCTTTCCACTGCCAATGGTTCCTAAAGGCCCATACACACAATTGGACTTTTTGACAACAACGGTCTGATGAATGTGTTTTATCGGACAATCCGACCGTCTGTATGTTCCATCGAACAATTGTTTTCACTTTTTCAATGGACAAATGTTTGCTGTGAATGCTCTCAAACTTTACGACAACAAATGTCTGATGGAGGTTCATCTCATTGTGTGTACACAAGTTCATTGGACTAAAATCCAAAGTTCAAACACGCATGCTCAGAACCAATGCTAAACATCAGACACCATTAGCAGAAGTTGCCCAAAGGGTGGCGGTAAATAGCTGAAAAAACACGTGGTTTGGTGAATGTTGGCTGAAAAAGTTCTGCCGTGTGTATGCAGAACAAGTTGACGGCCAACGCCCCTTCAGACAAAAATCCACGGAAAAGTCCGATTGAAGTCTGATCGTGTGCATGAGGCTTAAGAAAGCAGCAGATGCTGGTGTCTGCTGCTTCTTTAGCCACCATCACAGACACATTGAAATAAGGGTATGAGTACCACAGCGCTGACAGTCTGAATAAATACAATAAAGTCTTTGATAACTTTCTGTGTGAAGGGAGAAACGCAGCGTCAGACACAGCTTGCGGCACCATGTGGCGTAACGTCCTATGCCCATTCAATTGCAGTTCGGTTGTGAATGAACCTATTGATTAATGGACTGGTAATTGATGTTCAATCGTTTGCCCTCCACCTTGGAACCTTGTAAAGATTGATTTTATGACTGGAACTCTAAAGACATACTTTACTTTGCAGGCTATTTCTTCATATGTTTGTGCCTGAAAACACCCCAGGAAGGATCGCACCCAGGAGTTTTCACCACCCATACTAAGCCTACCTGACCCATAATGCAGTACTGCTTGCGGGTCCATTGGATCTGGTGAATTCAACCATAAGAGGGCGGGAACATCCCTTATGCACATGTTTACAGCATCAATTTTTTTTTTAGCACAGCAGCATATTTGAAAGGAACTTATCAACTAAGAACTGCTATATGTTTATGTGCACATCTTTTTTGATCTTTCACTGGTCACATGCTTAATATTCATTTGCGCTATTTCCAGCACAGCAGCACCTGTGGAAACTCACCTGTGAAAGGAACCTTCCAACTAGAAGTTTATACATATTTGCATGTGTTTTTTGAAGTTTTAACTAGCTACATGCCTAATCACTAATTAGTATCTTTAGGACAGGGGATTGTTTTTTCACATCACAGACATATTGCCTACAAGGCCATGTAAACAAAGAGCCATCACTGTCCAAATATGGTAACTGGCCATATTTGGTCAATGATATCACTACTATCCCACCTTGAGTAACTGATGACAGTTTAGGGGCTGTTATTTGGTGAGCAGTTCTGTCATATGTAATCTTTTTTAACATTTTTGGTGGGTTGTACAATGAAGGACTTTTTGGGAATTTTTATTTTTGTGAATAATGACCCTCAAACAAAATGGAGTAATGAAACCAAAAATTATCAATAAAGTGAATATGTGATTAAAGAAACCACACCCTGCAAGGTGCAGTTTGTGCAACTGTAAAATCAAGGTAACAACCTGTGGCGATAAGCTGTGAAAAAAAGCTATATCGAAAATGCATACACAGTAATAATTAGAATGCATGTGACTGAAAAGTTATGTGAAAACAAACAGTACACTAAAAATATCATCAAATTAGAAAATAAAAATAAAAAATGTGTCTCAAAAATGGTAAACTTCCAATAATATTGAAACCAGAATGGCAGTCCCAAGGCTACTGAGATGGTATCTAGGTAGTCTATATAAATAAGGTCACAGTCCACAGAACAGAAAGATGACACAGCGTGATGATCAAAACCCAGATATCTTGCAAAAGAGATATACAGCATAGGTGGTCAACCGGGAGTGCTTTCAACCTATGGATATTGGGGGAGAACTGAATACTCTTACCCGCAGATGTGGACCCAACTCACCGTACGGTGGTGGGTCAATCAGGCTTATATCCACCGATAGTGGAACCAGGAATGTAGGTCTTCTGAAGAAATCCTCATTCTGCTGACAGTACATCCAGAGGGGCCAATACTCCAGGGAATGGGGGAAAGCTGGATGTTTAAACAATCCAATACCCAGACCGTGACTCCACCAAGGGTTAGATTATAAAAGGGAAAAAAGATGAGAGGGCCTCCACATAGTGTAAACCCAAAAAGTAATTGGGGTATTTATTGAAAATTTAAAAATATTCAAACACATTAATAATTTTAAAAAGATTGCACTCAAAAGATAAAAAAAACACAGTGTGGGGCAGCAAAGGCCAGCATGTAGACCCGATGGCGTTTCGTCTACACAGACTTTGAGTAAGCAGCACAGTGGTGTAGTGAGTAGCACTCTTGCCTAGCAGTAAAAAGGGTTGCTGGTTTGACTCCCGGCCACGACACTACCTGCCTGGAGTTTGCATGTTCTCCCTGTGCCTGCGTGGGTTTCCTCCGGGTATTATGGTTTCCTCTCACACTCCAAGGTTAAAGAAAAAAATTATGAAGTTAAATCAGTTGTTGTGCAATTCCAAAGAATCACAATCACATCCCGGCAAAATTTGGAAACTCCAAAGACATGCTGGTAGGTTAATTGGCTTCTGGCTAAATTGGCCGTAGTATATGAATGTGAGTTAGGGACCTTAGATTGTAAGCTCCTTGAGGGTAGGGACTGATGTGAATGTACATTGTATATGTAAAGCGCTGCGTAAATTGATGGTGCTATATAAGAACCTAAATAATAATAATCACTGCAGTCCACTCAAAATGCCCCTAATCACAACAGTCCACTTAGTGTCCCTAATCACCACAGTCAACTGACAGTTCCCCTAATCACTGTTGTACCAGTCAGTGTGCCTTATCACAGCAGCCTCCTTGCAGGTTCCCTAATCACTATCACCCACTCACATTGTCCCTGATCACCACGGTCCACTCACATTGTCACTCACAGTGTCCCTAATCATCACAGTCAACTCAGAGTGTCCCTTATCACTGCAGCCCACTCACAGTGTCCCTAATCACAGCAGTAAACTCACAGTGTTCCCAATCACTGCAGTCCACTCACAGTGTCCCTAATCAACGCCATGCCAGTCAGTGTCCCTAATCACAGTCTACTCAAAGTATCCCTAATCATTGCAACCCACTCACAGTATCGCTAATCACTAGGGATGAGCTTTATGTTTGAGTCGAACTAGAGTTCGACTCAAACATTGTCTGTTCGCCCGTTCGGCGAACAGCAAACAATTTGGGGTGTTTGCGGCAAATTCAAAAAGCTGCGGAACACCCTTTTAACAGTTTATGGGAGAAATCAAAAGTGCTCATTTTAAAGGTTAATATTAGGGTTGTCCCGATACTGATACTAGTATCGGTATCGGGACCGATACTGAGCATTTGCGCGAGTACTTGTACTCACGCAAATGCTCTCCATGCTTCACCCGATAATTTTTTTTTGACGAGCGGGGGCTGAGAGGGGGTGGAGAGCTGGGTTTAAAAGGGGCGGGGAACAGGCATAGAGCGTGCTAAGAGGGGCGGAGTGCAGGCTGAGAGCGTGCTAAGATGGGAGGAGAGTGGGCAGGGAGGGGTGGAGAGCAGGACTCACTCTGGCGCTGGGTTTCCGAGATTGTGCGATGCTGCTGAGCACTATGTCCCTGGATATGTGTGCAGGGTATGTGTTCGCCCCCTGGTGAAGTGTCCTTTCCAAGCAAAACCGAGAATTATACAGTGCAGCTGTCGGAGGATGAGTTTCTGCAGAGTGCAGACAGCAGATTGTGTAACAGGTGAGGGGTCCTGTGACATTGTACAGGCTCTTGCCGGTACAAGCGTCCCCTCGTACACCAGAGAGGCGGTAGTGCAGTGAACAGAGGTGGGGGAGGTTATGATCTTTAGCAGCGGAGAGTCGGTGGAGGAAGCAGTCATTGTGCAGCAGTGGCACCGAGCAGGTCTGTGCAAGTTACAACACAGTAACAAGTGGATACAGGGGTTGGGGGCATGGACATTTACTGTGTGCTCTATTGGTCATGAGTAAGGATGAGCCGAACACCCCCCTGTTCGGTTCGCTTCAGAACTTGCGAACACACCAAATGTTCGTGTGAACTTTAGAACCCCGTTAAAGTCTATGGGACTCGAACATTTGAAATCTAAAGTGTTAATTTTAAAGGCTAATATGCAAGTTATTGTCCTAAAAAGTGTTTGGGGACCTGGGTCCTGTCCCAGGAAACATGTATCAATGCAAAAAAAAGTTTTAAAAACTGAAGTTTTTTCAGGAGCAGTGAATTTAATAATGCTAAAAGTGAAACAATAAAAGTGTAATATTACTTTAAATTTCGTACCATGGGGGGGTGTAAAGTCAGCATGTGAAAAAGCGCATGTTTCCCGTACATAGAACTGTCCCTGCACAAAGTGTCATTTCTGAAAGAAAAAAAGGCATTTAAAACCGGCTTTGCGGCTCTAATGAATTGTCGGCTCTGGCAATTCAGAGATGATTCATTCATAAAAAATAAAAATAAAAAAGCTGGGCTCCCCCCAAATTCCATTAACAGGCCCTTCAGGTCTGATATGGATATTAAGGGGAACCCCGCCGTCAATTTAAAAAAAAAAATGACGTGGGGTTACCCCCAAATATCCATACCAGACCCTTCAGGTCTGGTGTGGATTTTAAGGGGAACTCCACCCCAAATCTAAAAAAAAATGGCGTGGAGTGCCCACAAAAATCCACACCAGACCCTTACCCGAGCACGTTAACCTGGCCGGCCGCAGAAAAGAGGGGGGGACAGAGAGCGGCCCCCCCCTCTCCTGAACCGCACCAGGCCAAATGCCCTAAACATGGGGAGGATGTCCCCATGTTGATGGGGACAAGGGCCTCATCCCCACAACCCTTGCCCGGTGGTTGTGGGGGTCTGCGGGCGGGGGGCTTATCAGAATCTGGAAGACCCCTTTAACAAAGGGGACCCCCAGATCCTGCCCCCCCCATGTGAATTGGTAATGGGGTACACTGTACCTCTACCATTTCACGAAGGAAGTGTAAATAGTTAAAAGAAAACAGACACCGTAGAAAAAAAATCCTTTATTAATAAAAAAAAAATAAAAAAAAATCCAGCGATGTGAATCCACTCTCATCCCGGCCCCCCGCTCCAACGTTGTCTTCTATCCAGCGATGGATGATCTCTCCAGCGATGGGTGATCAGCGGTCCGGTCCAGCGATGAGAAGATGCAAAACATACAAAAACAATTAAGTGGCGCTAGAAAATAATGATGTTGGAAATGTTATAACAAAATAAATCATATAACAATGTGAACCAAACAAAAAGTCCATGTATAATTTATCAAAAAAAGGCAGTGAGTCGCTGAAAAGATGCACCACCAGTGAATGATCTCCTATGATGGACGAATCGGAACACCACGGTGAAAATAAATGGATAAATGTGTGAGGAAGTAACCACCACCGGGAGGGGAGGCTTACCGGAAATATTGAACCCTAATAAGCATACGCCTAGAGGGTCAATATAGACTGTATGTGAGTTGGTGGAACCACATCAATCGGATCTGGATACACAGAGGAAACGATGGCTTGAAAGCATCACTTTAAACCAGAGCAGGGGGAGTGACAACGTCTTGATGGTAACTCACAAGAGATCAGACCATATCCAGGGCACATAAAAGAAAACGAGGTCGCATAGTGTAATACCGTAATATAAGTGAAATTTATTAATGGTTAAAAACACTTACAGTTCTGATGAAAACAAAGGGCATCAATAAAAGGTTGCGCATGGCAGCAGCAGAGTCCCGACGCGTTTGGCAATAGTTTGCATCATCTGGGGTAAACTCTGCTGTTGCTACCATGCTTAAATATAAAATATGACCCCATCAAACCATTTCCTGGGCGTGCACCCAATCCGAGATCACTTCCGGGTTGATTTGTCGTGTGATATAACATATATATGAGGACTGTTTAAAAAAGCAAAACTACAAGGCTAAAAAAACAGTGTATATTAGAACGTTGCTGTGTAAAATTTAAAAAAGGGGAAAGACCCTTGTGGTCATGAATCGTGGACACAAATATATTTAATGATGTGTATATCAAACGATCATGTGACTTGTCATGTGAGGTTTTAACCTTTCATGCTGGCCAATAGGATGAAAACATGTGGGTCACATGTATAGTGACCTCACATAGGCATCAAGAGGATTGACCCAAAACAACTTAAAAGGGCTTAAACGGTGGGAAGCAAGGATAAAATAAGCCAAACATGACTATAACAGTCATATGGGGGGGCAGGGCTGTCCCCCACAATGCTAAGATCACAGGCATATACTGTCTCCACAAAAGGACATGTATACGTCCTGTGTGGAGGCCATGGGCGGAGCGGGGCGTCTGAGCCGCGACTGACGTCACCTGGCCTCCCACGCTGCGCTCCACCATGCGTTCCAAGGCAACACCATCGTCACATAGCGACGTGTGTGCGCCGTATCGAGCAGTGACAGTGAGCGGGGCGGGACATCGAATGTGACGATACATCGTCACATTCGATGTCCCGCCCCGCTCACTGTCACTGCTCGATACGGCGTCACATTCGATGTCCCGCCCCGCTTACTGTCACTGCTCGATACGGCGCACACACGTCGCTATGTGACGATGGTGTTGCCTTGGAACGCATGGTGGAGCGCAGCGTGGGAGGCCGGGTGACGTCAGTCGCGGCTCAGACGCCCCGCTCCGCCCATGGCCTCCACACAGGACGTATACATGTCCTTTTGTGGAGACAGTATATGCCTGTGATCTTAGCGTTGTGGGGGACAGCCCTGCCCCCCCATATGACTGTTATAGTCATGTTTGGCTTATTTTATCCTTGCTTCCCAGCGTTTAAGCCCTTTTAATTTGTTTTGGGTCAATCCTCTTGATGCCTATGTGAGGTCACTATGCATGTGACCCACATGTTTTCATCCTATTGGCCAGCATGAAAGGTTAAAACCTCACATGACAAGTCACATGATCGTTTGATATACACATCATTAAATATATTTGTGTCCACGATTCATGACCACAAGGGTCTTTCCCCTTTTTTAAATTTTACACAGCAACGTTCTAATATACACTGTTTTTTTAGCCTTGTAGTTTTGCTTTTTTTAAACAGTCCTCATATATATGTTATATCACATGACAAATCAACCCGGAAGTGATCTCGGATTGGGTGCACGCCCAGGAAATGGTTTGATGGGGTCATATTTTATATTTAAGCATGGTAGCAACAGCAGAGTTTACCCCAGATGATGCAAACTATTGCCAAACGCGTCGGGACTCTGCTGCTGCCATGCGCAACCTTTTATTGATGCCCTTTGTTTTTATCAGAACTGTAAGTGTTTTTAACCATTAATAAATTTCACTTATATTACGGTATTACACTATGCGACCTCGTTTTCTTTTATGTGCCCTGGATATGGTCTGATCTCTTGTGAGTTACCATCAAGACGTTGTCACTCCCCCTGCTCTGGTTTAAAGTGATGCTTTCAAGCCATCGTTTCCTCTGTGTATCCAGATCCGATTGATGTGGTTCCACCAACTCACATACAGTCTATATTGACCCTCTAGGCGTATGCTTATTAGGGTTCAATATTTCCGGTAAGCCTCCCCTCCCGGTGGTGGTTACTTCCTCACACATTTATCCAATTAATTTTCACCGTGGTGTTCCGATTCGTCCATCATAGGAGATCATTCACTGGTGGTGCATCTTTTCAGCGACTCACTGCCTTTTTTTGATAAACTATACATGGACTTTTCGTTTGGTTCACATTGTTATATGATTTATTTTGTTACAACATTTCCAACATCATTATTTTCTAGCACCACTTAATTGTTTTTGTATGTTTTGCACTTTCTTGTTTCACTAGATTGTTTGTGGCAGCTTTTCACTCAGATAGCGCAGATTTATGCTTGTTTTTTTTGCAGCGATGAGAAGATCCATCCGTCCAGAGCGCAGCAGGCGAGCTCCACTCTCTGCTGGACACAGCCCAGCGGAATGACGGGCTGGAGCTGTGACATTTCTTATATAGGGGAATCGGCCACCCGTCACGTGACCCCACCCCCTCTGATGCACCCTCATACGTCACTGGGAAAGCCCGGTCAGTATCTCAGGCTGAGGAGGAACTGTTCGGACCCCCAGGAGTTCCTTGCCCAGGCCAGTATACTGACAGACCGCTTCCTCGAAAAGCGATACTCCCTAGAATCTCTACAGGGGTGCCTAGATGGGGTTGTAGCCTTAAACAGGGAAGACCTCCTGCGTGAGAAGGCTAGGGGTGGGCAAGAACAGGTGTTTGAAGGGGTGCCGTTTATAACCACTTACTCGGTTCAACATAGGGCCATTACCCATTTGGTTAATAAACATTGGCACATTGCTAAAAATGATCCTCTATTAAGAGACATTCTGCCCCCTAAGCCTCGGGTAGTTTTTAGGGGCGTGCCGTCTTTAAAAAAACAATTAACCGTTAATGTTCTGGATCCTCCGAACCTGAGCATAGTTTTTTTGATCAATTAACTAGCTATTATAGGTGCGGAAGGTGCAGGGTCTGTTCCCTAAATTCCAACACGCAGAGGCGTGTGACTGTTTTCTCCTCTACAGTGACTGGAAAGGAACATAAAATCAGACCTTGCATCACCTGCGCCTCTACTGGGGTGGTGTATCTGCTGCAGTGCCCGTGCAGCCTGCAGTATGTGGGCCGTACCAAAAGGTCCTTTCAGATGCGAGTGAATGAGCACATTACGAATATTCTGTCTGGGTTTAAGAATCATTCTGTCTCAAATCATTACAGGCTTAAACATAAAAAGGATCCATCCAATACCCTTTTTTTGGGAATTGACAAATTGAAACCACATTGGAGAGGGAGCAATCTTGTGAGAGAAATTTCAAAAATGGAAATGGGATGGATATATTGTTTAAGGCAGGGTTTCTCAACTCCAGTCCTCAAGGCGCCCCAACAGGTCATGTTTTCAGGATTTCCATTATTTTGCACAGGTGATTTGATCAGTTTCACTGCCTTAGTAATTACCACAGCTGTTTAATCTGAGGGAAATCCTGAAAACATGACCTGTTGGGGTGCCTTGAGGACTGGAGTTGAGAAATACTGGTTTAAGGTCATATACCCCTTATGGGTTAAACATCGAAACTGATGTAAACGCATTCATCAATAATGCATGATATGTTAACCCAATGTGAATGATACCAATAGAAGCAGCTTATGGTTTTTGTGGTTTCTCTAGAAAGCTTAGGCTCTTTGGGCCAGATTCAGAAAGAAGATACAACGGCGTATCTCCTGATACGCCGTCGTATCTCTGAGTCCGGCCGTCGTATCTATGCGCCTTATTCATAGAATCAGGTTACGCATAGATATGCCTAAGATCCGACAGGTGTAAGTGACTTACACCGTCGGATCTTAGGCTGCAATTCCAGGCCGGCCGCTAGGTGGCGCTTCCGTATCTTTTACGCGTCGAATATGCAAATGAGCATTTACTCCGATTCAGAAACGAACGACCGCCCGGCGTTTTTTTTTTACGTCGTTTGCGTTCGGCTTTTTCCGGCGGAAAGTTACCCCTGCTATAGTAGGAGGGGTAAGTGCGGCGTATCCTATGTTAAGTATGGCCGTCGTTCCCGCGCCGAGTTTTGAATTTTTTACATTGTTTGTGTAAGTCGTTCGCGAATACGACATAATTTGCAGACGGCGCATGCGCTGTTCAAACGGCGCGGGGACACGCCTGATTTAAATTGTACACACCCCCTAGCCGCGGAATTTGAATTCTGCCGGGGGATTTACAATACGCCGCCGCAACTTTAGAGGCAAGTGCTTTCTGAATAAAGCACTTGCCTCAAAAAATTGCGGTGGCGTAACGTAAATCAGATAGGTTACGCGGATCTAAAGATCCGCTAACCTATCTGAATCTAGCCCTTTGTATTTTATGCTATTTGTTCTTTGACTAAAAAAAATGTTCCCCCTTTTTTTGGTATCAACTTACTATGTTTTGGGGTATGGTTTAAGTGTAGCCACTAAATGGTTCCTCCCCTTGGAATGAGTCCAATTAATTTCATTTAAGAGTGCGACTGGATGACGGATCTGATAAGTTAGATTTGTTTACCCTTACATATGTGCTACATTGGGGTTTATTTTAAATTACTCAGAACTAGGGTGGCCTAGGGCACCGTCAATTAACTAGATTCTTGGTCCAACTGTTACAAATAGGGTAGTTAGTCCCTTGTTGGTACGTACGACTGCCCAGAGTTATCTATAGGGATCTGATGTTATTGTATAGTAAAAAGACTTTTCTAAAAAATATATAAAAATATTTTTTGTTTTTTAGTGAAGCTTACCAATATCACTAGAGTGGGTAGTTCCTTTTAACGATAGCCCCTTGGGATACTCTTAAGTAATTATTTAAAAAAAAAAAAATGTAGAATGACAAGTAATTGCATCCTCGTTTTTGGATGACATGTTATTGCATCCTCGACGTGTAATTGCATCCTCGTTTTTGTTTCTGGTCCCGACTGTTTCCCCTGTCTGGTCTCCAATGCGTTTCTCGCTTGGTGTCCTAGATGGCGGTGGAGAGCAGTTTGAATGGCGGAGTGGTACGATGGGCGGCTTGTGCCAGGCTGTCTTGGTTAGCATTCCTGCATGACCACTAAATGTAGATCCAAGTACCGTATCTCTGCCGGTAGGTTGGTAGATTGTATTAGGTATATTTAACCTTTATGCTTAATCACATAGCTTTAGGATCTCTAGTATGGGCTAAATTACCACACTAAAGATGGCATCAGTGGGCGCCATTACTATGAGTGTTTTAACTAGGTCTTTTTTTATCTGTTAGACATTGTATATTGTATTGTGGGTGATACCACTATTAGTTAGTTTTGTATTGCCTAGGGGTGTAGCGCCACACCGCCTATTACTGGCAAATTGACCACATTTAAGATGGCTTTTTTGCTGCTATTGCTCCGCTTTCACAATGAGGTGCAGCCCTTTATAAATGGTGAATCACTGCTATGCCCTACCCCCATTGAAAACGTCCTGTTGATGATGAAACGCGTCTGGAAGGACGCGCAGTGAGTGACGTCACCACGCAGAGGAGGAGGGCTCCTTGTATGCCGGCCGGCTATGTTTGATTTTAAAAACGATGTTTTTACTTCTATGTTTTGTAAGTACATCTTATGTTTTATTAAACGCCCTTTTTATACGGAGTTACGCTATGGTGCATTTTTTCCTTACTCTCTTACCGGATGTATCGGATGGTGATACCTTATGAGTGGTTTCTGATATCTGTCCCCGAGTGTTCCTGTGAATACCAAAGGCCGCGGCTGGGCTATAGCCATCTGCTCATTTGTGCTTGCCCTCTGGTAAGCGGCCTCTCATTATCGGTGAAGGGTTCACTAAATTTATGTATCCAGTCACTTTGGTGGTGTGAAGTTTGTCTGGGAATCTGTTTGAAGAAATCTCCTACTTGAGACCTGTGTTACCAGCTGGTTATCAACCTCACTATATGGACTGGTCTTGATTCAAGGGTGTCCTGTGTTTGTTAACCCTTATATGGACTTGACACATACACAACTATCAAGATATTGATCTGATAGTTACCTGGGTGGCTTGCCAGAGGTGGAAGAAGAGAAACTGACAGCCAGCTGAGTCTGCAGATTAGCCAATATGTATATTGACCAGACCTAATAGTCTCCAGGATCCTTATCCGGATTCACAGCCGTTCGGTGGTGGTAACAATAATTGCCCTGTGGCTTGCAGGATATGATATATGCGGGTACAGTCTCGTCCTATTCTCCTTCCTGAGATCCAACACCTCATACAGCGTGACCAACGGTATCTTCCAAATTCATACAAGTTATATCTAGATGCTCGAGACCAAGAAGTGGAGGTCTCACCTTTAGTGTTTGAAATCCTATGGAGGTCAGAGTGCCTACTCCAGACTTCAAGTACATTAGATACGAGAAAAACCTGCACAATTTAAAAGGATGGAATTCTCTGTTCCTTGCTGTAAGGATTGAATTGTAAACAAGTAAGCCTAGAGACAGCATTAAAGAATACATTAAACTCAGTCGTGTCCTCACTCTCTGGGATCCAGTAACGGTTGCATATCTTGGAAACCAATTCGGAAAGACCTGGGCAGATTATTCTTTTCCCCATGGGGTCTTATAAATAGTGTGGGACACGTTGTCTCACTCTCCATTCAGAGGGATAAGACATCCTCAATATGGCCAGTAACACAGAATAAGTATTCTGTATGGCAAATTGGTCTAGAAGGATCTCAGACATCCAAGTGTCAAGCCATAAACTACCTTGTTGCTGAAATTATCATGAAAAATGTCTCTAGTCTCTTCCCCAACACTATACAAAGGTTGGTATCTTTGCAACCTGGGTTGGAACATCATCCTTCTGGCATATCCAAACTAAAGTGTTTGAAGTACTACAAACATTTAAAATGGATTCAAGGTTGAAGAGAGACATAGAATTGGCCCTTTTTCAAGGAGCAAAACGATAGGCTCGTCAGGCCTAACGACATCAGAAGACAAGCACTGTCCAATGAAGACATTTGCAGGGGTGCCGATCAAGTCAGTCAAAGGGCTTAGATGGCTAGGACAAATCTACCAGATAAGGGCAGAGATCGCTCTTCCAAACTGATTGCACATCCATGGACGGAACTACAAAGGAGTCCCTTCAGAGTTAATATGTAAACTACGACCTGGTCTACATCCAACACGTTGGGGGTCCAGCCTTGTGGATCCAGCAGCCTTAACTACAATACATCTTAGTCATTAGTGGGGATAGATCTAATCTTCGACTTAAACACTTCAGCAGTACCCACCCTTGTTGTCTGGTGATTTGGTACATCCCATACGTATATGCTGTCATGCTGTGTCAGAAAATATGAAAATGTTATACTTACCTGACGGCAATTTTCCTTTCCTGATGCAAGCATGACAGCATATAGGTCCCATCCCGAAAAAAAAAGGAATGAACATGTAAAGAAGGGCTTTGCAGCGATACTAAGTTATGAGAATATTGCAGGCAGGGAGGAGACCTATTTTTATAGTATAACAGGTCCTGAGATTGGGCAGGGGGGCAGAGCTTACCCATATGTATATGCTGTCATGCTTGCATTAGGAAAGGAAAATTACCGTCAGGTAAGTATAGCATTTTCCTCTTTCTTGAGTGCAGCTGTGAAACAAATTTAATTTGTGTTTTACTGATTTATTGGTTTAGAGGCACCAAGTGCATTTTTTTTCCTTGTCTTCTTTTAAAATACAGTGTTGCATGAATGAGTAGTTGTCATTCAAATTATGGCTGAGAAATGGCCTGGACTGGAAGAGAGTGAAAGTGTCCAGACCTGAGGTGGTTAAACAAGCATATGGACATTTTCCCTTTTCTAATTTTTTTTCTACATTTTAAATTTCTCTGTTCCTTCTAAAAGCAGGAACGGGTCTTTGGATTTTCTATTATTTGCTTGCTTGAATACATCAATGTAATTCTTATTTTTTATTTTCTTTGTGTTTCTTTTTCCATTGTAAAAATACAGCATGCTGTTGTCCTGTTCTGCTAGATTCTATAGTTTTTTTATTTGAGTCAATTGGAAGTGGAAAAGAAAAATAAAGTCTATTTTCTTTAGTCTTCATTTTTTCATTCCATTTTCTATTATTCTAGTTTTCAACAATGGGAAGTAAAAAATCAGTCAGAAAAAGAGTTAAAAACAGAATGATGACCAAATTAAATGGCAACCATTTTTTAAAAAAGGATTTAAAAACAAATTAACTGAAAGTAGAAGGATTACAGCTGTAAAAAAAATATTAACAGACAAACATCATCAAATTACAATATAAAAAAGTAATTTTCCATAAAACTTTCCTTAAGGGATATAGCTTTATATTATATATATATATATATATATATATATATATATATATATATATATATATATATATATATATATATATATATATATATATATATATATATATATATATATATATATAATGTTCTTTTTAAATTGAAAATCATAACACAGTGATCCAATTCTCCTAAATGTCAATGTATACTAATGCCACGTACACACGATCGGTTCATCCCATGAAAACGGACCGATGGATTTTTTCATCTGATATCTGATGAAGCTGACTTTCATCAGTCTTGCCTACACACCATCAGTTAAAAATCCGATCGTGTCCAACGCGGTGATGTTAAACACAGCGACGTGCAGAGAAAAATGAAGTTCAATGCTTCCGAGCATGCGTCGACTTGATTCTGAGCATGCGTGGATTTTTGACCGATGGATTTCCCCACAGACGATCGTTTTTTTCTATCGTCTTTTTAACCATCAGAAAATTTTAAAATACTTTCTATTTTTTTTACCGATGGGGCCCACACACGATCGGTTCGTCCTATGAAAACGGTCCATTGGACCGTTTTCATCAGACAAACCGATCGTGTGTACAGGGCATTAGAGTATATGTCACAATTTTTGGTACTTAGAGTATAACTAAAGGCAAAAGTTACAATTTTATTTTGAATAGAGTGGATAGAAGTTAGAACACCTTTCAGGTTTTTGTTGCTGCCTGTCTCCCCACTAGGGAGATTCACACTCTTTATTTGTCCTGTTTACTGGTATCACCAAAAATTTTACAAAATCACAAGTTATCGGTTGTCTTTAGAATAAAAAGCGAGGGCAATCTTTCAATGGGAACTCTAGTTTCCGGTAAACTGGGTGACAACAATGGATTCCCTTAATTTGGAGGGATTTCCTCTTACTTCCAGTTCTCGCTATAGGACATATATGTAAAAAAAATGATATGGGCTTTAACCTTCCCATACTCTAAAATAAAACACAAAAGTTTTGCCTTTAATTGTGCTTTAATATTAATCTCCTCGTGTCCATGCTATAGCCAAATGAGCGTTGCACACTCTGTGATCACCAAGTCAATGAGACTTGGCTGATCACAGATCAGAGTAAGGGGCCAGCTGTCAGCCAATGACAGCTGATCACGTAATGTAAACAGAAGATCGATAACCGTCAAAAAAAGAAGAATCACTGGAGGAAAAGAGGAAGAGCTACAGCCACCTCGTCTGTGCCCACCAGTGCCACCTGCCAGTGCCCACCAGTGCATGTCAGTGCCACCAATCAGTGCCACCTATCAGTGTCTGCAGTGCCACCTATCAATGCCCACCCATGGTGCCCATCAGTGCCACATAGCAGTCCTGCCTATCAGTTTCACCTACCAGTGTCCATCAGTGCCCATCAGTGCTAGTACCTATCAGTGCTATCCATCAGAGGCCACCCATCAGTGTCACCTCTCAATGCCACCTCTCAGTGACCACAAGTGCCACATATCAGTGCCCACCAGTGCTGCCTCATCAGTGCCACCTATCAGTGTCCATCAGTGCTCATAAGTGCAGCCTATCAGTGCAGCCTCATCAGCGTACATCAATGAAGGAGAAATATTACCTGTTTACAAAATGTTATAACAAAATATAAAACATTTTTGTTTTCATTTTTGTTTTTAAATAAATAAAAAACTCAGCAGTGATTAAATACCTCTAAAAGAAAGTTCTATTTGTGGGGAAACCCATATGGAAGAAAAATATATTTCCAATATATTTATTTAAAAAAATGATATATTTTAAATATATTTACAATATATTGGCCTACGCAAATATATTTTTACATCTATTCCAAAAATGTAAATTAAAATATATTTTCCAAAGGCATATATTTGAAAATATATTTTTTTTAATATATTTGCCAGATATTTTTGAGCATCTAAAAAAATGCATTTAAACATATATTTTTAAATATACTTGTAAATGCATTCCAAAATATAATTTAAATGCATTTTCCAAAGACATATATTGGAAAATATATTTTTAAAATATATTCTTCAGATTTTTTTTAACACATAAAAAAAGTAATTTCAACATATATTTTTACATATATTTGTAAATGTGTTCCAAAAATATAATTTTAATATATTTTCCAAAGGCATATATGTGAAAATATATGTTTGTAAATATATGTTTCAGATATTTTTGAACATATAAAAAAAATGCATTTGAACATATATCTTTAAATATACTTGTAAATGCATTCCAAAAATATAATTTAAATGTATTTTCCAAAGATATATATTAGAAAATATATTTTTAAAATCTGTTTTTCTGAAAATATTTAGGGGCAGATTCACAAAGCGAGTACGCCGGCGTATCTACTGATACTCCGGCGTACTTTCAAATTTCCCGCGTCGTATCTTTGTTTTGAATCCTCAAAACAAGATACGATGGCATCTGGGTTAGATCCGACAGGAGTACGTCTTCGTACGCCTTCGGATCTAAGATGCAATTCTTCGGCGTCCGCTGTGTGGCGTTCACGTCGTTTTCTGCGTCGAGCATGCAAATTAGCTATTTCCGACAATCCACGAACGTACAAGCAGCCGTCGCATTCTTTTACGTCGTCTCTAGTCGGCTTTTTTTGGCGTATAGTTAAAGCTGCTATTTGGTGGCGTATAGTTAAACCTGCTATGTTAAGTATGGCCGTCGTTCCCGCGTTTAATTTGAATTTTTTTTTACGTTTGCGTAAGTCGTCCGTGAATCGGGATGGACGTAATTTACGTCCACGTCAAAACAATGACATCCTTGCGACGTCATTTAGCGCAATGCACGGCGGGAAATTTAGGAACGGAGCATGCGCAGTTCGTTTGGCACGGGGACGCGCTTCATTTAAATGAAACACGCCCCCTACTCGCCGCATTTGAATTCCGCGCCGTTACGCCGCTTGAGATACACTACGCCGCCGTAACTTACGGCGCAAAATCTTTAAGGATTCGAACCAAAGCCAGGTAAGGTACGGCGGCGTAGCGTATCTCAGATACGATGCGCCGGGCAGATCTTTGTGGATCTGCCCCTTAATGTCTAATAAAGACATTTCAACATATATTTTTTCTGACATTTTTGTAACTATGACATAGATAACATTCTGAATACATTTATAAGAGAGCCACTCCCATTTTAAAATTGTTTGTTTTACTCCTTTTAAAATAAAAAAATAAAATAAAAACCAAAAGATTCAAATAAAATATTAAATTTTTTTTAAGCACATAATCCATTTAATACAAAGCAGATAAACCTCTCGCATCCACTTTCCATTCCCAAAGAATGTCATTCTGAATTGAGAACACTTGTCGGCGGACCAGCAAAACGTCTTAAAATACAGCAAGGGCTCTTTCACACGGAGCGGACCGTTTCTGGGTCCGCTCCGTGTGTCTCCGTCGGCTCAGCGGGGATCCCCGCTCAGCTGTCGGCGGATAGGGTGGTCCCCGCACACAGTGCAGGGACCGCCCTGTCTCAGCTCCGCTCTGCCCTATGGGGAACCGGATGCAGACGGACCGTCTGTCCGTCTGCATCAGTTCCGTTCCGCCGGACGGAAGAAAAATAGGGTTTTCTTCCGTCCGAAAACCGGATCCCGACGGACGCGGACGCTAGCGGATGCTCCATCCGCTAACGGACGCGATCCCATAGGGATGTATTACAAGTCCGTTAACGGACTTGTAAAAACGGACAGGCGGAGCGGACGTCTGAAAGGGGCCTAAGTCCAGTTAGTTTGATTTATTGATTGACCTGAATAAATGAGAACCTTCACAGACATCCACCTCCACAGTACAAGGGTCTTGTCTGCTTACAGGGTACCGAGAGAAACTCCGGATATAAATCATCAATGTTCTGTTTAATCCATGAATCAGTAGTTGCACTATTATTACCAAACTCCCTCATCCATGTCTTTATGGACCTTGCTTTGTGCACTGGTGTGCAGTCATGTTGGAACAGGAAGGGGCTGTCCCCAAACTCTTCCCACAAATTTGGGGGCATGAAATTGTCCAAAATGTCTTGGTATGCTGACGCTTTAAGAGTTCCCTTCACTGGAACTAAGGAGCCAAGCCCAACCCCTGAAAAACAACCCCACACCATAATCCCCCCTCCACCAAATGATTTGGACCAGTGCACAAAGCAAGGTCCATAAAGACATGGATGAGCGAGTTTGGGGTGGAGGAACTTGACTAGCCTGCACAGAGTCCTGACCTCAACCTGATAGAACACCTTTGGGATGAATGTGCTTCTGGAAGAATGGTCAAACATTCTCATAGGACAGCCTTCCCAGAGGAATTGAATCTGTTATAGACTGGGATGCCATTAAAGTTCATGTGTGTGTAAAGGCAGGTGTCCTAATACTTTTGGCAATATAGTATATATAGTATATATACTGTATATTCTTTTTATACTAAGTCCAGTCCATTGTTTGGACATAGTACCTGCCGAAGGGTGATTCCAGCAGCCAAATAAAAGGAATTGGGATATTAAAGTTCTCCCCAGCACAAAATTAAAACTCAGCAGCTACACAATGGGGGTTATTTACTAAAGGCAAATCTACTTTGCACTACAAGTGCAAACTACAAATGCAAAGTGCACTTGAAATTGCAAGGAAAGTGCACTTGGAAGTGCAGTCGCTGTAGATCCGAGGGGAGAAAGGAAAATAAAAAAACAGCATTTTAGCTTGCACATGATTGGATGATAAAATCAGCAGAGCTTCCCCTCATTTCTGATCTACCCCTCATTTCAGATCTACCCCTCAGATTTACAGCATCTGCACTTACAAGTGCACATGTAGTGCAAAGTGGATTTGCCTTTAGTAAATTGCCCCCATACTGTACACATACTGCAGCTGCTGACTTAATATTAGGACACTTACCTGTCCTGGAATCCAGCGATGTTGGTACCCCAGCCTATGTTTCCATTGGCTCTCGGGTGCTGCTGCTGCCATTCCCTATAGGGGCCAATTCACACCACATGCAGTCCAGTGCGTTTTTTTTTGTCTGCATGGAAAGTAGGTTATATGGTTTTCAATGGCATAATTCACACCAGTGCTTGCAGTTCCAGAAAAAAAGTAGAGCATGCTGCATTTTTCCTGCACTGGACTGTAATGGAACACTGTAAAGCACATCAAAAACGCACTAGAATGCACCTGAACGCACTGGAACACACATGTCCTTATCTAAGGTTAAGAAAAAAAGAGGAGGAAAATGCACTGGAATGCTTTAAAAACACACCAAACATGCCCTGGAATGCATCAAAAACACGCATGCAGAAAAGCATCGGAAACGCATCTACCGCAGCGAGATCTCTCAGAAGTGGGGACAGGTACCTGTCAAAAACAGGAACCTGCTCCCCTCCCCCGAAAGGTGGCAAATGTGGCAAAGTAGGGGGGGGGGAGGCAAATAAGTGGAGCTTCCACTTTTGGGTGGAACTTCGCTTTAAATGTCATATCCCTGCCCAAGCTGCACTGTTGTCATGTGCCAATACTAGGCTGGGCTGGAAGATAAATATGTAAGTGATGAGAGCTGCATTCTTGTGTGTGTATGTGTGTGTGTATACACAGTATATATGTGTATATGTGTGTGTATATAATATATATATATATATACATACATACATACATACACACACACACACACAGAGTATATCTGATATATATATATATATACACACACATATAGCAGAATGAAGATACAGTGTGTGTATGTATATATATATATATATATATATATATATATATATATATATATATATAATGCCTCTCCCATCACTTACTTACATGTATAAATATTTTTCTCATTTCTTTTTTTTCATTCCTTTTATTGGGATGTGGGTCTGTGATTTCTGTGCCTTCAATCTTCCAATATGTAAATCCTGCCCTGGGAAAAACTCTTCAAACAGACAGACTTCTATCATAATACAGGAAGACAGGAAGTGAACTGGGTGGGAACCAGAGAGGTGGTGAACCTTCACCTCTCACTTCCTGTAAGGCCTAGTCTGAAAGGGAAAGCATGGCATGGTGGAGACACTCTGGGCCAGATTCTCATACATTCGCGCTGCTCCTGGGCAGCGTAATATATGAGATCTACGTTACACTGCCGCAGGTCTACAGGTTTACATCCTGATTCTCAGAACACTTACCTGTAAACTTGCGGCGGTGTAGCGTTAGATTGCTCGTCGCAAGCCCGCCCAATTCAAATGGGGCGGGCACCATTTAAATTAGGCGCGCTCCCGCGCCGAGCGTACTGCGCATGCTCCGTCGGGTAAATTACCCGACGTGCATTTCGCTAAATGACGTTGCCCCGACGTAATTTGCCTAGATGTATACGTAAATGGCGTCCAGCGCCATTCACGGACATCTTACGCAAACGACGTAATTTTTATTGAATTCGACGCGGGAACGACGGCCATCGTTAACATTGGTTGCGCCTGCTAATTAGCAGGGGCAACCTTACGCGTCGCGTACGCTACGCAAACGACGTTAATTCGCTGCGTCGACCTCGCGTATGTTCGGGAATCGCCGTACTTACCTCATTTGCATAGACGACGGGGAAAAGCGACGATGCGACACCTAGCGGCGGGAAAAAAAAATACTTTTAAGATCTGACAGCGTAACAGCCTTACGCATGTCAGATCTAATGGGTACCTATGCGCAACTGATTCTGAGAATCAGTCGCATAGATACCCGGGGCCAGATGAGGTGTTACGACGGCGCTAATGGTGTTGCGCCGTCGTAACGCCTTTGAGAATCTGGCCCTCTGTATTCTGGATGGATTCTCCTGGATTAAAGGTATGTCTTCTATTAAATAATATTAGAATTGTGACAGTTTGGTGCATGAGTTAAGTTTTATTTGTCTATTTCCTGCTGAATAGTTCTCATTCTGTGTGCATTCACAGTTACCATGCAGCATGTGCACAGTAATGTAATATTACAGAGCTCCTCTTCCACAGCATGTCACTCTGCTTCATATAATATGTATGGCTTCCATGTTATATCCAGTGACTGTGTAGCATACTTTCAGTGCACATTGCTGCATATAATATTATATGGCTTCCATTCTATATCCACGCATCATGCAGCATAGGGGTTGATTTACTGAAGGCAAATCCATTTTGCACTACAAGTGCACTTGAAAATGCAGTCGCTATAGATCGGAGGGGAAGATCTGAAATGAGGGGAAGCTCTGCTGATTTTATCATCCAATCATGTACAAGCAAAAATGTTTTTTTTTATTTTTTTTCATGTCCCCTTCAGATGCACTTGTAGTGCAAAGTGGATTTGCCTTTAGTAAATATACCCCATTATAATGTCAGGGCACAGTGCTACCAATGTTTTATGTCTCCCTTCCCTTTTGCATATTATTATCTGCCCTGCTACTAGGTGCCAACATATATGGATTTTTCCATACAGATACCAATTATGGGCCACCTTTCAGGCCGATAACAATATGAGGTACTGATATTCTGTTTACATCCAGCTGCCCCAGAAGTAGCCTGATATCAGTTGACACCTAGGCCTTTTTTTGTATTCTAACAGCCACTGGCCACTGTCAGAATACAGGAAAAAAGAGCAGATAGCAGGGGAATCAATAACCAGGTTGCTATTGACTATTTAAAATTGCAGTAGCCAATAGCTAGTGGGCTATTACACCCGCCCACTGCCTGTTGTCAATCAGCAAAGGAGAGGATTTGAAGGAGAACATTCTTCTTCAGGTCTTCCTCTGCTGATTGACAACAGGCAGTGGGAAGGGGGCGCAATAGTCAGCCTAATTTTAAAATTGAAACAGCCAATGGCAGTCTGGCTATGGTTCCCCCCACTACCTGCTGTTTACATTCAGCTGCCATCAAGTTAATTGTGCAGAAAGAGGTTAGCGGTGTCTGGGGTGTGTGTGTGTGGGGGGGGTGGATGGGGGGTGTGGAGGTGGAAAGCTAATTTTTTTTTTTTTTTGGGGGGGATTCTGGCAGATGGGCCGCTGTCAAAGCACCTGACCAAGACTGACAACTGGTGAATGGAAAACCGGAATAAGCACTTGGAAGAAGAAAACCGACAACCGAGACAACTTGCCTTTGGTAAGCGGACAACTTAATTACGATGGTGGGCACCTTCCG
Source organism: Rana temporaria (assembly GCF_905171775.1). Classification (NCBI taxonomy): domain Eukaryota; kingdom Metazoa; phylum Chordata; class Amphibia; order Anura; family Ranidae; genus Rana; species Rana temporaria. The sequence continues at coordinate 93,037,951 of NC_053497.1, forward strand.
TTTTTTTTTATATCACCGCATTCAACTGGCACTGTACCTGATCATCATATCTGCATCATCCTTCATTATTCATTTGGTCATCAGTGTTTGAGTTTTGTGGTGATATCATTAAGAACTTTTGAGGTTTGGTTTGCCAATTGTGTGCTGTTGGCATACAATTTTGGGATCACCAATTTGGTGTATTAACCTCTCATTGTTTATACATATAATTGGACATTCATTTTGTGAATTTATATACAAATTTTTCTGTGCACTCTGATTTTTTGTTTTTGTTAATTATTGTGCACTGTTTTTGGCATATCAGCCCCTGGATGCCAATCTTTCAATGTGAATTGGTATTGGTAAAATTGTTTTATTTTAATTTATTTTTTATCTATTTATTGTGTGTTATTCCACCAGTACTGCTGCCTTTTGTTATTTTTTTTTTTTTTTTATCTTTATTTTCTCTTTGACCAATCATTTGCCCTTTCATTCTACAGTGTTTTAAGGCAGAGTAAGGCAACCTTAGAGAGGTGGAGATCTACCTGAACAACATGGGAGAAGTCAAAGATCACAGGGCACAGTGTCTTCCAATGTTGCCTCCTCACACCTGACTAAAACCTATAATTGCCGTACTACCGCGCTGCAATCACGTGCCTTTCACTGCAATTATTGGTGTTAACATTTTGCCTCCTCACCACCTTGCAGAATTTCTCAGAGGCGCATTGGAGCATTGCATACCGCACTTGTGAATGAGCCCTTAGTTGCATTTGGCAATAGCACTTTTAAGGCTCATTCACATGTGAATTTGGGGGTGGTAAAACCCCGCCCCCAAGCCCCTACCCCCTTTAGCTGCTAAGTGGGAGGGGGTCAGGGTGCCATGGGAAGTGGATGCTTGAGAGTTACTATTAGCTCTCAAGCAACCAGAAACAACAGTACCAATGGGGATCGTTGGGCAACTGGGAGTTTACTGTACTACATTCAGTATAGTATCAGTGAGTGCACTCAGGTAACTACATACTATATACACAAGTAGGATTTTTGTTTTGTGGAACATCCTTACTTTTAACTTGGGTGAAACCCTCCTGGAATATTTTTGATCTAGTGGGGGGGTCAGCAGCAGACTGGAGAAAAACCCTCTAATCATGTAAAAGTACATTTTTCCACAAGTCATCAATTTCTAACAAATGAAATGTATGGATATAGTGAGAAAATAGGCCATTATGTTACTTAAAAAGTTTTTATGCATTTCCATAGATTTGCCTGGCGTAATGGATACTTTGAAAACCACAAGAGCGCAGCTAATAGTACTGAAGAATGATGGTGGAAGTTCATCCTGTGTGGGTGTATCGTGTGCATCACCTTCTGTCCCGTCTGAAGAGTTGAGCTCATCTCCTTGTCAAGTGTCATACTCAAGGCCTAAACAGGTAGGTTTTCTTTTGGTACCGAAACATTAAAACATATTTTTTTTAAATATCAAACATGTCCAACTCCTATTTACCTGCTCTGTGTAAGGGTTTTTGTACAGAGCAGCTCAGATCCTTCTCTTCTCAGGTCCCATGCCAGTGCTCCTGAACCAGAGCTCTGTGTGTCCAATCACACACTGAGCCTTGCCTTGGCCCCATCTCCTAATTCGCTCACTGGCTGTGATTTATAGCATCGGGAGCCAATAGCTCCCACCGCTACAGAAGGCCAATCAGCAGTGCAAGTCCCTGGAGAGACAAGGCTCTCATGGACATCGCTGGATCGAGAGGGGACTCATGTAAGTATAGGGGGGCTGCTGCACACAGAAGTTTTTTTTTTTTACCTTCATGCATAGGATACATGAAGGTAAAAACCCTTGTGTCTTTACAACCACTTCAATAAAAAGTAACCTTTAAGGCGGTGCCTCCAAGCGGCTGACAGATGGAGAGAAGCGGGTACAGTTAAACCCTATAAAAACCTCCACTTTTGACATGTAGACTGTAAGCCAATTTGACTGTTGTGTCAAAATGAGATATCTTGCTCAGTCTGGTAGTAGTCTGAACTAATAAGGCAAGTTGTAGGCAAGATGTTGATTTTTATACTGATTTTTGAAAAGTCTACAATATTTTGATGTTTTTATACATGCTTAATTTTGTTAGTTTTATTTACTCAGCTGCATCTGTTAGACCCCTTTCACACTGAGGCAGTTTTCAGGCGTTTTAGCGCTAGAAATGGCCTCTAAAAAGCTCATACAACTGCATCTCTTTCAGTGCAATGAGTCATTTCACACTGGGGCGATGCGCTTGCGCAACATTAGAAAAAGTCCTGCAAGCAGCATCTGGGGCGGGTTGGGAGCACTATAAATAGCGCTCCTAAAACGCACCTGCCTATTGAAATTAATGGGCAGTGCTTCCAAAGCACCCTAAAAGCGCATTAAAAACTGGACTTTTTCCCTTTAAAAAAAAAAAAACGCCTAAAAAGTCCTACAAAAACACTGCAAAACCGCCGGAGCTTTAGCATCGCTGCAGTGTGAAAAGGGTCTTATATGACTTTTGATTCACAGGGAAAATCTAATAAGTCTAATATTTTCTATTTACTTTTTAAAGCTGCTACTTTGGCAAAGTTTCCTGGGACTTCATAAGCTGTGATCAGTGACGCTGTTACGAGAAAAATTGCGGTGTTGAAATATCACCTGAAGGGAAACATCAGGAACCTCAGCAGAATACCACAAACTTTTATGTCATTAATGTCATTTACCACAGTTAACACCACTTTCTATTCCCTGTGTTGTAGTTTTTGTATATTTACATAATAAAGTTGTGTGTATTGTACTGTGTTATTGTTTTTTTTTCCAAATGTTTGCTAGTTTTATAGGCCTACAATATATAAAATACAATATATAAATACACAGCATTTCAAAATGTAATAGGAATGTATTTTTTAAAATTTTGCATTCAGAAGTACATTTACATTTATATTTAAAATATATTTTAAAAAAACATTCTTAATATATTTTTCCGAAATATATTGCCATATATTTGAAATGCTACAATTTTGGCCAGATTCAATATATTTCAAAAATATATTTCAATATATTTGTGCATATATTTCGGAAATGCATTGTGAAATATGTTGCAAATATATTCATAAATATATGTTAAATGTACTTCTGAATGCATTTAGCAATATATTTTTGCAGCCATAAATATATTGCAAAGTGCATTTTGGAATGCATTGTGAATATATTCATAAATATATGTGAAATGTACTTCTGAATGCATTTAGCAATATATTTCTGAATATATTCACAATGCATTCCAAAATGCACATTGCAATATATTTATGGTTGCATAAATATATTGCTAAATGCATTCAGAAGTACATTTAACATATATTTATGAATATATTTGCAACATATTTCACAATGCATTCCAAAATATATTCACAAATATATTGAAATATATTTTTGAAATATATTGAATCTGGCCAAAATTGTAGCATTTCAAATATATGGCAATATATTTGAGAAAAATATATTAAGAATGTTTTTTTAAAATATATTTAAAATATATTTTACTTCCACATGGGAAAATATAAAAATTTAATTTGGGTACAGTGTTGCATAACTGCACAATTGTCATTCAAAGTGTGAAAGTGCTAAAATTGGTCTGGGCAGGAAGGGGATTTAAGGGCCAAATCCACAAAGATTGTGCCTAACTTAATTTTTTCCATTTAAGTTACACTGCCTTAAAATTTCTACCTAAGTGCCCGATCCACAAAGCACTTACCTAGAAATTTTGGGCTGTGTAACTTAAATTCCGCCGTCGCAAGGCGTTCCTATTCAAATGGGGGCGATTCCCATTTAAATTAGGCGCGCTCCCGCGCCGGCCGTACTGCGCATGCTCGTGACGTCATTTTCCCGACGTGCATAGCGCGAAATTACGTTACGCCGAGCTTTGTGGATTGCGACGGGTCAATAAAGTTGCGTCGGAAAAAAAAAAATACGGCGGGAAAAAAAATTTCAAAATTTAAAAAAAATTGCGTCGCTGGACAGAAAGGTCTGCTTTTACATGGCGTACTAACTTTACACCATGTAAAAGCAGCCCTAATTTTGCGTATGCAAACTAAAACTTACAGAGAAAAAACGAACCTGAAAAGCTTCGTGGATCTCCGTAAGTGCTAATTTGCATACCCGAGGTGGCATTTCGACACGAAATGCCCCCAGCGGCGGATGCGGTACTGCATCCTAAGATCCGGCAGTGTAAGTCCCTTACACATGCCGGATCTTCTGCCTAACTATGGAAAACTGATTCTGTGGATCAGTTCCATAGTTAGGAACAGGAATACGACGGCGTAACAGCAATTACGCCGTCGTATCCCTTTTGTGGATTTGGCCCTAAGTGCCCAGTAAGCAGGTTGTTACTAAACAGTCATACTTACTATAAATGGAAATCAAAACTGCTTAATCACTTCAGCCCGGAAAGGATTTATCCCCTTAATAACCAGGCCATTTTTTGTGATACAGCACTGCGTGATTTTAACTAACAATTGTGCAACGCTGTACCCAAATAAAATAGATTTCCTTTTTTACCACAAATAGAGCTTTCTTTTGGTGGTATTTGATCAACTCTGTGGTTTTTATATTTTGCGCTATAAGAAGAAACAGACTATGAGATACATTTATGGGCCCGGATTAAGATAGCCTTTATGCCGGCATATCTATTGATACGCCACATAAGTGCTACGAAGCGCCGGTGTATCTTCTTTCTGCAGGTCGTTCAGAACACGGCTGTGCGTCTGGTGACTGGAAAAAAACATGGGAATCAATCTCCCCATCACTGAGAAGCCTTCACTGGCTACCAGTGAAAGACAGAATCACTTTCAAAGCACTCTGTCTAACGCATAAATGTATTTGGGGAAATGCCCCCCAATACCTATGCGACAAAATAAAAGCCTACAACCCCAATCGCACTCTGCGATCCTCCAACCAAAATTGACTCCAAATCCCCAAAACCAGATACAAGTCCAAAGGAGAAAGAATATTTGCTGTCCAAGGCCCTCGACTTTGGAACACTTTGCCAACCTCCATTCGGTTGGAGGAGAACCACTTGGCCTTTAGGAGAAAGATCAAAACCCACCTCTTCTGAGCTCAAGGGAGAAGTGGTCAAACAAGCGCCCAGAGGCGATTCAGTTCGCATGTGTAGCGCTATATATAAGTTTTTCACTCACTCACTCACTCACTCAGAAAGCTAGATACGCCAGAATTTCCCTGAGATCCGACTGGCGTAAGTGTCTTACTGCCGTATCTTAGGCTGCATATTTACGCTGGCCGCTAGGTGGCGCTTTCGTATATTCACGCAATGAATATGCTAATTAGGTAGATAGGCCGATTCAGAAACGTAGTTTTTTTTTTCCGGCGTAAAGTTACCCCTGCTATATGAGGCGTAGTCAATGTTAAGTATGGACGTTGTTCCCGCGTCGAGTTTTGAAAATTTTATGTCGTTTGCGTAAGTTGTTTCGCGAATAGGGCTGTACGTAAGTTACGTTCACGTCTAAAGCAATGAGGATTTGTGGCGTAATTTCGAGCATGTGCACTGGGATTTTTTAACGAACGGCACGGGGTCACCATTCATTTAAATAAAACACGCCCACATCATCCCCATTTGAATTAGGCGGGCTTACGCCGGACCACAGACGCTACGCCGCCGTAACTAAGGGCACAAGTTCTTTCTGCATACGGAAGTTGCGCCCTAAGTTACGGCGGTGTACAGTATCTGAGATACGTTACGCCGCGCCAAAAGATACTCCAATGTATCTGAATCCGGCCCATGGACTTTTTTTTATTGTTTTACTGGTAATGGTGGCGATTATCGTTTTTTAGTGGGACTGCGACATTGCAGCGGACAAATCTGACCCTAAGTGACACTTTTTGGGGACCAGTGGCACAATACAATGATCAGTGCTAAAATGAAAATGCACTGATCACTGTATAAATGTCACTGGCAGGGAAGGGGTTAATATCAGGGGCGTGTGTGGGGGAAGTACTGATAGGAAGAACACAGAGATCGCTGTTTCTGATTATTAGGAACAGAAGATCTCTGTATACTTCCCTGTCAGAACTTAGATCCCCATTCTACCCCTCTGGGGAGTGATCACTGGTGGTCGGCAGACATTGGGTATGTTGTTTCACGCAGTAGAGCCGCCTTACCCAATTACGTATGTAGTGGGTAGTCTTTAAGTGGTTAAATAAGATCTCAGTTGAATCCCTTAAATCATACATATCCAAATCTTCTATCCTGACTCTCGATAAACCGACGGCTTTTGAATTTTTATGCGCCCAGGGCCCCCACCAATTACACCTAATATCTTCTATTCACAGTATCCTCCATGGGTCAATCCCTCTTTCTGAAACCACACACCTTTACATGAGAAAGTGGTCCCACCTATTGGGTAAGCCTATTACGGTCCAAACCTGGGACAAGATTTGGTCTTCTACCTTTAAATCCTCTAAATGTGGGATCCATCGGGAAACGTCTATTAAAATTCTCATGTTTTGGTATAAAACTCCTGATGTAATTCACACATACGTTCCCTCAGTTCTACCACATTGTTGGCGTTCACCTCCCTTTTGGCGGGAGGTGAGGGTGCTGGTACAGGAGGTGATAGAAGTTTCTCTTCCATTTGATCCATTGAACTTTCTTTTGGGCCTCCCATTCCCAGGTCTAACCAAAAAAGCTAACCGCTTGGCCGCCTATATTTTATTGGCCGCCAAGAGGCTCATACCGTTGTGTTGGTTGTCTAGTGCCCCGCCTCCATGGCCCAGATTTCTCCACCTTGTGGCTGAAATTCGGAGGATGGAATATTTGACGGCCTCTGTTAACGACTCCATACCACAATTTGAAAAAGTCTGGGAACCTTGGGATCTCTCGAGATACGGGACCCCTGTGTCACTGCCCTCACCTTAGTATATGCTTTCCCTGTGTGTTTTTTTTTTCTTCTCTGTTTGTACCTCTAATGTATTCCTGAGAGTTGTTTTATATGATTCTGTAGCTTCATGCAGATCACTTCTGTGCTCTGCGTTCCTGGACACTATGTATATGTCATTTACTTTCATGTTCTTTTTTTTTTTTTTCTCTTTGTACAATTCTGTATCATCATTGTGTTGAACGTTTCAATACTTTGTACTTTGATACTGTGATGTCTTACAAAATAAGTCCTGGTGAAGGTGTCATGAAGGTCCTTGTTCACAGACCTCAGACAACTGTCTCTAAATTGTGTTCTTATGTAGTTACTCCACTGCATGAGCCCATAGCATTGACTACAAGATTGCATGTGCTATCTGATAAATGTTGTACACCCGAATATGGGGTTAGTGCAAGTAGATAGGTAGAGGCTGAAAAAAACAGGAGTGATGTAATCAACCTTTTGAACTACCTTTCACGATGTACTAACATGGACTTCTATATACTGTGTCCATGTTATATATTGTGTCTGATGTTGTGAAGCTTGCTCGCACATCTTGATTCTTGATGTACTGATATGTAACCTAACAAGGTTTTTTTTTGTTTAGATCTCCTTTTATTTACATACCTGTATATGTAGCCTTCTATCTTTTTATGTTTACCCTCTTCTATCCCATGCAAATGTGGGTTTTTGTATCCCAAAATGTTCAATAAAGAAACATATAAACAAAAAAAACAGGAGTTCAGAGGCACTGAGGTAAAAGATAAAAAAATTATGAAAACTGTATTTTATGAAAAAATATGGCAATTGTTTATGGGACACACTATTTTAGCACATTTATAGGATATAGGCAGCAATGTATAAACTGACATGGTTTCAACAATTCACTACTCACAACAACAAATTGTGAGTAGAGTATGATATGGGTATAAATACTAATCAATTGATAATTGGACTATGTTACAGTGGTGGATCCTAGTGCTGCAGATGCTAATGTCTTCATATGCACACTTTAAAGGGGTTGTAAAGGTAAAAAATGTTTTCCCTAAATAGCTTCCTTTACCTTATGGCAGTCCTCCTTCACTTTACCTCATCCTTCGATTTTGCTTTTAAATGTCCTTATTTCTTCTGAGAAATCCTCACTTCCTGTTCTTCTATCTGTAACTACACGTAGTAATGCAAGGCTTTCTCCCTGGTGTGGAGAAAGCCTCTTGAGGGGGAGGGGGCGAGCAGGAGAATAAGGACATTTAAAAGCAAAATCGAAGGATGAGGTAAGTGAAGGAGGACTGCACTAAGGTAAAGGAAGCTATTTAGGGAAAAAAATGTTTTCCTTTACAATCCCTTTAACCACTGTTGCTGTATTTGCGGGTGTGTGTGGGGGGGAGACCTTCACCTGGAAGTGGAGTGGGTACCTGTCAGAAAAAAATAAACCTCCAAAAGTGTTAGAGGAAGGGGGAGGAGGGGGAAAAGCAGAACTTTTCTTTTTGGTGAAGTTCCACTTTAAGTCCCCATTACAGAAATTTCTCTTAGTTCCTGCCAGGACAGTAAAAGATGAGCAATGTATCTTATGCCAACAGGGACAAAAACCATGGGGCACAGACCGAAATATAAAAGAGTTGCTGAACTTCAGTCTTTGCACATTGGTTGTGCATATGCCTTAAGGTTTCTTTCCTATCACTATATCACTACAATCAATTGAATCAGCCATCACTGATTCTATTGTGTGCTACAAGCAGATAGAGCACAGATAGAAGCTCTTGTGTAAATTAAAGTTGCAATCATTCCTTGTGGTATTAACTAATAAATATGTTGTAATAAGTTAAGTTTAATCATTTTAAAATTAATGATGACAGTTAAAGCAACCTCAAAAGGGGGGGCGTGGCTTTCGCACACACGGAGATGGCCGATTGAGCAGTGAGCTCCGCCATCCAGACCGGACTAAAGCGACAAAACAGGGCGAATCCGCTGCAGTACACAGCCATTACCTGCCTGATCATACCCCCTACATTCCGCAGCAACGATGTCCCGCAAACGGATCCAGGACAGAGGCCTAAAACGGCTGGAGGCCTTTCAGCCTCGCCGCCGGGACCAAGATGGCGCCACAGGAGCTGCGGTGAAACAATCACTATCCTATTGTGAGCCCCCAGGAGCCCATCCACAGAGCTCGTTTTCTGGAATGCCACCTTATCTGCCCCAGGATGACTGCCCTGCGACCCCGGTGTCCCAGAGCCTGGCGAAATCAAGGATGCAGATGGATCCCTCGGACCAGGCCTCAGACACAGTGAGTACAGGCCTACACAATGCCTCTGCCATTTCCTCACTAGTCTTCCATAGCACAATCTCTGGGCAACCGGTGCTAGACAGCACTATGAAAGACATGCTCATGTCACTACAATCGTCTCTCATGACTAACCTTTCATCACTGATTAATAGATTTTCATTGGAAATGAAACACATGGATAACAGGGTGCAGTTTATGGAAACCAAAATGGAGGAATGTACTGGGACAGTTAATGATTTAGTAGATGCATGCAATGACCAGAAGGAGGATTCTCTCTGGATTAAAGCAAAACTCGCAGACTTGGAGGACCACTCCAGGCGCATTAAGGTTAAAATATGCGGGATCCCTGAATCATCCAACCCAAAGCTGCACAACTTTGCTACCACACTATTTTCTACCATGCTCCCGGAGCTCTCCCCAATTGAGCTTACAATTGATCGCATACTCTGATATTCAACTCTATGCTGATCTATCTCAATATAAGCTCCAAATGAGGAGGCAACTGAAAACCATAACCAAAGCCATGAATAACCACAAAATTATCTACAAATGGCGCTACCCAGCGACCATTTTGGTCACACATAATGGTATTCCCCATACTATCTCCACCCTGGAGGGAGGAATGAAACTACTACATTCATGGGGCATCTTGCCTGATCCCTCACTCAAGCATCTAGACCCCAATGCCCCTCCTAATCCGTTTACCTTTGGCACTGATTGGGGGAAACACAAGAGCAACCACCGCTGATCACCGAGCCCTACAATACTACTTTAATCGTCTGACCTGGTCCTGTCTGGATATGCGCTTGAACACCTGCTTACTGAACTTTCCCCGTTACTAGTCAGCTGCTCACCAGAGCGGTTCCCGCTGACACACCTGTGCTAGTTTTGTTTTTATTTGTTCCTTTGTTAAAGACTAGTTTTCTTTTTTTTTATTTCTTTTTTTTTGTTATCCTCGCTTGCATATTGCTGCCGAGTTTGCGCAGTCACCTGCTCTAGGTGAATTCAGAAAACCTACACAGAATTTTGTTGAGACTCTGCTCTAACTTACTGACCCGGACGGGCGGTATATTATCCTGGTATGTACGCTCAACAATGTACTTTACACCCTGGTCTCCGTCTACGCCCCAAACCATGGTCAAATGACTTTTCTTAAGAAAACTCTGCGAGCAGCCCGGAAAATTCAACAAGGTCAATTACTGATGTGTGGTGACTTTAATATGGTCCCAAACAACACAATGGACTCCACTGCAGGAACTAAAAGATGTGCTTCTCCTCTAGAAGCATTTATCAATGCCAATGATTTGTATGACATGTGGAGGTGCTGTCATGCGAGTGAGAGAGATTTCACATTCCTCTCGCCGCGTCATAACACCTACTCACGTATTGATTTGTTTTTAGCTGACAATGGGTTGTTGCATAACATTTCAAACTCTTCTATTCTTGCCACCACCTGGTCAGACCATGCCCCTATTATCCTTACCATTTCTGACGATTTTCATCCACCCAATTCCTATATCTGGACGGTTAACAATTATCTACTTAACACACCATGTTATGTATAGTATTTCTCGCTCAATCAGGGGTCCGTGTCCGATCCGCTGGTGGTATGGAATGCCCACAAAGCTGTCATTCGAGGGGTTTTTCTCCAAATGGATGCCAGAGCTAAGAAAAAAAGAACCCAACGTCTAGATAAACTTACAGCAGACATAACTACCACTGAATCCCAGAATAAAAGTAACCCCTCCGCGTTCTTACTATCTAAAATATTCACTCTACGCCATGACCTAAGGGCCCTTCTTCTTGAAAAACATGTGAAAGCTTATAAAACATTTAGGGCCACTTCATACACCACAGGGAACAAGGCAGGCAAAAGCAATGTCCCTAAGGGTTAAAGGCCACAGCGCCAAAACAAAAATTCCCTACATACATCACCTCACACAATGAAAAACTCCTTAAACCCCAAGAAATAGCGTACTATGCAGATCTGTATAATCTCAAGGGTGACCCAACCACAACCCAACCCTCACCTGCTATGATTCAAAACTTCCTAGAGACACTAAACCTACTGTTTGTAACCCCCCAACAACTCTTAGACCTGAACAAATTACCCAACGCCAAATCCCCTGGCCCCGACGGCTTTACTGGGGAATACTACAAACAATTCAAGAATTCTCTGGCCCCTACTATGTGCCAAACATTTAACTTAGCTACTGCCTCCGCATCTTTCCCTCCTGAAATGCTCAAAGCCATGGTGGTGACTTTGCCCAAACCAGGCAAGGAACCCACTTCAGCGCAAGTATTCTCTGCGGATGCCCTTTCCGCCCCCTCCAGAATATCCAATGGCATGAGACAAGGTTGTCCATTATCACCCATCATTTTCAATCTTGTCATGGAACCATTAGCAGAAAGAATAATATCTAATACTTCAATCTCTGGTATACCCCTGGCAGGTCAGGAACATAAAATAAGCCTGTTCGCAGATGACGTAATCCTCATGATCACAGACCCTGTCCGCTCTATCCCGAATGTCCAGAGGATGCTGGCCTGGTTCAGTGATGTTTCCTATTACAAAGTCAATGAAACAAAATCATACATACTTGACCTAGGCCTGGACGCGCCCACTAGCCAATGACTCAAATCACAATTCCCTTACGTTTGGGCGGACCAGAGCATAACATATCTAGGCATCCAGCTGACTAAATCAACTAAAGCATTGCTCTCAACTAATTATTTACCGATCTGCTCTAAACTGCAAGCCGATCTCACCAGGCTGGCGTCCTTTGAATTCTCTTGGATGGGACGACTAGCAGCGTTCAAAATGTTCCATCTTCCCCAAATGCTATAACTATTCAGAACTATTCCCATACCTCTACCCCTTAGTTACTTCAAATCCCTACAGACGATTTTATCCAAATTTATTTGGCAAGGTAAGAAAGCCAGATGCGGCCACTCTCAGTTAATTATACACCACATGGCGGGAGGAATGGGATATATTGATTTTCAGGACTACTACATGGCCTCTATCCTCACTCAATCAAAGGAATGGTTCACAATCTCCCCCCCAACCATGTTATGGGGGCAAATTGAAGCAACCATGATACCAGGAGGTAATTTATCCTCCTGGCTGTTTGCATCTTTATTAGGAAAAAAACCTCTTACCCAACTGTCACCAACCATAGCAGCAACCATCAAAGTCTGGTCCAGATCTTCCAAACTCTCAAGCTCTTACCCCAATCAATCAACATTACCTATTCCCATTGACACCTTGCATCATCTAATAGAGTCATCATCCTATGCAGGATGGAAATGCAAGGGAATAACATTTTTGTCAGATCTTGCAGATAAAGGTAAAATTAAACCGTTTTCCACGCTCCTAACGGAATATCATCTTCTACAGTCTGACAGGTTCCTATATATTTGCACCCAACACTGCCTTGCCTCACTCAAAACTTGGTCATGGAAGATCCCTCAGATGGCCTGGATCTTCATTAAATCCTCCACAGCTTTGCGGAAGGGCATATCCTTGTTCTATAACATTCTACACCAAAAAACTACCTTTACTAGCTCCACAGCCCTACTGCGATGGGAGAAAGACCTAGGTCAAAACTTCTCACATCTTAAATGGGAAAAGGCTTGCCAAGCCACATATAAAGCAACATGCTGCTCATCCCTTTGGGAACTTGCATTTAAATTAACACATCATTGGTATCTGACCCCCGATAGATTGTCCAAGTTTAGTACAGCACTGTCGAACTCCTGCTGGAGGAACTGCGGGCATAGTGGTAACCTACTTCATACATTCTGGCACTCAGTGTTCAAGTTAATATCTGACAGGGGTGTGGCTTGGCGCGCAGCGTGGATGGATGCTGAATAGAGGAGCTCCGCCATCCAGGTGATCTCGGCTGCTAAAACGCCCGGTTTTCGGCTGAATATGTCCACGCAAATCAAGAGGGGCCCCCACAAACGTTCTCTGTGATCAATGGGCACCCCCAAAAGCAAGGCATCCCCGGCTAACTTGAATAAATTTTGCTACAGCGGCGACAGCAAGAGATCCAAGATGGCGCCGATGGCTCATGCAGGGAGGGAGATCTGGAGGATGACGAGATTTCTCTGCCTGCATCAGAAGACTCATCCAGAGGTAACATTGCCCATGATCAACCCCTGAACTATGCTATGATGATGGACATAGCTAATGACATTAAAAGCTCATTCGCAGCGGCAATCACAGACATAAAATCTGAGCTGCAGAGATTGTCTGAACAAATGGCGGTGGGAAAGAGAGCAGGGAGGGGGAGACACAGAGCCCTAGTCAGACTTGATGATATAGTGATCGATCACTCACAACACCTGATCGACATGAACAGGCAAATTGAGGACCTGGATAATAGGGGGAGAAGGCACAAAATTAGGGTGAGGGAGGTCCCAGAAACTGTCATCCCTGAGCAGATTAAGCCAGCCCTCTCCTCCATCTTTAATGGCCTCCTAGATAGGCCTGAAGTCTCCCCCATTGAATACAACAGGGCCCACAGAGCCTTCAGACCACGAGCTCCTGATAACAATCCCCCCAGGGATATCATTTGCTGTCTCCCGAATGTCAGTCTTAAAGAGGAGATTCTACAAAAAGCCAGAGCGAACAAACAAGTTGTGTTTAATGGCGCAGAGGTTCAGCTTTTTCAGGACCTGTCCCCCATAACACTGAAAAATAGAAGGGCATTGAGACCACTACTGGAAGTCTTGAGAGAGAGGGGGTTTTGCTTATCGATGGAAGTTCCTGTTCGCTCTGCAGATTGCCCCAGTAGATCTGCCTGAATGGTACGCTGAGTTCTGCTTTCCTCCTGCCATTAACAATATGCCTCCCAAACAAGGGCCCTCCCCTGCCAAATCCCCATATCGTCAGGGACAACAATGCAGAAATTCTGACAGAAACAACTACAACTCCCCTGCTGCCAAGAGTTCCCATCTGATGAATCCTGAATAATGGGTCACCTCATTGTCACCTCGCATAGATAACCATTATCATTAGGAGATCTTTTTGTCAACAAGGATTTTCTTTGATTTTTTTGTTTTTTTTTCACATGACTTTTTCTTTTGACCACAGGCAGAATAACTTGAACAGTTATATTTTATTTTTCCCTTTGTTTTCTTTCTTTTTTTTCCAACTCACCACTAGATGGCATACTAGAGACATTTTAAGATTACACTGCTGTATTAAAGCGGATGTGCCATGAAAAAAAAATATTAAAAGCCAGCAGCTACAAATACTGCCGCTGCTGACTTTTAATATTAGGACACTTACCTGTCTTGGAGTCCAGCGCCGTCTGCAGCAGAGGACGAGCGACCCCTCATCACTCGTCCTCGGTGAGGGAACCAGGAAGTGAAGCACTCCGGCTTCACTACCTGGTTCCCTACGACGCATGCGCGAGTTACGCTGCACCGCTGATTGGCTCCCGCTGTGCTCTGGGAGCCGAGTGTTCCCAGAGCACAACGGGGGAGGACGGGAGGTGACGTTCTTGCCCGCCATCTGCCCAAGACTGTGTGGCCGGAAGTGGGTGCAAATACCTGTCTTTAGACAGGTATCTGCACCCCCCTCCTCCCTGAAAGGTGTCAAATGTGACACCGGAGGGGGGGAGGGTTCCGATCAGCGTGAGTTCCACTTTAGGGTGGAGCTCCGCTTTAAGTGTCCTGCACACTTTCTCCTATTTCCAAAGGTTATGTCCCTTGCTATACAATCTATAAGACTGATTCAGTTTGCTGTTTTACATAGCAGTTTAACTCGCCCAGTATCTCCTCTATGATTACCAATAGAGGGCCAAAAAAGCTATCTCCTCACGCCAATTCTGCCTTTTTAGATATTACAATGGATTAATATGTTTGTTATCTGAGACTCCAAAGGCAGTGACGGGGAGAAGGCACTATGAAAGTAATCATTCTTGCTGGGACATCTCCGGATTATTAAGCTTATACCAATAATACTATGTTACACCTAACAAAATAAGGGAAATAGCTTTTGATCTAACAACGGAATGTTTAGCCAGTTTTTTGTTTCTCTCACCATTATAGTTGTTTTCATGAGGTTTTGTGTTTATTGACAATTCTGTTGTTCTAGCACCCCAATATGGCTTTTTCTGCATCTGAGTCTGTTAGATGCTCAACCTAACTGTGAGTACTTTTTCAGAAACTCTTCTGTTGGTAACAAGAGATGCCTCCACCTAACTGAAAGGCCATACCTACTATCAGTCGAAGCATTTTTTTTTTTTTATTATTTTTTTTGTTTTGTTTTGTCACCTTCTCAAACGAGAAATGCCTGAATAACCCTTTTTATTCTTCTGAAGACATCGCACTCCCACCTATAGGATTACTGTGCTTGCTGCAATGTTTGTAACTCCAATGTTATGTTATGTTGTTTATAATGTAACCTCACTGTTTTGCTTTTCATTGACAAATGCATATACCAACCAGCAGGTGCAATAGACCACCTGCATCACGTGCCAGCAAGGCACATTCCTTGTTCCTCCTAGCAGAGGGACTCATATATGATCTGTGCACATTTAATTATTATTGCTATATGTGTCACAATTTTATATTGTATGGTATTTGATTTTCATTACTGTTAGTCATTTTAAGCGCTACACATATATATTCCTTTGCAGCTGAGAGAGAGCCCAGGAGAAGAGAAGCGCCAATTAGATGGGGTAAGTCAGTGCACCAGACCCGCCAGCCGACCGACCGATGGGAGGAGTTTACTGTTTTCCGCCCCCCAAAGAAAATAACCACCGGTGGAGATAACCCTCTTAAAGTATAAATATAGCATTTTCTTTCTTTTTAGGTTTAGTTAAAATTATGTCATTCATGTCAAAATTCATCTAGTGTCTCTATCCCCTTTCAGAAAAGATATCCCGTCAGCATCCTCACTTCTTGTTTTCTTGATTGGTGTTGCTTGGGACTAGGGATGAGCCGAACACTCCCCCGGTTTGGTTCGCAGCAGAACATGCGAACAGGCCTAAAATGTATTTAAACACGCAAACACCGTTAAAGTCTATGGGACACGAACGTGAATAATCAAAAGTGCTAATTAAAAGGCTAATATGCAAGTTATTGTCATAAAAAGTGTTTGGGGACCTGGGTCCTGCCCCAGGGGACATGTATCAATGCAAAAAAAAGTTTTAAAAACAGACATTTTTTTGGGAGCAGTGATTTTAACCACTTCAGGACCTGCACACGACTATATAAGTCCTCTTTTTGAAGGGGGATATCTCGGTAACAGCAGCAGCTGCTGCCACAACCGAGACATTGGGCCATATTCTCAGAGAAGTTACGATGGAGTAAGTCAGATACTCCATTGTAACTTCCTTTTTAGGCCAGTGTATCTATGCTCCTGATTCTCAGAATCATTTTTGCATAGATACACTTAAGATCCGCCATCTTACACTGGCGGATCTTAAATGCAATGACGCCGGCCGTCGCTAGATGGCATTTACGTGAAGGAGTCATTTGCATATGCAAATGATCCTTCTACGCCGATTCCCGAACGAGTTTGCGTCGCGTAACCGTCGCTAATGTCGTTTGCGTAAGCGGAAACTTACCCCTGCTATATGAGGGGTAAGTTTCCGCAAGTCTCGCGTAGGCCATGTTACGGATGGCGTCGGGTCCCCGTCGTGTTTTTTCGTCGGATACGTCGTTTACGTAAGTCGTTCTTGAATACGACTTTACGTCAATGACGCACACGTCGGCGTCATTGACGTTTTCCGCCGAGAACTGGAGCATGCGCACTGGGCTTTTTGCAGCCCGGCGCATGCCCAGTTCTTTTGCATCGGGGGCGCGCTTCATTTGAATTGAAGCCGCCCCCTTGGAGATCCGCCAGGCTACGCCGGGACGCTTACACTCCGCTGTCCCAACTTATGGAGCAAGTGGTTGGGGAATACAACACCTGCTCCAGTAAGTTGGGACAGCGGAGTGTAAGTGCCCTAAGCGAAGCAGGCGGAGATTCTTGGAGAATATGGCCCATCATCTCTTCAAGCGCCGGCCTGTTTACAGCGCCCACGTATGAAAACAGTGTTGAAACCACACGTGAGGTATCGCTGCGATCGTTATAGCGAGAGCAAAAATTCTAGCCCTAGACCTTCTCTGTAACTCAAAACATGCAACCTGTAGAATTTTTTAAACGTTGCCTATGGAGATTTTTAAGGGTAAAAGTTTGACGCCATTCCACAAGCAGGCACAATTTTGAAGTGTGACATGTTGGGTATCAATTTACTTGGCGTAACATGGGCTAGCACAAAGGTACTTTAAATAAATAGACAACACGATAATGTAATACAACACTTGCTGACTGGAACGGTCTGAGGGGCCGCTGCGTTCGGTCCCTTTTATCAACTTCTTTCGCGCGGGATATTCAGCTGTCCAAACGGCCAATCCGCAGCTCCGTCCTGACGACCAATCCCACGGCTGTTGCTGCCCAGGGACGGCGCGGATACCTGCAGGAAAAAACAGAGCAGGAGAACTGCACGCTCTCCCTTTGAGCCAGCCCATGTTGGTCCAGCTTATTGCTGTGACCTTTCATGGGCTAGCACAAAGGTACTTTAAATAAATAGACAACACGATAATGTAATACAACACTTATTTATTTAATCTTGGAATTTTTTATGGCCACGGTGTTATCCATAAGGGGTTAAAATGATTATTTAAATAAAATAAATAAGCCATCTTGGCTAAGATATGTTTTAACAAAGAATTAAATGGTGTCTATCCAGCCAAAGCTGGACGACTACTCCCCACTGGCCGGAGCCAGCAGAACAGCAGCTGGCTGAGGCCCCCCACCACCGTGGCTGATTCAATCAGGCTCTGTAGACCCATATTGAAAATGTCAAGGCCTATTGGCGATAAATGAACCTTATCACTACGAAACAAACCTGGGACAAACCCTTCCAATTTCGAGTGGCGGAATGACAAACCGCTGGACGAAATTAGAAATCTGTGAATAGTTCTGTTAAGTCTCCTCCGAATCCTGTCCAAATAGAACAGACCACTCTGAGGAGACGACAACAACCTAGGGATCATTTCGGAAAATGACAAAACCGAGAATGGAAACATGAGCTTTATCACGTGCAAATCCCTCTTCTTTTCGCACAACAATTCCCAAGTACTCAATTTACTTATATCATTAGCGCCAGCGTGTAAAACAAAAATTTGAGGGGAATGCCATATGCCGGCCAAATATGTTAAGTGTTCCTTAATATTCCGCCAACGTAAACCCCTAACACCACACCATAAAACTAAAAATGACTAAGGCCGCGTACACACGATCGGTCAAAACCGATGAAAACAGACTGAAGGACCGTTTTCATCAGATCAAACCGATCGTGTGTGGGCCCCATCGGTCAGTTAACCTTCAGTCAAAAAAATTAGAACTTGCTTTAAAATTTAACCGATGGATGCCTAACCGATAGGTCAAAACCGATCGTTAGTATGCAAAAGCATCAGTTAAAAACCTGCGCATGCTCAGAATCAAGTCGACGCATGCTTGGAAGCATTGAACTTTGTTTTTTTCAGCACGTCGTTGTGTTTTACGTCACCACGTTCTGACACGATCGGTTATTTAACCTATGGTGTGTAGGTACATCAGACCATCAGTCAGCTTCATCGGTTAACTGATGACAATGGTCCTTCGGACCGTTGTCATCGGATAGACTGATCGTGTGTACACGGCCTTAAATTCTAGACCTAAATTGGTGGAGTAGGATCTGGATCCCGAATGCTTGGCAGCCCAGAACACATATGAGTGACCTACTATCCACACAACCTTCCTGATGTGATCTGAAAAAGAAAATTACAAGATTAAAAGATTGGGGCAAACATATAACCTATATCTACCACTATCCCAACGACCTATATTTTTTTAACTTATCTTCAGAGAAACCCAGAGAGTCAGCTGTGGTGGCCGCCCCGATCCTAAATGAATGGGAAGAAAAGCGAAAACCAGATAGGTTCAAGCGTTTCAAACAAGAAGCAAAAACGGCCAAAAATTGATACCTAGTTAGAGGTGACAATTCCTTGTGAACAAAAAAGGAAACAGCAGACACGGGCCTGACGAACATATACTTCTTAACTTGCAAAACAGGACATAATGATTTGTTTGATGAACTGGATAGAGAGAACCAACGACCCTTCCCAACAGGGAAAGACTTAGACCTAAGGAAAAAAACAAGATGCGCTACACATAATATAAAAATACCCAAAACCGAATAAAATTAATTGTCCGTGAGTAATGTGAGGAGTTTAAATGAACAACAAAATATCAAAAAAAGTCCTTGATAAAGGCAAAACGTCCTTTCACCAGTGAATATGAAAAGAAAAATCCATGTTGATAAGTGACAATCCAATAAGAAGAGACCTCCACCAAACGAGTAATGAATCTGCTTACCAGATTCCCGGTGGTCTCTTAGTTAAAAGAAGACCCCAGGTAGCATGAAGATTTAAACTCTGGAGAGTAAAGGCTTGTGTGGACAATCCGGATGTCGATCTCTGTTACGCTCCCGTGTTGGAGGATACGATGACCATACCACATAAAAAACATAGGAGGCCACAATAGTGTAAATCCGTAAAAAAATTGATTTATTAAAAAATTAAGACAAAAACACACTTACAGATTAGCAGTGTTTGAAAGGCTTGTCAAGTTGAAGCTCCGGCCGGAAGCAGACCAGACAGCCCATCAATGGTGTGGAAAAATGCAGTCAACGGGGGGTGATACCGATGTGGATGCACGTTCCGCCCGACCTGGTTTCGCGACAAATCGCTTCCTCTGAGTGCCCCAGAGGAAGCGATTTGTCGCGAAACCAGGTCGGGCGGAACGTGCATCCACATCGGTATCACCCCCCGTTGACTGCATTTTTCCACACCATTGATGGGCTGTCTGGTCTGCTTCCGGCCGGAGCTTCAACTTGACAAGCCTTTCAAACACTGCTAATCTGTAAGTGTGTTTTTGTCTTAATTTTTTAATAAATCAATTTTTTACGGATTTACACTATTGTGGCCTCCTATGTTTTTTATGTGGTATGGTCATCGTATCCTCCAACACGGGAGCGTAACAGAGATCGACATCCGGATTGTCCACACAAGCCTTTACTCTCCAGAGTTTAAATCTTCATGCTACCTGGGGTCTTCTTTTAACTAAGAGACCACCAGGAATCTGGTAAGCAGATTCATTACTCGTTTGGTGGAGGTCTCTTCTTATTGGATTGTCACTTATCAACATGGATTTTTCTTTTCATATTCACTGGTGAAAGGACGTTTTGCCTTTATCAAGGACTTTTTTTGATATTTTGTTGTTCATTTAAACTCCTCACATTACTCACGGACAATTAATTTTATTCGGTTTTGGGTATTTTTATATTATGTGTAGCGCATCTTGTTTTTTTCCTTATGTTTTCACTGTTTCTATATATCCAGTAAGGTGCAGCTTCACTTTATCACATTTGATTATCACACAGTAGTATTTATTTTTCTACCACTCAATATATTAGCGCAGTTGCTTTCCCATTTTTTCACAAAGACTTAGACCTACAGAGGAAAAGATGAAGAAAACCTTCCTCAATACGAACGTGATCCGACCTCAGGAAAGGTAAAGAACTCTTGTTCGCAGACGTAAATTCCCCAATCCTAAGGGCTCCAAAGAAAGCGACTGAAAAGGCGACTAAAAAGGCAGCCCTAAAAAGAAGGGACTCAAATTCTGATGAACATACCTCATGAAGGGATACAAGGAGATCTACCAACAAAGCGACCAAAATGGGACGCCTATTGTCGATAGAAGGTTTGGACCTTCTAAAACCTTTGAGAACCTGTGTAACTTGAAAAAAGGAAGTTAAAGCTGGAAGACCTGCAAATTTCAGAAAAAATGAAACCCCAGCTAGAATTTTGCTCACTATATTAACCCCCAGAGGAAACCTGTGCAAGGGGTCCCATGTTGATCTGAGCCAACTCCCGAAATTTCTTGAACTGCAAACGAGACAAAGCGTCAGCAATATTATTATGCATACCAGCTATGTGCTCAGCTTTAAACCAAATGTTAAAATGCATACAGTGCAAGGCCAGAAATCGCAACAATTTTATCACCGGTTCAGATTTAGAAAATAATGCATTAATGGCAACAAAGACACCCTTTTTATCAGTGTGGACCAGTATCCTCCTGTTTTCAAAGGCTTCTTTCCAAACCACCACCGACACTATGACTGGGAATAATTCCAAAAGGACAAAATTCTGTAGAATTTCCTCCTGCAACCATTCCTTAGGCCATTTAATAGCACACCAATGCCCATTCAGAAAGGCCCCAAAGCCTGCAGAACCAGCCACATCTGTGAAAAATTCCAGCTGACTGCAATCCATAAAATCTTGTTGCCAAACTGTGGAACCATTGAAATTACTCAAAAAAGCATCCCAGATCGTAATATCTTCCCTAATCTCTTTAGATATACAGATATGCGCACGCAGGTTACTAATACCTTTGGACAGGGAAAACCTGAGAGAGAATACCCTAGCCATTGGAATGACTCTGGCTGTGAATGCGAAAAGCCCCAGGAGAGACTGGGCTTCCTTCAAAAGAACCTTCTTCCTAGACAAGAATGAAGAGATCAAAGATCTCATCTTCTGCAACTTCTGTTCCGGCAATCAAAATTCCATGTGCACAGAATCAATGACTATACCCAGAAACTCAATAGACGTTGAGGGAAAAAACGTTTTTTCACGAAGAATGCCTGCAAGGCCTCCAAACACTCATAGGAACCTTCTGTACCAATAAATAAAACATTGTCCAGATAATGGAGGACAGCCCCATGAGGATTTTTTTGGGATAAAACCCAGTGCAAAAATGTGGAAAAAGCTTTGAAATAAAAAAAAGACAAAGAGAAAAATCGACCCAGAAAATGAAAACCTAAAGAATTGAAACCTTGAGGGTGTACTGGCAGCAGGCGAAAAGCCAACTTGATATCGGCCTTGACCAGCAAGGAACCTTGACCCATCTGCCGTAGCATGACTAAGGCTTCATCAAAGGATGAATAACATACTGGGCAGGGGTCAAGTCCTGGGGAAAAAAGTGTGGGAACTCCCAAGCAAGATCCACTCCCCCACCAAAAAAAAATAATAATGATACGCTCATATGCATAATTACTAAACCGCAGGTTTTTTGTTTTTCTTTCGATCCACTGTACCTTAGTAAGCAAGTTCTTTCTAAATCCCGCGATCACTCGCGGCAGACCAATGACAAAAGCTCACAGGAGACATTGCAGCATAGAGGAAGTGACGGAATACCTGCACACTACCTGATGACTCCATATACAGGAAGCGGCCAGTAACAAAGGATTACTAAGGTTCACCTGCCCCTGACAGTGACTCGAGCTGGGCATCGCCGGTTAGTGAAGGATTGGCTCGGGCGGCTCGGCTGCTCTAGTCCTGCAAAGGGAACTGCATTCCTGCTGTGAAAAAAGTGCAGGAACTCCGTTCCCACGCGTTCCCGCAGGACTTGAGCCCTGATACTGGGGCTATAACATCAGAGACTTAATCATTTAGAGAGGAGTTTGGTGGATAGGAAAGATGGTGTATAATCCTGTAACAACCGACCTCTTTTTTAGGAACTATCTCTAGTGGGGACAGGCAAAAATTCTGAAATGGAGGGACAGGGAATGGACCCGCAATCCTTCCGTCCACCAGTTGTCATGTACCACATCCTCATGTGTATGGGCCGATAGCAAATTCTGAATCATAACACAACCTGAGCCCTGAAACGAAAGAAACCAAAAACCCATCACCGAAACCTTTAATTAACAGAGCCGTCATCCTGTGATCTGGGTAGCACTCTAGCCAAGGGCGCATTCTTACTAGGCTCACTGGGGTCAGTGCCCTTCCCATGACCATCCCTGGGAAATGACTGAAAAGAGGTTGTGGCTGACTTACGAAAGCACCTGCTGGCTGCATGTGCACCATTACAGTAGGAGCATTTGTGCTTATACCGACAGTTTGTGAGAAACTTGCACTGGCCTTCATTGAAGGCGAAGCAAAAACCTTTGCACAATGCATTATGACTATTGGCTAGTGGCCCAGAAGTAAACTGGGGCTTTGTTGGTAACATGAGGTTAAGCCACAAACCCACATCCTTAGACTCCCAATGTAGTTCAGGGTGGACTGCCAATTTTTGGCGTAAATTCTCATCGTATGTGAACCAAGCAGATCCCCCAAAGTGGCGAAATGCTTCGGCAATTGTGTCCACGTGCTGGAACAAACCAGAGCACTTACCAGGGAAGCGTTCACCCATCACTGCAGCATAGATGCAAAACGCTTGGAGCCGGTTCTAGAAAGTTTTGGGAATAGCCCACCTCCTATCCACCTCAGACCTATCACCCGATTGTTTGTCAGATTTAGATAAGAACTCTTTAGAAGCGGGCAATAATGATAGCAAATCCAGGAAATCGCCCCTCCAAATCTTTTCCTTAACCGCCTTGGGCAGATGAAAGCCCAGCGGGGGCAAAACGCACGGAAGGGGTTCTCTAAAAGAAGATTCCCCAACTGTCACCGCTGACGGCCTGAGAGGCACAGCAGGGTTAATAGCAATTGGAGGGCTAACACCTTTAGAGGTAAACACTTTCTTGGTGTCCTGCATAGCAGTGGCACACGAATCCTGCCAAATGGCACCAACATCATCCATGTAATGCATATCCTTGCTGCCATATGCGTTCATATCCTCACTGTCAACATGAAACATATATTCAGCACCAGACACCTGTGCCCTCTGACATTCCCCCACTGCATTACCTTGCAGCTGAATGCTTTGTTCACCTTACCACCATCGACATTCCTGGATTGAAAAGTATGATTAGCACCAGACACCTATGCACCTCGTGTAAACTTAGCAGCACCATTAACATTTGCCCCTTTAAATTTGACATTTGACAATGAATTGATTAAAACTGAGAATTGTGACACAGCAGGAATAATATCTTTCTCACCATCAGGTACCAAGACTGACTGCTCGCTCGCCTCCTCAGCTGGGGGAGGAGTAGCGCTGCTCTCCCGCGGACGAGATGCTCCTTGTGACACAGCCCTGACTTCTTTCTTCAGACCTGTCAGCTGAGAAGAAGCAGCTGCACTCTGACCTTTTTTCTTTCTTCCTGGCTGTTGCCTCGTTCCGCCCCCGGCAGCAGCAGAGCCTTTCTTTAGCACAGGGGGAGTGAATGCGGGAGGGGCTGAGTCATTCTCTTCCTTCAGTCACTGTAGCAGCCATTCCTCTCCACCCCTGCTTTCCCCCCTTTCCAGCAGCTGACACATGAGGGCCTCATGTCTGCTGGAAGAACGACGCTTCATGTCGGGAGCTTTGCGTTGCTTGCTGACTGGAACGATCTGAGGGGCCGCAGCGCTCAGTCCCTTTTATCAACTTTTTCCACGCGGGATATTCAGCCATCCAAATGGCAAATCAGCAGCTCCGTCCTGACGACCAATCCCACGGCTGTTGCTACCCAGGGACGGCGCGAAAACCTGCAGGAAAAAACAGAGCAGGAGAACTGCACACTCTCCCTTTGAGCCAGCCCATGTTGGTTCAGTTTATTGCTGTGACCTTTCATTATCATTCACAATATAAAAAATTGTGAAGCCCCCAGCCCACAGACCCCTACAACCACCGGGCAAGGGTTGTGGGGATGAGGCCCTTGTCCCCATCAACATGGGGACGAGGTGCTTTGAGGTGGGGGTGCAGAGCCCCCCTGCCCCGAAGCACCCACCCCCTATGTTGAGGATATGTGGCCTGGTATGGTTCAGGAGGGGGGCGCTCTCTTGTTCCCCCTCTTTTCCTGCTGCCTGTCAGGTTGCATGCTCGTATACGGGTCTGGTATGGATTTTTGGGGGGAAACCTACGCCATTTTTTTTATTTTCACACAGGGTTCCCCTTAAGATCCATACCAGACCTGAAGATTTTGGGGGACCGCTACACCATTTAACATTTTTTTTATTGGCGCAGGGTTCCACTTAATATCCATACCAGACCTGAAGGGCCTGTTTTTTTTTATTTCGGTTCAGGGTTTCCCTTAATGTTCACACCCGACCCAAAGGGCCTAGTAATGGACTGGGGGGAACCCATGCCATTTTTTTCAATGAGTTTTATGTGTATTGCCGGGACCCGACAATTCATCATAGCTGCGATCAGTTCTAAATAATTTTTCTTCCTTTAGAAATATCATTTTGCTGCAGGGACTGTTCTAAACATTCTATTCTTTCCTAATGCTGAAATGTATGTGTTATACCAGTGTGCTATGCAGATATAGGTATGTGTTATACCTTTTGTGCAGCAGAGCAAATTATGTAAACCTAACTAAGTGTTCTTTTATTACCTCCGAAGGAAAACATGTTGAAAAATGTGTGAGCCAAGAATGCAAATGTTTTTCAACTGATGTATAAGGATTAAAATTATACTGTAATGCAATTTTTTACAATACTGGATTTGAAGAGCAAGGTCTTCTTAATTGTTTTATGTTGCTTAAAATTATTACTTATAGATGCCTATAATAATGTAAGCTGTAATGTAATATCATTGCATCTTTTTTAATCTTAAAGTGGTTTTAAAGGCAGAAGGTTTTTTACCTTAATGCATTATAAACATTAAGGTTAAAAACCTTCTGGGTGCAGCTCCCCCATTATACTTACCTGAGCCCCATCTCGTTCCAGAGATGTGCATGAGAGCAGCAGGTCTCCCGGGTCTCTCTATCCTCATTGTCTTACACAGCAGTGGGAGCCATTGGCTCAAATGAGTCAATGAGGACAGAGTTGGGCGGGGCCAAAATGCACTCTGTGAATGAATGGAAAATGTCCATTCACAGGAATGCAGGTTCGGGAGCGAGGCTGCTGGAGTGTCCCTATAGCGAGAGGCTTGCTATTGAGGGCACTTGGCAGGGGGTGGAACCAGGACTGCTGGCAAAGAGGTTATATATATATAATGCTTTTAAATTGATGTGCATTTTAACCATACTATAATTAAAGGGGTTGTAAAAGTAATTTTTTCCCCTAAATAGCTTCCTTTACCTTAGGGCAGTCTTCCTTCACTTACCTCATCCTTCCATTTTGCTTTTAAATGTCCTTATTTCTTTTGAGAAATCCTCACTTCCTGTTCTTCTGTCTGTAACTACACACAGTAATGCAAGGCTTTTTCCCTGGTGTGGAGAAAGCCTCTTGAGGGGACGAGCAGGAGTGTCAGGACACTCTCTACGTTGCAGATAGAGAAAGCAGCTGTGTGTTAGTGGGCGTCCTGACACTCCTGCTCGCCCCCTCAAGAGGCTTTCTGCACACCAGGGAAACAGCCTTGCATTACTGTGTGGAGTTACAGACAGAAGAACAGGAAGTGAGGATTTCTCAGAAGAAATGAGAAGATTTAAAAGCAAAATGGAAGGAAGAGGTAAGTGAAGGAGGACTGCACTAAGGTAAAGGAAGCTATTTAGGGAAAAAAATTACCTTTACAACCCCTTTAAAGTTACTGAAAATATTCAATTGTCATGATTACCTAGAACTGTAATAATAAATAATAAACTGTTTAATGTCTTCTTTTAGGATATCTTGGGATACACCCTCTGCATACAATTAGCATATCAATTACATGTTAAATATATATTAGAATAATTTTTTTCTTCCTCTTGCTGAACCACAAATAAAAAACGTCATGTTAATTTTGAATAAATACAATGAACTTTGAAAAGACTTATAAACACAAACCTTAACCTTTTCAATATTCTGCATTTTGATTAGCTGAATGTGATTTTAGATTTGGTCTGGCTACTATGACTGTGAATATTGGGCCTGGGAATGATCAATGATTCACAGTATGGAATGCTGAAAAGGTCAGAATAGTAGAGTTTACTGTCAGGGTGAATAAATGTACCACTGTGCTGCTACTTTCTACTACTATATAATAAAAGCATAACATTGTCTTAAACATATCTTTATTCTTTATGCCAATGTTTGAAATACATCAGATATATACAATGATATAGACAGTTTAAATCATAACAATAAAAATATAGAGAATACCAGTTAAAGTACAGGAACAGATGCAAACTGTTAGTGCCTGTGAGAAATAGACTGTTTTTAAGAAGACCAATTGGAGAGTTAAGTCTGTTGGTATTGCAAAACAACTCTGTGCTATGTGAACAAGCTCCCCTATTGTATTATTATAAAAAAAAATCACATTCTAAAAAATACACATTTTACATTATTTAAAATCTTAGTTTAGATGTTTTTATACAAAGAAAAAGTAAAAGTAAGATTTTCTTTTATTTTTGATGTTTTGAAAGCTAAATACTATGGGCCAGATTCACAAAGCAGATGCGCCGACTAAACTCGAGATGCGCGGCGTAATTGAATTTTGCGCCGCGCGTATCTTTGCGCCGTATCCTCAAAATGAGATACGCCTGAAATCCAGGTTTTTCCGTCCTACCTAAAATAATTACACCGGCGCTTCCTCGCGCGCAAAATACGCTAGACACACCGCTGTTTTGATAGGCAAAGATGCAAATGAGGGAGATAAGGTGATCCACAAAATTAAGTGTGTGCGGCGTAGATTACGCCCTGTGCGCTTCTGTTAGTTTCATGGTGTAAAATTACACTTTATAAAAGGTGCCCTAATTTTACACCAGCCGTGTAAAGGTCAGCTAAAGCAACACCATTAAGGAAGAGCTGAGCACACACACTTGCAGGACAACAATCTGTATGCCAACATGCCAGGGGCATCCATGCGCATAGCTATACTAGTGACTTTAGTAACCGAGGGAACCCCCTCTTCTGAGGGAACAGCAGTCAGGAGACGCCTCGCAGAATGCATCTTTGCACAGTAAGCACACTCATTAACC
This sequence comes from Rana temporaria, assembly GCF_905171775.1. Taxonomy (NCBI): domain Eukaryota; kingdom Metazoa; phylum Chordata; class Amphibia; order Anura; family Ranidae; genus Rana; species Rana temporaria. The sequence goes on from NC_053497.1 coordinate 93,066,010, forward strand.
ATGGCACAATGAGAATGCATGCATGCACACCCACTGTGGTCCCTAGCACAGACACATCACATGCACATCTAATTGGATTAGATCCAAGTACCCCCAATGGTACTTGGGAGCAGTAACGCCACGCCACGACTCCAATTATGTCACTGTGCATTCATACACCATTCACATGGACCTGGGATCACTTCTCCCTGGTCCTGGGGCTCCCTACTCCACCAAAAATGAGGGTGACACCCTTATTTATTCAGGAATGCCACCCCTACATTCACACATCATTCACACACATTAAACAAATCATAAGTACAGTATACTAAAAAAAATAATAAAAATCAAAAATCAAAAGTACCCCCACAAATTAACGGTGGCGGCGTAAGCTACGCCTGGGCCGCCCACGGGCACGGGCACGGCCCACCAGGGGAGACTCCTGGGGGGGGTGAGCAGAGGAAGGAGGATCCTCCAGGGGGGGGGGGAGAAGGGGAAGGAGGAGACTCCCCTGGTGACTGTCCTCTTGCTGGCCTGCCCTCCAAGGCCACTGCTATCCTGGTCAGACTGAGAGTGAGGGCAGCCGTATTGGCCTGGACAGCCCGGGTATTGTCCTGGACAGCCTGGGTCAGGGCACTCACCTCCTGGGCCACGCCTGTTGTGGCGGTCTGCAGGTCACAAAAGCATGTGATGACTGCCAAGGAGTTTGTGGCCACATCAGTGATTGACTCCTTAATTGAACCCAGGCTGTCCTCTATCTGGGTCAGAGTCTGTTTGATCTGACCCAGATGGCGGGTCTGCCGGGCATTGTCCCTCTGCAGACTGGCCGGCAGACGCTCGGCCACCCCCCTGGTCTCATGGGTCGCCATCCTGCCTGCAGCCGAGCCTTGTGGCCTGGGAGGAGGGGACAGAGAGACCCTTGTGGGTTGAGGCCTGTTGGGGGAGGAGTGGGAGGGGCTACCCCTGATGGTGGCCTGACTGCTGCCAGCCTCAGGGGTAGCCTCAGGGGTAAACAAATCCGAGGCCAAAAGGACTTCCCTGGCAATGTCCATATCTTCATCCTCAGCCTCCACCCCCTCATCCTCCTCCCCCTCAACCTCCTCATGAGGGGAGGTGTGGCCACTCCCCTCCCCTGGGGACTCCTGCCATTCTTGGGACTCCTCAGCAGCCTCTTGTCCTGGGGATGGTGCAGCAGCCTGGCCTGATGGCCCAGCAACCTCCTGGCCTGATGGCCCAGCAACCTCCTGGCCTGATGGCCCCGCAACCTCCTGGCCATCTGTGGAGGACACAAAACATTCACAGGTTGGAGGATCCAAACACTTGGCACATCTTCCCTTCCCCCACCCACACATGCTAATCACCAGATAGAAAAACCCAAAAATTACCTGTCCTCACAGGAGAATCATATTGATAGCCAGGCAGGCCCACCACCTGCTGTGGGTGGAATCACCGGGCCACTGCCCATTCCTCCTCACTCAGCCTGATGGGGCAGGGTGCGCCTCCTCCAGTGCCCCTGGCATGGGCATTGATCTTGGCCATCTTGTCACGGACCAGGCTCTTAAGATCGTTTATCTTCTTTTGAATCCCACCGGGGGTCCTCGTCTCCCCCCGCCACATTGATCTGATCCGTAATTTTTTGGATGATCTCATTCCTCCTGGCCGGGGGGGTGTTCCGGCTCTCAGGGCCATGCAAATAACGCCCATATCGGGTGATGGCCCGAGCAAGTATCTGCTTCTCTGTGGTAGAAAAATTAAGCTTCCTGCGCTTCGGTGCCATAACACCCACCACTCAGCAACAACAAAAAACAAACACAACAAACAAACACAAATACTCACACAACAAACAAACACAAATACTCACAGAAGAAACACACACAAAAATCAAACCACACAAGCAGACAGCTACTACAAATTCAAAAACAAACACGGAAAAAACAAACAGAAAATACACTCTGAAAAAAACAATCAGAAAAAACACACAGAAAATACACTCAGAAAAAAAACACAGCTACTACACTCTACTACTCCTCCAAAACTTTTAACTAACACTAAACTCACCAACACACACCAACAGATGACAGAGCAGAAGCAACTTGCTCTAGGAAAGGGGAACACAGGGCTGTACTTTTGCAAGGGAAGTGTGTTTGTCTGGGGCTATTTATACACAGGGCGATTCTCAAACTAAGTACGCTTGGCCTTTTACCTATCTCACTGATTGCGCCGAGACAAGTTCTGCACATGCCCAGTGAGGTGCTGATTCGTGCGCGCATGCGCAGTACGGCCGGCCCTTCATTTGCATGGGGTCACGGCTCATTACAATGGAGCACACCCACTTCCTTCCCACTTGCAATAACCCCGCCTTATGCCTCGGGATTTAAGTTACGCTTGCGCAATTTTGGGCGCTAATGGGCTGTGGATACGGCACTTACGACACCAAATTAGGGCGTCGTAACTTAAATGACATAAGTTTTGAGTAACTTAATTTGCGCCGCTGTTTGTGAATCTGGCCCATTTTGACCATTCGCCAGTGATGTCATGGCATTTTCTGCCAGTACAGAGGCTTGTGAAAATTTGTTACAGCTTGGTCCCTCCTCTCCATACATTAATAGATCACCTGCCATAGTGGAAAAAGTGAAAAAATAATAAAAAGAAAAACAATATATATATATATATATATGTATATATATATATGTATATATATATATATATATATATATATATATATATATGCAATATCTTACAAAAATGAGTACATCCCTCACATTTTTGTAAATATTTTATTATATCTTTTCATGTGACACTTTTCTACAATGTAAAGTAGTGTGTGCAGTGTAAATTTGCTTTAATGTCTAAACTGCTGGCAACAAAAGTGAGTACATCTCTAAGTGATGCCATTTTCTCTTAGGCCCCATACACACGAGAGGATCCATCCGCTGGAATTGATCCGCGGACCAGCTCCAGCGGATAGATCCCCTGGTGTGTACGATCCAGCGGATCTGTTTCCGCTGATTTTTATCCCCTGGGATGGATTTCCAGTGGATAAAAATTTGAAGACATGCTTTCAAATCTATCCGCTTGAATCCATCCCAACGGATTGATCCGCTGGTCTGTACAGACTCACCGGATCAATTCGTCCGAATCAATCCCCCGCATGCGTCGTAATGATTCGACGCATGCGTGGAATTCCTTATATGACAGCGTCGCGCACGTTGCAGCGTCATCATCGCGGCGATGGCGCGACACGTCATTGCGATGGGATTTCGGCGCGGATTTCGATCCGATGGTGAGTACACTCCATCGGATCAAAATCCTCGAGAGGACTTATCAGCGGAAACGGTCCGGTGGACCATATCCGCGGATAAATCCTCTCGTGTGTATGGGGCCTTACCGGCGTCATGGGACTCGTTAGTGTTACAAGGTCTCAGCATGTGTGTTAAATTTGATGTTATCGCTGTCACTCTCTCATACTGGTCACTGCAGCATGTTGGCCAAGGCCATACAATGGTTCAACAGGACAGGTTCCATTTAGAACAGGCCTTGCCATGGTTGACCAAAGAAGTTGAGTGCACATGCTCAGCGTCATATCCAGAGGCTGCTTTTGGGAAATAGATGTATGAGTGCTGCCAGTATTGTGGCAGAGGTTGAAGGGGTTGGGAGTCAGCTGGTCAGTGCTTAGACCATACGCTGCACCAAATTTGTCTTCAAGGCTGTCATCCCGGAAGGAAGTCTCTTCTAAAAATGATGCACAAGAACGCCCACAGTTTGCTGAAGGCAAGCAGACTAAGGAACCATGTCCTGTGGTCTGATGAGACCAAGATTAACTTATTTGGTTCAGATGGTGTCAAGAGTTGAGGAGTGCAAAACAAGTGTTCTGGGGGAACGCTGATAACTGGGGCTGCAGATCTGGCTCTTAGGTGATACCTTGTCCCAGCACTTGTGGATACATATACCAAATGAAAAATGTGAATGGAACTTATTTTATGCTTAAGATAAATACATCATTTTAAAATGGTAAAACACTATTGTAAGCCAAGTACCTTACATGTGGGCAATGTGAGTGGAAGCCAAGGGTAAACAATAAGGAAGCAGTAAACCTTGTGATGTGAGGTGCCTAAGTAAAACAGATGAGCTATATGTAGGAGAAAAAGCTAAGGAGGCCAATCAGAGGAGTGATTGTGATCTATGGCGCTATTAATACGCCTATAAGGTAAGGGCACAACCGGTGGCAGTGAAAGAAGGATATTTGTAGTTGCACAGAGGTGGATAAATGTGAAGATATTATCTCCCATGTATAGTGATATCACAAATCAACAAAATGGACTGTTTGTTTTTGCACCATCTATTGGAATTCATAAGGACACTGAGTGGAATATGGAGCACATTGCACTTTATTGTTAAAACATTTTTTGGGGGGCGGAGCCGGCAGCCAGAGCAGATGGAAGTGTGTTAGTAGAGCTCTGACACCGGGTGTATTACCGCAGCTCACAGCACACCAGGCTATCTCAAAAGCACTGGATAGAGGAGGTAGAGGGGTACAAGAGAAAGGAGAGAGAAGGACCCCGAAAATGTACGGTTTTTTTCCCCCCAGCCGCGAGCCGAGAAATCCAAGATGGCGCCGGCGCTGGGAGCCGTTCTTCAGCCTCCATACAACATGCTGCCATCAATCCACTGCCATCCTCGGGTAAGTCACATTCCAAAGACCATCCTTTGGTGACCTGGGTCCTGCCCCAGGGGACATGTATCAATGCAAAAAAAGATTTAAAAAAGCGGCCGTTTTTTCGGGAGCAGTGATTTTAATAATGCTTAAAGTGAAACAATAAATGTGAAATATTCCTTTAAATTTCGTACCTTGGGGGGGTGTATAGTATGCCTGTTAAGCAGCGCTTGTTTCCCATGCTTAGAACTGTCCCTGCACAAAGTGTCATTTGTGAAGGATAAAAAGTAATTTAAAATCACTGCTCCTGAAAAAACTGCAGTTTTTAAAACTTTTTTTGCAGTGATACATGTCCCCAGGGGCAGGACCCAGGTCCCCAAACACTTTTTAGGACAATAACTTGCATATTAGCCTTTAAAATGAGCACTTTAGATTTCTTTTCAATAATTTTTTATTATTTCAGAAAAGAAAAGCAATTACAATATCACATTAACCACTTCCGGACCGCCGCATGTACATTTACATCGGCAGAATGGCACGGACAGGCATATTGGTCTACCTGTACGTCCCTGCCTAGACGTGGGTCGGGGGTCTGATCAGGACCCCCCCCGGTACATGCGGCAGTTCCCGTGGCTTCAGGAGCGATCCGGGATGAGGGGGCGGCTGTTCCTCCGGATCGCTCACAGCCAATGCAAGCACTCCCCCGTGTGTCACTTCCTTCTCCTGTGTAAACACAGGAAGGGGGAAGTGATGTATTCTCTCCTCTCTGCGGTATTTTCAACCGCCGCTGAGGACAGAATACATCACACAGTAAGTCTGCACAACACTACACTGACACACACTACACATAGGCACATTAACCCCCCCACCCCCCTGTCATATTGTCACTGAATGCAGTGATCATATATGTACTGATCACTGCATTTAGTGTCAGTGTGACAGTTAGTGTGACAGGCAGTTAGTGTTAGGTTCAGGGTAGCCCCCGTACCCCCCCTAATAAAGTTTTAACCCCTTGATCACCGCCCTAGTTAACCCTTTCACTCCCTATTGCCAGTGTCACTAAGCGATCATTTTTCTGATCGCTGTATTAGTGTCACTGTTGCTGCTAGGTACAGTAGCTAATTTTTTTTTATTGCGATTTTTTTTTACTAAAGACATGTGGCTGAATACATTTTGGCCTAAATGTTTGACTAAAATTTAGTTTATTTGATTTTTCTTATAACAAAAAGTAAAAAATATTGTTTTTTTTTTCAAAAATGTCGCTCTATTTTTGTATATAGCGCAAAAAATTAAAATCGCAGAGGCGATCGAATACCACCAAAAGAAAGCTCTATTTGTGGGAAGAAAAGGATGCAAATTTTGTTTGGGAGCCTCGTCGCACGACCGCGCAATTGTCTGTTAAATCGACGCAGTGCCGAATTGTAAAAACCCCTTGGGTCATTTAGCAGCATATTGGTCCGGTCCTTAAGTGGTTAATGGTTACAAATACAATAATTGCCATATCATTACCACTGAACATTAGAAACAGAACAAAGGCGGAAATAACACATAAAGCAATACTAACAGTTCAAGCCCCTGCATTAAGTTTTAAAAGTAGAAAGGACTGCACATCCTACTGCTAAATGTGGATGCCACACCCCCTGAGTAGACCGAAAGCAGGGAGAATATATATTTACCTTTATGGAATATAACCTCAAATACACTTTATCCTCAATATATCAACTATGGTGGTTGAGAACAAGCCAAACCAAGTACTATAATTGCATTTTTAAAGAGCACATCAAAACCAAAACCAAAATAAAAAGATAGAAATAAGGCAACAATAAACATAATAAAGGAAAACACAACTAAAAAATAAAAAGCACAAACTTGTACCTTAGGAATGGAATCATTTCAGCAACTTTCCCTGAGAGCACATACATATCAGAATTAAAATTATGTTTAGAATAAAAATCTTAGTCTTTGAACCTGAAAGTCCATAACGCCCATTGATCATTGAACTTAGAAACCGAGTGGGATTGCACAGCAAAATCTTTTTCATAGGAATATTGCTCCTTAACCCTTCGTATAACCTCCTTTGTATCAGGTACCAAAGTTGTCTTCCATTTGGACGTGATCGTCAGTCTGGCAGCAATAAGAACATGGCTTATTATGCTACGAAATTGTTTAGGAATATTATTCAAGGTAAGGGAGAGGAGGGCCAGTTGTGGAGATGGTTTTACAAAGAAACCTGTTATCGAGGAAATTTATTTGAACACCTCATACCAGAAACTACGTAAACTCTTGCAGTCCCACAATATATGAAAGATATTTCGCCGCGCCCCGCATTTCCTCCAGCAGCTACTTGACTCGGTGGGAAAAATCATAGACATCCTAACCGGAGTAAGATATGATCTATGCAATATCCTCGTCATCAGGTCCCAATGGTTAGTACAATGAATAGCAAACTCTAATGGCAATTTTCCATTCATCCGGAGAATAGACGGAACCAAGGTCCCTTTCCCAATTAATTATATTAGAGGTCTTAGTAAAAATTGAATAGTTTTGTAAAGAGTTATAAAACCAGGACAGGCCTTTAGGTTGATCGTACTTAGACAACAAATATCTCCACACCCCTCAATGTAGGTCATAAGTTGTTTTTGGGCTTTTAGCGTGGAAATGTTGTATCTGAATTCTAGAGAAGGGGTTAGTCACAGGGTTTTTCATCAGCACGTCATTGTAGGTAAGTATATTGTCCCTCACCCATTGTTGCATGTCAATATTCGGGATTCAAAATTAATACATTTTGAGATTAGATACCTCTTGCCTCAACAAAGACTCAGAGGGCGAGATCAAATGGAGTTTCCTCCAAGCTGAAAAAGTCGCCTCGATTGAAGGGAATTTGGGGCAAACAAGAGGTAAATCTGTAAGCTTGGCCAAAAGTAGAGAGGGGAGATCCCTATTTGATAAAACAGAGCTCTCTATTTGGACCCACAGTTTAGAGGACTGTGGCTCAAACCAAGCCTTCACTTGGTCTAATATAGCCGCCCTGTAATAATTACGTATGTTTGGGAACCCTACCCCCCCATTTGACCTATGTTTTTGGACTATAGCATAAGGAATTTTAGACATTTTACGTTTCCATACAAACTGTCTAAACAATCTATCTATTAAATTAAAGAAATATTCTGGTAAGCATATAGGCATGGTTCTAAAGTAATATATTCATTTAGGAAGGACAGTCATCTTCAGGGCAGCAACCCTGCCTAGCCAGGAGAGTTCATAAGATGCGATATGTTGTAAATCACTCTTAACTGTGTCAATTAGGGCAGGGAAATTAGCTGCATATGAGGACGAAGAAGGAAAATACAATTTTATGCCTAGATATGGAATAGACTTTGACATCCATTGAAATTGGTATTTTTCTCTCAAAACAGATATTTGTTGCTTAGACAGGTTAATAGGCAATAAGCAAGATTTCATAACATTTAACTTATAGTAAGAAACCGCACTGTAATTCTGCAACACTGAAAAAACTCTAGCCAGGGAAGAAGCCGGATTGGTAATTGTTAAGACCACGTCATCTGCAAAGAGGCCAATTTTGTGAGTGTGTTCACCCACCTTAATCCCTGAAATACCAATGACAGACCTAACAACCTCCGCCAAGGGATCCATCATTAAGGTAAAAATGATGGGATATAAGGTACAGCCTTGGTGGGTGCCATTCGTTATATAGAATTTATCTGAGCACTTTAGATTTCAAACGTTCGAGTCCCATAGACTTTAATGGGGTTCTAAAGTTCATACAAACTTTTGGTCTGTTTGCAGGTTCTGGTGCGAACCGAACGGGGGGGTTTGGACAAGTTTCCTTTTACAAAGTCAACACATCCAAATGTTATGCCCTGACACCCAATATTCCAAGTGAAGAGAAAACTAGATTACAAAATATGGTCCCTTGCAATTGGGACCCCCCTTCAATCACGTACTTGGGTGTGCAACTAACTTCCTCTTCCTCTAAAATTTACGCAAGTAACTATCCCCCACTGTTAAACAAAGTGGAAGCGGAACTTAACCAAATCGTCACTCTACATCTTACATGGCTGGGAGGATAGCTGCATACCAAATGCAAGTGATGCCTAAACTCTTATACCACTTCAGAACGCTGCCCATCCCGATTCCCAAGACATTTTTCACTCAACTAGAGATTTCTCTAAAGAAATGTATTTGGGGAGGTAAGAAGCCCAGAGTTGTGCTAGCACAACTTTACAAACCTAAACACCTAGGTGGAGTTGGTCTACCCAATGCTCAGTTATACTATAGGGCTGCAGTTTTAGATTAAATGCGCTACTGGTTCTCCTGCCAAACGGACAACCGATGGTCAGATATTGAATGCGCGGTCATACCTGGCCACAACCTCCCAGAGCTGGCAATGGCTGCTAGCATTCACCACAAATGCAATTCACACCACCGTACCCAACCATACAGGCAACTATTGGCGCTTGGTCTTCACTAACCAATACCCATTTTACTGACACCCCTACCCAAAAGCTAAAAATCCCACTAGCAACTTACGAGTATCTCATTCCTAACTTCACTGTCCAACCGTGGAGGAAGATGGGGGCGCACTATTCCACGCCCTCTTTGAATGAAAAAAGTGCTGTAGAGATATAGAATCTTCCAAATACAGCACTACTCTCATGCCAACCCAAACAGGCCCATAGAACTCCCACAGACCCTCTGGGACTTTCTACTGAGCAAACCCTCAAACAAACACAAAATGTCTCCCGCTCCCTTTAGTTTAAGGTTTCGCTAACTTCGATGCACTGTGTTTGGCGGTTTTGAAACTCTTTAGTGCTTTACCTCCTAATATGTGGTGTTTTAGTTATACTTTATCATGCCTTAGGTGTTCACATCTTGTTGTAGTACATAGCAATGGTCATGTTAGCTATTTTGACACTAACTACTAATATGTCAATATGTCATATACATTTTTTTGTATCCATTTTTTATTTATCATACAACAATCTAGTTATGTTTTATTATTGTTTTATTTTTTCCACTCATTATGTGCTGCCTCTGTTTCCACCATGACCGTTACTTGCAGCCATGCATGTGGGCCCACATTTTGGGGTAGCTGTGTGGGGACCTTAGTTTCCCCTGGACCTCACGGCGGGTGTAGGGGATTATTGGTGGGCATCCTCCGGTATCCCCCATATGCTCCACAGCGGCCATCTTCTGATTCGCCGCTGGAGGGAGCTCTCACCCGCCGGCGGCGTCCCGCGATCCCTCCGGGGGTCAATGATTCACTGCGCGTAGCATCATGCGCGGTGCATCGTGATGTCACGCCAACTGGCGGTGGATGGCGACGACTGTGTCGGGGCCATGTCCTTCCGGAACGCCGGGGAGGCCGCACAATGGGCTGCTTTTTCGCGGCCCTTTCCTCTGCTTTGGTGCATGGCGGGGGGCGGGTCCTTTTTCTGGGGGAGGAGGAGCTCACACGGGGACCCTGGGAGTCATTAGACTCATCACCGATCAGGTACCCCCAATCTTAGTATGACTCATATATAATTAGATGGACTCACTGGGATTTATCTTAGATCCCAGACAGCCACCACAACGAACAGACCTTACCGGTATCCAGATGAAAGTAAGCTATGCCTGATATGTTCTAGGGCCTTTTCACTGGAGCTCTGTTTCCTTGTATATATGCTTACTCCTTATACTTTGTTACTATTTCTCAGAACCTCAGGGCTCTGGGCACTCCTTCATTCATTCTCTCATGGATCTGCACCTTCACTTATCTTGGATTTCTCCCTCTATCGGGACCTTTCCCAGACAATTTCACTATTCCTAGCAGCCTAACTAGGCTCTATTACTTTACTTTCACATTTTTCTTCCCTCACCACTCGCATACGATTACATACATGTTTCTCCTCTTTTGCATCTTGCCTTATCACACATTTTGGCACACTCAGCACTTTTTTACCACACTATGCAGCTTTCAGTCTACATTTCTTATCTCATTTTCTCTGGCCATTTCATCTATTATCACTGCTATACTATATGCACCACCTTACATTTCACCTTCTCTCACACATCACACACTTATTTATTTATATAAAAAAAAAGGGAAAAAAAGTAGCGCCCTCTAAGCGTAGTATAAAATTTAATAAAGAAACACAAAGTAGACAACAATTCTTATGAGGGAATACTCACAAGACTGCAGGGGGTACAGGCAATGGAAATAAGAGTGTCATCCGTGGCTGGCTTCCGGGGTACATGAATTCCGCTGTGTAGATCTTGCCAGATTGACTTATGCTCAGGCAGTCAGCATAGTGGGCGATCCGCGGGCTGAAGCCAGGTGCGGCGTCTTTGGGGATCCCCTGATGGTAATCCAGCGCTGGTATGGCAGGGAAATACAGGGACGCCGTAGACCGGCGTGGTGGAATGCAGCCGTGGAGAGCAAACAGCGAAACGTCACTTCCGGGTTAGGTCACGGGGCGGTGCACGCGTTCGAGGCATGCGTGCCTCTTCGGCAGCCCTCTCAACAAGAGTATATAGTACATATACGCATATTTATGCTTTACCGTTCCATGAACTTCCTATGGACTGAACTTATATCATTCCCCTTTTTTAAGATAGCTGTAACTGACTCTTCCCCCTCCCAGCCCCCCACATCCATCCCACAGCTATCTTACGATTTTTTATGTGTGCATTTTTATTCTTTACATCCCATTTGGTGAGCGCTTGATTCCATTGTTTGTCTTATTTATTTATATTGACACCTTATTAGGCACTTTTATTTAATCATATTTACCACTGGCAATCTTTATTCATTGACTCCATCCTTTGCCATGACATTGCATTACAGTATTAATTACCTTTATATCATATTTTCACATTACATTTTGCATACAATTAATTGTATTATTACGACATTCAATTACATTCTTCTAAAAAATTGTCTTTCATACATTTCTCTACTTTATATCATTTTTACAGCATGGGGTGCCTGTTTTTGGTTTGAGTCCTTTATGGCTTCCAGTCTGGTCCTCTGGGTCCTTTCCTCCGGGGCCTTCCCCCTCACCCTCGCTACCTGTGCGGCCTCTCGTAGGCCCGGAGTTCTTCGGTCTTCCCTCCCAGCCGAGCCGTTGTTCATCTGGCTCTCCCTGCCTCTATGTGGATCTTACTATGCATTGGCTGCAACTATAGGGTGCATGGTTAGCTTACAGACCCAGCACATGGGAAAGGTCTTTTTTTTCTTTCCCCTATCCGTTTATGGGTAAATATATTTATTATGTACAATACTGTCAATACGGTTGATGTCTCTTTGCTGAGAGTGTCTTTGTTTTTTAACAACCTCACCTATACAACATATTTCGTTCTAGAGCATCTTCATTTTACCCCCTGAAGATGACCGCCCTCTACAAGGTCGAAACGCGTCAGAGTTTTATCATTTATCATGCGTATCATGTTTGTATCTTCATAAAACCATACCATGCTTCTGTTGGTTTGCCCTTACGGCCTAATTAATATGCTGTTGATTCATGTATACATGTTCGTATTGCGATTACTTGTTTACTCCTTGGTTTTAATACAATAGATATGTTCTCTGTGAGATGTATGAAACACAAATAAAACTTTTGCAATAATTTAACATTTATTATTATTATTTTTTGCTGCAACACAAAGCTCCCCGGGGTAATTTTCCTTTTTCTTCTTCAACAAACATTGGGGGTGTGCAGCGTTATACCCACCTCCAGGTATCGCTTTTCCTTGCTATCAAACAAACACAAAGGGATATCCCTCTTTTACAAGTTTGCATCCCCTCTATATGTTCAAACTAAAAGCCCTAGCATGATGAAATGGGAACAAGAGCTACAAATAGAGTTTCCCCTACACCGATGGCATGAGGCAATAAAATATAATGGTAAATCCTCGGCATGCGTGGACCACTGGGACAATGCACAGAAACTATTGCATAGATGGTATTTAACCCCTATCCGTCTACACAAAATGAGCAGTACTATATCACCACTCTGTTGGAGATACTGCCAGTTAACGGGTAGCCTGCTCCATATCTTTTGGAACTGTAATGTTATACAGTCTTTCTGATCAAAGGTCCAATTGCTCATTGTAAACATCACTAAAGTTAATTATGCCCTTAATCCTGCATTTACGCTACTGAGCCTAGGTATCGAGAACTTCCCACCGCTGATGAAAAGGGTAGTCATCCACATCATGTTCGCTGCAAGAATATCGATAGCAAAAGAATGGTGTTCCCAAACACCTCCCAGTATCACAGAGGTGATATCGAGAGTGAACTCACAATACACCATGGAAAAAATGCTTGCTTACACGGAAAGGAGATCTCAAACCTTTCATAAACACTGGGAGATATAGAGGACATCAAAATATGCCCCCTCACATTTGTGAAACAAATGTTCTCACTGATTCTAATGTATCAACATCTCAACATCTAGTGGTATGACTCAATGATAGGTATGGCCAAGAATGCTTGTTCAACATTTCTAATTATCAGAGTTAAAACATTCCATGGTTTTGTTTTACTGTTGGTTATTACTACTGCTTGAGAAACCTTTTCATACGGATATGCTCCAAGGACCCTCACTAAGGTCCAGGACGGGCTACCTGCTAACGTCCTTGCAAAAAGCCTGCTCACAGTTTGAACCCAAAAGGGGTGACAGGCCTAACCTCCTGGTGAGGTCAATCCAATTGATTTGTTTGCAGCTCAATCTTATGCAATGTATTTTTGTTGTAAGATATGTACCTGTTTTTTTCGCTTTGTATATCTTTGTACTGAAATAACTGCACTATATCCTGTATACATTGTGGAAACTCAATAAAAATCTATTGTTTTCGAAAAAAACAACTATTTTTTTGATTATTGAATTCTATAGAGGATTGCACTTTACATTACATATTTTCTATGCACTTTTTGATATTTGTAACAGCGCTGCACTTATTTAAAATATTCCATGGCCATGCAAGTCTCTTCCATGATACATGGTTGACATTTATCATGGAAGAGAAACATATAGGACTAGCTCATTGGATATTTATTGATGCACACAATCTATGACTGTAAACTAAGGGACAGTGTTACATGTCCCCTCACATTACAAGTTTACCTCAGTCTCCAGGCTGATCTAGATTAACCATTGTTGTACACACTCTCATGCTACGCCTATATGTCTCATGTGCTCCTATAACACCCAAACAACCCCTGTGTGGGTATGTTGTATCCTTTATCCATGTGAAGCTTTATTTGAGCTACTCTGTATATATTAGCACTACTTTCTGTATGTGTCATGCCGTTTCAACAAAGATATTTGGTACCATAAATGTCCTTCCAAATGTTTATTCATAGCTGTGAAGTCTGAAAAAGATTCACTCAGAAAAAAAAAGAAAACTAATAATTCACCACCAATAGAACTGGACAGAGTACACAGGACCTCGGGCCTGAGAAATTCTGATTTCTCTTTTGTGCCTGACACCCTATGCAGGGTACACAACAAAAATGCAATCTTGATTTATATGTCAACATTTAATATGTGGTTTCTTTGCTGTATCAATTGTTGTTGTTTTTAAATGTTTGTTAAATAAATTATTTATACTTTTTACTTGAGGTGTGTTTTTCATTGTGTGCAGTTCTATTGGTGCATCTTTTGGCTTTTTTTTAGCTGGTTGAAAATGGCAGTAACCATCGCAGCTAGATCCTTATGCTCAACAGCTTCAGGGATGCCCTCTAATTCGGATATTGTTATGGTGGTTCCTGTTTTCAATATCATACTGCTGTTACATGAGTTGTTTAATGAGAACAGTATAAGAATTCAAAGTCTCCTTCTAAAACTGTAGGCCACTGCATAGGCCATCTGTGGTGTTCTCAATGTCCTCCATATGAACCCCCAGGTACTTTTTGAACTCATTGATCTCCTGTTTGTAGGTTTTCTCTATGTGTTTTACACAGTGTTTAAAGTCTGTCTTAGTGGGAAGGGATCTAATATATGGATGCAGGGATCTCATTTGGGTCTCCATATCTCAGCCACCTCCCGAGCAAAGGGAGGCTTGTGAGAGGCTATTTGAGTGCCTTGTGAGCCTGTCAGATCCGTTTGGGGAGAGAGAGCAGCTACGGGACCTCACCTGCATGTCGGCTGACCAGGCTGGTGAAGATGGTGCCGGCGCCATCTTGGAGGCCTGCTTGTGCTGCGATGTGGCCGAAGATCGGGTGAAAAAGTGCCCTAAGTCAATGTCCCCCTCTGATCTTCTTGGGTTCCTTGAGCTGACTTATGCCCATCATGGAAGTTTGGAGGTGATCAGAATGGATTAAAAGTCCTGCAGTAGTCTCAGGGACTGGGACTGCTGTGCTGAGACAGGTCACACCACTACATGCGTCAAACCATGCCCCAGAAATAATATATTTAAGGTAGTATTCTAGCCTTAGGTTTCAATAATATAGCACAAAACAACTTTAACCAGAAACACATCTAATATGGTACACATATTCACAAGACACCTTTCTGCCCTTTACTCTTCAAATGATACATTCATATTAGATCAGGCAAATTACCTATTTTCTCACATCACCTTTTCTCCAGTGCAAGATACATGGTGAGAAAAAGTAGAGCAACTCATCAGTCAAGATTAAGCCCTCTCAACTATTAAATCTCTCAAGACCCACAAAAGACTAGGTCCATATGGGTCCATGGTATCCCACTAGAAAAATAAAATCTGATCTCCTTTCTCCTCTCTCTTTTTTTTTTTATAGAATTTATTAAAGTAAATTGCAGTACAAAGAAATGAACATGGGACAAAGTACAGAAAAAGATAAAAATAAAATGCAATTCACATTTTGTCATATAAACCTAATGAAGCGTACACACGGTTGTTTTTTGTGATGAAATAAAACAACGTTTTTTAAAACGTCATTTAAAATGATTGTGTGTGGGCTTCACACACGACGCGCCGATGCTTTGACGTTTTTTTTATAGGGGGGCGGGCCACGCGTCACGTGATCCCGTCCCGCTCTGACGCAAGGGCTGTCCCAGTGACGTAGCAGAGTGTGCGTCAGAGGGGGACGGGGTCACATGACGCGTGGCCCGCCTCCCCTATAAAAGAAACGTCAAAGCATCGGTGCGTCATTCGCTGAGCTGTGCTCTGAATGGATGGATGTTCTCATCGCTGGACCAATCGCTGGAGACATCACCCGTCACTGGAGATATCACCCGTCGCTGGAGAGATCACCCGACGCTGGATAGAGACAACGATGGAGCAGGGAGCAGCATAGATCGTCTATTTTAACCGCTGGATTTTTATTTGGTTTAATTAATAAAGTAATTTGTTCTATGGTGTGTGTGTTTTTTTTCCTGAAAACTACTATTTACACTTCCTTCGTGAAATGGTAGGGGTACAGTGTACCCCTTTACCATTTCACACAGGGGGGGCCAGGATCTGGGGGTCCCCTTTGTTAAAGGGGTCTTCCAGATTCTGATAAGCCCCCTGCCCGCATACCCCCACAACCACTGGGCAAGGGTTGTGGGGATGACACCCTTGTCCCCATCAACATGGGGACAAGGTGCTTTGGGGGGCACCCTCCTAATGATGAGGGCATGTGGCCTGGTGCGGTTCAGGAGAAGGGGGGGCCGCACTCTGTCCCCCCCTCTTTTCTGCGGCCGGCCAGGTCAACATGCTCGGATAAGGGGTCTGGTGTGGATTTTAGGGGGAACTCCACGCCATTTTTTTTTTAAATTTTGGGTGGAGTTCCCCTTAAAATCCAAACCAGACCTGAAGGGTCTGGTTATGGATATTTAGGGGGAACCCTACGTCATTTTTTTTTTAAATTGACGGCAGAGTTCCCCTTAATATCCATACCATACCAGACCTAAAGGGTCTGGTTATTGAATTTGGGGGGACCTCCGCACATTTTTTTTTCCCGAACTCCAAACCCGGACCCAAACTTTCAGCAATTATTCGGGTCCGGGAAAAACCCAAAGTCCGTACCGAACCCGAACTTTACAGTTCGGGTTCGCTCAACTCTATTAATGACATTATGGAATGGTGCAAGAGCATTTCTGTAAAAAAAGACAGAAACTGGATGGATCATGAAGATAATGGACCCTGAAAGATAGCATAAATAAATAAATAAAGGGGTAGGGAACAAACACAAACAATGGGAGGGTGAGGGAGGGGGTGGGGGAGGGGAGAACACCACTAGAATAAAGAGCTGGACACACATACCTAAGATCAAAGGTAATGTACAATCAGATATATGAGCAACCAAAGCTAAGAGCAAGCGGTAGGCTGCTGATATGCTAACATTGCAGGGCTGAGGAGAGGAGCGACACGATATTTGAAAGGGAAGCATTTCAATGAATCTGGGACAAGAGTTAATTGACAGATGAGTCTATTTGTCCCTTAATCGTTGGATGTGCCTCGTAGTAAGCGAAAGAGACCATGAAATTGTTGAGTTCTTCCGGAGGTAAAGCTGTCTCCATAAAAGTTCCCCATGTGGAGTAAAAGTGTTCGGCGGAGCCTTCACGCTTAAAGTCGATATTGAGTTTGTTTTTATATAACAGGAGAAGGAGCTCCCTTTTAAACTGAGAGACTGTCGGTGGGCAAGGGAATGTCCACTTCTTTAGTATGGATCTTCGAGTGGTAAGTACACATACCAGGATCCAGTTCATGTGTTGTTTATGGGAACTGGCAGACCATGTGAGGAGGTCCTTGTCCCTATGACCGAAGATGAGGAGTAGAGGGTATTTTGGTAATTTCAATAGAGTTATTCCATATATGAAGGATAATACTTGATCCCAGAAGGTGGAGATGAAGGTACATGCCCAGAAGCGGTGGGTTAGCGAGGGTTTGAGTTGGTGCAAAGCGGGCATTTGGCAGATTTTCGGTTATCTTTATCATGGAGGAAGGGGATGTAGGCACAATGTAAAATCTTTAGCTGAGTTTCCCTCCAGATCTCATTGGGGTTAATTGTAGTACCTTATTGTAGCCCTGTAGGAGCTTAGTTATAAGATCAGCATCGGGAAAATCCTTGCTCAAATTTGCTGCAGACGAAGATGCCAAAAAAAAAACCAGCATACTGTACATGTCGGCAGTATGCTGGATGGAATGGTATATACATGTTTTTAAGGTGAACCACCGCTTTAAAGAGAGAGTGGGAAATCCAAGGAAGGTGATTAGCAGAGCCTATAGGGAGAATCTCACTTTTACCGTAGTTTATGCGTAAGCCGGAACAGAGTCTGAATTAGTCGAAAATTGTTTTGATGATAGACATGTCGGAGTGGGGGCTAGCTGAAAACACAAGTATATCGTCTGTGAACAGGGATGTGCATATTTTGTGATTGCCTATGGTGATCCCATGTAAAGGGGCTTTATAGGTTAGGTATCTGGAGAGGGATTCTAGCGCAAGATTGAATAGCAGCGGAGAGAGGGGACAGCCTTGTCTACTGCCTTTGTAAAGGCAGAATTTTTGTCGGATAAAAGGCCGGCTGCAACCAATCTGGCTGCAGGGGATGCGTACATGGCATTTACTAAGTGGATAAAGGGGCCTTGGAAACCCATTCTCGACATGGACAATGATAACCATTCGAAGCTGACATTATCAAAGGCATTTTCCGCGTCTAAGGTGATGATAGCGAAATCCCCCCAGGGTACGGTTAACATGGTCAAGCACCATCATGACTTTACGTATGTTAAAAGTGTCTGTCCGTCCTTTTACGAAACCGGATTGAGCAGGATGAATCAGGGAGGGGAGAATGTTTGCAAGTCTAGAAGCAACTATTTTTGCCAAGATTTTTACATCCAGATTTAAAAGAGATATTGGTCTGTACAAACCCGGGTCGAGGGCATCCTTACCTTTTTTGGAAAGCAATTTGATAATGGCGTGATTCCCCGTGGGTAGGTAAGGGCCCCCTGACCAAATACCTTTGTAGGCTTTGAGCAAAGTAGGTTCTATTATGCTTTGTAGGGTTTTAGAAAATTCTCCTGTAAATTCATCGGGGCCAGGGGCTTTAGAAGGGGCTAGACACTTGATGATTGTTGAGATTTCGGAGAGGGATATGGGTGTATTTAATGCTTCTAACTGGGAGGAGGTTATTGAAGGTAGGGCAATTTTGTCGAGGAAAGAGGACGTGACTTTGCTGTCAATTGGGTCGGGTGCATAAAGCGACAAATAATATTGTAACATAACGTTATTGATTTCCCGATGAGAATGTCTAACGAATCCTGTGGAGTCACGTAGGGTGGTTATATGTGTAGGGCGGAAGAGACCCTTGCAGAGTCTCGCCAGAAGTTTCCCAGCTTTGTTGCCATACTTGTGAAGTGTAGCGTCCAGGTGGGCTTTTTTCATCAGTTCCAGGGTTTCTGCCCATGCGTCGAAGGCTCTTTTTGCCGACTGCCATTTTGTTCTGTTAGCAGGGGAGTCTAGGGCAGAGAGGGTGCGTTGGGCCATATGAAGTTTGGAGCTAGCTACTTTATATTCGGCTAAAGTGTGCTTCTTATAAGAAGCAGCATAGGATATGATGCGGCCTCGGAGGAAGGCCTTGCTGGCTTCCCAAAAGAGGTTAGGATCGGCACAATGTGCCAAGTTTGCCGTAGAAAATTCTTCCCATTCTTTTGTCATGTATTTATGGAAGTCCGAATTATTGTAGAGAAAAGAGCGGAAACGCCAAATTTTAAGGGTAGGAAGAAGGTCTGGGTTATCAAGTGTTACCGAAACAGGGGCATGATCTGAAATGGCAATATCGTGGATATCTGTTCCGGAGATCAGTGGGACAAGGTTATGCAGAAGAGATAGTCAATTCTAGTGAATACTTTATGTGAGTTGGAATAGAAAGTGAACTCCCTATCTATCGGGTGGTGTAGTCGCCAGACGTCTTGGAGGTGGAGAGAATCCATTGTGTCTGCAAAGAGAGTTGGGTTGGAGGAAGGTGGGGTATTTGACGAGCGTTTGGGAGGAGATCTGTCATCGGCTGGGTGTAAGATGGCATTAAAATCTCTGCCCGTGAGGTGAGGGACATGTGGGATGCTCAGTAGTCTGGAAGACACGTCACTAAATAATTGTTTACCCGGACTGTTGGGGGCGTAAATATTCATTAGCACAAACTAATGTGAACATACGCCCCTGGTCATCAGAATCAGTAGATATAATCTCACATGGGAGGTTTTTATGTATCAGGATGAGGACCCAGAGGCGTATCTAGTGATTACGGCGCCTATGGCTAGCCATGAAACTGTGCCCCTGTCAAAACATTTGAAACCCATCTTTCAGATAACCTTAACAAAAGAAAACAGCTACCAAAACTACAAGTCAAGCGCTTTAATTAACCCTTACACAAGAGTCAATAGCGTTACATCTTATATCACAGTTCCCCCCCTTAGAGTTCCCAGAGAGCCCTCCTTACATCGGAATCCACAGAGTTTCCTTTCACACTGGTAAATCTGATCTAAAGAATGCTGTGGAATTATGCGTCATCTTTATATACACTGTAAGGGGGGGGGACACAGAGTCCAGAGATCCCACTTACATCAGTGTTTCCCTTTACCCCAGAGTCTGCAGAGGTCCCCCTAAAAGCAGTGTGCCAGACAATAAGTATTTTTAGACAGGGGTCAGGTCAGCCATGGCAGCCCTGTTACAGCATAGAGCCTTTTACTTTATATGACCAGCCCTCTCACAACAGTATGTGTGAGCATTTCCCCATCTCCATGGCACTACAAATTCCAGCATAGTAGGCTGTGCTCTTATTTCTCTTCTGCTCCCCAGTGTGACGGAGAATGATGACTGCACTGATATACAAGAGGACACCCTCTCTCCCTACCTGCTGCAGTGCTGCACAAACCCAGCCACTGCCAAAGTCTGTGCCCCCACTACCCCCTTACCAGAGACCAGGGCTGCTGTTAGATATCGTGGGGCACCATACAGCCTACCTGATGGGGCCCATGACCTCACCCCTGGGTCCATCCCTGGCCCTGCCCTAACCTCAAAAAATAATTCAGCTGTCTTTAAGTGATATTTGTCATCCCTTGTGATACCTTGGGTAGTGACATATCCTCTTTATGGAGAAATCTGGGGTTTATTAGGCCCATTAGATCCCTCCTCTGCCCTCCAAGGCTTATTGGCTGCTTTCTTAGCTGGTACCAGCCAGGTAAATGCAGAACCAATACTGGAAGTGATAAAATCTTCATAACTTATGGCCTCAGTTGTCAGAGGAGAGGAAGAAACTGATGTTCCTCCTCCTTCTTTGCGCTGCCAATCCGACCAGATGGAATGGGAGAGCTTTTATTGCCATTAACTACATACAAGCAGGGAGGAGTTGATATTCCAGCAAGCCGAATTAGAAAAAATAATCCCTCCATTTTACAGCCTCCTGGTCCCCTGTGTTTGATCTCATGGGGCCCAAAAAAATATGATTTAGACTACAAAGGAGCCATGGCCTGCAGGGAGAGGGGAAAGCATGAAAAATGTGCCTGCATCTTAATCAAGAGCAGGGGTCTGCAAACTTTTCAAACAAAGGGCCACTTTATTGTCCTTCAGACTTTAGGAGGGCCGGATTGTGGCCAGTGGGGGGGGGGGGGCAGAAAATGTCCCAGACCCAGCTCCGGTGAGAATAAATGTGGCCTCAGGGTTGGTGGTCAGTAGGAGGAGGAGTAGGGCCCCTATCAGTAGGAGGAATAGAATCCCATCATTGATATAAGTAGAAGAAATAGTGCCCCCTTGTTGGTATCAGTGGGAGGAATAGTGCCCCAAA
This sequence comes from Rana temporaria, assembly GCF_905171775.1. Taxonomy (NCBI): domain Eukaryota; kingdom Metazoa; phylum Chordata; class Amphibia; order Anura; family Ranidae; genus Rana; species Rana temporaria. The sequence continues at coordinate 93,087,400 of NC_053497.1, forward strand.
TGGCCGCATAAAGGCTAGCAAAGGGCCACATCTGGCCCTCGGGCCACAGTTTGGAGACCCCTGATCAAGAGGATCAGTTTCAGCATAAGGCACTGGCAGTACAGCCGTCCCTCCTGCTGGGCAGGTGGCTGGGCTCTGCTTTTGTACTGATAGGACCTTGAGTCAGAAGGCCTGTGAGGAGACACCTCCAGACTGAGTCCACAGTCCAGGTGTCCTGTCGAGAAATACACCGGCCCGATGCCACCGCTATAGTCCTGGCTATAGCATCCCTGACAGCGGGCGGAGGAGTGATATTCAGCTGTCAGGGTTGCTGTAGCCGGAACTATAGAGGTAGCATCGGGAAATGCAGATGCCTGCTTACTCCGCGACCAGTGACTTCACTTACAGGAGTAAGAAATGAGAAATAGTCCCACTTGCAGCGCTGCCATTGTCCATTAGCAAAGGTGCTGAAAAGGAGATCCAGCTTATGCTCGGAAGCCTGGAGGGAAGAAGAGACCATCAGACCCTGGCAAGTGCATTGCTGCCCAGCCACTCACCAGCGCCCCCTTCATATGGCGCCAATGGCACTTGCCATGGCTGCCATACCCTAGATACGCCCCTGTGAGGACCCCTGCTTTGTGACCATTTGCACTAGAACCTAATACCGTGCCCACCCACTGTTTCCTTATGCGATGGAAGTCAGAAGTGGAAAGGTGGGTTTCTTGGAGGAGGGCGACGTCTGTGTGAAGTCTTTTAAGATGTCGAAGGATTTTAACTCTTTTGATGCGGGATCTAAGCCCTTTGACATTCCATGAAATGATTTTCATGTGAGGGGGACAAGAAGGGAGGTGTGAGCAGGCTTTGGAGAGACAATTGGACTGAAAACAAGGGCGAGCGATATGAAGTCTACTCTTGAGAGCATATCAGAGGGGTCAGATGTTATATGAACAAGTGCTGATTTGAGGGTGACGTAGGAAAAGGGTGGGAAAGAGGGTTGTTAGGTGAAAAGGTAAAACTAATACAGAGGCCCGGATTCACAAAGCACTTATGCCGACGTATCTCGAGATACGCCGCGTAAGTGTAAGTATGCGCCGTCGTATCTATGCGCCGTGCCCATAAACTGAGATACGCCTAAAAATAGGCTTCATCCGACCGACATAACTTTCCTACACCGGCGTATCGTGGGCGAACATTTTCGCTGTGCGCATTTGCCGCTCACATTGATTTTCTATGCACATATGCAAATGAGGGAGATATGCTGATTCACGAACGTACTTGCACCCGGCGCATAATATACGTGGTCTGCGTAAGTCGTACGTCCGGCGTAAAGTTATTCTCCATATAGGAGGCGCAACCCATGCAAAGGTATGGACCAGGGAACACAAGCCGTTGTATCTTTTGTCGTTTATGTTGTATGTGAATATGACTAGGCGTAGGTTATGTTCACGTCATAGGCAGTGATCCAGCGTATCTTAGGGAGTAGTTCCGACGTGATTCTGAGCATGCACACTGGGATGCGCCCACGGGACGGCGCATGCGCCGTTCATTTTAAGTACTTCTATGGCGCTTGCCCCATCATTTGCATGGGGTCACGCCTCATTAGCATGGCTCACGCCCACTTCCACCTACGCTGGCTTACGCCAAGGTAACCCAGCGTATCTTTAAGAGCGAGTGGGAGCAAGTGCTTTGTGAATCCAGTGCTTGCCTCTGTGAGCTGCACCGGCGTAGCGTAAAAGAGATACACTACGGCGGCATAAATATGCGCCGATGTATGTGAATCCGGGCCAGAGGCTTCACTTTTTTCCACATGGAGACATCGTGCAGGACAGCTCCCATTATAGACCCAAGTTAAAGCGCCAAACAGTTACCCATAGGGTGTAGTGATAGAGATCACAAGCAGTATTTGGATGCGTAAGGGGTAAGCGTAAACAGCCATGTCTATATGGTACCAATGTGTAAAACCGAAAAAAATGAAACAATATAATATGAACTTAACAAAAGTGGGGGTACCCCACATAGATTGAAACCATAAGGCCTATCAGAGTGAATGGAGGTGTCAGATGAAGACGGCTCCCGTAGAGGAAAAAGTCATCCCAAGATAGTGCCATTCAACCGTAAAAAAGTCTCATTTACCGGATAGGTGGATATGTATAAATACCAGGTCAACGAGGAGTGTTGAGATGGTCAGATCCCGAGGTCTTGAAGTGTTTAGGAGAGACTTTCCTAGGGCTCCTTTGGACCAGAGACCGGTTGGGTAAAGTTAGTTTGGAAGAGGAGTTGGAATTTGACTCTGTGAGAAGCATGCACAGGTAGGCCTCCGCTTCGGAGGGATCGTGGAAGGTTAGTTGGTATCCAGTGGGGGTTTTGAGGCGGAGAATGGTGGGAAAGGCCGGGGTGAATTTCACTTGCCGTCGGTGGAGCTCCATGCAGACATGTTGGTAGGCCTTCCTTTTCTTGGAGACTTCGGCGGAGTAGTCTGCGAAAATTAGGACCCATACGATGGGCCCGTTCAACCGTACAGGTGCCGGGAAGGCCTAGTGCTTCTGGGATGCATCTGGCGCAGAAGTCTGTGAGAGCAGAATTCAGGAGTGATTCTGGGATACCAACGAAGCGTATTATTCCTTCTGGACCTGTTCTCCAAATCACCCAGCTTTTGGAGCACATATTGATTGGTTTTGTCCTGGGCCTGCTCAGTGGCCTGCGCCTGGTATAAATCCTCTTCTATATTCATAATATGGCTCTCAGCCTCAGACAATCTTGTAGCATGTTCACTTAGCTGCCGTTTGACCTGCTGCATTCCTGCAGTAACAGCTTTCTCCACGAGGCAGCAATCATGGGGGACAGAAGTGCTGCCACTGCCTGTGCTATGAGTTCAGTGCTGTGGGGGTTAACCTCCCCCTGATGTGGAAGGCACAAAGCAGGCTGTGGCTGTGGAGGGCTTGTGACTGGCTGTGCCTGTGAAAGCACTGGGCCGCCGCTAACTTCCTTGCCTGGGTCTTCAGCAGCAGTTGCGGACCAGTCCGAAGCTGGATTTTTCAACAAAATGGTCCATTGGTCTGCCGGGGGGGGGGCGGAGGGTGATGGCAGGCTGCAGCGGAAGGATGGGAAGATTTTATAGGCAGATTCAGGGTCGTGAGTGGGAGCTGCTCAGAAGAACCGCTACTCCATACGGCGCCGGAACCGGAAGCCTCCTTTCTCCTCTCTCAATTTCCAAAAATAATGCCACTTTTGCCCCAATCTTGGCTAACAACATTATGTATTATTCCAAGCCAAGACTATCAAAATACACCTTATATCAACCCAGAATCCATAGCAGTTTGGGTATTCCATATTTACAAAAATACGGTCAGGACTGTATGACCTAATTGCCAAATACCAAACTGTCACCAAGATGATCCTGTGGGTATCATTTGAAGCAATTAAATTTGGCTCCCTAGGGACAAATAACATTCTGTGGCTTCTTCAGAAGGACAGAATGGCCAAGACAACCCACATTCCTCAAGTCTGATCTATTTACTGTGCAATTGCTTCTCAGTGGCCTCTCTCAACCACATTGTCATTACATGGACAAATCAACTATGCAACTCAATATCACAAAAAAAGGTGCACCCAAAGTCATGTTCACAACATGTCTTAACATTAGAAACTAATTATAAAATTCTATATAATTGATATCTGATCCCCAACTGACTTGCCCATTTTAATCCAGGTCGTATTTGTAATTGCTTTGAAGATTGCCCTGAATAGGGAATATATATTCCACAAATAGTGGAACAATCTCTATGGAAGCGTGTATATAACATGTTCATGTTTTTACTAGGCATCCCAATACACAGTTGAATCTCTACTTAGGCCCCATACACACGGGAGGATTTATCCGCGGATACGGTCCAGCGGACCGTTTCCGCGGATAAATCCTCTCGAGGATTTCAGCAGATTTTAATGCGATGGAGTGTACTCACCATCGCATTGAAATCCGCGCCGAAATCCTCTGGCGATGACGTGTCGCGCCGTCGCCGCGATTATGACGCGGCGACGGGCGCGACGCTGTCATATAAGGAATTCCACGCATGCGTTGAATCATTGCGACGCATGCGGGGGATCCCTTCGGACGGATGGATTCGGTGAGTCTGTACAGACCAGCGGATCCATCCGTTGGGATGGACTTCAGCAGATGGATTTGTTGAGCATGTCAGCAAATATTCATCTGCTGGAAATCCATCCCAGGGGAGATTTATCCGCAGATAAAGATCCGCTGGCGTGTACACACCATAGGATCTATCCGCTGAAACCCATTTGCTGGGATTTATCTGCGGATGGATTCTATGGTGTGTATGGGGCCTCAGCCTTAAACCAGATGCCTCACAAACATCAATTCAGACTTATGTGGCAAGTCCTGAGAGCCACCAAACGAATTATTGCAAATGTTTGGCTATCTGTCAGCATTTCATTGAATTAAGTCAAAATCCGACTTTGGAATACATTTCCAATAAAAAGCTAAAAGCAAAATGAACAGACTCAATGCTGAGATTTAAGAAAACCTGTAACCCATGGATCTGACATTTTCCAATGGACTTTAACTGATGCTTGATAGACCTACAAATATTACCCCTTTTTTGCTGTTGGTAGCTGAAACTTTACATTGTAGTTCTGGGACCTGCAGTTTGTGAGTGAACTTGTATCTGAGACCTGATTATTTGCCTGAACTTTTGATTGAACCTTTTGACCCGGCTTGCTGACCACCCGTACCTCTCCAACCCTTGACCCGGCTTCTGTTGACTACCCTTCTGATTTATCCACCGCTGCCAGATCCACCTGCCTGCACCACGACTACGCTTCAGCCTTCCGCATTTAACCATCTGATTATACGTTGTGACCCGGCTTGCCTGACCCTGCTGTTTCCAGTTACCTACTAACCTGCTTACCCCATCAGCTTGTGCCGCTGTAGCTGCAGCTCCAGTTCGGGTCGCTGACCCCATCCTCTGCTTCAGTGTCTTCAGCACCTCCACTTCAGAGGGACTCATCTGCCTGCCTCTACTCTTCGCTACCCGGCACTCCTACCCCGCTGTGCTCCGAGTCCGCTGTTCCCACTTCAGCAGCTCACAAACCAGAGCCGTAAGAGAGGCCCTCCTGCATCTAGACTCTGCGAACCAGGTACGTAACAGTCCTCCAGGAGCATACCTCCCCAGACCAGTGCAGTGTCTTTATGGTGACACTATACTGCTCTGGTCACAGCCACACCACACCAGTCATATGATGACAATGTACTGCTTTGCTGACAGTATGTAAAAAAAAAATTCAAAATTTTATTTCTTCACTTTCCGACAAATTTGGACAAAAAATTACAACTTCAAAATACTCACCAAACTTCTTACTAAATAGCTCACCAGTGCCCTTGCAGCTCTTTGAGAACCACAAGCCGTTTGCCACAATGGCTGACGGTGCTTGTAGGCATTAATTCACAGGAAGCTGTGACTGAATGATGTGGCCCTGTGGGTGGAGCCCCTCACAGCCTAGCTGTTTTCAAATTGTGACAGCAGATGCGGGGAGAAAATCCCCCACCAGCTCTCACAGGGAAGAGGGATTGGCCATGTGGGGTGCAGATGCTGGAACATGTTACATGTTAAAATTTGAACATAGTCTTTAAATACCACCAAATGAAAGCCTTATCTGACTCAAAAAAATAATACTTTCATTTTGTTAGTGTTGTATAACTGAGTATTTGGCATTCAAAGTGTGACAGCGCTAAGAGCTAAAAATTGGCCTGGGCAGGAAGGGGGTGAAAGTGCCAGGTATTGAGGTGGTTAAACACTGCTTTGTTATAAAAAATCTTACAGTCAAGGAGCAGTGAAAGATGAATAGTTACTGTATATTAGCCACTGCACTTTTCAGCCATTCTGGAAAAAAAAGGAAAAATAAAGTAAAACTCTCTCATCTTTCACAAAGCACAAAATATCTCTAAACATTTACAAACTTATTTTTTTTTTAAATAGGAATATTTTTCATAAAATTCAAATATGGATATAAAAGATATTTTTTTTTTTTTGTATAATTTCAATGACTTAAAATAATAACTGTGAATGTTTTTATTAATACTATTATTATTGTTGGTATTGTTACTATTGCTTTCATTAATAATATTTAACTGCAGTTTCCCAGTTAAGATGATGCAACAGGTAACTTTCTTTGACACTGACACCCTTCTTTCCCATTGTATTATGTTGCTGTGTTCTATGATTATTTGTGATTACAGATGTAGGCTTCCTGAAAACATGAATGGTGTGAGGGATAAAAGTAGTTAGTTGATCCTTAGAGGCATCATTACAAATGATAAGATTTTTAAAGCTGATATATCTGTAACACAGTACGCAGCCCATCCAATAACTGTCAGTGGATCCAAGTCTTTGACTGATCTTGGTCACTGTAAAGGTAAATCTATTTTTCTGTGAACATCTGGTCCAAAAGATATCACTGATGTGCCCAAAAGCATCCCCATCTCATGTACTCATTAAGGCAGAAAATACAATGAATGTTTGAGAACAGCCTGCTTGCAGCAAACATCTGTCAACCGATTAGCTGAATACTTTTCTTTTTCTAAACATGTGTTTGTTTTGGCAGTACGATGGTACCTAATGATGAAACTATCCAGCAAGATGCCCATCTTTAAACATAAGGCCACCTGCCACATCAGGCTGTAATCGGTATTGAAGATTAAGTTAAAAGTACCGTAAAAACACTTTGTTTATAAAGAGATTTAAACACTGGAATATTGCCTCCTCTCTCACAACACCAACTGCATTCAATTCTATATAACATTGTCAGATGAACGTGATGGTCCTGAAAAAAATATACATGCCTAGATTAATGGGGTTGTAAAGGTCATTTGTTTTCCCTAAATAGCTTTCTTTACCTTAGTGCAGTCCTCCTTCACTTACCTCATGCTTCCATTTTGCTTTTTTAATGTCCTTATTTCTTCTGAGAAATCCATACTTCCTGCTCTTCTGTCTGTAACTACACACAGTAATGCAAGGCTTTCTCCCTGGTGTGGAGAAAGCCTCTTGAGGGGGGAGGGGGCGAGCAGGAAAGTCAGGACACTCTCTACTTTGCAGATAGAGAAAGGAGAATATTCTTGAATTGTTTATAGTAGGGTTGTCCCAATACTGATACTAGTATCGGTATCGGGACCGATTCAGAGCATCACCGCTGCCGCCAACTGGTTAATACAGGCGGGGAACATTACAGCTTTCATTTGAATAGCTGTAGTGTTTCCCGCCACGCCGCGTATAGACACTCCCCCTTGCTCGGGTGAACTGTCCAATCCCGCGCAAGGGGGAGTGTCTATACGCAGCGCGGCGCGAATCATTACAGCTATTCAAATGAAAGCTGTAATGTTCCCCCGCGCGTATTAACCAGTCGGCGGCAGCGGGGATGCGGCGGGATGCAGGTAAGGGGGACATGGCTGGATATGGGGGGAGACATGGCTGCATATGGGGGACATGTCTGGATATGGGGGGAGACATGGCTGCATATGGGGGACCAGGCTGGATATGGGGGGGAGACATGGCTGCATATGGGGGGACATGGCTGCATGGGGGGGACATGGCTGGATATGGGGGGAGACATGGCTGGATATGGGGGGGAGACATGGCTGCATATGGGGGACATGGCTGGATATGGGGGGAGACATGGCTGCATATGGGGGGACATGGCTGGATATGGGGGGAGACATGGCTGCATATGGGGGGACATGGCTGCATATGGGGGACATGGCTGGATATGGGGGGGAGACATGGCTGGATATGGGGGGAGACATGGCTGCATATGGGGGGGAGAGACATGGCTGGATATGGGGGAGACATGGCTGGATATGGGGGAACATGGCTGGATATGGGGGGGACATGGCTGGATATGGGGGGGACATGGCTGCATATGGGGGGACATGGCTGCATATGGGGGGACATGGCTGCATTAGGGGGGGACATGGCTGCATATGGGGGGGACATGGCTGCATATGGGGGGACATGGCTGCATATGGGGGGGACATGGCTGCATATGGGGGGACATGGCTGCATATGGGGGGGACATGGCTGCATATGTGGGGGACATGGCTGGATATGGGGGGACATGGCTGCATATGGGGGGACATGGCTGCATCTGTGGGGGGACATGGCTGCATTTGTGGGGGGACATGGCTGCATATGGGGGGACATGGCTGCATATGGGGGAGACATGGCTGCATCTGTGGGGGGACATGGCTGGATATGGGGGGGACATGGCTGCATATGGGGGGACATGGCTGCATCTGTGGGGGGACATGGCTGCATTTGTGGGGGGACATGGCTGCATTTGGGGACACATTTTAAAAAAAGTATCGGTATTCGGTATCGGCGAGTACTTGAAAAAAAGTATCGGTACTTGTACTCAGTCCTAAAAAAGTGGTATCGGGACAACCCTAGTTTATAGTATTCCCCAGTGAAGCCATTGGGGCCAGGGGATTTGGCGTTGTTTAATTTGTTTATCGCTGACATAATTTCATTGACCGAGAAGGGGGAGTTCAAGTCCAAGAGTTGTTGGGGGTTTATAGATGGAAGATCTAGTGTCTCTAAGAAGCTTCGAATCATAGCAGGAGAGGGTTGGGCTGTAGTTGGGTCTCCCTTGAGATTATACAAATCTGCATAGTACGCGCTAAAAGCGTTTGCTATTTCTTGGGGTTTGAGGAGTTTTTCGTTTGTGTGAGGCCCCGTACACACGAGAGGATCCATCCGCTGGAATTGATCCGCGGACCGGCTCCAGCGGATAGATCCCCTGGTGTGTACAATCCAGCGGATCTGTTTCCGCGGATTTTTATCCCCTGGGATGGATTTCAAGCGGATAAAAATTTGAAGACATGCTTTAAAATCTATCCGCTTGAATCCATCCCAACGGATTGATCCGCTGGTCTGTACAGACTCACCGGATCAATCCATCCAAATGGATCCCCCGCATGCGTCGTAATGATTCGACGCATGCGTGGAATTTCTTATATGACAGCGTCGCGCACGTCGCCGCGTCATTATCACGGCGACGGCGCGACACGTCATCGCGATGGGATTTCGGCGCGGATTTCGATCCTATGGTGAGTACACTCCATCTGATCCAAATCCGTGGAAATCCTCGAGAGGATTTATCCGCGGAAACGGTCCGTTGGACCGTATCCGCGGATAAATCCTCTCGTGTGTACTAGGCCTCAGGGTGATGTATGTAGAGAATTTTTGTTTTGGCTCTGTGGCCTTTAACCCTTAGGGACAATGCCTTGTCTGCTTTGTTCCCTGTTGAGTATGAAGTGGCCTTAAATATTTTATAAGCTTTCACATGTTTTTCAAGAAGAAGGGCCCTCAGGTCGTGACGTAGAGTGAATATTTTAGATTGTAGGAATGGGGAGGGGTTAAGTTAATTTTGAGATTCAGTGGCGGCTATGTCTGCTGTGAGATCATCTAGACATCGGGTTCTTTTTTTCTTAGCTCTGGCACCCATTTGGAGGAATACCCCTCTAATGACAGCTTTGTGGGCATTCCATACCACCAGCGGATTGGACACGGACCCCTGATTGAGCGAGAAATACTCTTCCAATTTCTGTTTAATGAGAGCGGAATAACACAGTGTGTTAAGTAGATAATTGTTAATCCTCCAGATATAGGAGTTAGGTTGATGAAAATCATCAGAGATGGTAAGGCTAATAGGGCCATGGCCTGACCAGGTGGTGGCAAGAATAGAAGAATTTGAAATCTTATGTAACAACCGATTATCAGCTAAAAACAAATCAATACGTGAAAAGGTGTTATGATGCGGCGAGAGGAATGTGAAATCTCTCTCACTCACCTCCACACGTCATACAAATCATTGGTATTGATAAATGCTTTTAGAGGAGAAGTACATCGTTTGGTTCCTTCAGTGGAGTCCATTGCGTTGTTTGGGACCATATTAAAGTCCCCACACATCAGTAATTGGCCTGGTTGAATTTTCCGGGCTGCTCGCAGAGTTTACTTGAGAAAAGTCATTTGACCATGGTTTGGGGCGTAGACGGAGACCAGGGTGTAAATAACATTGTTGAGCTTACAGTACAGACCAAAGGTTTGGACACACCTTCTCATTCAAAGAGTTTTCTTTATTTTCATGACTATGAAAATTGTAGATTCACACTGAAGGCTTCAAAACTGTGAATTAACACATGTGGAATTATACATAACAAAAAAGTGTGAAACAACTGAAAATATATTTCATATTCTAGGTTCTTCAAAGTAGCCACCTTTTGCTTTGATTACTGCTTTGCACACTCTTGGCATTCTCTTGATGAGCTTCAAGAGGTAGTCACCTGGCGCAGCACTCCATCACTCTCCTTCTTGGTCAAATAGCCCTTACATAGCCTGGAGGTGTGTTTGGGGTCATTGTCCTGTTGAAAAATAAATGATGGTCCAACTAAACGCAAACCGGATGGAATAGCATGCCGCTGCAAGATGCTGTGGTAGCCATGCTGGTTCAGTATGCCTTTAATTTTGAATAAATCCCCAACAGTTTCACCAGCAAAGCACCCCCACACCATCACACCTCCTCCTCCATGCTTCACGGTGGAAACCAGGCATGTAGAGTCCATCCGTTCACCTTTTCTGCATCACACAAAGACACAGGGGTTGGAACCAAAGATCTCAAGTTTGGACTCATAAGACCAATTTCCACTGGTCTAATGTCCATTCCTTGTGTTCTTTAGCCCAAACAAGTCTCTTATGCTTGTTGCCTTTCTTTAGCAGTGGTTTCCTAGCAGATATTCTAACATGAAGTCCTGATTCACACAGTCTCCTCTTAACAATTCTAGAGATGTGTCTGCTGCAAAAAGTGGCTACTTTGAAGAACCTAGGATATGAAATATATTTTCAGTTGTTTCACACTTTTTTGTTATGTATAATTCCATATGTGTTAATTCATAGTTTTGATGCCTTCAGTGTGAATCTACAATTTTCATAGTCATGAAAATAAAGAAAACTCTTTGAATGAGAAGGTGTGTCCAAACTTTTGGTCTGTACTGTACATACCAGGATAATATACCCCCCATCTGGGTCAGTAACAGAGCTCAGCAATTTGAAGATAACAGTATTCCTGATAGCAATCAAAACTCCTCATTATTTTTTAGAAAAGGATGACTGGAAGATATGTGGAAATTGACTATGTTGACATTTAGGAGAAGCCTCTGAAGCAAAATGAGTCTCCTGAACGCAAAGTGCGTCTCCTGAACGCAAAGCACGTCACAGTTATGGTCAATTGCTGATTTCCATAAAGAGGAACGTTTCACGGGGTGATTTAGCCCTTTTGCATTGAGGGAAAGTATGGTGATCCCCATGGTGCGTGGTGATGCCGTGTAGGGTGGATGCAATTGCTCACAGTTGTGGGCGGTTGCTGTAGCAGAGTTCAAGAAGTCGGTTGTTGTAGATGAGCACGCTGGAGTTGGTACCTCAGCGGTTCAGATAGGGACTCAGTGCCTGGTTGTCTAGGGTACAAAATAAGTTAGAGCAGAGTCTCAACAAAATATTATGTAGGTTTTCTGGATTCACCTGGAGCAGGTGACTGCACAAACTTGGCAAAAATATGCAAGCCAGGATAAAAAAGAAATCAAAAAAGGAAAATAGTCTTTAACAAAGGAACAAAGGGTGATTTTAATGATGCTTAAAGTGCAAGAATTAAATAGAAAAATGCATTTAAATATAGTGCATTGGGGTCCCCTTAGCCTGTCTGTAAAATGGCACATCTGTAGCTTATATGGCACATGCTGCAGCAAAAATTTAATTTCTAAAGAAAAAAAAAGTGAGTTAAAATTACTTGCGGTATCAATTGCCTTCACTAAGCTATTGACAAAAAGAAAAAAACAGCATAGCATCCCCACTTTGACAATTTTTTAGTGAATGGGTAGGGATATGTACCCCATACTCATTCACATGGGGGAGGGATCCGGAGACAACCTTGTTAAAGATTCCGATAAGACCCTGCCCGCAGACCCCTACAACCACCAGCTACTGTTTTGAGGCCCTTGTCCCCATCAACATGCACTGCAAATTTGGGTGTTTCCCAAATGGGGTGAACAGCCTATGTTTGGCCTGAACTGATGCTCGGGCCAAACTGCTTACCCAACTCTAAAAGTTAATGACATCCTAAATGCATTGCAAACACAGTGCAGTTTCCGGTTGTGGTGCAGTACCAAAAAAGATGTCTGCACTTCTGTGGTGTGATGCGGTGCAATTTGGGCAAATTCTAAATGAATGAGCTCAAAGCGCCCAGACTAAACCGCATATGAACTGCTCAGGAATGCTGTGCAGTTCCTGTGCAATTCCCATGCAGGTTATAGTGTGAACTGGGGTGCAATAGATAATCTGAAGTTATGTAGGCTTCTAAAGTTTGTATATTTCTCCCCAAGATGTGTATACAAAGGTCAAGAGCCTCATGGAAATCTGACTTGCAGCAGAATGCCAACATTTGTGACATGCTACTAATATCTTAAAACAAGTTTAGAACGTAACAATATTTTTATTTATTGTGTAAGTGCTTAAGTATTTATGACCTTGGATCAAACAAAAAAACGACTTTAGGTATTTTGACAGAGTACGCTTTAGTTATTTTTTACCAAATACAATTTTTTTTGTGTATATTTGTACATTATTTTTGTTTTGTTATGGCTGTTGTTGTTAACCACTTGACCTTTAGAAGGTTTTACCTCCTTCACAACCAGGCACATTTTTGCTATTCAGCACTGCACTATTTTAACTGGCAAATGCTTGGTCGTGCAACACTGTACACACAACATTTTTATTATTTTTTTAATTTATTATTATTATTATTTTCTTCACACAAATAGAGCTTACTTTTGGTTGTATTTAATCACTACTGGATTTTTTTATTTTTTGCTTTTATTTTTTGCGGTGATGGGTTTGCGCCACTCTGCATGTACATCTTTGAGCTTGCAGCTTCCACTTGCTCACAGTATAATTACTGTGAGTGGGTTGGCTAGTGGTTAAAACACTTAGGTCTATACCCAAAGCAAAAAGGATGGTGTCCTCAGTAGTAAAGGTAATGTACTCTGGCTCACCACATCTCCTACCCCCCTCAGTCCCAGAACTGCAGCATTCATTGGTCTTTTTGACATTCGACATATCTAGAAATGTTGGATGCCTTTTTCATCATTCCCCAGCATGCTGTGGTTTTATCCTCTATGTCACTGCTGAGTCCTGTAGTGACCTAAGAGCTGGAGAATGGAGCCACAGCAGGTGGCAGAAGACAAGGGCTTTACAAATAACTGATGAGGGAACCGCAGGGCATTAAGGACCTTGTAGTTTGTCTTCCTGTGTAGAATTAGATTGGTGGTTGGTTGGCAGTTCAGAGTGTAGATCGCACGTCAGAAGGTTTTTCCTATCTGATTGGAATGCTGGTGATCCCTGGTTTCTTTCCTGTGGAGATAAAAGCGAGTTTGATTTCCTGGTAATTCAGGGGGTCCATCCAATTTGGTAAGCGCTCACCTTATAGCAGCCGGTGTCGGAATTGTCACTCATCACATACAGAGGATTGAAGTCACCCTTCTCATATGGTCCTTTCCATTATCCATTCTGGGACTTGTGGTTCCTTATAGGATTGTTTTTTTTGGAATCGATGGACATCATAGATATTGTGCTGCACTTATTGTTACCTTTACATATATTCTAGGTGATGTGATTAACCTGAAGTGTTCAGCTTGAAATTTTTGCCAATGTTTGCCAATTTCTCATTGTTTGCACTGATTGTTCCTTTTTTTAAAAAAATACAATGCCATTGAGTGGCCCAGCCAAAGCCCAGATTTGAACCCAATTGAACATCTCTGGAGAGATCTGAAAATGGCTGTGCACTGATGCTCCCCATCCAACCTGATGGAGCTTGAGAGGTCCTGCAAAGAAGAATGCCCAAAAATAGGTATGTCAAGCTTGTAGCATCATACTCAAAAAGGCTTGAGGCTGTAATTGGTGCCAAAGGTGCTTCACCAAAGCATTGAGCAAAGGCTGTAACTACTTATGTACATGGGACTTTAATTTTTTATTTCTAATAAATTTGAAAATATTTTAGACAAACTTCTTTCACGTTGTCAATATGGGGTATTGTTTGTAGAATTTTGAGGAAAATAATGAATTTTATCCATTTTGGAATAAGGCTGTAACATAACAAAAAACGCTGTGAATACTTTCCGGATGTACTGTACTACCTCTGCTATTGCAGGAAACTTGACTTGTTTATAAACCTGACACGGTCTCTTTAGGCTACATTCTACTTGAAACACGTTGGATAGCTAGCTATGTTTTTAATGCATTAAAGCATTTTTACAGCTTTAAAGTTGAGGACAAGCACTTTTAAAGCTGTAAACACATGTATGCAATATTAAGCCATTTGAGGCAAAATTTACAGTACAGATTTAAGTTTGCCATGGCAATACAACTAAATGATGCTAAATATAATATTATTATTCTTTATCCACTAAAATTAGTCACTTTATATGTCCTTTTTTTTCATTCATTTTAGACCATAGAGTTTGCCACTAAACAGGTTTTAAACAATGTTTCCAGCATGCCAATTAGTTAGCATTCAGCTAGAGTCTTAAACTGACAATACAAATTAAATTATCCTATTGTTATCTCCAACCTGGAAACAGAATAAGAGTGAGGTGTATGATAAATTAATATATGTATTTGCAAAATGATTTAAATTCCTTAATACGTAAAGTTAATGTTGTCATTAGTGGCAGTTCTCAGCAAAACTTGTATCTTCCTTCTCTACAGATAAGCACTCTTTAGGGAGTAGACTATTGCTGCAGTTCTATTGTGCTTTAAGTTAATGAGATGTGAGCTCTATTTGTTAGTGTTTTAGGGTGATTAAGATTATAATTCACTGGGAAACTGTCTTGGTTTCAAAATATTCTTTTTTTGATGGGACTTTAAAATATTATTTTATTCTAAATAGGGACAGGGTGCACCTTTGGGAGGCCAAAACACTAGGAATGTATAAAAAAAAAAATTGGTGTAATTAATATTACAACTTGTATCGGTTTTACAACTTAGAAATTAACTCATGTAGATTGAATATATTGTGGTATGTGCTGTTTGTTGCAAATTTTGCCTACATAGGGCTAGATTCAGGTAGCCCTGCGTAACATTGAGCGGGCGTAACGTATCTCCGATACGCTACGCCGCCGTAAATTAGGGCGCAAGATCCGTATTCATAAAGAACTTGCACCCTAAGTTACGGCGGTGTAACGTATGTGGGCCGGTGTAAGCCTGCCTAATTCAAATGAGGATGATGTGGGAGTGTTTTATTTAAATTATTGTTGACCCCGCGTATCTTAAGTTTTTTACGAACGGCGCATGCGCCGTTCGTGAAAGGATCCCAGTGTGCATGCTCGAAATTCCGCCGCAAATCGTCATTGCTTTCGACGTGAACGTAAATTACATCCAGCCCTATTCACGCACGACTTACGCAAACAATGTAAAAAATTCAAAATTTGACGCGGGAACAACGTCCATACTTAACATTGTGTACGCCTCATAGAAGCAGGAGCAACGTTACGCCAGAAAAAGCCTTACGCAAATGTCGTAAAAAATTTCGCCGGGCACACGTACGTTTGTGAATTGGCGTATCTAGGTCATTTGCATATTCTACGTGTAAGAGACTTACGCCAGTCGGATCTTAGCCTAATTTCAGGGTATCTTGCTTTCTGAATACAGAAAGAAGATACGTCGGCGCAGCTTTGAATTATAGATATAGATACGCCGGTGTAAATTCTTGCTGAATTAAGCCCCAAGTGTTTAAAAGTCAGTTTTCTTCAAAAGGAAGAAAAATATAATATCTCCTGATGAAAATCAAATATACAGCCATAGCTATTCGTTAACAGGAATTCACATGGAGATGTCAACACCTCTCTTAAGGATTGTATAATACCACAACAGGTTTTTACTACATTATAAAATGTTTCACTTTTATTGGACCAGCTGCCTTACACAGCTCAGATTATATGTTGATCCTTAAAATATGCTGTAAAGTACTTTGATCCATGATTATGGATTTTGGTTATCTCTTAGGTTTATGTGGCTTTATGATTTATTACTACTGTATACATTTTTTATGCATTACACACTGCCTTTTAGCATTAGTACCTATGCATGCCTAACTCATGCAGAGAACAATTCTAACTACAGACCCACCAATAGTTGCAGATGTATGATATAGGCAGAACTCTATTTTTTTTTTCTTTTTTTGTAAAGATATAATAAGCAAAAAATAAAAAGCAGATTAGGAAATATTGGTTTCTAAATGTTGAAAATGTTAGAGAAAAATATAACAATACAGAAATATTTTTGCAGAGCACAGGATGTTACTTGCTTTTGTCCTATGTATGCTCACAACATATGATGCAGTTGCTGCTGATAGCTGCTGACAGGACATAGCCCTGAGTGCTGCTGCTAGCAGGAAAAAGCTCTGGGTGCATGGTATTGAAAAATATTATGAATGTCTCGTTGAGGCATCTACCCTTACTACTTCTCCTCCTTTTACTGACATGTTGTCCAAGATATAGAAAATGTACAGCTTTCAGCAAGAAGGTTAACAAGTTATTCTGCAGCATGTCCTCATTCCCTCTGTGTTGGTAGGATGAGCTCTGTGACTTTACCCTTGTAACATGGATCCAAGAGGGTTGAGAACCAAAAGTGTTCCTCTCCTTGATGGGTCATTTCACAGGTTCTAGAGCATGAATGAACCCATCTGATTCAATTTACTGGAAAGGAACCCAAATCCTGTACAACTTCAGGGGTTTGTGAGAAATGAAACCCACCCCTAGATTCCTGCTTCACACCCTTCTCCTGCTCAACACCACCACAGCAACCATGCTCCTCCTTTTCATGCTCCTCCTGTGGCTGATGTGAACTGATATTAAGTCTGTAGAGTAGAGGTTCTAGGGTGAGTACGAATACGAGTGGGGATAAGGGGCACCCTTGACATTTACCATCCAATATGGAGAAGGCGTACGACAGGTGATGTTTTACTGTTGGGTTTGAATATAGAGCAAGAATGATGTGGAGTATGTGATATTGAAAACCCATCGCTTTCAAAGCTGCTGTCATGTAGTCCCATGCCACTTTGTCAAACGCCTTTTCTGCGTCAAGAGCGATAGAAAGAAGCCAGGTTTGGAAGATGAAGGTGAGGATAGCCAATGATGTATTCTGATAGCTTTCAGCGTATTGTCCCTTGCCTCCCTTCCGGGCAGGAATCCTACTTGGTCTAGGGAGACCAATTTGGGGACATGGGGTAATATTCGGTTTGCAAGTATTTTTGCAGATAGGTTAATGTCTACCCTTTAGAAGTGATATGGGTCTATAGTTTGATACAATAGAGCTGTCTTTACCTGGTTTTGGTATAACCATTATGTGGGCTTCAAGAAGGTCTTTGAAATAGAAAATCACCACAGAGTGGGACTGTGGATACAAAAAACAGTGCCACGTCCCGATATGTCAGATTGAAAATTTGGAATTGCAGATAATGCAATACAAGTGAGTTCAGGTATGAGACCCACATGTTTTCTGATAATAGGGTCCTGATGCAACACATGCCAATGGTTTTCCAAAATGTCTCGCACCTCTTGGTGTTGAGATGAGAATCGTGTTATAATTCTCAAACTTGGTCTGGATTCCGATACCGATTTTTTATTGTGGTACAGCAAGTCACTTCTTGACCTCCCCAAGGCCTTATTGTAGGCCTTACACAGAAAGGACTTGCTGTATCCTCTGGCCAGTAACCTGATGCACAATGCGTGTGCTTATTTTTTTAAATCAATAAGGTGAGTACAATTCCGGCGCAATCTAATATATTGTGCGTATGGGATGCTCCGTATTAGTGCTGTTGGATGTGCACTGGCCGCATGCAGCATAGTATTCGCAGTCATTTCTTTGTGATACAGGCTGGTAGCAAGACAACCATCCTGATCTTTGAAAATTGTGAGATCAAGAAATGCAATGTTGTGCAAATCCAAGTTAAGTGTGAATTTGAGATTGAATTGGTTGTTATTCAAAACATCAATAAAAGTCATAAGCGAATCGCATGTCCCAGTCCAGATCAAAAAAAGGTCATCTATGTATCTCATCAAGCACATAGTCTGGTTCGTATACATAGATATGGAATCGTCAGAAAAGATGTAACG
Organism: Rana temporaria; assembly: GCF_905171775.1. Classification (NCBI taxonomy): domain Eukaryota; kingdom Metazoa; phylum Chordata; class Amphibia; order Anura; family Ranidae; genus Rana; species Rana temporaria. Next base: position 93,105,605 of record NC_053497.1, read on the forward strand.
TTCCCACCCCCCAGGTACAGGTTAGCATAGGTCGGTGCACAACAAGTGCCCATGGCTACTCCCTGTACCTGGAGGTAGTGGGAACCCTTGAATCCAAACCAGTTATGTGTCAAGACAAATTTGAGAAGTCTACTGAGTATGTGGTTCTTCATGTAAGAAGGTGTGGACCGTTCCGATACCCTGCTCGTGAGGGATGCTTGAGTATAAGGACTCTAAATCCAAAGTCACGAGCAGGGCAGTGGGAGGGACCACTATACCTTCAATCTTTTTAGAGTTGAAAATATATTTATTGGTATTTTAACAAATGAAACAAACAACATGAGGTGTCACAATCCAAGAACAGTCATAAGTGTGCTGGGGTAAAGAGTCAGCCCAATGGCTATCGCCCACAGCGGGACCCCTACCAACGTGTAACACAATTAGAACAGTAATGACTTCAATATAAAACTATAATTAGATGCAACCACAAGGGCCCCATCGTAGTAGGTATAATTGCAACCAGGATTTCTAGTAGGGGAACAATAAGACCAAAAGGGAAAAAATAACAATAAAAATTGAAATAAAATAAAAATGACAAACAGGACAAAAACCGAAATGAAAATGGGAAATCAATAATCTAGGGTGTTAGAAGGTAGGAAAAGAAGGGGGTAGAGATACGGGAGAAGAGGGGGGAAGAGGAAAGAAAAAAGAGAAGAAAGCTAGGGAGTCATCAAAGTAAAGAGTTCGAGTTGCTGATAGTTCAGTCGGAGGGGATAATATAAGGAGTGCGGGAAAAGAGAGACCTAACTTGTCCCGGGGCAATGAAATATAAAGAAGCGATCATGTCTGGGGTGACAACATGTTCGTCAGCGTGTCAGAGGAGGAGAAGCGGAGCCAGATGAGCCACAGCAGTTTATAATTATCAAAAGTGTCGTTATCAAGAGCCAACATCTCCTCCATTCTCATAGTGTCGTTCATAATTGAGACCCAGTGTGACAAGGGCGGAATTGTGGTCGACTTCCAATAGGAAGGTATGAGCTGTCTCGCTGAGGACATGAAAAAACGGAGGAGATTTTGCTTCTGTGACGGAACTGAACCCGGTAGTATAGAGAGAAGAGCAATCTTAGAAGAGGGAACCAGTAATTCATCGTACATTTTGTTGTAACACTCGAATACTTGAGTCCAGAAGGGGCGGATCCTCTCCTTCAATCTTTTTAGGGAGGTTGCGCGTGTCCTTCGTATAGGATAACAAACTGGTAACATGAGGCATAAGTGTGGCATCAATTTGTCTACTCGCATTTTCAGTTAAGGAGCCGATTCCCAATATAATCGGTCTGACAGGTGGTTCAATGGGATTTTTGTGTACTTTGGGCAATGAATAAAAAGTTGCCTCTCTAGGATGTTTATTGTTTAGATAATCATAAGTGTCCTGATCAATCAGACCCTTCTGATAACCATCATTAATAATTGCTAGATACTTAGCTTTAAATGTTGGAATATAAGATGCAAGAATTGTACGATACCAGTTCTTATTGAACAGTATAGTAAGGCACATTTTCTCATATCTAGCTTTAGTCATCAGGACGACATTGCCTCCTTTATCGGAAACCTTTATTATCAAGTCCGAATGTTCACTAAGCTTAGAAATGGTTTTCCTCTGTGCTTGTGTAAGATTGTTGAATGAGTGACAATCTGCATCTTCTTGATGTCACTGACCTTGTACCCCTACCAAAAATGCCCAGACAAACAAGTTCATAGCTAGATCTGGAAATCTCCGTGATTTTGGTTTAAACTTGGTTGAGACTGAAAGTGTGTTGGTTATCGAAGATGTGATTGGAGACTCCGACGTAGCGTTAGGCACAGATTGTGAGTCTGTGCTAGTGGGATCAATATCATCATTGTTCTCCTCCAAAAGCAGCATCAAATCACGGAGGGCTCGAAAGTCCTCCATGGTGTAGTGCTTAATGCTTTCGGAGAATTCCCGTTCTTGTCTGGCTCGTACAGTATCTTGATCAAACATATATCTGTATGTAAGATTACACGCAAACATATAGATGTCTTTTATAAGTTCATATTTGTCCAAATTTGCAGATGGGCAAAAACTCAAACTGAGTTTGGAGACCTCTAGTTCATTATCTGGAAAATTATAGGGTGTAAGATTCATTATATCAAGTGCTAAGTTTGGGGCAGGTGAGAACCTAGTAATTGAAAATTCAGAGAGGAAAGGCTTGATTGAGCCAGGTGTGGATCCAGGGTGCTTTGTTTAGTAAACATGTGTGCCTGTACTACCGGAAAAGGGGTTGAGGGAGGCAAATTAATATTACAATTAGATGATAAAGTTGACAAAATAGAGGACATAGAATTCACTGTTGGCATGATAACAGAGTTTGTTGCTTGGCTCACTGATAGAATTAGAGTGGGGGGGGGGGGTTAGATGGGGTAGATTGGATATTTAGTATTTGAGCTGCTTGCTGGGCAATAGCGCTCATGTATTTCATATGTGAACTATTCCCACCACCAATACAAGATGTAGTTACCACCTCCTAGAACTATTGTTCATGTCAGATGGACGTTTTTTGGAATAGGTGTATAGCACCCACCACCATGACTCCGCTTACGTGATCCTTGGGTGTTGTTTGTTGGTATGGGTGCTTCACATGTGTTTGGGGGCTGTAAGGGAGAAGTAGAAATAGAAGCGGATGAATCAGACTCTGTATCATCTTCAGTATACCCAAAATTATTCCCACCGTAGTTAGCTTTAGCTCTATTCTTAGGGCCTCTCCCTTGGTGAGGGTTTGACCATCTACAAGCAAATCCTTCCATGAAAGCCATCTTATCTTTGGATATTTTATTTAGTCTTTTAGATACAATATCTTTAGTAATTTTCGTTATATATTCTTTATCCACTTAAGACCCGGACCATTATACAGATAAAGGACCTTGCCCCTTTTTGCGATTCGGCACTGCGTCGCTTTAACTGACAATTGCGCGGTCCTGCAAAGTGGCTGCCAAACAAAATTGGCTTAATTTTTCCCCCCACAAATAGAGCTTTCTTTTGGTGGTATTTGATCACCTCTGCGGTTTTTATTTTTTGCGCTATAAACAAAAATAGAGCGACAATTTTTAAAAAAATTCAACATTTTTTACTTTTTGCTATAATAAATATCCCCCAAAAATATATAAAAAAACATATATTTTTCCTCAGTTTAGGCCGATATGTATTCTATCTATTTTTGGTAAAAAAAAAAACGCAATAAGTGTTTATCGATTGGTTTGCGCCAAATTTATAGCGTTTACAAAATAGGGGATAGTTTTATGGCATTTTATTAATATTTTTTTTTACTAGTAATGGCGGCGATCAGCGACTTTTTTCATGACTGGGACATTATGGCGGACACTTTTGACACATTTTTGGGACCATTGTCATTTTCACAGCGAAAAGTGCTATAAAAATGCACTGATTACTGTGAAAATGACAATGGCAGTGAAGGGGTTAACCACTAGGGGGCGCTGGAGGGGTTAAGTGTGACCTCATGTGTGTTTCTTACTGTAGGGGGGCGTGGCTGTAGGAGTGACGTCACTGATCGTCGTTCCCTATATCAGGGAACAGACGATCAGTGTCACTGCCACACAGAAGAACGGGGAAGGTGTGTTTACACACACCTCTCCCCATTCTTCAGCTCCTGTGACCGATCGCGGGACACCCGCGGTGATTGGGTCAGCGTGTCCCACGGGTGCGGTCATGGAGCTTAGGACCAGGTCGCGAGCGCACGGCCACCGGCGCGCTCGCGACCCCGTGGCTGGGCTCTTAACCACTTAAGACCCAGACCTTTAGGCAGCTAAAGGACCCGGCCAGTTTTTGCGATTCGGCACTGCGTCGCTTTAACTGACAATTGCGCGGGCGTGCGACGTGGCTCCCAAACAAAATTGGCGAGTCCCATGGCCACGGTCACGGAGCTTCGGACCGGGTCGCGTGCACACGCAATCCCACGGCTGGGCTTAAAGAGCCACGTACATGTTAAAGAGCCGTGCCATTCTGCCAACGTATATCGTCGGTAGGGGGTCCCTAAGTGGTTAAAGGCAACGTACAGGTACATGCCTGTGCCCAGCCATGCCCTTCTGCCGACGTATATCGGCGTGAAGGGGTCCTTAAGTGGTTAACCTCCTGCCAACGTTGGGTATGCTCCTTAATGGAGTTATTAGTAGATTGTAGCATTAAATTGTCCTGATCTAGACTATTAAATTCTGATTGGTTATGAGAATTTTCATTAACTCAATACTGCAATGTGTCAGTACTTTCTCCCACGATTTTTAAAAATCCTGGGTATGGTTCTGAAAGGAAGAAAATAACTGGACCCGTAAACCAATCGGTGCTAATATTTTCTCGTATATATTGTTGCAAGAAATCAACGTGCCAATGCAGGTTTGATTTCTTCTTTAAAAGTCTTTTCATTTTAGCCATATATTGGTTGATATTAATTTCGGGTCCAGTATCAGCATTAACATTGGTTTGAATTTCGATCATATAGCCCACCCAGCCGTTCCCACAAAGTCCATGATCCCAAACAATGAGAGGGTTAATATATGACAAAAATATTTTTTATGAAATTAATTGATTAGGGAAAAACAGTTCCTATTTGTGAAAGTATCTAGTTAAACCAATATTTTAATTCCAAAATATTTCAGAATCAAAAAAGAGGGAAAATACGGAAAAAAAAACCACTTATGACAATTCGGTTGGGTGCTTCCACCCTAGTTATATGAAATAGAAAATCGCATTACCACAGAGTGGGACTGTGGATACGAAAAACAAAAAACAGTGCCACGTCCCGATATGTCAGATTGAAAATTTGGAATTGCAGATAATGGACTTTGTAGGCATAATATTGTTAAAAACATGTATACATTTATTAAAAGGAAAACAATTGAATTAGAAAGACATATACAGTACATAACAATAATGGCTGTTACTCAGAAGGCCTAGGAACACAATATAGGCTTGCCTTGCGGCTTCACTGCCCGATTCCCTACTGCGCATATGCGAGGATCGCGGTATGCCGTCACTGGTCCCTGCTCTCTCCTGGGAACAGGTTTTCCCAGAAGACAGCGGGGGGGGGGCTGACGTCACAAGGCTGGACTCCTGCGGGAGTCAGAACCCGGAAGTGGTGCAAATACCTGTCTCAGACAGGTATCTGCACCCCCCCCCCCCGAAAGGTGCCAAATGTGACATCGGGGGAGAGGGATCCAAAAAGCGGAGGTTCACTTTTTGTGTGAACGTCCGCTTTAATATACAAATATCATGGGCTGTTCTGTACACACGTCTAGTTATTTGGCATTTGTTGTTGTTTGGTTTTGTTGTTTGTTTTTGCTGTCTGGGACTTGTACAAAAGATACACCTATAAGACTTACCGAAGCACAATTTTATGTTTTTTTTACTGAAGTACTTCAGTCATCACATGTTGCCTAACCTTAAAATAAGCAAAATCTGGTCCAAACATTGGTTTGGGCCAAACCTTCAGCTCATCCCCAGCAGGGATCAAATAAATACTTTCTACCCAAATGTTTATTTTTATACAACAACAATAAAGCCAACCCCCCAAAATTGTACACACAGGTCAATGTGATTAGATATGATACAGGATTCCAACTGGCAGGCCAACTTAAGCCAACTTGTTGTCCTATATTATACCTAATAGCATTGTCCTCTTCCTCATAGGAATAGAGATCCCTTGGGTGACTCTGCACATTCTAACAGCCTCCACAGTATTTCTCTTACTGAGAGAAATTGTATACGTGTGTGACTGTATTAGCGCACCCTAATATATGCTTTATATAATTGTTTACCAAGTGTGTACAATTCAAAAATGCAAAAATAAGCCTCTTTTAAAAAAAATATATTGTCACTCTAATTGCATTGCTTAATCTGTCTACCAGTAACTTTATAAAATATTGTGGCATACAGTAGCTAAACTATTTCTTGACATTTGTTTTTGTTTTTTTTCCTGTGATCTATCTCAAATAATCCAATAGTATGTAGCACTAACCTCGGAGGAGCTGCTGAATATTTCGGGCGGCATGTTACCTCTATTTTCTCGCCGTCCAGGGTAATATAAGAGAGTTGAAAAAGTTAAATGTCCACACTTTACACTTCCTTTCCTTAGATTAATTTGTGAAACTTGGTTAGAAATAAAGAAATTGGTGGAGGGGTGGAAGGGTAAACAAGTTGAGGTTCAGGTGCATAAACTCGATTAGGAAACACTCCTGCTTCCAGCAAACAGTTCTCGTGAGTGGGTATTGCTCTCACTGGCCTAGCAGCTGGAATGGCACATGGAATAAAGTACAGTCTCTGCAACAGACCTTCCCTTATGATGAGACACTTTCCGTCCAGAACCACTTAATACAGGATTTAGCACCTAGATCTCTCCAGATTCACTTCTGAAGAACTCAGATCTCACAGGCGATCACCATCACCTGTCCCTTAAGTACCCCTCCCCAGCATGCATCCCCTAACACTCAGACCCCCTCTAAATTTAAAGCAGCGCCTGCCCAACAGGAGAAGTCCACTACAAGTATATTTTTTTTATGTATACAGTAAAATAAAAGAAAGAATTCCTGTTATGGATGGTTTGGGAGGATGAATTGATTCTATCCTGTTAATGAATGCAGGGTTGTTGAGGCTGGAGCCACATCCAGAATTGCATGCTCTATGTAATCATGCTGGGTCTGCAAATAATTATAGACATTAACAGAAATGATTAGCAGGCAATTCTGCTCAGATTATGAAAATCGTCTTTTGATGTTTTCAAAAGCCAGTCCTGCTAGCAAGAACAATTTATGATGTTTTCACCATTTGTTGTATTGTGCAATCACAATGTTAAACCAGCTCAATGATCTAGACAGCAGAGAAGATCTTTCTTATAATATTACTTACAACCCCAGCATTTTATTCCTTACTATGGAAAATATAGAGTATGTAATCATTTAATATTACATGCTGCTTACATGTTACACCGCTGCTCACTCTTTAGCTCCAGTTAGTACTTAACAACATCTTTCATTAGTAATGAAAAGGTGTTTGCTGTAAATGTTGCTGGAAATTGAAGCAGTGATTTCAATTAGGGAAGGACACATTTTCTGTGAAAAAGGAGTTCACTAAGCATCTCCTCATTAGAATGTTGCCTGTCCCCTGGTAAACGTTAGTAAGTTTGAAGTATAATACCATTTCCAAAGGCAATAAAAGCAACAGCATTGGCTATTATCTAGGCCTCAGTCACTTTGAGCGATGTAAAGAGGTGCTGAAGTCATTAAAAAAGCATGAGTTGCATGAACCAATGTTCTTTATTTTCAGCTTAAATAACTTTTGGTTCACCAAGGGGTCTATTCAGTAGCAACTCAGACTCTTTGGAAATTTTCTGCATAACAGTGCATGTTTTCTAAATCATCCTCTAACTTGGCAAGATGCTATATTTTGATCAGCTCTAAGTGAAAACACTCAAGCAAATAAAAGATATAGTTTTTTTTAGCTGTAGCTCCTAACTAAAGGCAGTTTCTGAAAGCTCTAAATTCAACTTTTATTCAGTATATTAACTGTTGTTAGTACTAGAATCAGATTTACCAGAGTTATCAGTCATATTTATTAAAAGATATATTTTGTTAGTGTTCACCTGATGATAATTAAATGTAATTACATTTCCAAATGTGCGCTCTTTAACCCCTTCATGATGAAGGTAAAACAAATCCTAATGGCTGAATGCAATTTTGCCACTTTAATATGTGTTAGTAAAACTCATGCCGCGTACACACCATCACTTTATGTGATGAAAAAAAATGACGTTTTTAAAAACGTCACTTTAATTGACTGTGTGTGGGGGAAAACGTCGTTTTATGTCTTGTAAAAAACGACCAAAAAAAATTGAAGCATGCTTCAATTTTATGTGTCGTTTTTCAAAAGTGCACTTTTTACTTCACAGAAATTGACCGTGTGTAGCAAAAAACGTCGTTTTCTAAGACGTTTTTTCATCCACGCATGCCCAGAAGCTACTTATGAAGAGAGCTTCAATGGAAAAACGTGGTGGAACGTAACCTCACTTTGCAAGAACATTGTGAGAAAAACGATGGTGTGTAGGCAACTTCGTCTTTGAAAATTGAAGTTTCAAAAACGTCATTTTTTACTTCACAGAAAGTGTCGTTTTTTTTCATCACATAAAGTGATGGTGTGTATGCGGCATTAGAGTTAAGCAAATGGTTCGGGCCGAACACTTGAAATGCACTTCATGCTGTACAGTGTATTCTAAGCCTTGATTGGAAAAAAGCTCCCATTGACATCTGAAAAAAAAAACATTGCTGGCAACAATAAAAAAGGAGGAACAAAAACAGTGTGCAGACCCCCCCCCCCCCAATCTATACCAGGCTCTTTGGGTCTGGTATGGATTTTAAGGGAAACCACACACCAAAATAAAAAAAAAACTGGTGTGGGGTCCCCCAAAATCCATACCAGACTCTTATCCGAGCATGCAGGCCAGGAAAGGGGGGATAAGCAAGCACCCTCCCCCTCCTGAACCATACCAGGTCACATACTCACAACATGGTGGGAATACTTTGGGGCAGGGGGGCTCAGCTCCCCACCCCAAAACACCTTGTCCCCATACATATTTCGACGAAGGCCTCTTCCCCACAACCCTGTCTGGTGGTTGTGGGGGGTTTGCAGACAGGGGGCTTATCAGAATATGGAAGCCAACTTTAACAAGGGGGCCCCCAAATCCCGTCCCCATGTGAATGAGTATGGGGTACATTGTACATCTACTCATTCACCAAAACAAGTGTCAATAAGCAAACAAGAACACAAACACAGTTTTTGACAATTCCTTTATTTACAAAAAAGTCCCCCAATGTACAGTAGATCCATCATCAATCATGCTGCCCGCTGCCACCGCTGGACCCAAAAAAATAAGAAAAATTCTCTTCCTGCGAGGAAGGCTCAACCATTTGACAGTTCTTATATAGGTAAGGGGAGGGGCCACCTGGTGACGTCACCTGATGGAACCAGCCCCTTCTGACATCACTGGCCGGTGCATGCTGGTCAGTGATGTCACAAGAGGGCAGTGCCACCAGTTGATGTTGCCAGGTGGCTCTGCCCCTTACCTATATAAGAACTATCAAATGGTAGAGCCTGCAGTAGGTGGTTAGCCTTCCTTGAAGGCAGATCCTTTTTTATTTTTTTCTTGTGTGGTGGTGGTGGCAGCGGGAATCATGATTGATGGTGGATCTACATCAGGGGACATTGTTTTTTAAAAAAATAATAATAAAGGGATTGTCAAAAACTGTATTTGTGTTTTTTTTTTCTTATTGACACTATTTTGGTGAATCAGTAGGCAGTACAATGTACCCCATACTCATTCACATAAGTTTTTTTTCAGAATTCTTATTTTCTGGCAATTCTGTTTCCATTCAGCTGTCATTCAGGAAGCCCACTGACAGTTGATAAATCATTGATTGATAAGGACACAACCGCCAGCTTTCTGGCCCACTCCTTGAAAGAGATGTAACTTTTTTTTTAGGAATCATACTAACCTCGGTGGATGCAGCATAGGCTGCCCCCCGGAACCTCAGCATTGAGAACCGAGTGATAGAACACTGTACAGTTTTCAGACTGTCAATCACATCTCTCTGCTCTGCTCCCTCCTCGCTCATTGGAGCGCTGAGCTGTTGATGGGTGGGGGTGGCTGGCTCAGGCCCTCAGCTAATTGCTGAGAGGCTGAGCCGGGTGTCAGTCCATGGTCATGATGACGCAGTGCCTGGATGACAGCAGTGACGTCAGCAAAGACTGCTCTCTGCTGAAAATGGGTCACAGGAGTGCAACACGAACTGCACTTTTGTGATCCATAGGAGAACTTAAGTCAAACAAGTTTTGGCTAGACTTCTCCTTTATCAAACAGCTATTTTTCACACAGAATTAAAATCGGTCGATAATTTTTTGAACGATCCAAATTCGAATCGTTCCGAAAATGTGGAATTCAATAAAAAAATGCATAAACAAAACTAAATGAAGCAAAACTAAAAGAAACAAATTCCGGAAAATAAATCAATAAAACAAAAATAATTACATAATGAATATATCCAAAATTGAACTAAACACATTTTTTAGTTCTGCACATATCTAAGCGAAATAAAAATGAGCATGTGCTGAGAAAAAGACCTGACATAGTTGCCATTGGTAAACATGGCCATGTGCATAACACATATTGGCCCAGATTCAAGTAGAATCGCGCAATATTTGCGTGGGCAAAGAGCAAATTTTTTTCTCTGCGCCCACGCAAATCTTGCGCTTTGCCCGCGATTCACGGAGCAGTTGCTCCGTAAATTGCGCGGGCAATATGCTAAGCAGCCGGGCGCAAGGCTGCCTAATGTAAATGATCCCGCCGGGGGCGGGAATCATTTAAATTAGGCGCGCTCCCGCGCCGAGCGAACAGCGCATGCTCCGTCGGGAAACTTTCCCGACGTGCATTGCGGCAAATGACGTCGCAAGGACGTCATTTGCTTGTAAGTGAACGTGAATGGCGTCCAGCGCCATTCACGGTTCACTTACGTAAACGACGTGAAATTTGAACGTCGCGAGCGGGAGGCGCAGCTATACTTTAGCATTGGCTGCGCCTGCTATTAGCAGGAGCAACCTTATGCTAAAGGCGCCGTACGGAAACTCCGTACCTTGCGTACGCAGGGCCCGCGCAACTTTTGTGAATCGGTGGTAGTATGCAATTTGCATACTACACGCCGATCACAAAGGCCGCGCCCCCTAGCGGCCAACGCAAGAATGCAGCCTGGGATGTGAAGGCATAAGGAGGCTTATGTTTGTCACATCCTAGGCTGCATTCGGTGTAACGAGGTTCCTGAATCAGGAGCACTCGTTACACCGGAGCAAGTAAGCACTTGCACCGCGCAACTATGGTTGCGCGGGCGCAAGTGCTTCTTGAATCTGGGCCATTGTATATTCACATCAGTCCCTGCCATCCAGGAGCTTACAATCTCAGGACTCCACTTCACACACAAACATAGATGTAATAGGACCAATTTAGACAGGTCCCAATTAACCTGTCAGCATGTCCTTGGAGTTTTGGTATAAACCTGAGTAACTGCAAGAGAAAAATTATAGACTATGCACTGACCTAGTGCATTACTCCATGGATACTTTATTATAAAATTATATAAAATATACTCACAGCCAATACAAGAAAACTGAACATCATGTCACTAGCTCATGGCACAGTGGTAGGATTGAACTACAGCATTCCATCACCAAAGCAACACCGTACAGGATAAAAAATGCATTTTGAAGGCAAATCCACTGTCCTCTCACTGAAACACATAAAATATCACTACAGCATACAAAACAGAAAAAAAAAATCATGATGCAGTGAAACCACAATGTTATATAAGACATGTAAACAATGGGGCAGATCCACAAAAGCATTACGCCGGCGTATCTCTTGATACGCCGGCGTAATTTTAAATTTCCTGTGTCGTATCTTTGTTTTGTATCCACAAAACAAGATACGACGGCATCTGGGATCGATCCGACAGGCGTACGTCTTAGTACGCAGTCGGATCTTAGATGCAATTTTTCGGCGGCCGCTAGGTGGCGTTTCCGTCGAAATCCGTGTCGAGTTTGAAAATTAGCTATTTAAGGCAAAAAACGAACGTATGTCCTGGCCGGCGCATTTTTTTAAGTCGTTTTCGTTCGGATTTTTCCAGCGTATAGTTAAAGCTGCTGTTATGAGGCGTACTCAAAGGCATACTTAAGTATGGCCGTCGTTCCCGGGTACAATTTTTAATTTTTTATGTCGTTTGCGTAAGTCGTTTGCGAAAAGGAATTTGCGTAGAATGACGTCACCGTCATAAGCATTGGCTGGTTCCGGTTTAATTTCGAGCATGCGCACTGGGATACCCCCACGGACGGTGCATGCGCAGTTAAAAAAAAACGTTGTTTACGTCGGGTCACAACGTATTTACATAAAACACGCCCCCATTCCATCCATTTGAATTAGGCGCCATTACACCGGCAAAGATACACTACGCCGCTGTAACTTACGACGCCCAGCACATAGATGCGCCGCTGTACGAGGATCTGCCCCAATGTGTCCATATTGATGGGAGAATGGGCCATACCTTGAATAGCTCACACAAATTCAAGGGTCCATGACTGGCTATTTTTTATATCAAGTTTGGTGTAAAGAGGGTAGCGGGCCCAGCACTCAAAATTGAGTCAGCTTGACAGATATATACCAGAGTGGGACCCGCACACTGGTATACAAACAAGGGGGACGTAAATGAAGTGCATTACAGACAGAGCGGGAGGAGAACTAGGAACATTTAGGAGAACTAGGAAAATATCCAATACAATGAGTAATCCTCCATCCCACAAAAATATATCATGGGAATAGTTTTTTTTATGAGATATTTAAGGTATGGCTCATTCTCCCATCAATATGGGCACATTTTTGACATGTCTTATATAACATTGTAGTTTCACTGCATCCTGATTTGATGTTTTTTTATGTTTTTTTATGCTGCAGTGATATTTTATATGTGTTTCAGTAAGAGGACAGGGAGTTTGCCACTCTACACTTTAGCAATGGGGGTTCTGTGATTACTAAGCTACGGTCACATGATTTTAATATTGCTTCCAGCCCCCTCATTGCAGGAAGGAGTCTGTGGTCCTCATTTCTTGGTCAGTAGGAGTATATAAAGTATAATGGATAGATCCTACTAATTTGGCTCTGAAGAATAAGGTTTAACTCCGAAACACGTTAGCCACTTTTTGATCCTGGACGATGTGATTTTGGCTTTGGAACACTCTGGGTCAATCCTACCACTGTGCCACAAGCTAGTGGCTTGATGTGCTGTTTACTTGAATTGTCTGTGAGTATATTTTATATAATTGTATAATAAAGTATCTGTGGCATAATGCACTAGGCTGGTGCTCCCTCTCTTGTTTTTTCTCTTGCAGTTGCTTTTCGGACAACTCCAGTCATTAGGGGGCAGCAAGGCTTGTGTTATCCCCTGGTAGGACAATAGAAGGATTACATCTGTAAAGTTGTCCCTAGTCAACCACACTCATGTGCAGGAGGTGTTAAAATGTTTTATAACTCTATAACCTCTAATGAACACATGAGACAGGGTGGGCATTGATGCCGGTGAAATTACTTGTGAATGAGACCCATTAGGACTGTATATGTCGAACTGCGAGACTGGGAGTGACTACCTAATACATGCTGTTTATGATCCCCTGTCATAAGGGATCATGGAAATCTGGTAAGGAGCCAATCCATAGTCTGGTGGAGGATACATCACTGTTTTCTTTTGGACACGCTTTTCAACTAATTTGAAATGTGGCACAAATACACGGGTGTTTGACATCTCATCTGTTAAATATTATTGTCACAATTTTCAACTTTTAATTATTTTTATTATTATTTTTTTATAATAATATTTTATTTTCAGTTATTTTATATATGTGTTTCTTGATCGAAATGTAATATGTGTTTTTTTTTCTTCTTGTTTTGGTCACCATTATATCACTTTTTCATTTTTACTGAGGGGTTTTGAGATTGCTGTATAGTGCACCCTGGTGGCCATCAAGCTCCAATGTTTTTGATATAGCAGTGAGCTCTATATATATCACCATATATCACCTATTTGTAAATTCATAATTTTGTGTTTTCAATAAGTGTTTTTTGCTTTAGAGGTAGCGCGATTTATAATTTATGTTTTTCTCACATCTTTTTCTTGTATCTATTGTTTACATGGTAATCGCAGCTCTCGGAGTGAATAGACTGTGACTACGTTGCAGGTCCTTTTCTCTCTTCTTTTTCTGATATTTTAGCGCAGTTTATTTCCATTTTTCCATAAAATGTTTTATAAACCTGAGGACCCAGAGGAATCTGAAAAAAGCACAGGGACTCTATGCAGGTAGTGTCAAGGTTGGTATAAAAAATGTGTTGTGAAATAAATTATGAGAACAGGTGTCTTGATCGTTTAATCACCAACAAAATCCTCCACCTTGTGATAAACTCCCACCAATTTAAGGATGTGCTCTTACCAGAGGGCATTGATCACCTATTATGGAGGGGGGGGGGGTTAAAGAAGTCTCTTGTATCTCAAATGCTCCATTACCAGTGTCACGGTTGGGACTTAAACCAATGACTTTAATGCTTCAAGGCAGGGCTAACCTTCTAAAAATAGTTTTTTTAAGCTAAGGTATTTACATTCTAAGAAAATAATTTCAAACAGTAAGGCCACATTAACCTGGTGGTAATATTTATTGTCATGACTAGTTAGTGCATTTTTTTTGTGTCATTTTAAAAATAAAAGGATATGTTGTGCTAATGTGCTATGAGATAATCAGCTATATTGACTATATGGTAAGAAAAAGTTATCACAACAAATCTGCTTCCCAGGAACAGTATAATTAATGTTGTCTGTTAGAAAACAGCCTTGTGGGAGGTACCAGACAGTGCATCAGTCTAAATCACAAGCTGAATTTTTAATAATACTGCTAGTAATGTATTTATCCAAATTAGGGACAATGGGCCAGATTCACCAAAGAGATACGACGGCGTTTCTCCTGATACGTCGTCGTATCTCTGTTTCTATCTATGCTACTGATTCATAGAATCAGTTACGCATAGATATCCATAAGATCCGACAGGTGTAATTGTTTTACACTGTCGGATCTTAGAATGCAATACCGCGGCCGCTGCTGGGTGGAGTTCGCGTCGTAAACCAGCGTCGGGTATGCAAATTAGCAGTTACGGATTTTCACGTTCGTTAGGTCGCCGCTAGTCTAGTTTCCCGTCGCAAAGTTAGTCGTCGTTTTAGGTGCCCTAACTTTAGTCAGCAATGTATTGCTGTCTAAAGTATGGCCGTCGTTCCCGCATCGAAATTTAAAAATGAAGTCGTTTGCGTAACACGTCCGGGAATACGGAAGTACGCTACGCGCATCGCCGTTCGAAAAAATGACGTCACGGCGCGCAAAGCACGATGGGATTTGCGAAACGGATCATGCGCAGTAGGTCCGGCGTGGGAGCGTGCCTAATTTAAATGGCACACGCCCATTTGAATTGGCCCGCCTTGCGCCGGAGGCCGCCGGCATAGTTTTCATTGCAAATGCTCTGTGAATCAGGCACTTGCGATGAAAACTTGCGGTGGTGTAACATATCTACGATACGTTACGCTGCCGCAGTTCTATGTGAATCTGGCCCAATGTTACTATCCACCATTTCAACCATTTGAGTTGGACTTTAGAAAAGGAATGTTTGTAACACCAGCAATGCATTTTGTTATAGTGTTTCAAAATTATCTTCTTCTGTTTTGATATGCTATATTAACAAACAGCAATTACTTTTGTACGATCTAGTCAATCATTAATTAATGTTTTTCCTCTTATGCCCTGTACACACGATCGGTTCATCCGATGAAAACGGTCTGATGGATTTTTTCATCAGATATCCGATGAAGCTGACTTTCATCAGTCTTGCCTACACACCATCAGTTAAAAAAACGATCGTGTCAGAACGCGGTGATGTAAAACACAACGACGTGCTGAGAAAAATTAAGTTCAATGCTTCCAAGAATGCGTCGACTTGATTCTGAGCATGCATGAATTTTTAACCGATGGACGTGCCCACACACGATCGTTTTTTTCTATCGTTTTTTTAACCATCCGATAATTTTAAAACAAGTTCCTATTTTTTTCACCGATGGATAAAAAACCGATGGGGCCCACACACGATCGGTTTGTCTGATGAAAACGGTCTGTTTTCATCAGATGAACTGATCGTGTGTACGCGGCATAATAGTGTGGCAAAATGACACAATGTGATGCCTACTGGAACCCTTCTCTATCTGTTTTGGAGTTAAGTTTAAAATAATGCTGAACTACAAAAAAACTTTATTTAAAGTAACACACACACATATACTAGTATATCCTTCAGCAAGTGAGTGTGGTAAGTAATTTGTAGTTATTTTCTACAGCTGAGACTGTGCTGGGGCTTTTAGAGGAAGACGTCCAGATCTGGTCCCAGTCATCAATGATTACTGCACTTCAAATATCTTTTCCACATCTTGTATTCAAGATGGTAGTCACATTTTATTGCCACCTTTTTAAGGCACCCATCTAGTGTTAGATAGCTGGTATTATCACTGAATGTGACCACAAGCTTGAGGCTGTCTTGCTGTGGAGATAGCTGTGTGAAATGTGAGGAGCATTCTTTTTTCTTCCAACTGAAACTTTTTTGTTGTTGTTTTAGTAAATAATTGTATATAAACATAGAATCAGTACTTGATAACTCAGCAAATGGAACCATTCACAATTTATTTTAAAACTAGTCTTGTTGAAAATAAATGGTAAACTCTAATATAGGTTAAGCACTTCTTATAATTATTGCTCAACATTACATGTGTTTTTCCCTTTAGCATAATTTAATGAATCAAGTGCTAATCAGCATGCAAAGTTAAACAATAATTACAAATGGGAATGCTGCTCAGTTTGCTGGCTTTTGATGGCCAAATATCTAAAGTAGTTTATGTGAAGCATGAGTATATCTTTGCTGTTTTCAATTATGTCAGGCATAACACTTCTGAATTCAATTCACACTTTTTGGACGTACAATACATGCATAAATAATACTGAACCATTGTTTGGAGAAATATTGAATAAAGATGAGAAAGGATACGTCAACGCTTGCTCGGATAACATTGACTGTAAAAACCAGGTTTGCTTACTGATTTTATGGACTTGGATATTTGTCTTGAGAATTTACACAAACAAAATATTGGTACAGCTGTCAGCAGAGAAAATTAGTAATGGCAAAGAAATAACCCCTAAAGGTATTCAGATTAGATGGATACAAGCTAAAATATCAAACTTGTGTTCAGCATAACTATAGAATTTTTTTTTTTTATTATTTGTATATTTGTAGGGTTTAAAAATGGCAGATATTATAAAGATTCTAGGAGTAATAATACATGACCCTGTTGATACTCTTGTTAAATACCAAACATTGTGTGTCACTTAACAGTGCAATATTATAAATATTTTATAGTGACTTATCTCATATATTAGATGGACACATGCTTGCTAGTTTTCCTCAAGTTTGGAATAAATATTTATAAATTAAAATACTAGTTGCAGTGATAACCTGCAGACAGACTCCACTACTCACTGTGTAGTAATAAAATGTAAGGCATGATAAAGCGGCCTCTCAGTTTAATAGTAGGTAAGGTTAAATAAAGATAATAGTCCATCCAGTTTAACCTATGTAGGTGCATATGTGTCAGTGTTGATAATCATATCCTTGTATGTTGTGTTTACTAAGATGTACCCCCAAGAGTCTTTTAAAAATATCAATACTTCTCACTGACCTTTAATTGATATTAACCGCTTCAGACCTGGAAGATTTTTCCCCCTTCCTGACCAGAGCACTTTTTACAATTTGACACTGCGTTGCTTTAACTGACAATTGTGCAGTCGTGCGATGCTGTACACAAACAAAATTTGCCTTCTCTTTTTCCTACAAATAGAGCTTTCTTTTTGTGGCATTTGATCACCTCTGAGGTTTTTTTGTGCTATAAACAAAAGAACAGCGACACTTTTGAAAAAACACACACTATCTTTTACTTTTTTGCTATAGAAAATAACCCATTTAAAAAAAAAAATTCCTCAGTTTAGGCCGATATGTATTCTTCTACATATTTTTGTTAAAAAAAAAAACACAATAAGTGTATATTGATTACTTTGCACAAAAGTTATAGCGTCTACAAAATAGGAGATATAATTATGGCCTTCTTATTATTATGTATTGTTTTACTAGTAATGGTGGTGATTTTTATCGGGACTGCAACATTATGGCGGACAGATCGGACACTTTTAATACATTTTTGGGACCATTGACAATTTTACAGCGATCAGTGCTATAAAAATGCACTGATTACTGTAAAAATTTCACTGGCAGGAAAAGGGTTAACACTAGGGGGTGTTCAAAGGATTAACTGTGTTCCCGCTCTGTGTCCTAACTGAAGGGGGATGGGAATTACTATGGGAAATTACAGATTGCTGTTCATACTTTGTATGAACACACAATCAGTCATTTCTCCCCTGAAAGAACCAGGATCTATGTGTTTACACTTACAGATCCCGGTTCTCGCATTGTCATGAGCGATCGCGGGTGCCCAGCGGTCATCGCGCTGCACAGTACTGCACAGTGGAGGTAAGTATGGTATGTTTGTTATTTTTTTTAATACTTTTACAACCCCTTTAAACATACAGCCAGAGCAACAACGGAATAGTTTAGATAGATCTAAGCATATTCAGGTGTTAGAATGGTCCAGTCAAAGTCCAGACCTAAATACAATTGAGAATCTGTGGTACGACTTGAAATTGCTGTTCACAGACACTCTCAATCCAGTCTGACAGAGCTTGAGCTATTTTGCAATGTATAATGGGCAAAAATATCACTCTCTAGATGTGCAAAGCTGGTAGAGACATACCCAAAAAGACTTGCAGCTGTAATTTCAGTGAAAGGTGGTTCTACAAAGTATTTACTCAGGGGGCTGAAAACAAATGCACAACACACTTTTCAGATATTTATTTTGTAAAAAAAAATTGAAAACCATTTATTATTTTGCTTCCACTGCACAATTATGTGCCACTTTTTGTTGGTCTATTACATAAAATTCCAATAAAATACATTTATGTTTTTGGTTGTAACATAACAAAATGTGGAAAATTTAAGGGACATGAATACTTTTTTAAGGCACTGTAATGTAAATGTGCTATACTTATTATTGTCCACCTGGCTCTTAAGATACTAAATGCTAGAACAAATTCAGTTAGCAAAATAGAATGCTTTTAAGAAGGAAGGGGAATATTATCAATATTTTAGCTGTGATCGGAGGAGGTACATTTTGGGAATTAGTGATACTTTTCAATTCAAAAATTGGCAAGTATAAACAAATAAATAAGAAAACATATTTTTGTGCATATAAGTGAAGGTATACTTAGTGACAAAGATCAGAAATCATACTGTTTTAGCTGGTAGAAAGATGTGGTTGAAAGCAATGGGATTGTAATTGCTGACATAAGAGACACCTGGACTCCGTTAAGTTAATTGCTAGAAGAGGAACTACTGCCATTATCTCACAGCATGAACACATTAAGTCATGCTTATTACACTCTATAATTTATGGTATGAACCCAGATAATCAATTACCTGTATAACTGGAAAAGAATGACATGGGAAAATAAATAGAATTTGTGCAAACGCTAACAGTATATTGTGTGATGTAAATTTATATTTAAATACAAATGACACACATATACAGTATATATATAGATATATATATCTACATATATCTATCTATATATAGTATATAAAAATGTACAATACTGCGCTTCTCCCAAAATATCTGTAGTGGGCAGCCAACACAACAAAGGCTAATTGTAGCAAAATATATAAACAAAAGTGCAGCGCCAACAGGGAACTCTCAATGCCAAGAGTTCTAAATTGTGAAATAGATTCCACAATGTGAATAATGCAATGTGAAATGATGCAAATAAAAATCTTTAAACTTACAACATTGAAATAGTGTGTGGACACACTACTATAAAAATATAAGTGACCAAAAAACAACAAATTGTCCATATGGTGAGAACAAACATCAAAGGTGAAAGTGATCCCCTGTGATATCAGCATAGAAGGTTTCCCCTCAGGAACGTCATCCCCATTGGAACAAGGAAATGGATGCAATACCCTTACCGGATGAAGTGGACCCGAAACACTGTACGGCAATGGGTCACATAGGCATGGAAGGCCGAATGCCTGGTCTGGTCAATACTGCCGTCAGACTTCTTGCCTTCAGGCATTGATCTCCGCAACAGATAGCTGTATAGATCAGCTTCCTTGTAGACTTCTTGCCTTATCAAGGCGTCGATCTCCGCAACGGATAGCTGTATAGATCAGCTTTCTGGGAGACTTCTCGCCTTATCAAGGCGTCGATCTCCGCAAAGGATAGCTGTATAGATCAGCTCCCTGGGAGACTTCTTGCCTTATCAAGGCATCGATCTCCGCAACGGATAGCTGTTGCAGAGCTCTCTGGGAGCTGATCTATACAGCTATCCGCTGCAGAGATTGACGCCTTGATAAGGCCAGAAGTCTCACGGCAGTATTGAGCAGACCTGGCATTCGGCCTTCCATGCCTATGTGACCCATCACCGTACGGTGTTTCGGGTCCACTTCATCCACTTTGTCCACTTTGACACCTAAATATTTTGGTACATTATATCCCCAAGTCATTACTGCTTCATCTAAGACTAAGCAAAGGGGAGTGCTAATTGCATTTCATTGATCCACACCTTTTTCTCTTCAGACTGAGATCAAAGACCCAGAAGGTCGTTATCTTATCCTTACATACATCTATGTGATGCCCTGATCACAGTGGTATCCTACTATGCTCCTAATAGAAGTCTATTGTCTTTCCTCTCTCACCTTTTTCAAGTAATTGATTCTCATAAAATGGGCACACTTTTGATCTGTGGAGACTCGAACCAAGTTTTATATCCTTATATAGATAAATCCCCAACTCCTGTCACATCCAACTCTCAATCTCGAATGTTCCAAAGACTCCTACAACGACATTCCTTGATAGATTCATGACGAGAAATCAATCCCACAAAACATCAATATTCCTTTTATTCCCATCCACACAAATATTTTTTCCGTATTGATCAGATTCAAATTTCTATACCTATGTCCCCAGAATTGCTTACATCTTCTGTTTTACCCTTTACATGGACTGACCATTGTGCAATAATTTCTACTTTCGCTTCCCTCATACCTAAAACACAAAACCCCACATGGTATATAAATGACTCAACCTTATCCCACCCATCACACTCTACCGATTTAGAAATAGCAATAAAAGATTATCTGAAAAACAATAAAACTCCTGACATATCTCCATTAAGCTTTTGGAAAGCACACTAACCTGTTCTTTGTGGAATATATTTACACCAATCATCATACCTTAAAAGAGAAAAAAAGAGAGACTAAAACAAAAATTAGAAATAAACTTCAATACTTGCACACAAACTTTCAATCAAATCCTACCCCTGTGACCAAATTTCAGTTAGATGAATCTAGTCTAAGGCCTAGATTCACGTAGGGTGGCGTAACTATGTGCGGGCGTAGCGTATCTTATTTACGCTACGCCGCCGCAATTTAGAGAGGCAAGTGCATAGCGTAAATGGGCCGGCGTAAGCGCGCGTATTTCAAAGTAGGCAGGTCGTCGGCGTGTTGTATTTAAATTAAGTGTGAACCCATGTAGATGCATGGCCGAACGAACGGCACATGTGCGCGCATGCTCAGTATCATGTAGAATTTTCAAAGTAAATTACGCCCGCTCAATGCTTAGTCGACGTGAACGTAACCTACGCCCAGCCCTATTCACGGACGACTTACGCAAACAACGTAAAATACGACGCTTTTCGGACGTTTCCGACGTCCATACCTAACATGACTTACCCCTGCCTTATGAGGGGTAACTTTACGCCGGTCAGACGCCTTACGTAAACAACGTATCTTGATACGCCGGCCGATCGGCGTATCTAGCTCATTTGCATATTAGATGCGGATATCAACGGAAGCGCCACCTAGCGGCCAGTGTAAATATGCACCCCAAGATACGACGGTGTAGGAGACTTACACTTTAGCTAGTGTTTTTCTATTGTGCTATTCAAAAAACATCCATTTAGGGCAAAAAAAAAATGTGCAGTGTTTCCTCCAGTGTTTGCAGTTTTTCCTCCATATCTGTACATGTGAGATACACACTTTAGCTAGTGTTCTTCTATTGTCATATTAAAAAAAAACACCCATTTAGGGCAAAAAAATATATTTTGCAGTGTTTTCTCCGGTGTTTTCAGTTTTTCCTCCATATCTGTACGTGTGAGATAAACACTTTAGCTAGTGTTCTTCTATTGTTCTATTCAAAAAACACCCATTTAGGGCAAAAAATATATTTTGCAGTGTTTCCTCCAGTGTTTGCAGTTTTTCCCTCCATATCTGTACGTGTGAGATACACACTTTAGCTAGTGTTCTTCTATTGTTCTATTCAAAAAACACTCATTTAGGGCAAAAAAATATATTTTGCAGTGTTTCCTCCAGTGTTTGCAGTTTTTCCTCCATATCTGTATGTGTGAGATACACAGTTTAGCTAGTGTTCTTCTATTGTTCTATTCAAAATCACCCATTTAGGGCAAAAAAATATATTTTGCAGTGTTTCCTCCAGTGTTTGCAGTTTTTCCCTCCATATCTGTATGTGTGAGATACACACTTTAGCTAGTGTTCTTCTCTTGTTCTATTCAAAAAACACCCATTTAGGGCAAAAAAATATATTTTGCAGTGTTTCTTCCAGTGTTTGCAGTTTTTCCTCCATATCTGTACGTGTGAGATACACACTTTAGCTAGTGTTCTTCTATTGTTCTATTCAAAAAACACCCATTTAGGGCAAGATCCTACATTTGAGAAATATGAGGGGAATGTCAAATAAGGGACGTGGCCCCCGGTCGTGGTGCTGCTGGTGGAGCTCCTGTTGCAGGGAGAGGACGTGGTCGATCTGTGCCAGCTACACACACAAGTGAAACACCTTCCTCAGGTGCGAGTAGGCGACAGAGCCTGCAGCGGTATTTGGTCGGGTCTAATTCGGCTCTACGAATGTTGAGGCCAGGAGCAGAACAGGCGGTAGTAGATTGGGTTGCTGACAGTGCCTCCAGTTCCTTCAGATTGTCTCCCAACCAGTCTTGTGCTTAAAGATCAGAGTTGGCACCTGCAGCCGATGTCCATCAGTCTTTCACGTCACCCCCTTGCAAATCAGCCAAGCAGTCTGAGCCCCAAATCATGCAGCAGTCTCTTCTGCTTTTTGATGAGTCTGTTAGCATGGTTTCCCAGGGCCATCCACCTAGCCCTGCCCCAGAAGTGGAAGAGATTGAGTGCACTGATGCCCAACCACTTATGTTTCAAGATGACATTATATCTCCCGAACAGCACACTGGGTAAATGCAGTGGCGGCTGGGCCTGAGACGGATAGCAGTTTGGCGCATGTCCTTCCACCACTGAGGATTGCAGGGCCCTTCAGTTTGCCTCCTGTTTCTAACTCCTCCTACTCCGCTTCCTCATCCTCTACCGCCTCCTCATCCAGTCAGCGTAACACTTTCACCACCAACTTCCGCACAGCCATGGGTAAACGACAGCAGGCAGTTTTAAAACTTTCCTGTTTGGTGGAAAAAACCCACACCGCGCAGGAGTTGTGGAGGGACATGGAACAACAGACCGATGAGTGGTTGGTGGCAGTGGTTGGCGGCAGCTCTGGGCCTAGCCGGTTTGACGCACATCCCTTGCCTGGCGCATGTGCTGAATTTGGTGGTGCAGAGGTTCCTTAAAACTTACCCCGATATGCCACAGATGCTGCAGAAAGTGCGGGCCGTCTGTGCGCACTTTCGGCGTTCTCACCCTGCTGCTGCTGCTCGCCTGGCAGTGCTGCAGCGTAACTTCTGCCTTCCCGCTCACCGCCTCATATGTGACGTGCCCACAAGGTGGAACTCCACTTTGCACATGCTGGCCAGACTGTGTGAGCAGCAGCAGGCGATAGTGGAGTTTCAGCTGCAGCACGCACGCGTGAGTCGCTCTGTGGAACAGAACCACTTCACCACCAATAACTGGGCCTCCATGCGAGACCTGTGTGCCTTGTTGCGCTGTTTTGAGTACTCCACCAACATGGCCAGTGCCGATGACGCCGTTCTCAGCGTTACTATCCCAGTTCTATGCCTCCTTGAAAAAAGGATTCGGGCGATGATGGAAGAGGATGTGGCACAGGAGGAGGAGGAGGAGGAGCAGGAGGAATTGGTATAATTTTCAAGGCTTTCAGGGCAGTCATTCACAAGTGGCTCAGAGGGTGGGTTCCTGCACCAATAAACGCCAGGTGCACAATTGTCCAGCAAGGGCACAGTTCTGGAGGATGACGAGGTGGAGGATGAGGAGGAGGAGATGGAGGAGGAGGAACCATGTTCACAGCAGGGTGGCACCCAAACCAGCTCATGGCCATCACTGGTGCGTGGCTGGGGGGATACAGAGGACACAGATGATACACCTCCCACAGAGGACAGCTTTTCGTTGCCTATGGAAAGCCTGGCACACATGAGCGATTACATGCTGCAGTGTCTCCGCAACGACCGCCGTGTTTCGCACATTTTAACAGGTGCTGATTACTGGGTGGCCACGCTGCTGGATCCCCGTTACAAGGACAATTTACCGTCCTTAATTCCCTCACTGGAGCGTGCTCGCATGCTGGTAAACGCGCTGCTGGTGGAATTCCCACCTGACAGCGGGGGCACAGTGGATGCACAAGGCGAAGGCAGAGGAGGAGGAAGAGGTCGCCAACGCAGCTGGGGCACCGCCAGCACCTCAGAAGGCAGGGTTAGCATGGCCGAAATGTGGAAAAGCTTTGTCAGCACGCCACAACAACCAGCACTACCAGCTGATATGGAACGTTTTAGCAGGAGGCAGCATTTCACCAACATGGTGGAGCAGTATCTGTGCACATGCCTACACGCACTGAATGACGGGTCTGCCCCCTTAAACTTCTGGGTCTCCAAATTGGGCACATGGCCTGAGCTTGCCCTTTATGCCTTAGAGGTGCTGGCCTGCAGCCAGTGTAATATCTTAACGTGTATTTAGCACAGCAGAGGGAGTTATCATAGACAAGCGCAGCCGCCTGTCCAGAGCCAATGTGGACAAGCTCACGTTCATTAAAATGAACCAGGCATGGATCCCACAGGACTTGTCCGTACCTTGTGCAGAATAAACACCTATACCGGCCTTACCCAGCCATTCTTTTATTTCTGATCTTTCTAGGGTTGCCACCTCATCCTTTTAAAACCAAAAACATATTAATTACACAGGTTCTCTGGCTGATTAAGGTGCTAATTAAACTCACTTGGTGCCTTATCGACATAAAATTAGTCCCAGAACCTGTGTAATTACTATGTGTTCGGGTTTAACCTCCCTGGCGGTATCCCCGACTCGGGGTTGTTTTTCAATGCTACTATCGGAATCCCCGAGTCACGCTCGGGGTAGCTGTGCAGAGTGTGCAGCTGTGCGGCTTACCTGCTCGCTGAATCCACAGACAAGTTACTTACCTTGTCCCTGGATCCAGCAATGCATCCCCGCTGTGTAAGCGAGCGGGTCCTCGCTCGATTCACACAGTGCCCGTGTGCCGCCGATCTCCGTTCCCTGCGACGTTACGACGCACGGGGGCGGAGAACGGCACCAAATTCAAAAAAGTAAACAAACACTTTACATACATTATACTGTAATCTTATAGATTACAGTACTGTATGTAAAAAATACAAACCCCCCTTGTCCCTAGTGGTCTGCCCATTGCCCTACATGTTCTTTTGTATAATAAAAACTGTTCTTTCTGCCTGAAAACTGTAGATTGTCCAAAAGTGTCCCTTTATGTCAAAAATGGTTTTAGAGCAGCTAGAAAACAGCGATAATAAATTATAATCACTTGCAGAATTGTGCGATAGCCATTTGTGGGGAAATTCGTCATAAAAAAATAAAAGTAATGACATCGACAATTCTGCAACTGAGCAAATTTCAGTGATTTTGAGTTGATTACATTATTGAATAATTTTTATTATAATTATATTATTATTTGTTATAATTATTTATGACGCCTCAGAAGACGAATAGAATTTCGAAATGTACGTCAGGCTTGTACGTGTGACGTCACTTCCGGGTGAGCGTCAGGTGGTTTTCAGGCTGGAACGCACGCCACCACCGCTGTTTACACGTTCGCTACCTAGTTCAGCCAGATCAGTGTTGACACACGCTGGCAATTATTTTTAGAAGATTTTAGATTTTAATTATCTATTTTTTGTTTATCGTTTACTTTTTACTGCCTGCATGCTCCCAGCTGAGCTTTAGCGTGTGTTTACTTGTCATCCTAGCCATCCTGTATAGGAACGGTGTCTATCACCGCAGGCCATGACACACACAATTTTTTTGGAATACATATATATATTTTTTATATGATACGGTGTCATACTTTATTGCATCAGAGTCCCCTTCTTTTTTACTGAGGAACGGAGAGAGCTGGGCCGCACAGACCGTCTACGGTGAAAAATCCTTTACCTGGGGGAAGGAGTGAGCAGAGGAGTGGAGCTGTGACCTTAGGAGTTCCTGTTACATGCCTGTTACCCCAAGCGGGGACCTCTATCTGGTGAGTGGGGAACCCTGAGGGGAGCACCGGGACCACTCCGTATTGTGTCATAGGAGCACTTCCTTCACACCTGACTACCTTGGCAGACTCTAATCAAATTTACCAGCACATCGATGTGTTTTTTGCCCATATGGAAGATGGTCTAGTGGATATGAATGAACTATTTTTTTCTCAATTCTAGGAACCATAGACAACATTCTATCTAGTATTTTTTGCTCACCCAGTGCTGTATTTATTACAGTCCATTTTGGGCATCAGATCTTGTGTCCTTTGTGCTAGAGTGGACATTGCAGTATATATATATATGTTTTATTCCCACAGGGGGCAGTAGCCCAGATACCAGCATCATCTGTGGTATATATCCACTACTGTATGGACGCCTGATTTCTTATTTTTTCCTTTTAGGAATCATTATACACACCTAGCATTGTTTGGGTTTGCAGGTGCTGGACATTATATAGATCTAGCCCATTTATGGACATTCTAGCATATAAGTCTTTCTCCCACAGGGGGCAATAGCCCAGGTATCAACACTTATTGTGGCAAACACTCATTATTGTATGGACGCATGTTTTTAATTTCAGGAACCGATTCTTATATCTTATTTTCAGGTGCTGGAGTACATTAGACCCAGCGTAGTGTGGGGGTTTATCACGGCACTGATGCCTGTCTGAGAGATACTTATATATGCTACCACAACAATAACAATTTTTTCCAAATAGGGGGCAGTAGCCCAGTTATCAGCACACGGTGTACTATCTGTGATATCTTAGCATTTTAGTGTATATCTGACTATGGTATTTACACTTGCTTAACTTTTAGTTTTGGGATTGTCTTACTCTCATAGTTTTGGGGTGCATCCTAACATTGTCCCTGTCCCCAATACTGGGTAGCTTACCCATAGGGTGTTTAGTAGATAGGAGCACACCCAGGAAGCACCACTGCCCCAACCTTTACACTTACTATTCCACACTTGTCCTCCCACAGGGGACAGATTTAGGGGGCAGCAGCCTTAATCACCTTTTGTATCCCAGCGCAGGTCTTCTATCATTTTTATAATTATTTATAATTATTTATTATATTATAATTTATAATTTTGTTTTTAAAAAAAATCAAACCCGGGATGCCTACTACACTCTTGTTTGGTCAGATTTAAATGAGTTATTCCTAAGAATTGCAGGCCTACAGTATAAAACGCCAAATTTCCTTGCAAAATAATTGTACTGCTTTTGGTATGTAATTCCAGACAGAATCATACCGCCAGGGAGGTTAAAGGGATGGGGTGGCAACCCTAGATCTTTCTCACTCTTTTGTGGTGTACCCCAATTTAAAAAATAAATCAATTAAAAACAAAAACCTGCTGTGTTGGCTACCTCATCCTCCTCCACCGCCGCTTACACCGCCACATCCACCGCCACCTCAACCTCCTACTCCATATGGACCTCGTCCTCCTAGGTCAAGATTATTCATTTTATTTTTTTTATGTTATTTTAAGTTATTTCTGTAACGGAATGATCCGTGACACCCAGAGACTTTTGGAGGATGGGGGGTATTTCTGTGCCAGAGTCACTAATGACTCTTGGGTCTAGGGTCACCCTGTGCCCCTTTTGGGCATAGGGTGACTGGGAAATATTAATTATAAATTACATGAGATGGGACATTACTGATAATTCATGTTTTTCAGGATCTTGGAATATTACAGTTTGATCTCATTCTGACTCCCAACCGGTCAATAAGAGTGTCTCCTTCAATGTGAGGACACATGCTTTTGAGGTGTTAATTGGGTCTGCTCCAAGACCTTTCATTATGTATGCTAATAACACTGTTTGTGTGAAGATGCTATTGATGATAGATACAGTAGGTGACCGCGATATTGTGTCAATCTCGCTCCCTTTGTTGGCGAGATTGACCACCTACAAGCCCCATCGCGGGAGCCAGCACCGAGCTGGCTTGCCGCGATGGAGACAAGGCCGCCATAGAAGCGACGGGATCCGACTTGGATTCCCGCCAATTCTAGCTGGGGCGTTTGGTATGAATCCTGAGGGGGAACTCCCACGCCAAATTTCAAATAAAAAAAACGGCATGGGTTCCCCCCCCCCCCCCAGGGGCATACCAGGCCCTTAGGTCTGGTATGGGTTGTAAGGAGACCCCCCCTACGCTGAAAAACCAGCGTGGGGGTCCCCCCACAATCCATACCAGACCCGTATCCAAAGCACCCTGCCCAGCCGGACAGGAAAGGAGTGGGGACGAGCGAGCGCCCCCCCCTCCTGAGCCGTACCAGGCCGCATGCCCTCAACATGGGGGGGTTGGGTGCTCTGGGGCAGGGGGGCGCCCTGCGGCCCCCCCACCCCAGAGCACCCTGTCCCCATGTTGATAAGGACAGGGCCTCTTCCCGACAACCCTGGCCGTTGGTTGTCTGGGTCTGCGGGCGGGGGGATAATCGGAATCTGGAAGCCCCCTTTAATAAGGGGGCCCTCAGATACCACCCCCCCCACCCTAGGTGAATGAATATGGGGTACATCGTACCCCTACCCATTCACCTGGAGGCAAAGTGTAAAAGAAAATAAACACACGACACAGGGTTTTAAAAGTAATTTATTAGACAGCTCCGGGGGGGCCCTCTCTTCTTTAGCTCTTTTACCAGGGGGGGCCTTCTTCTTCCGCTTTCCGGGGGTCTTCTTCCACTCACCGGGGGTCTTCTCCCATCTTTTCCGCTGTCATCTCGGCGCTCCCCGGTGCCTTCTTCTTCAGGGTTGGCCGCCGCTATCTTCGTGTGTTAGCTCAATTATTAGCGGCGGCCAGCCCGCTCTTCTGTGACGTCTTCTTCTCTTCTTCTCTTCTCCCGATGTTGACACAGCGCTTCTTCCTGCTGAAATGACGGGTGCGCGGTTCGCACCGATTTATATAGGCCTCTTATGATGTCACAGTCCCATCAGGCTCTGGTACCGACCCACGTGGCTAGGTACCGGAGCATGATGGGACTGTGACATCATAAGAGGCCTATATAAATCGGTGCGAACCGCACACCCATCATTGCAGCGGAAAGAAGCGATGTGTCAACATCGGGAGAAGAGAAGAAGAGAAGAAGACGTCACAGAAGAGCGGGCTGGCCTCCGCTAGTAATTGAGCTAACACACGAAGATAGCGGCGGCCAACCCTGAAGAAGAAGGCACCGGGGAGCGCCAAGATGACAGTGGAGAAGATGGCAGAAGACCCCCGGAGAGCGGAAGAAGACCCCCGGGAGAGCGAAGAAGACCCCGGGAGAGCGGAAGAAGACCCCCGGAGAGCAGAAGAAGACCCCGGAGAGCGGAGAAGACCCCCAGAGAGTGGAAGAAGGTAAAAGAGCTAAAAAAGAGATGGGGGGCCCCCCCGGAGCTGTCTAATAAATTACTTTAAAAACCATGTGTCGTGTGTTTATTTTCTTTTACACTTTGCCTCCAGGTGAATGGGTAGGGGTACTTCCAGATTGCGAGAAGCCCCCCGCCCGCAGACCCTGACAACCAACGGCCAGGGTTGTCGGGAAGAGGCCCTGTCCTTATCAACATGGGGACAGGGTGCTCTGGGGTGGGGGGGCCGCAGACTGAATGTCATTCTCTAAAAGAATGTGATTGAAGCCCCCCCATTGTGTGATGTGTGGGTGGAGAGTTCATTTGTTCCTTTTGATTACTGTAAACATGCATGTACTGTGTATAAGAGAGCTAAGATACCATTAAAGTTCGTTCATTTTGACTCAGAGAACGGAGCTTGTCTTGTTTATTCTGGGAAACTCCATATGGATCGTGTCTGTTGGATGGTTGGAATGTCAGATAAGCTGTCGTGGTTGATGGAATGGGAATATCGTAAATGGTGGTGGCCTTTACAATTTCCCTATCCACATTTATTTGCCATTTGCAGCCCTCTAGCCCTTTCCATTAGTGTTTTAGAGACATTTTAGTACTGAAAAGTTCGGGTCCCCATTGACTTCAATGGGGTTCAGGTTCAAGTTTGGGTCAAGTTCGGTCCAGAACCCGGATTTTTTCCGAAGTTTCGGCCGAACCCGTCGAACCCGAACATCCAGGTGTCTGCTCAACTCTACTACCAACCTTAAAAGTAAACTAGAGCATTTTGCCCACATATCGGACTTAATATCAACCCTCAAACATCTACAGCCTTAAATATCTCCTTACCTCCTCACATTTTACAACAAGCACAATTATTCCTCCCTTTTTCTTGGCTACATCACGCCTGGCTTACTAGAAATCATTCTAATCTACAATTAATCTGAACTCTACCTCGGCTAATTTTCCCCCACTACTGCGGCAAATACACAAATTACCTTAAACAATGGTCCTCTTACCAATCTCATGGATTGGTAGAATAAATGTCATTAAGTGACTATACAAAAGGGACAAGACACTGATAGTGGAGAGAAAAAGTGCTGCTCCACCCCGGTGTATACAATTAGAGAAATTTTCCCATTTGTTTTTTTTTGGCAGCTCAGATAGTTTACATGTAATGTATAAACAGTGCACAACAATGCATTTATACGGCTAATAAATTATGTTGCAGTATAAACTGTTCCTAACGCATTTCGACCTTACAGGTCTTCTTCAGAGGATTTATTGTGTTGTGACTGGAAAGGAACACACAAGGGTTAAACATCTCATAACATTTAATTTAGCTTTTTGATTACAAGGAATACACCTTTAAAACCAACCACCATTACATTCATATAGAAAAACCTTGAAATAAAGGAGACATGGGTGGAGAAAAGGGAGAAAACATGATAATATGCATATACAAAATGAGGAAGTGGTTAAATTTATTATTTACCTTGGTAAAAATGTAAGAAACGTATCGATGTGAGTGCTCTATGCTGGATGGGGGTATCCGACAGTCCTCCCAAGGATGGTCCGAAACTCGGATATCATACGCAAGCGTCCGCGCCGAAGGGCCCCGCTCAACACAACAGGGGGTCACCCCCTATGGGTGGAACCAGCGTGGATTGGACCGACAATGGGGGGAAGGGAGAACAAAGCGAGGAAAAAGGAAAAGATTGGCCTGCCAACAGAATGATGTATATTACAAATCTGAGGCTTTGTATGTGTATGCATACAAGGTGTGTACCTATGAGTAGATAGAGGTGCTATGAGATTTAAGTCCTAAGGTGATAGGGGTAGAGAAATAAAAGAGTGGGATGTGGCAAAGAAAATGCCTCCCTAAAAGACCAAGTATGGAACACAATATACTCCTCATTCCTTTATATTTTCTTATCCCTTCACTCCTCTTTCTTTCACCTCTCCTTCACGGACATTATGGTTTCCCCTTCATCTATCCACCCTCACTTTAATCACCTTCCCCCTCTCCCCTCATTTCCACTTTTGTTTCCCCCATTCCCCACTTTTTTCCCCCCATTCCCTCACCCTTTTTCCCCTCCCCCTGTCCTTTCTTCCCCTTTTGGGAGTATATTGTGTTCCATACTTGGTCTTTTATGGAGGCATTTTCTTTGCCACATCCCACTCTTTTATTTCTCTACCCCTATTACCTTAGGACTTATATCTCGTAGCACCTCTATCTACTCATAGGTACACGCCTTGTATACATACACATACAAAGCCTCAGATTTGTAATATACATCATTCTGTTGGCAGGCCAATCTTTTCCTTTTTCCTCGCTTTGTTCTCCCTTCCCCCCATTGTCGGTCCAATCCATGCTGGTTCCACCCATAGGGGGTGACCCCCTGTTGAGTTGAGCGGGGGGCCCTTCGGCTGCGGACGCTTGCGTATGATACCTGAGTTTCGGACCATCCTTGGGAGGACTGTCGGATACCCCCATCCAGCATAGAGCACTCACATCGAGACGTTTCTTACATTTTTACCAAGGTAAATAATAAATTTAACCACTTCCTCATTTTGTATATGCATATTATCATGTTTTCTCCCTTTTTTTCCACCTATGTCTCCTTTATTTCAAGGTTTTTTCTATATGAATGTAATGGTGGTTGGTTTTAAAGGTGTATTCCTTGTAATCAAAAAGCTAAATTAAATGTTATGAGATGTTTAACCCTTGTGTGTTCCTTTCCAGTCACAACACAATAAATCCTCTGAAGAAGACCTGTAAGGTTGAAACGCGTTAGGAACAGTTTATACTACAACATAATTTATTAGCCGTATAAATGCATTGTTGTGCACTGTTTATACATTACATGTAAACTTTGTCTCTGTGCCATGCCGCAACTTATTTTCTACTATGCAATCTATTTTTTGCCCCACTTTTTGACCAAAGATATTTTATATATGTGAATAAATACCAATTTTTACTACATTGAAATAATTTTTTGTCTATCTGAGCTGCCAAAAAAAACCCAAATGGGAAAATTTCTCTATAAGATGACTATACTACCTAAGATTTTATATCTATTTCATGTGTTACCCATTCCAGTTCCAGCATACTTTCATAGAAACCTCCAACGAAAATCATTAGTGTTCATTTGGGGTTCCAGGGAATCTCGCCTACCTAAACTAACGCTGTACCTTCCCAAGCTTAAAGGTGGATTAGGAGTTCCTAATTTTGCCACTTACTACCATGCAGCTCAAATAGCACATATTCCTAAAATACCATGTGAAAAGTGGATCCCACATTGGGTAGCACTTGAATCAATTGACTGTGATCTTTCTCTATAACAAATCTAACATGGAGGAATACATCTGATCATAAAAATAAGATGACCAAACACACAATACCATCTGGGATAAATTTAAAATAGCCTTTGGACTGCAATCTCCACATGTTCCCTCTTGGTCATTTCTCAGAAACCCAACTTTTCTATCCAGCTAGTACATTTCCAAAATCTTTAAAAAATGGATATCCTCTGATCTAACTCAACTTTGTGATTTATCGACATCTACCTCATTTAAAACATTCCCTGAACTATGTGATAGTCACCAACTTCCCAATTCAGACTCTTTCGTTATCTGCAGATCAAAAAAAAAATCACAACCGTATATACAAGGGAGGAGTAACCTAGATGACGTCACACATTTTAAAACGCATATGTAAATGAGACCCCCACTCAAAAGATCTCAATCATCACTATTATATAATTACATTATTACTTTGCCTAATTCAGATCTACCATTGTTTATGATGAAATGGGAGAGAGACCTTGGACTTCATTTGGAAGATATCAATTGGATAAAATTTGGACCGCAACAAAATCATCTTCACAAAATATTATAGCTCTGGAGACAAATTATAAAGAACTTATGTGCTGGATTTGGTCCCTGTCAGAATTTACAAAATATGGTCCCCAATACTCTCCACTTTCGCAGCTGTGGTGAATTAGGATCTCATATACATATATTTTGTGATTGTCCGGTTACAAACAGTTTTGGAAAGAGGTTTTTCTCATGCTCTCGACCCTTTTTAATAAATCATTCAAACCAGATCCTTCAATTGCACTCCTAAACCGACCAATATTTTCACACATTTAACCTCCTGTTACAAACTATTTAAGCAACAGACAGCATGGATTCATGAAAGACAGAAGTTGTCAAACAAACCTGATTTCTTTTTATGAAGAGGTAAGTAAAACCTTGGACAAAGACGTGGCAGTGGACGTGGTATACCTGAATTTTGCAAAAGCGTTCGATACAGTTCCCCACACCGGCTCATGTGTAAGATAAGGTCTACAGGAATTGGAAATATCAGTTTGTAAATGGATAGAAAACTGGCTGAAAGACAGAGAGTAGTGGTTAATGATTCTTACTCTGAATGGTCTAAGGTTATCAGTGGTGTACCCAAGGCTCAGTGTTGGGGGACCCTTACTTTTTAATATCTTTATAAATGATATTGGGTCTGGATCAAAGTAAAATGTCTGTCTTTAAAGATGACACCAAGCTATGCAGTGAATAACGTCCTCACAGGAGTCTCCAATTTACAAGCCAACCTCAATGCTCTGTCTAATTGGGCGGATGAGGTTTAATGTTGATAATGTAAAGTTATTGCACTTGGGGGCTAAGAAATATGCATGTGTCATACATACTAGGGGGAGTACAACTGGAGGGATCCATACTGGAGAAGGATCTGGGGGTTTTGGTAGATCATAAACTCAATAATGGCATGCAATGCCAAGCTGCGGTTTCCAAAGAAAGCAAAGTCCTTTCTTGTATTAAGAGAGGTATGGCTTCCAGAGACGAGAGAGAGGAGATAATTTTGCCCTGTATAAATCATTAGTAAGACCTCATCTGGAATATGCAGTTCAGTTTTGGGCTCCAATTCTCAAAAAGGATATCGGGGAACTGGAGAAAGTGCAGAGAAGGGCAACCAAACTGATAAGAGCCATGGAGGAGCTCAGCTATGAGGAAAGATTAGAGGAACTGAATTGATTCACTCTTGAGAAGAGGAGATTAAGGGGAGATATAATCAACATGTACAAATATATAAGGGGTCCATATAGTGAACTTGGTGTTGAGTTATTCACTTTACGGTCAACACTGAGGACAAGGGGGCACTCTTTACGTCTAGAGGAAAAGAGATTTCACCTCCAAATACGGAAAGGTTTCTTCACAGTAAGAGCTGTGAAAATGTGGAATAGACTCCTTGCAGAGGTGGTTCTGGCCAGCTCAGTAAAGTGCTTTAAGAAAGGCCTGGATACTTTCCTAAATGTACATAATATAACATTGGGTACTAACATTTATAGGCAAAGTTGATCCGGGGAATATCCGATTGCCTCATGGGGGATCAGGAAGGAATTTTTTCCCCTGCTGTAGCAAATTGGATCATGCTTTTCTGGGGTTTTTGCCTTCCTCTGGATCAACTGTGGGTATAGAATTGGGTATATGTGATTGTATGATATTATTATTGTTATTATTATTATTATTAGTATTATTATTATTATTATTATTATTATTATTATTATTATTATTTTATTTCTTATGGTTTAACTTGATGGACTTGTGTCTTTTTTCAACCTGACTAACTATGGGCCAGATTCACGTAGCCCGGGCGATTTAGGTTACACCGCCGCAAATTTTCTGGCTAAGTGCCCGATCCACAAAGCACTTACCTGGAAATTTGCGGCGTTGTATCCTAAATCCGTCCGGCGCAAGGCGGGCCAATTCAAATGGGCCGGATGTACTGCGCATGCTCCCGATGCAAATTACCCGACGTGCTTTGCACGTTTTGTGAATCGCAACGTGAAAAAAAGACTTGCGTCGGGAAAAAAAAAAAATAAAAAAAAAATTCAAAAGTGACGCGGGAAAGACGGGTATACTTTTACATGGTGTACTAATTTTACACTTTGTAAAAGGTGCCCTATCTTTGCGACGGCAAACTAACACTTGCAGCGACGTAACAACGGGAAAAAGTTTTGTGGATCGCCGTAACTGCTAATTTGCATACCCGACGCTGGTTTACGACGCAAACTCCCCCCAGCGGCGGCCGCGGTACTGCATCCTAAGATCCGACAGTGTAAAACTATTACACCTGTCGGATCTTAGGGATATCTATGCGTAACTGATTCTATGAATCAGTCGCATAGATAGAAACAGGGATACGACGGCGTATGAGCAGATACGCCGTCGTATCCCTTTTGTGAATCTGGCCCTATGTAACTATCTATGACCTGGGATGTCTGGAATAATGTCTTTAATGAAAAGTTTGACAGTGCACTGGGATATCATGACAAATTCAGGGATACATCGGATTCGGAAATGTTATTGCCTGCTTCTGTTCTCCAAATCATCTAATTTGGCAAGTGCAGTTTCAAGTTGGTCTTGCAGCGTTTGGATGCAGGTGGTGTTTTGGTTGGTGCGTGCTGCTATGTTATCCACAGCCTGCTCAATGACGTCCATGCGGGCTCCAAGGCTCTGCAGGTCTGCAGGTGCTTTGATAGCTGCTGTAATCTATATGGCATTCTGGGCCAGGCCTGCAGTCAGCGTTTCAGAAAAACTGTTCAGTAGCTGGGACATACCGGTGGGGTAGCCTTGAGGCATGGGGATGCCTGCTTGGAGCCTACATGACTGAGGGGAGAGTTCAACATGGGGGTATGGAGCCATTGTTCTGCTGAGAAGCTATTCTGTGAAGGCTGGAGAGGTGCCGTGGGGGGAGAGGTTACTCACAGGGGTTGCCAGCAAGAGTGAGCCTGCTGGTGTATCAGAGGTGGTTCCGCTATGGAGTACTGGTCCTCCGGGCCTCCACATGTGAGAGCTGCCATCTTGGGAGGTACAGGAGCGGATAGGCCGAAATCCAATTGGCGGCTGACCTCCTTTTTGGATTGATCTCCTGACATGTGGGCAGATGCTCTGGCACTTCAGAAGGATGTGGGGGGTCGGTCTCAAGGGGTCCTGCTTGGTTTGGCTGGCGTGGGGACATAGAAGGTCAGAGCAGGTCGGAGCTCCCGGCTAGAGCGTCATCTGGAAGTCCTGTGTATGCGCACTGTCAAAGTTTTTAAATTGAGAAACAATTTTGAGGTGGGACAGCTCAGGTGGGGGTGGAGTCAGGAAGCGAGTCAAGCAGAACGAGTACGGACTTGTCCAAATTGATTCTGAGGCCAAGGTAAAGGCCAAATTCAGTGAGAAGGAACATTGTAGATTGACGCTTGGTTGTTGGAAACAAAAAGGAGAAGGTCTTTGGCATACTGTAAAGAGCTATTTTCTCTTACTGCTTCCTCCTATGGAAGCTGCATAACTCTGAGGCATGTCTCAACAAAACCAAAATAAAGTTGAATAACAAATTAATACAATTACATAGTACACAGAAAGTATTAAAGTGAACAATACAAGAGCTAAATACAGAACACTAGAGCAAAATTTAAACCAGAATAACCACAGGTTTAGCAAGGATAAAAGATGTTTGAAGGTAAACTAGAAAAAGCTAGCTACAAGGTGTGGATAGATACTAAGCATGACAAGATACAAGGCACAAAGGAATATAGACAGAAAAAAAGGATTCATTATGAAAAGCTTGACCTCACATTGAGAAGTGATGGGGATATACAGTATAATGCCGCGCACACATGGTCTGAATTTTTGACAACAAATGTTTGATGTGAGCTTTTGGTCGGATATTCCGACCGTGTGTAGGCTCCATCGGACATTTGCTCTCAGAATTTCCGACAATGATTCCATATTTCCATTACTGTTGAGAACTGCTTTTCAAAAAGGCAGATACTACTCACAATTTGCTATCATATGTCTACATTCCTTAACTACTTAAGGACCGGAAGATTTCCCCCTTAACCACTTGCTGACCAGCTTCTGTACATATACGGCGAGAGATTGGCTCTCCTGTGCAAATCGCTGTATATGTACAGTGGCTCATTTAAGAGCCATAGCACGCCGGGGGACCCAATACTCGTGGCCGGCGGGTGCAATCGCCACCAGCCACCCACGATCGCAGGCAGGAGAGCCAGCACAGAGATTTGTGTATGTAAACACACAAATCCTCATTCTGACAGGGGAGTAGAGACAGATCTGCTGTTTGCAATAATTGTAAACAGCGATGTGTCTCCTCCCCCAGTCAGTCCCACCCCCCTACAGTTAAAAACACTAAACTAGGAACACATTTGTGTAGCACTTATTGCTGTACAAATGTCAATGGTCCTAAAAAAGTGTCTGATCAGTCTGCCGCAATGTTGTAGTCCCGCTAAAAGTTGCAGATCGGAATGGGCAATTGAAATGGACTATACTAAAGATTTAGAAGGTATGCTGGCACGGGAAGTGGGGAGAGAAGAACAGTTCTCTCGAACATGGTCCGTTTAGACAGTCAGCTGAGTTTCTAGTCTGGGTTAAAGGGAACCCTACCACTGTTTAGCCATATTGGAGTGACCTTTATTATTAATGCTTTCATAATTTTTCCCCCTTCTATTTTCCTTTTCCCTTTATCCCCCATTTTTTTTTTCTTCTTCCTTTTTCTTTTTTCTTTCTATTTTTAGTTTTCTTTACTTAAGATTGTATGAAAAAGATATGTATTGAGGATATGTAAGAAGATGTAAAGTATTATATTAGTTTATGCAGACAGTCTCCACATAAATTTATCTGTTGTGTATAGAGTAAAACCCCTGTAATACTACGTGAAAATAATAATAAAAAAATAATATTGTAAAAAAAAAAGTTGCAGATCGCCGCCAATACTAGTAAAAAATATGCCATCAAAATGACATAAATCTATCCCCTATTTTGTAGCCACCCTAAACTTTTGTGCAAACCAATCAATATACGCCTATTGGGTTTTTTGTTATGAAGAATACATATTGGTCTAAACTGATGAAGAAATATGTTTATTTTTTATTTTTTGGGGATATTTATTCTAGCAAAAAATTAAAACCGCAGAAATGAGCAAATAACCAAAATAAAGCTCTAGTTGTGGGAAAAAAAAAGGAGGTTTAATTTTTTGGGGGTACAACGTCGCACGACCACGCAATTGTCAGTTAAAGTGACGCAGTACCGTATCGCATAAATTGGCCTGGTCATTAAGGGGCAAAATCCTTCTGGGGCTGAAGTGCTTAATGAGCAGCCTGAAACGGCACTACATCACTTTAACTTAAAATTGCACGCTCGTGCACCAACAAATGCAAACAAAATTTATGTATTTTTTTCCCACAAATAGAGCTTTCTTTTGGTGGTATTTGATCACCTCTGTTTTTTTTTTTTTTGCGCTAAATATTTTTTTCATCAGTTTAAGACAAAATGTATCCTACATATTTTTGGTAAAAACAATTGCAATAAGCGTATATTGATCGGTTTGCACAAATGTTATAGATTCTACAAAATAGAGGATAGATTTATGCCATTTTTATTAGTTTTATATATTTTTTACTAGTAATGGCAGTGGTCGGTAATTTTTAGCAGGTCTGCGACATTACGGTGGACAGATCGAACACCTAACTGACATTTTTTACCCTTTTTTGATAACCAGTGACATTATTACAGTAAAAATATGCACTGTTATTGTACTAATGACATTGGCAGTGAAGGGGCTAACACTAGGGGCGATCAAGGGGTTAAAGTGTTCCTTCAGTGTGTTAACTGTAATGGGGGACTGTGTGACTGGGAAAATACACTGATCCGTCTTCCTGCATAGCAGTAAGACAAAATCTGTGTGATTTCCCCTGTCAGAACGGAGATTTGCCTTGTTTACACAGGCAGATCCCTGTACGGTCACTGTAGGGAATGATCGTGGGTGGCCATTAGACACCTGCTGATTGGCTCCCCCACTGGCCAGTTGGCGCACGCGTGCCCACAAATTGCCATTTATGAGCTGACGTACAATGACACTGATTTGCATGAATCAGCCACATTGTCGCAGTACAATTGCGGTGGCTGGTCCTTCAGAGGTTAAATACTGCATGCCTAGACCACTACTTAATTACTGCATACATTTAATTATTTATTTACTTCTGTGAATCAATTTTAACCCCTTTTCATGCTATATTTACTGACAGTTTTGAATGTTTTGCAGTAAATAACGCAAAACAGTATAGTGTGAATTGACAATTTCTTGTTCAAGTATTTTATTCAAGAAAATAAACAGAATACAATAAACAAATCACAGTAACATTTTGTGATACATAAGGATCACTACTGTTGAGATTTGCGCCAAATTCGAGTGGAGTGTCACGGCCCATAATTCACTGTGGCATTGCAGTGCATTGCTGGCTGATGATTGGCTAAAAATGCACTATGACCCACATGCTTGGCCAATTACAGCTTGCAAAAAATGGAGAGCCATAATTGGCCAAAGCCAGGGTGCAATCATGTGCAAGATAAAATGCTGTTTTTTATTTTCCTTGCATGTGCCCCTCGGATCTACAGTGACTGTACTTCCAAGTGCACTTTCAGTGCCATTTCAAGTGCAGTTTGCACTTGTAGTGCAAAGTGGATTTGCCTTTAGTAAATAACCCCATTGAGTCATATCATCAAACGTAGTCTCTAGCACATCAGTACGTTCCCCCAATTGGTGCAGTTCTCCACGCTGTTCCTGGGATAGCTTCCCTACTTCCTGAACTATGTTATGGGTGATTTGGTGTAATCAAGTATGGAGTTTTTCATCCAGCAGTTCAGGGGTTAATAGAGAGTGGGAAGCATGGAGCTGTGAGGAGGAGAGACCCTGTGGGTGTATTTACCAGTCTGTGTTGGTGCAATCCTGCTCTGTCAGGTCGGCTTGTGAACTCCAGGCC
This sequence comes from Rana temporaria, assembly GCF_905171775.1. Lineage (NCBI taxonomy): Eukaryota > Metazoa > Chordata > Amphibia > Anura > Ranidae > Rana > Rana temporaria. The sequence continues at coordinate 93,146,073 of NC_053497.1, forward strand.
GAGGTTGCAGGCCTAGTTAGGAAATGGTCCATAGTGGAGATAGGCCATGGCTCAGAGTGTGATCGGGGAGTGGGTTTTTGATACCCAATTTTCACCATGAGGTGGGTGAGCAATGTAGGGGATTAAGCTGCTTACCCCAGGAGCGATTGGAGGCTGATGCAGGGGCCAGTGAGAGCAGAGTTGGACCAGAGTTCTCTTAGGCCGCGTACACACGGTCGGTCCAAACAGATGAAAACGGCCTGAAGTCCAGTTTCATCGGTTCAAACCAACCGTGTGTATGGCCCATCAGTCTGTTAGAACTTGCTTTAAAATCGAACCGATGGACCGCTGACTGATAGGTCCAAACCGATGGTTAGTACACAAAAGCATTGGTTCAAAACCTGCACATGCTCAGAATCAAGTCGAAGCATGCTTGGAAGCATTGAACTTCGTTTTTTTCATCACGTCGTGTGTTTTATGTCACCGCGTTCTGACCCGATTGGTTTTTGAACTAATGGTGTGTACGCACATCAGACCATCAGGCCACTTCAGCGGTGAACCGATGAAAATGGTCTGTCGGACCATTCTCATCGGTTTGGACTGATCGTGTGTACAAGGCCTTAGTGTGTGTTTGCCATCAACGAAAGCCAGGCCTGCAACCCCAACGTGTATATTTTTTCATCCATGAATATTGTCTATATTGTGAATCAAGTAGTAAAAATGGGCCCTCAGTTATGCTGCTGAATTAACCCAGAAGTGTCCAGGATAAGCTGAAAAAATATGCAAATTGGAATTAGAATTCAGCCCTTCATCCACCTAACATAATGCCCTAGGTACTATTTTTTTAGTTAACTGTTTTTAACCACTTAAGGACCACCTAACGCTGATATACGTCGGCAGAATGACATGGCTCGGCACAGGCACGTACAAGTACGTTGCCCTTTAAGTGTCCAGCCGTGGGTCGCGCACCTTCCCCGTTCTTCTCTGTGGCAGTGACACTGATCGTCTTTTCCCTGTTATAGGCAATGACGATCAGTGACGTCACACCTACATCCACGCCCCCTACAGTAAGAATCACTCCCTTAGGGCACACTTAACCCCTTAGCACCCCCTAGTGGTTAACCCCTTCACTGCCATTGTCATTTTCACAGTAATCAGTGCATTTTTATAGCACTTTTCACTGTAAAAATGACAATGGTCCTAAAAATGTTTCAAAAGTGTCCGATGTGTCTGCCATATTGTCGCAGTCACGGGAAAAAAAAAACGCTGATCGCCGCCATTACTAGTAAAAAAAAAATCATTAATAAAAATGGCATAAAACTATCCCCTGTTTTGTAAACGCTATAACTTTTGTACAAACCAATTAATAAACACTTATTGAGATTTTTTTACCAAAAATAAGTAGAAGAATACGTATCGGCCTAAACTGAAGAAATTTTTTTTGGGGATATTTATTATAGCTCTATTTTAAGCTCTATTTTTGTTTATAGCGCAAAAAAATAAAACAACAGCAGAGGTGATCAAATACCACCAAAACAAAGCTCTATTTGTGGGGAAAAAAGGACGTCAATTTTGTTTGGGAGCCACAACGTACGACCGCGCAATTGTCAGTTAAAGCAATGCAGTGCCGAATCGCAAAAAGGGGCAAGGTCCTTAACCAGCATAATGGTCCGGGTCTTAAGTGGTTAAGAAATATTGTCCTGTTTACAAAATAAAATGTTTCGGAAAGTGTTGACAGAGCTGGGGCTTTACGAGGAAAAACAGTAAAAGAGAACCATATTTAGTATTTCCCATATAGAACTGGCATATGTCTTAAAATAATTTTGTATCTATATTCTTTATCTGATTGCTAAGTTTAATGAGTTTCATTGCAATCAAAGATACACATTCCATTAAAATGCTAATTTATTCTCCAATCTCTACTGTCCTCCTGCTAGAATTCAATTCTTTGGGCAGAAGATTTAAAATATTAACAGTTAAAACCGTCTAAGACTGCAATATTGTTTGCGAACAAAGGTAAGGAGGGTGGCACTATTCAAAAGGTCTCCCACATAGCGTATTTTTTAAATGGTCTTTTGTAAAAATAAGCAGTTCATTGTTCTGCATTTTCTGTATAGCTGGACAGGGGCATTTAGCTGTTTTTATGCAATATTTTTAAGCACCAGTTCTGACCAATGAAATTGAGAAATATTTTTCTTCATCAGAGCAAGACTTTTTTCAATTTAAGTGACAGAAAGGTAATGGAAAAGAGATTAACAGAGGCAGTTATTACAGCTTTGCAATAAGGAAAGCTTTGTTTAATCACCCATCCAAATATTCTGTTGCCTGGATATTTTTTATTCTCTATAATGTTAATATATTAAAAATATAACACAAAAGCAACAATTTTACTAGGCAATTACATTTTTTTGGTCACTGAAGCCTTTACTTAAATATAGATTATTATGTGAAATATCACGCAGAGTGCCTACACAATAATAAAAGCATTTACCAGTGACACAGAAGGACCATTAAAATTATATTTTGGCTGCAGGGTTCTTTCTTCAGGGGAATAAATAAACAGATTAGTGTGTGTTTTCAACACTTTGTTTTTAATCTCTAGCCAGCACATATGCCAACAGTAGTAGTAGACAATGCCAAAGCCTTTAGCCACTTTTTTAAAAGCTTTTTTTATTTTAACATACATGCTTTTGTATTTTGATTGTTAAGTGATTGGAACAGTGTTTAGGAGACATGTCAGGCCACTAGAGAGCTGGACCACTGTTAGCGATAGCAGATGTCTAACCTTTCTACATTCTGCCAGCACTAGGTATTTAATCTCTTGCTCCAGCACTTAGCAGCTGCAAAAAGTAAAAGAGCATTTTTTTTTATACAAAATGATTTAAATATATAAATAATACTCAACATTTGCAACGGTACATCAGCAACAATTATATTTTTGCTGTAATGCAGCCAGGCTCCATTTACAGTAGTAGAAGCAGGTTGACTGCATTACATGAAAAAATCATGAACAATATACAAAATCTTGCAAGCTACCTACTAGTGCTAATAGCTAATCAAAAATATCTGTAAGAGCAGCTGCTGACACTAATCACGTACTCATACAGCCGTGTAATACTAAAATAAAATATATAATATGTGCCGTGCTAACTACCTGTGTATCCCACCGATATACTAATGTGAAATAAATAAATTAACAAACTCAAATATATGCCGTGGCTTATAAGTAATCAGGCTTAATCCATATATAAAAAAGAGAAAAAACAAGCAGCGCCAACCTAAGTGAAGTTGTGTTATCACACATTTTTAATTTTAGTAGAAATGCGCTCACTCTGAGTAGAATAAAAGCAGGCACATCATAATAATGTCCAATGGACAGCAGGATGGACAGCAGGGTTCCAAGAGGCGATCTTTCAGCACTGTGTGTTCTTGTCTGGTGGCGCCGGTGGCTTCCAGTGTCCCAGGCTTAGAGCAAACAAGGTGCAGGGAAAAATCATCAATCCAAGAGTCCCTGGTCGTGGTCAGATGATGGTAGTAGCGTGCACACGTTCGGAACATGCATGCTCCTTCGTCAGGCATCTAATGCCTGATGAAGGAGCACGCATGTTCGGAATGTGTGCACTGACTCTCTGCTGCTATTTTTAATTGTGTCCTACCCCTGGACATTTATAACCATTCCCTCCCATCCTGTAAACACTATAGCTTTCCAGTGACCGTGGCCACTGGAGTAACGCGATCGGTCCCCGGAGCTGAAGAACGAGGAGAGCTGTGTGTAAACACAGCTTCCCCGTTCTTCACTGTGGCGCTGTCATTGATTGTGTGTTCCCTGATATAGGGAAGCACAATCAATGATGTCACACGTCCAGCCCCGCCCCCTACAGTTAGAAACACATATGAGGTCACACTTAACCCCTTCAGTGCCCTCTAGTGGTTAACTCCCAAACTGCAATTGTCATTTTCACAGTAAACAATGCATTTTATAGCATTTTTTGCGACCGTGTGTAAGCTCCATCGGACATTTGCCGTCGGAATTTCCGACAACAAAAATTTGAGAGCTGGTTCTCAAATTTTCCGACAACAAGTTTTGTTGTCGGAAGTTCCAATCGTGTGAAGACAATTCCAACGCACAAAATTCCATGCATGCTTGGAATCAAGCAGAAGAGCCACACTGCCTATTGAACTTCATTTTTCTCAGCTCGTCGTACGTCTTGTACGTCACTGCATTTTTGACGTTTGGAATTTCCGACAGCATTTGTGTAACCATGTGTATGCAAGACAAGTTTGAGCCAACATCCATTGGAAAAATATTAATATATAAATAGATTGGGCTAACATTACTGTTGTCTTATTTTTCAATTAAAAAAAGTGTTTCTTTTTTTTCAAACAAAGTGTGCTTTTAAGACTGCTGCGCAAATACGGTATGACAAAAAGTATTTCAACAACCACCATTTTATTCTCTATGGTTCTAAAAAAATATATATAATGTTTGAGGAGTAATTTTCTACCAAAAAAATATGTTTTTAACTTGTAAACACCAAATTTCAGAAAGAAGCTAGGTCCTTAAGTGGTTAAAAACTAAGCCATTTGTCACCAATTTTAAAACTTTTTTCCTTTGTAAATGGCAGTTCTAAAAACTGCTCCTGGCTGCCTGGAATTTTTAATTTTTTTTAATATTGGTACATATTCCCCAGGGCACTTCCCACTCCCTATGATATTTTTTTGCCACTCCCATGCCTATTAGCCCACAAAATTGGCATTTTGAATTTGACAAATTCTGCTTTTATTGATTTAAACAGGGTTCAAATTCGGTATCCAAAACGTATTTGAAGTTTGTCAAACCCCTGCCATCAACTGTGGTTGTGTAAAGCACCATATGTCCATAGACTTATACAGATATTGTGTATGCAGAGCATATTTCCAAGGGGGTATTTTATACAAACCTGCCATATACAGTATCTCACAATTTTTGTAAATATGCAATTATATCTTTTCATGTGACAACACTGAAGAAATGTAAAGTAGTGAGTGTGCAGCTTGTATAACAGTGTACATGTTCTGTCCCCTCAAAATAACTCAACACACAGCCATTAATGTCTAAACCGCTCGCAACAAAAGTAAGTACATTCCTAAGTAAAAATGACAAAATTGTGCCCAATTAGCCATTTTCCCTCCCCGGTGTCATGTGACTCATTAGTGTTACAAAGTCTCAGTTGTAAATGGGGAGCAGGTATGTTAAATTTGGTGTTATTGCTCTCACTCTCTCATACTGGTCACTGGAAGTTCAACATGGCACCTCATGGCAAATAACTCTCTGAGGATCTAAAAAAAAAAATAGTTTACCCATGTAAACAATAAAGTACTTTTATTCAAGAGCATCCGAGTTGCCAGCCCTTTTTGATTTAAATATTGTATTCATGGGGCCTGTGAGTCCTGGCTAGAGCACTGGATCACAGTTTGTGGACTTCTTTATTGGCAGTGGAGCTGGGGCAACATTTTGTTTCTCTTGCTCTACATAAAGATGGTCTAAGCTATTAAAAGATTGCCAAGACCCTGAAACTGGGCTGCAGCATGGTGGTCAAGACCATACAGCGGTTTAACAGGACAGGTTCCACTCAGAACAGACCTCAACATGGTCGCCCAAAGAAGTTAAGTGCACATGCTCAGCATCACATCCAGAGTCTATGGGAAATAGAGTGCTTCCAGCATTGCTGCAGAGGTTTAAGGGGTGGGGAGTCAGTGCTCAGACCATATGCCATACACTGAATCGAATTAGAAGAAAGCCTGCAAACAGTTTGCTGAAGACAAGCAGACTAAAGACATGGATTACTGGAACCATGTCCTGTGGTCTGATGAGACTAAAATACATTTACTTGGTTCAGATGGTGTCAAGCGTGTGTGGCGGAAACCAAGGGAGGGGTACAAAGACAAGTGTGACCATGACTAAGCACTAACTGTGTGCGAAACGCGTCGGCTGTTCCCTTATGTGACTGTATTTTTGGATTTGCATGTCCAGTTTTTATGAATAAAGACTACATTTTTAAAGTTCCTTCGGAGTGCGGCTGTCCATCCATTTCCACTTTTTCCACAAAGACAAGTGTGTCTTACCTACAGTCAAGCATGGTGGGGGGGGGGAGTGTCATTGTCTGGGGCTGCAAAAGTGCTGCTGGCACTGGGAAGCTACAGTTCATTGAGAGAACCATGAATGTCAACATGTACTGTGACATACTGAAGCAGAGCATGATCCCCTCCCTGGGCCACAGGGCAGTATTCCAAAATGATAAAGACCCCAAACACACCTCCAAGACGACCACTGCCTTGCTAAAAACAAGCTGAGGGTAAAAGTGATGGCTAAGCATTTCTCCAGACCTAAACCCTATTGAGCATCTGTGGGCGATTCTCAAACAGAAGGTGAAAGAGTGCAAGGTCTCTAGCATCCACCAGCTCTGTGATGTCATCATTGAGGAGTGGGAGAGGACTCCAGTGACAACCTGTAAAGCTCTGGCGAACTTCATGCCCAAGAGGGTTAAGGCAGTGCTGGAAAATAATGGTGGCCACCCAAAATATTGACACTTTGGGCTCAATTTGGATATTTTCACTTAGGGGTGTACTCACTTTTGTTAACAACGGTTTAGACATTAATGGCTGTGTGTTGAGTTATTATGAGGGAACAGCAAATTTACACTGTTATACAAGCTGTACATTCACTACTTTACATTGTAGCAAAGTGTAATTTCTTCAGTGTTGTCACATAAAAAGATATAATAAAATATTTACAAAAATGTGAAGGGTGTACTCACTTTTGTGAGATACTGTAGGTTTCTGTGCTGACAGCATGCTCAATGCTTGCTCCCAGCACAAAAACCAAGCTGTCAAACACAAGTGTGTCGTGCCTACAGTAAAGCATGGTTGTTGGAGTATCATGGTCTGGGGCTGCATGAGTGATGCCGGCACTGAGGAGCTACAGTTCATTGAGGGAACCATGAATGCCAACATGTACTGTGACATACTGAAGCAGAGCATGATCCCCTCCCTGCTGAGACTGGGACACAGGGCAGTATTCCAACATGATAACGACCCCAAACACACCTCCAAGATGACTATTGCCTTGCTAAAGTAGCTGAGGGTAAAGGTGATGGACTGGCCAAGCATGTGTCGAGATCTAACCCCTATTGAGCATTTGTGGGGCATCCTCAAATGGAAGGTGGATGAGTGCAAGGTCTCTAACATCCACCAGCTCCATGATGTCATCATGAAGGAGTGGAAGAGGACTCCAGCAGCAACCTGTGACGCTCTGGTGAACTCCATGCCCAAGAGGGTTAAGGCAGTGCTGGAAAAAAATGGTGTCCACTCAAAATATTGACACTTTGGTCCCAATTTGAACATTTTCACTTAGGGGTGTACTCACTTTTGTTTCCAGTGGTTTAGACATTAATGGCTGTGTGTTGAGTTATTTTTTATCATTTAAAGTTTTATTGATTACATCAGACAACAAGTCCAATAACAAAATTTTTACAGTGAAAACAGACTGATACAAAAAATCAAAAAGAAAGTGGCAACATCCAATATGAAAATAGCAAATCGATTGGTGTTGACATAGCGTCAGTTCACCTAAATTACACATAAGGTACAACAATATAAAACATTGATATCACCCCTAGTCAAGTGTACTCAAACAGATTTTCCAAATAACGAAGAAGACTTTACATTTTGGAAAACAGAAGAAAGTGTGAAAGTGAAGAGGCCCAGAGCAGGCTCAATCGAGATTGAAGGAGAATGAGGGTAAAGGCTTAGGGGAATAGGGGGGTAGGGAAAAAAATAGGGGGGTGTTGGATGTGAAGGCAATTGGTTAGGGATACATACAGTTACAGTAGCTCTACCGAGGGGGTCGCAAAGGTGTTATAATCTTGAGAGAATCAGAAATCGTGCCAGTAAAACCAGATTTTGTAAACATTTTCCTCCTTACGGTTTAATGCGACCTTCAATTGTTCCATTAGGGCAACACAGTGGTGTAGTGGTTAGCACTTTCACCTAGCAGCAAAAGGGTCGCTGGTTCAAATCCCGACCACAACACCATCTGCCTGGATTTTGCATGTTCTCCCTGTGTCTGCGTGGGTTTCCTCCGGGTGCTCCGGTTTCCTTTCACACTCCAAAGACATGCTGGTAGGTTAATTGGATCCTGTGCAAATTTGCCCAGTATATATGTGTGTACGACTGTTGTCCCAAGTGTGTCGAGATCCTACAGGGTAAATTACGGCACCAGACACTGGCTGCAAAAAGCGCCTAGAGGCGATTAAGTTTGCATGTGTAGTCACTCATTCATTCATTCATCAGGTTAATTTTGTTCACCACAGCTATCCACTGACCAATTGAAGGGGGATCTGAGCATTTCCATTTTTGCGAAATACATATTTTACCGTCATTAAGAAGGTGGATCAAAAGGGATTTCTTATATTGATGCCTTCGACATCGGGAAAAGGTGAAGCAGGCACTGCGCTGGATCATCTGCAAGTGAAATGTCTGTCAGTCAAAAAACTATACATCGAATAGCATCCCAAAAGGGGTAAACACGCGAGCATGTCCAGAATCCATGCAGTAGCGAACCATCAGGTTGTTGACAACACCAGCAGGTGGAGGGAACTGAAGGGTAGATCTTATGAAGGAGCGTGGGAACTCTATACCAGCGAGTCAGGATCTTAAACCCAACCTCCTGAAACCTGCTTGCAATTGAGGAGTGGTATGCAAAGTACAGAATATGTTCTCTCTGACCTTTTGAGAAGGACCGACTCAGGTCATTTTCCCATTTCCATAGATAGGGAGGTATAAAGCTGTCCTGGGGTTCAACCAGAATCCTGTACATTAAGGACAGTATATGGAGGGGAGCGGGATCCAGGTAGAGCCTCTCAAAAGTAGACATGGAGTAACTAGTGGAGGGCACAAAATGCGAGGAGATGTGAAAATGTCTAATCTGTGTTGCTCGCCATCTATCTAGAGGGGGCGACAGCAAAGCTTGAATTTCTTTAATGGTGCACCATTGACCCTCGTGATGAAAATCTTTGAACCTAAATCTGTTGATCAATAGAAATTCCCTAAACCTCCTCCATGACAGACTAGAAGGAAACTCCTGGCTGCCAATGACCGTTGACAGAGGTGAGGGAGTGTGGGAGACCATTGTGACCCAATCAGTTTTTGCTACTACCGACAGCGTGGTCCCAATCAAGGGGTGGAATTTAAGGGGTACTGGCATGGCAGAAGTCTGCCACAATAAGGTTAAAAGCAGAAAGGGGGACATTTCCTGTTCCACCCCCACCAACTCCATCTCTGAGGTATGCTTGGTCCAGTCTAGGGCTCTAGTTAAATGGACCGTGTAGTAACATTTAAACGGGTCTGGGAACCCTATGCCACCCTGCTATTTTGTTAAGGTCAGGATACGATGAGACAGTCTTTTTGCTTTGTAGCCCCAGAGAAAGTTCAAAAACTCCCCCCGGACCGTACGAAGGAAGTGACTTGGGACCGCTATTGGAAATTTTTGGAGGAGGTACAATAATTTTGGCAAAATCGCCATCTTTAAAATGCTATTTCTACCGAGCCAGGAGAAAGTATTTTGTGCCAGCACTGGAGATCTAAACGAAGAGAGGTAAGCCAGGGCGAAAAATTCTCCTGAAAGACTGCTGACAATGAGGGGGTAAGGTAAACGCCCAGATATTTGATTTTGTGGTGAGCCCAAGAGAAGGGAAAATGATGTTGAATGTTGCTGAGAGTCTCTTTAGATAAATTTATGTTTAAAGCTTCAGATTTGTGCACAATAATTTTATAATTAGAAAGAACGGAGTATGTCCTAAGAGCCTGCAATAAATTCGGGATGGAAGTCCTGGGGCTTGTTACAAAGAATAATAAATCATTGGCATAAGCCGCAATTTTATTATGTGTGTTGCCTGCGCCGATGCCCTTAATATTTTCATTGTCCCTAATGTGAGCTAGCAGGGGTTCTAGTACCACTATAACAATCAAGGGTGACAACAGGCAACCCTGTCTCGTCCTGTTGCTCAAAGAAAAGGGGGAGGAAATTGCTTCATTGGCCCAGACTGCTGCTGAGAGATGGGAATAGATTGCCTCTATCCATTGACACATATGGGGACCCTAGCCAAGGTACCTCAATGTGTGTTTCATAAAAAGACAGTTGACCCGGTCAAAGGCTTTCACTGCATCAGCTGAAATCAGCAACATTGGAGTTCTCCTGGACTGGGCCAAGGGGATAAGATTCAAGGCCCCAATCGTGTCATTTTTGGCTTCCCTACTTGGGACGAAACCTTGGTCATAGTGGACTAACTTGGGGACAAAAGAGATCATGCGGTTGGCTAGTATCTTGGTAAATATCTTGCGGTTCATATTAAATAAAGATATTGGGCGGTAGTTCGCACAGTCTCTCATCCCTACCCTTGTTAGGAATAAGAACTATGTGAGCAAATAAGGAATCCCTAGGGAGTGGTGTCCTATCTAGGAGCACATTGTAAGCTTGCAAAAAACGAGGCACTAGGTGCATAGTGTACATCTGATAATGAAGTAGAGGAAAACCATCGGATCCCGGCTTTTTGCGCGTTTCCATACCTTGGATGGCTTTGAGAACATCTTGTTCTGTAATATGACCTTCCTTTCTTCCCTCTCCTGAGGTGTCAATGTGGGAACACCTGAGGAGAGCAGATGCATGTCTATTATGGAGGTGTGAGCCTGCGAGACAGACAAAATTACAAAGTTTCTCATAGTATCTGCGAAAGCAATTGGCAACCTCCTGTGATTTATAGATTTTTTGACCCAATGGGGATGTCAGGGAGGGAATATAGGAACATGCTGTGGTCTTGCATAGTCCACGGGCTAGGGGTCTGCCAGGTTTACCACCAAGTTCATAGAATAGCCTCTGTGAGTACATGAGTTTGGTTTTTGCTTTAGCCAAAAAAAGAAAATTAAGAGAGCTAGAGATAGTTTATGTTGCCTTTCCATGGCTCCAATGCGCTCCAAGAGAGAGTCCACTTCTCGTTGCCTGTCTCTTAACTTTAGCTCCCAATTTAATAAGGACTCCCCTGACTACACATTTGTGAGCCTCACATAGCAGGCAAGGAGAGGACACAGAAGCTGCATTGGCTGCAAAAGTAGGCTTTAATCTCCTACTCCACTATTTTTGCATATTGGGGCTGCTGGATCAAACTCTCATTTAACCGCCAACACTCAGGTTGGTGAGACCTGCCCCCCCCCCAACATGAGTGTCAGTAAAATTGGTGTGTGATCTGAAAAGGTTCTCACCCCTATACTGCTAGATGACACTAATGGAAGGGCCAACTGGTGTACTAGAAAATAATCCAGTCTCGAGTAAGAGTTGTGAGGGGGTGAAAAAAAAGGTATAGTTCCGAGTGTCGCTATGCACAATCCTCCAAGCATCTACCAGGTGGACAGCTTTCAAGGCTTTCTTAATACGATGAAGGGCCATGTACGACAGAGGAGAGGACCCTGTGGAGATATCCAACAGAGGGTCCAAAGCAACGTTTAGGTCTCCCCCCAAAATCAACTGCACCTCTGCAAAGTCAGTTTGTCCAAACAGTTCCCAGTAAAGCCCACTTGGCCTATGTTGGGGGTGTAGATATTGACTAGGGTTACAACCTGCCTATAAATGGAACCCTTCACAAAAATGTATTGTCAAGGATTGCTTTCCTGACACAATTTCAGGATTAACCCCATGTCTGCTGCTTGATCCAAATTATAAGGTGAGACATGCAAAACCAGAGAGACTACAAATTTCACATCCTCATCTTTCTCAGTGTTCAAGTTAAAGAGAACTTGCTGGAGCCTGCTGGCTCTTTTATTAACACCACAGAATAACAAGTACATGCATTTGATTGATTAGCTTACACATTTCCCAACCCCCTGAGACGTCTGTACTTGGCACATGGCACTCATAGGTCAGTTCACATAAAAGGGTGGTTTCTTATTACACGCCCCTGTGATGTCTGATCCTTGCCATACTACACACATTCATCTTGCAAGTCCATATATAGTATGGGGCTCTCTTAGCATGAATAGTCCCAGGAAGACATAAATTCCTTTGATGGGAGGAAGACAGGGAGGAGGGGAAGAAGGTTTGAACACGTTTGAAACATAATGGAGAAGAAATGGCATCTGCTCCCATCTTCAGTCTTTTGCCCTTCATATTTTCAATGCCGAGTTAAAATTTCTTTAAAACATAATATCTGACAAATATTTTCAAGGAAAATAAGCAATATTGTGACATATACTTTTCACACATGCATATATAAAAAGAAATCAAAATAATAAAAAGGGAGAAAACATTTTAGTGGTTCTAATGAAAGAATTAGCCTAACTTAAAAATATGAATTTTAGAATAATCTATCACAGTCCCCCCTTAAATGACTATTTTATCAGTACTGTCCCTATGCTCTCTTTGTCCCTGGTCTGGCCTCTCTACTGTCAACTCTTCTATTTTTTCGCATAGCTTCCAGACAGGGCTATTCTATAGTCCTTCTTCAACGAAACTTCAGGAGGCATTCAAACACTATTCTTTCCCTCACTTGGAAATGTGGTATGTGTTTTTCTTAACAGGTAAGGATGGTAATGGAGGATACAGTTTATAACAAAACATTATCATAACCAATATAAACAGAAGCACAATTGCTATACCTGAGTAAAAATGTGTTATTACCCAAAATACTGTCCCCAGGTAACATTCCAAATGCACCCCCCTTGTCACCTAATATCATGTATAAGGCCATATTTTTTACAAAATTATTTGTGCAGTGGCCTCTAGGTGTTCCGTTAAACCTTGGAGTATATCTCTGTTTATAGTTAACAAACCTCTGTTGACCATAGCAAACATAATTAATCCAATCTACATTCCCATTACCAAGTTAAATTTCATAAAAGCATTCGTTTCACCTAATTACTATATTTTCCTTCATAAGCATTTTAATCTTGCAGAAAAACATTTTATATTGGGCTCTTTCCTAAATATTTTATTTCCTAAAGAAACTTATTCATTAAAATACACTAGTTTTCCGAACCGATCATACAGTATGAATACTCTTGTCACATGACTGTTTAAACAAACTAGCAGCCCTTGGTTCAGTGTTCAGCATGGACGAACAAACAGAAAGTTTCATTGTAGCTCTACATGGATCCAATTATAAAAGCACAATATTCCTTCCCACAATACATCCATCAATCCAAAGTCTGGAAAGTGACTTTTTGATCCATAAATATGGCTCTATCATACTGCATCATCTGTTCATATTGTGTTGCCTGAGGAGAATTGATATGTTTAATCGCCATAATTGTACATATATATAAATATATTCTATGATAAGGGTAGATGTGTCGTGAGTGAGAAAGAATTTCTGATAATTTAAATAGGCTGACAGTTAGAGCTTGAATATATCTAATTAGCACTCTCCGTGTTGGATATGTATGATTGCTTTGTGAGAAGGTGGCAAGAGACGACCAGTCTACTACATCTTTTGAGATACAAAGCAATCCAGGAAGAACCTCACAGCTGGAATGGGTAGACGAGATGGCTCCGACTTGAATGGTTGTACCCTTCCATGAATAGACAGGAAATTAACAAGCTAAGATGTAATTAGTTTAAACTTCAAACCTATGCATAGCTAAAGATAGAAGGAAGTTGCCCATATTTGGAAAAGCCAACTTTAGCCAATCACAAGGGACATCTGGGCTATAAGATCAGGGGGTCTCATCAATAGAGAAGAGAGAGAGAGATGATGAGATTTCCCGGGCGGTAAATTATCAGAATCTATCTCCCATGCACTTACCATATTACGTTGTCATAATTTTTGTTTTCTTAATACTTTTAGTGTGATGTACTTATCTTGTATTTGAAACTAACTTTTATTTCCCTTACTTTAAAACTGTAAATGTATGCAGTATATTAGATAGACTAATATCTTTTTCTCTAATAAATGTGTGTTATGTTAAAGCTTTCACTCTGGTCAATAGAACTCTCTTATTTTAACCATATATCATATATGTGAGATATTAAATCTTAACTATACAAATATAAGTTAACATATTGTATCTTTAATGTTCACTATTTAACTGACCTTTCTTAAGCTATGCAGATTAACGCCATATTTCAGTAAAATACCAGAGAGAGAGAGAGAGAGAGAGAGAGAGAGAGAGAGAGAGAGAGAGAGAGAAAAATAGAGAAAGAAAGAGAGAAGGAAAGAGAGAGAGAGAGAGAAAGAAAGAGAGATCTCTATATCAAACAAAGCTACTGAATTAACAAGGGCTTTCCTTCAGATCTCCAAATGATTGTGTACCAATAACCTCTTACTAAAGAAAGATTTACCCTGTAATAAACCTTTATAGTCCACTTAACATAAGCTCAGATGATATTTTTGCCTTAAAAAAAACCTCAATGAACTCTCAAAGTCATTTAGGCTTAAAAATGTTTTCACTTGAAAGTCACATGTTGGTTTCTGGTTTCAAGCCAGCATTCAGCATGTCAGGCTGTGTAACCTGATCTCTCTGTTGAGAGAGAGACTTTCATTCCCTGGTTTCCAAGGAGAGAAACATCTGGTGCCATACAATTTGACTACAATCAAATTGTATCGTTTTTCTTATTTTTTAACCCTTTTTAAAAAAAATTTAAACATATTTGGTTTGTACATCTGCCAAAAATCATGTACATTACATTATAATATGACATTTCTTGACTACAGCAGCGACAAAAGATCGTTTAGAGGACAAACTCGTGAAATTCATAGACTAGCTCCAGCCTAATGAACTGTGAATTGGCCATTTTCACAAGAACCTCCTCCAACCAATCCAAAATTTCCACTCTTTTCAGAAACGTCACATTATAAGAACTTTTAACACTCGTTTGTTTTTTTTTTGTTTTTTTTTTTTACAATCTTGATATTTTTTTTTTTTTGATTGGACATAACTTTCATATTTTAATATTTTAACATTTTTCCTGGGGAACCTTAAGCAAATTAGAACAATCTACTACCCCAATTTAACAACCAAACCCAAATTTAGAATCTGTTGTAAACATTGCTCAATCCTCAACTTATTATTAATTCTTACAACCAGATCTGTAGGATTTTCTGTTAAACACTAAATACCATGTTGTTTACCATTATCTGAATTTTATACAGTTCTTCACACAATCTCAATCAATAATTTTTCTCTTAAACCTTTGTTCTGATCCCATGTTTGTGCTTTGACATATCATAATACATTTTCAGTTGTTGAGGATAACATATTCATAAACATTTACAGGCAGTATTAAACTTAATTTTCTCATTAAAGAACTTCTTTACACTCTGACATTAATTAACTATTTACCCTATGTAATATATCACAGTGATTATGGGACTCAAAACCTGTAGTTACTTTAAACTTATCCGGGACCCCCCTTTGGGATCTATATATATATATATATATATATATATATATATATATATATATATATATATATATATATATATATATATATATATATATATATCAAAACCTATATCAACTATATTCCAACCCACAAATCCCAGTGGTCCCAATCCCATGTATTTGAAAAAAGATATATAGTTTCATTCAGATGTGGGTGGCACAGTCCATCATATCTCATCTCCAGAGAATGTTTTCGAAGGAACCTCTTAATCATCACCCAGGGGATATCGGTAATTATCGGTACCTACATCAGAAATGCAAGAAAAACTTGTACACGGATATTAGTTAACTATTTTCCAAGAGCGGTCACATAACTTCTCAAAGTATCAGACTGTAATTGCAACTGTCATAGCTTATAAACAACCTAATCTAGAGACTGTCTCAAACAAGATTTCAAAAGGGGATAATCAATGCCCTTGGGGAATACCGTACACTTTCCTGAGGGTGGTATGGTATGGTATGTGGAAAAAAACATTTAAATGTGATATGTAAAACGTTCTAATGTGATACCCAGAACCCTTTCATATTTCTTCTGTAACTGTAGCAGACTGTAGCAATGAACGCAGGGACTTACTCACTCTCTACCACCTCAGCTACCCCATGGAGCCATCAACATACAAGGTGAATCAAGGCATTGGGGTCGGGGCACACATAAGCGGATTCTACCTTCATGAGTTCAAAAAAATCATGTTTGTCCAGGGCAGGAACAGGTAGGTCTACATCTCTACATCATTCTCTTCTTTCAGTGTTTGTCGAACAAAATGGCATGTTACCCCCCCTTGGACAAAAACAAAGGAGAGAAGAAGGGCCGGTGGGCCGCAGAGCAAAGAATCCGGTAAGGGCAATGGGCAGCGGGCAGGAGAGGACGCTATCTGGGTTTACAGTGCAATACTGAGCACAGGTAGGGGCAGGGTGGGGCAAGTTAGAGCAAGGCCTCCAGCAGAGAACAGCATTCGGGCAGGGCCCATGCTTCCAGGATAGCAGGGGCAGTGTTCAGCATACATTTGGGCAGAACATGAGGGAAATGAAGGGAAAATAACCATAGTAACAGGCCCTGGGTATCACATTACAACAGCTAAACAGGCAACAGGCAAAAAGCCCTTTATGTATCAGGTCATGAATCACATACCACCATCAGGGCAGGGTACAATCTAACCGATAAAACGATAAGAATCATAGACCCCATTTATATATATCTAAATCAAGCTCAGCGGAAGGAAATAAACTAGCATTGTGAGCAACTAAAAATCCTTTGCTATAAACATGTAACATGCAAAACTCGCATACACATTTATCTATCAAAGACAGTTGCAAATTTGCCAGTCCTGTCTTTTAAAAACCTTTCTCCTACACTTTTTTTTTTGTTGCTCGGCCGCAAATAGCCAGCTGATACATGTTGTTAATAAAAGACAGAGCAGGAAAGGAAAGGAAAGGGGGGAAGGGGGGGGAGAATGAGAAAGAAAGAGGGAATTATTTACTTTCCAGCACAGAAAGATTTAAGTATGCTGTGTGGTGAAGGGGGGGTGTTAAGGGGGGGAATATTCCGTGACCTGATATCAGACAGAGCAATACTGGGCTACACAGCGTTCTTTGAAAAGAACTTCACGGAGCAGGAAACTAGATGAATTTCACCTTTAAAGAACTGTAGCTGATGACAGAAACAAACAAAAGACCAGGGATGGAGTCTGACAAAAAATAAAAAAAGGTATACTAAACACACACCAGACCTATGTCTAAAAACCGTAGCACTATGTGTAATTACTATGGCTTTGCCCCTGTCAGCCAGCAGAGCAATCCGATACTCCGGGAGGGGGAGGGAGGATGAGAAAGAGAGTATAAAGAGCTATGCTGGCGAGTTTATAACACGGACAAGCAACAAAACAAAACACAGAATATGACTTTTTCAGCCCCTCTGTCTGCGGGGCGTTAATTCTTAACCCCTAACCCCGAAAATATATATATAAAAAAATAAAAAATAAATGTATTTTGTCTCTAGACGCATATGTATAACGTAATCTGGTGAGGACTTATCGTGCTACATCATTACCAAACACCTCTCCTTCAACCCAGACTATTTTGACATCTCGCTTAATCCGAGTCTTTACTAAAAGAAACAGACTATCGAAATTCTGCGTCTAAACCCATAACCGTATTTCCCGAGACCTTCCTCTTCAGACCAGACATATTTACATGTGCATTTTGCCAACCTCACTTAACCCAACACCAGTAAATCACTGATGGTTTTTTTTTTTTTTTAGGAAGGAATTCAGTGACACCATGCGCACATATACATATCCACCCTGAGACACACCATTTTCTGCGTCACCAGCCCAGGACCCTGAAGAGAAGATACTGTCCACCCGCCTCCTACAGACATACACCCGAAACAGCCACATTCAAAGTAACATACAACATAAAACTTCAACCGTCAAACAGAAAACAGACATCAAACATGAGACATAAAACAGAGACATCAAACATAAAACAAAGACATCAAGCCGGCAGAGATAGGAATGAACGGGTCCAAAAAGACTTTGCTCAAGTACTTTCCCATCTTTGGTCTGGCCAGGAACAAAAAAAAAAACGTGAATTAAGGGAGCCCGTTATACTGCAGATTCGAACAATGTCTCTTCATCCAAGCTTCCGTTGTGACTGGTCAGGCAAAGCAAAGTCCCACGCTGGGCGACAATTGTCAAGGATTGCTTTCCTGACACAATTTCAGGATTAACCCCATGTCTCCTGTTTGATCCAAATTATAGGGTGAGACATGCAAAACCAGAGAGAGACTACAAATTTCACATCCTCACCTTTCTCAGCGTTCAAGTTAAAGAGCTTGCTGGAGCCTGCTGGCTCTTTTATTAACACCACAGAATCACAAATACATGCATTTTATTGGTTAGCTTACACATTTCCCAGCCCCCTGTGATGTCTGTACTTGGCACATGGCACTCATAGGTCAGTTCACATACAAAGGGTGGTTTCTTATTACACGCACCTGTGACGTCTGATCTTTGCCATACTACACACATTCCTCTTGCAAGTCCATATATAGTATGGGGCTCTCTTAGCATGAATAGTCCCAGGAAGACATAAATTCCTTTGGTGGGAGGAAGACAGGGTGGAGGGGAAGAAGGTTTGAAATCAAAATAATATAAGAAGAGAAAACATTTTAGTGGTTCTAATAAAAGAATTGGCCTAACTTAAAAATAGGAATTTTAGAATAATCTATCACAGTATCATCCCAGATTGTCTCTGAGGACAGCAGAGGGCAACCAAGCCATATTCTGACCCGATCAGTTTTTGGAACGATGGTGTGTACACACATCAGACCATCAGGCCACTTCAGCGGTGAACCGATGAAAACGGTTCGTCGGACCATTCTCGTCAGTTTGGTATGACCGTGTGTACAAGGCCTGAGAGTCTGGGGAGCAGCTGTGGTAAATAAAGGGGTACCTGGATTTCCTGAGCTTTGGGAGTTTCAAAGCCTTAAAATGTGTCTCCTGTAGAAAATCCAGGTGGGCACGGTTTCTCCAAATCTCACTTAGCAACCGCGACCTCTTCTCCGGGATAGAGAGAGAGAGAGAGAAAAGTGGTAGCACAAATGCACGACAATGAGTGTACTTGTAACAGTGAATCCTGGTAAACTCAAAACTAGTATGAGGTCTCCACCTGAAGCGCAGGTGGAGAGCGGGCCTATGTGGGGTGAAGTGTCGACCGTGGCGAGCCCGACAACACACATGGGCTACCTCAGAGCATGGTAAATTAACAATAATTCACAGAACCCTTAAACAGAGCGAACTGGCCTGAGCCTAGAGCTGATTATTGAGCTGCCCCCTGCAAAAGTATAGGTAAGGTAATTTGGGGACAGGCCAGAGCTCCAACACTGGAGCACCAACCGTCCGAGAGGAAAGGTGTTTACGGTTGTCATATTGGATGCAGGGAGCAGCGCAATGACGGCCATAGCAGGCAAACAAATAAGAAAACAGGTCTAAGAAACACATCAGACCCTGGTGAGTAGGGAACTTGGTGTGGTCCCTAAACATCCAAAAACAGGCCGTACAGCCAGAGGGGCTGGGGTGTAGGGGGAATACCCTTATATGCAATTATGTTGGAAGAGGAACCGGGTAAGGACTACAGTACTGCCCCAGGTGGCTGGGTGTCGGTTAAAACTTACTTGTAGTTTCAGCTAAACAAATGTCTCTGTCGCTCTGGATACCCTGGCCTGTGAGGTTAAACATAGCTAAGGCGTACTAGCGGAGGCAGAATGACATGCCAGAGGAGGACAGGACTGTTGGTGAAACTGTTGAAGGTCATGCTGGGAAACTCACAGGGCACATGAAGGTTGTCACAGTTCCAGATCAGAAGGATGGATGCGGGATGGTACAGAAGCAGCACTATTGGAACTGGCCGTCTGCGCCTTTGGGACAAAGGATTTGACATCTGAGGAGCAGGATCATCAAAAAGGACATCCAGCCAGTTGGGGACAGAGATTGGATCAGATCCCATAAATGAAAAAAAGCTCAGCGAGTTGGTCTGGGGACCGCAAGGTGAACTGGCGATTTTCCTTCTTCAATTGCACATGGAATGGGAAGCTCCAGTTATAAGTAGCTCCATATTCATGTATGACAGTTAGGAGGGGTCCAACAGCTCTGCGTATCCCTAGGGTAGCATGAGACAGATCTGGCAGGAGTTGAATAGAAGCACCATCAAAATCAATGGGACCTCTGTGCCATGCCTTCTGTAGGATCAATTCCTTCACTTTATAGTAATGGACACAACATAAAACATCCCTCGGGTGGCCATTAGCAGGGGTCATGCCTGGTGCGACTCTGTAAACTCTATCAAGCTCCAATTATGCCGTCGGTGCTCTGCTGAGGTAGGTATTAAAAATGAAAGTAATTGTCACAGCAAGGTCCCCAGGAGGCATAATCTCAGGTAAACCCCAGATCCTAATGCACCTGTCACTCTAGCTCACTGATCTGTAGACCTGCTGCAGGTATCAGGACGTGAAGGACGTGCGTACATGCAGCTCCTGACACGCTGACATCCAGGGCTGCATCTTTGGCTCTCCCCCGACTCTCCCCTGGCTTCTCCCCCCCTGCTCTCTCCGGCTCTCCCCCTGGTCCTCCGCTCGCAGCCGCAACCCCCCGATTAGTGGTACCCCAGCCGGAGCCCCCCCTCCTCGATTGATCGCCGACGCTGAGGCCGCCACCCGCCGCGGCCAGGCACCCCCCTCCGGTCCTAGCTCCGTGGGATCCCCGCGGTACTTCCATCCCCCATATTAAGGATCCAGCCCCCCTCTTCCATCGGAGCCACTCGGACCACCGAAACGTCGCCGTTGCTGACACCGGTTCACCCGCGGGATCCTCCACGAAAGTCCGAGGCTTCGGCCTAGTCTCTGGAGCGGCGGCCATCTTGCTAAACCCAGCCACGGCTACACCCAGCCTCGGCTCCAGCAATCTCCCCAGTTTCCCCCTGAATGCCCTGAGTCCAGTTTTCCCATGGATTCGGCCCCCTGGACCACCTGGTAGCTTTCCTGCAGTGCCCCCTCGGCCTGGACCTCTGGAAACGGCGGCCATCTTACTGCACCCAGCAACAACCTGAGTCCGCTCACTCCCAGGGCTAGAACAGGTGCTAGTAGTAATTGGCGCACGCTCCTAGGAGTAGGACGTGTGGCTCCTAGCGCGCCAGACAGGCAGGGTCCCCTCTGACCCCCCGCACTGGACCAGGCCAAGTGCTTCTCCTTCCCTTTGGCCTCCCTCTTCCTCCCGCAGGCATCATCAAGGTAAGGCCTATCCACCTCCCCTGGGACAGTGTGCGACCGTCCTTTTCAGGATAAGCTGCGGCTGCGGCCCTACATAGTGGAGAAACGGACAGTTTCTTTTATCCCCCCGCACCCCCAGCCATTTTAGAGCTTGATCCAGGGCTCTCCCGATCGCCTTTGAGGGATCAGGAAGGAATTTTTCTCCCCGGTCGCGGCAGATTGGCATTGCACGGCTAGGGTTTTTTTTTCACCTTCCTCTGGATCAAACGGGGAGGGACAGTTTAGCAAGTAGGAGACTTGTAAATTTTCCTTCCCATCATCATCGAATACCTTCCCCGAACAATATCACCTCCCCCGGCGCTTTCTGCGATTATGGCTAATCTGAGATACTCTGCAGAAACCATTTGGGGTCTAAAGCCATTCGCCTCAATATTACCAGCTGTCACCAAAAAAGCTCTAAGGAATGAGCAACTGTTAAGATTCAATCGACGATCAACAGTCAAAAGTTACACGCATCCACTGTCTAACGCATAAGTGTATTCTAGGAAATGCCCCCCAATATCTATGCGAAAAAGTAAAAGCTCACAACCCCAATCGCATTCTGCGATCCACCAACCAAAATCGACTCCAGATACCCAAAGCCAGATACAAGTCCAAAGAAGAACGAAGATTTGCGGTCCAAGGACCCGGACTATGGAACATGCTCCCAACCTGCATCCGATTGGAGGAGAACCACTTGGCCTTCAGGAGAAAGATCAAAACCTATCTCTTCTGAGGGCCCAGGGAATGGATACCAAGCGCCTAGAGGCGATTCAGTTTGCATGTGTTGCACAATATAAGTTTCTCACTCACTCACTAATGTTATTCCTCCTGCTCCAATTCTCGATATCATCCAACCTTAGCCAGAGCTGGAGGAGTTGGGATCTGTGATGGGACACTGTGGTTTCTAATGCAGTAATGTGGGTCTCCTGTGCAGTTTGATTGGTGTCAATAGCCATGACCCTGTTATCAGTATGGGTGATTTAAGCCCAGAGATCCTCCACCTCTCTTGAGGGAGGATTCAATACGTTGATCCCAGCGATCCAGCAACTGTTTGGTAGGGAGAGTGGCCAAGCTGTGCTGAATCTGCCTGAGAGCTTCTAATGAGAGTATATCTGCTGTGTTGTGCCTGTCTTCAGCATCGGCAGACGAAAGAGACAGGCTCAGGCATGGTGAGGGGATTGGGAAACAGTCTTTCACCTCCTATGCTGAAGCCACGGGTGGAGCAGTGAAACAGGATCATGGAGGAGAGCGGCTCTGAGCTGTACTGCTGGTTGTCGGAGGTGCCGGCGCCATGCTGGCTGTGGCCGTCTCCATGAGGTCCAAAGTCTCTGAAGCTAGTGAGGCAAAATAGTGGGTGATTACCACCGATGTATGGGACCGCAGGACGCTCTGGGACCTTCTCCTTCTGGGCATCTATTGGGTGACCTTAGAGGGTGATGAATTAGCCGTGGGATTAGCCCTGTGTGTCGGGAGCACAGGAATCAGCGTCCAGACTCCGCCATGGTCAGCCACGCCCCCCCCATCGAGTTATTTTGAGGGGACAGAAAATGTACACTGTTATACGAACTGTACACTCACTACTTTACATTGTAGCAAAGTGTAATTTCTTCAGTGTTGTCACATGAAAAGATATGATAAAATATTTACAAAAATGTGAGGGGTGTACTCACTTTTGTGAGATACTGTAACTGCATACATCCACATTTTGTAATTCATCACTTTACACTGTACAAGGCAGCTACAGGGACCTGGAAGTGGATTATGAAGGCTCTACTTTTAGTATGGCCCCTGTACAGACAGATGCATGAAGCCTTATTGTTACATGTGTCATGTGATGAGTTTCGTTCCACTCACCTTTGTGAGGAGTGCACAAATCATCCACAGTGGCATTATCAAGACACCTGACACACTGAGGCTTAGTTTGGCCTATCAACATAGAATGAGTCGAGCAAAAATAATTACAGCAGTCACATGACCTCCTGAATAATAAAACTAATAAGCATTTCAAGGATTTTTAAGTGTTTAATATACAGTATAAATACATTGTTAGTGGCGTACCTTATCCTAATAGGTTTGAAATGGTATATACAGTGCCTTGAAAAAGTATTCACACCCCTTGACTTTTTCCACATTTTGTCAGGTTACAACCAAAAATGTAAATGTATTTTATTGGGATTGTATGTGATAAACCAACACAAAGTAGCACATAGTTGTGAAGTGGAAGCCCTCAGCGTTGTTTTAGAGAACCTTAGTGAACACACAGCATCATAAAGGCCAAGGAACACACCATACAGTTCAGGGATAAAGTTGTGAAGAAGTTTAAAGCAGGGTTAGGTTATAAAAAAATATCCTGAGTTTTGAACTTCTCACACAGCACTGTTCAATCCATCATCCAAAAATGGAAAGAGTATGTCACAACTGCAAACCCACCAAGGCATGTTTGTCCACCTAAACTAACAGGCCGGGCAAGGAGAGCATTAATCAGAGAAGCAGCCAAGTGGCCCATGGTAACTATGGTGGAGCTGCAGAGATCCACAGCTCAGCTGGGAGAATATGTCCACAGGACAACTATTATTTGGTGCACTCCACAAATCTGGCCTTTATAGAAGAGTTGCAAGAAGAAAGCCATTGTTGAAAGAAAGCCATAAGAAAGTCTGTTTGCAGTTTGCGAGAGGCCATGTGGGGGACACAGCAAACATGTGGAAGAAGGTACCAGTGGTGGTGCGTCCATAGTGGGCGCAAGAGAGCCACCCCCTCTCTCCTGCACCCATCACCAATAGATAGCTTCATGTGTTGCAGCTATGTATTGTTGCTGTTGCCATCCACTATTCAGGTGTCTGGCCCCTTGTCAAGCCCCGGCCATCTGAATTACAGTGGTGGGGGTGTTTTGGAAGTGCTTGATTAGAGCCTGTGAACTCTAATAGGCTTTCAAATTGTTAAACAGTGGGCGCACTGCTTTCAACTTCCAGCAGGACAACAACACTAAACATACAGCCAGAGCTACAATGGAATGATTTAGATCAAAGCATATTCATGTGTTAAAATTTCCCAGTCAAAGTCTAGACCTAAATCCAATTGAGAATCTGTGGCAAGACTTGACAATTGCTGTTCACAGACACTCCCCATCCAATCTGACAGAGATTGAGCTATTTTTCAAATAAAAATGGGCCAAAAATGTCACTCTAGATTTGCAAAGCTGGGAGAGACATACTCAAAAAAATTTGCAGCTGTAATTGCAGTGAAAAGGTGGTTCTACAAAATATTGACTCAGGGGGGGCTGAATACAAATGCACGCCATACTTTTCACATATTTGTAAAAATGTTTGAAAAACATTTATCAATTTCCTTGCACTTTACAATTATGTGCCATGTTGTGTTGGCCTAGCACATAAAAGCTCAATAAAATACATTTACATGTTTGGTTGTAACATGACAAAATTGGGAAAATGTCAAGGGGTATGAATACTTTTTTTAAGACACTGTACAGTAGGTTAACAACTGCTTTAATACCACATGCAGTATATGTGCCAGGAAGATAACATTTGTATATTTGTGTATTTTTTTAGTGTATGTAATGCTCAGATCTGGTCTCATGTCTGCTTTTTCAGTCTATTAAGACAGAAAATAAATGGTCTATCTTTAATGGCATATTTAGCAGATTTTTTGTGTTCCTAATTATTATACCTATAGTCACATTTTATTACTGCTTTCCCTTGGTTCTGATTGTTTTCAATAAATGTTTGTTCCCTTAAAAAGAAAAAAGGATATCACTAACAACCATTATTTTGAGATACATTACATTACTTTAAGAAACCTTAGAAGGTTGTTAGAAATATATAACATACAAAGCAATTTATTTTGATTTATTCGCACATCAAACATAAGTATTAATTCAAAGTAAATATTTTTTTTTTTTTTTACAAACTTTGCTGTGCTTTTGAACTAGTACATGTTTTCTATAAACTGCACTTCTTAGTGCTTATAGTTTATTTAAATAACAGGACAAGTCAAAGCCAAAGCATGAAAAGATACCTTGCCCCCAACAGAGCTTCTTTAAGGCAGGTTTCCAATGCAGTTTCCTCTGATTCAGACATCTAACAAATCACGTCTTCAAAGAGAAGATAAAAGAAAGTAATTTTAACTGCTTCTCTGTGGTTATGGTATCTAACAGTGATAAACTTCTTTCTACATTGCTCACTGATACAGCTAAAATGATTTGATATAACAAGAAAATCATAATGCAATATGTGTAATTAAAGCAGAAATGTGGTCTAATAAAGAAAGCATAATATTGTTTTAAAATATGTTTGTTGACTAATAAACTGCATTTCTCTACTCACTGCCTGTGTTACGCAGGCTGATCCTACTATGCAGTTGCCAAACAGAGCTCCCATTGCATGCTTGCCCGGATAGGACATGCTGAGAAAGATGTATGGCCCCATATGAGAGTTTACATTTTTTTTTAGATGGAACATCATACCAATTTATTATGTTGCTTTTTCACACTTGGTATAACTAGTTAGATAGAATTAGCAGACCGATGTGAAAACAAGGTTGTTTATCAGGCATAAACATATCTGGACAACCACCACTAAAGAGATAGCCACTCTAAGTGAGAACATTAGCCATTCATCCACAACATAGCCAGGGTTTAGGTGAAGGTGCTAGCACAGCTCATCGTTAGATACACACCCAAAAGAAATCCAGAATTCACTACAACACATCACTTTTATTGATTCTTCATGCAAAAGACATCAGACAGTGCAGGGTCCAGTTAAAGTTGACACGTTTCACTCTGACTAGCACTTACTCATCATACACAAGAATTCAATAAATACCACCATGAGCCCAATTACACAAATTGGAAAATCTCTTCCATCCCTATCAAGGGCAGGATTTGTGGGAACTACTTACAACACATTAAGAAAACCTACTATCGTTCTTCACAACTTAAAGCAATAGCCTCTTGGTCCGCCTTTTTGAGTACAATCATTGGACTGAAATTGGGAAAATCTGGTGGTGATCTGCGTTTTTGTTTTTTTTGCGGTATTGCGACGTTGCAGCAGACAGGTCAAACACTTTTGACACATATTTGGGACCATTCACATTTACAGAGTGATGAGTGCTATAAATATGCAGTGATTACTATGTAAATGTCACTGGAAGGAGAGGGGTTAACACTAGAGGGCAATTAAGGAGTTAACTGTGTTAAAGCAGGAGTTCACCCGGAAATTTTTTTTAACATTAGATTGAGGCTCATTTTGTGAAGGGGAATCGGGTGTTTTTTTTTTAAATCAAAGCAGTACTTACCGTTTTAGAGATAGATCTTCTCCGCCGCTTCCAGGTATGGTCTTCGGGACTGGGCTTTCCTATTTGATTGACAGGCTTCCGACAGGCTTCCGACGGTCGCATACATCGCGTCACGAGTAGCCGAAAGAAGCCGAACGTCGGTGCGGCTCTATACGGCGCCTGCTCACCGACGTTTGGCTACTTTCGGAAAATCGTGACGCGCTGTATGCGACCGTCGGAAGCCTGTCGGAAGCCTGTCAATCAAATAGGAACGCCCAGTCCCGCAGCCCATACCCGGAAGCGGCGGAGAAGATCTATCTCTAAAATGGTAAGTACTGCTTTGATTAAAAAAAAAACACCCGATTCCCCTTCACAAAATGAGCCTCAGTTAAAAATTGAGTTTTTGGGTGAACCTCCACTTTAACTGTGTTCTCTATTGTGTGTTCCCTATTGTGTAGGGGGGGGGACTCACTATAGGAGATGACAGATCATGTTTTCTACTTTGTAGAAACACACAATCTGTCTTGTCTCCTCTGGTGGCTCTCCTGGGCGAAGCCATATATGTATGGGATTTTGCCCAGAAGAACCATTTTGCTGCAGTATATCTGCGTGAGCCGGTCAGGAATCGGTTTCCCCAGAGTCAGTATGTGATGTGCATTTAAGATTTTGTAAGTATATGGGATAAAACCTTTTTGAAGGGGACCCCCATGTGATAATCTTTCAAAGTGTCAGGATGGAGAATCTTAACCACTGGGCACTTAAACCCTCTTAATAACCAGACCAATTTTTAGCTTTCGGTGCTCTCACAATTTGAATTACTCAGTCATACAACACTAGATTTTTATTTGGTTTAATAAATAAAGTAATTTGTTCTATGGTGTGTGTGTTTTTTTCCCTGAAAACTACCATTTACACTTCCTTCGTGAAATGGTAGGGGTACAGTGTACCCCATTACCATTTCACACGGGGGGGCAGGATCTGGGGGTCCCCTTTGTTAAAGGGGTCTTCCAGATTCTGATAAGCCCCCTGCCCGCATACCCCCACAACCACCAGGCAAGGGTTGTGGGGATGAGAAACTTGTCCCCATCAACATGGGGACAAGGTGCTTTGGGGGGCACCCCAAAGCACCCTCCCAATGTTGAGGGCATGTGGCCTGGTGCGGTTCAGGAGAGGGGGGGCGCACTCTGTCCCCCCCTCTTTTCTGCGGCCGGCCAGGTCAACATGCTCGGATAAGGGGTCTGGTGTGGATTTTAGGGGGAACTCCACACCATTTTTTTTTAAATTTGGGGTGGAGTTCCCCTTACAATCCACACCAGACCTGAAGGGTCTGGTTATAGATATTTAGGGGGAACCCTACGTCATTTTTTTTTAAATTGACGGCGGGGTTCCCCTTAATATACATACCAGACCAAAAGGGTCTGGTTATTGAATTTGGGGGGACCTCCGCGCATTTTTTTTTTTTTTACTAAAAGTCTGTGTCCCATCGAACATCCAGGTGTCCGCTCAACTCTACTGATGACCAATCATTTCTTGAGACCCTAAAAAGCCAGAAAAGTACAAATACCCCCCAAATTACCCCTTTTTGGAAAGAAGACATTCTAAGGTATTTAGAAAGAGTCATGGTGAATTTTTTGAAGTTGTCATTTTTTCCCACAATTCTTTGCAATACAATGGCGGTCGTTGCAACTTTTTATCGCTCCCGGTATTTGCACAGCAATTTTTCGAACGCGTTTTTTGGGGAAATAAATTGGTTTTGTGCTTTTAAAAAAAAAAACATTAAAGTTAGCCCAATGTTTTTGCATAATGTGAAAGATGAAGTTACGATGAGTAAATAGATACCTAACATGTCACCCTTAAAAATTGCACACGCTCGTGGAATGGCGCCAAACTTTGCTACTTAAAAATCCCCATAGGTGACGCTGTAAATATTTTTACTGGATACATGTTTTTAGTTAGAGAGGAGGTCTAGGGCCAAAATTATTGCTCTCGCTCTAACGTTCGCAGTAATACCTCACATGTGTGGTTTGAACACCGTTTTCATATGTGGGCAGGACTTACGTGTGCGTTCGCTTCTTTATGCGAGCACACGGGAACAGGGGCACTTTAAAACAAACAATAAGACCCCACATCTCACCTTTAGGCTGGGACGCCTGAAATAAAAAAATAAAAATGATCCTGGCTTTGATCGTAGCAGTGAGTCGGTAGAAGCATCGGAGGGTGACAGGAGGGGGGGGATGTCCCATTTCGCCTCCCGTAAGAACGATTAAGAGGCGGAACAGCCGCCATGATCATTCTTATGGTGTAGAGAATTGCTGGCTGAAAAAGCAGATATCTGAATGATGCCTGTAGCTGCAGGCATCATTCAGATATCCCTGCACAATATCAAAGATGGTTAAAATGCATTTTTCGGTTATTGCAGAGTATTGGCCGGGGTATTGCAGAGTATTGGCAGGGATACTGCAGAGTACTGGCAGGGGTATTGCAGAGTATTGGCAGGGGTATTGCAGAGTACTGGCAGGGGTATTGCAGAGTACTGGCAGGGGTATTGCAGAGTAATAAAGTTACTTTACCACTCTTATGCAGATGACACACAACTATATTTTCGCATCTGCAACAAAAGGGATCATTATCTCGGACTAGAGAAATGCCTTTCTTTGATAGAAAAGTGGATGACAAAGTTACCTTAAACTCAATGGCTCAAAAACAGATTTCTCCTGTTTCAGGCCAACCGGAAAAATCATCCAACAACAACATGGATTGGACACCCCCGCCCATTCTGGGTGAATCCATCACCCCAGCACCACAGTCAAAAGTCTCAGAGTCATCTTCGACACCTACATGACAATGGATGCACAAATAGGGCCAGTAGTCAGTGGATTGCACCATCTGCTGCGCCTTCTATGCAGACTCACCCCCTTTATTTTGAAAGAAGACATTGCAGTCGTGGTGGGGACACTTATCAACTCCATACTTGACTATGCAAATGCCCTCTATCTTGGACTCACAAAATACCAAATCACTCGTCTGCAAGTTGTTCAAAAATGGCCGCTCGGGGGCGGAGCCGGCGGCCAGAGCGGGTGGCAGCGTGAGCTAGGAGCTCTGCAGCAACGGTCGAATCAGAGCGGCTACAAGCGACGTTACCTACCCCAATCTGTCACCCTTGGACAGGGGAACTCCCGTGGAACACAGGGATACCCATGGCAGAGAAAAGAAAGGAGAGAGATGGCCCGAGGAAACTAACAGACTTCTTTCCTCCAGTGGCCGGCCGCGTGATCCAAGATGGCGCCCGCAACAAGGATGGAGCACTGCTATCTCCGGCCGACGCAGGCTGCAATACGGCGGCATCCACGGGTGAGTCAAGTTCCCTGAACAACCCACTCCCCTCCACACCATCAGGCAGCCCCCTTAAACAGAAACGGAGGGTTGGGAGAGAAGGAGAGAGGCAGGATGACCCGGGCGCGGAGGGAGAATGTATGGAGGAGACTGCATCGCATAGCCAGCAACTGGATGCTTTCCCTACCTCTGGCCAGCCAATCATAGATACCACTATGAAAGAGATGCTATTAACCCTGCGGGGTGCACTCCAGCAGGACATGGCCGCTTTTATGCATACTACAAAATCTGACATATCAGCTATGAGAGGCAGGGTGGACTATGTAGAACAAAAAATGGAGGAATTTACCCTGGCCCATAATGAGCTGGTCGATGCGCATTTTGATGTGGAGGACGAAATCAAAGCTATGCGCCTCAAAATGGCGGACATGGAAGACAGGGCCCGCAGGAATAATATTAAATTTAGAGGGATTCCTGAATCGATAAAACCAGCTGAGCTCACGGAGTACCATCAAAAGCTTATGCTAGCAGCACTTCCCTCATTGGGGCCCGCAGACCTAATCATAGACAGGGCGCATAGACTGCCTAAACCGTCATTCCTACCAGACCAAATCCCCAGAGACGTCATTGCCAGGATATACTTTTACCATGTGAAAGACCAGCTGATGCGGTACGCCAGGCAACATCCCGCCCTGCCGGGTCAATTTGCAGGAATAGCGTTGTACGCTGATTTATCGCAGGCCACCTTAGCAGCGAGGCACAACCTGGTCCCTATTACAAAAATCCTACGCAACCACAAGATTCTTTATAAATGGGGTTTTCCTGCTAAGCTGCTACTTGAGCTGCACAATGAATCGCATGTTATCACCTCACTGGAGAAAGGGATGGATCTATTGCGAAAATGGCAACTTTTGCCTATGAACGGGGAATCAGCTGACCCGGAACCTCTACGGGATAGGCGCTATAGCAACCGCCAAAGCAGGAGGGGTAAATGAAAACCTCTCGAACACTCGGCTGTTTCAAAGTGAAGGTCTAAATGGATCGGCTTTCTCTCTTCAGTTCTAACTGAGTTTCTGTATTCATTCAAGTTACTAAAGATAGGTTAAGCATTCGACCGTTGTTCAGCTGAACTTGTGTCCTAAATAAACTACCCCTATTTGTTGTACAGGATGATTCCTGTATTCGGTTTCTTACCATGGTTATTGCACAATGATTCCAGGTTGCAATACAGCTCATTTTGGACTTGGTTTTGTTTTACCCTTTTCTTTTTCTATTTTTACTGTTCCTACTGTTTTGGAACCTTCTTCAGAGCATTTATCCTCATAGCTGCAGATTTTCAGAAGCGATCACAGAGCACATGCATTGTCAGTTCCTACCACTGGATGGCGACCAACAGCTTTGAATTATTAACATGTACCTGAAACTTATGTCGCATAATGTGAGGGGGTTGAATAGCCCATATAAGCGTAGGGCGCTATGGAAATCGGCAATGAACTTGAACTGTGACGTACTTTGCGTGCAAGAGACGCACTTTGCCAGCAATAAAGCACCTAAGTGCACGCACAACAAATTCCCTAATTTATTTACAGCAAATGATGTTTCTAAGAAGAATGGAGTCTTAATAGCTGTGAGAGACACTGTAACCTTCTCTTTATTGCAGGAACACTCTGATCCACGTGGTCGCTTTAATTATAATGATAGCGGAAATTGATCGGAATGTTTACACGTTGGTAAATATGTATGCACCGAATGTTAAACCTTTAAAGTTTTTCCGTAAAGTTGTCTCACTTGCCAAGTCTATGCAGAAAGGCAGTTTAATAATCTGTGGGGATTTTAACATGGTAATGAATAATGATCTTGACTCCTCTTCGGTGACTCTTAGGAAGAGGCCCTCTCTGGGGACTTGGTGCCATGAGGAACGACTCTTTGATCCGTGGCGGTGCCTTAGAACCACCGAAAGGGACTTCTCTTTCTATTCTATGGTGCATAATAGCTACTCTCGCATAGATTTCTTTCTCACAGATTTGATTACTCTGCAGAATGTTGGTAAAGCTGAAATCCATAATATCACGTGGTGAGATCATGCACCGGTGACCATTGAGCTTATGGATAACAGAAAAACTTCACATAGACCACTGTGGCGAAACAACACTTTCCTTCTGTCTCGTCCCCACATAAGGGAGGAGATAGAAGAGAAACTTTGTGATTTTTTTAGGATTAATGATAATGGTGAGTGCTCTCCCACAACGTTATGGTGCGCGCATAAAGCTTTCGCAAGGGGTGTACTCATACAAATCGCCTCTAGGGAAAAAAAGAAAAAATGCCAGAGAATATCACAACTTCAAGATTCTATTGCAAAACTAGAGACCCTTCATAAAACTCCTAGTACATCATCCCCCGATATTCTGAAAAGCCTTACTAAATGTCGCGATGATCTAAAACAGGAACTTAGGGCGGACTATGACCTTTATTTTAAAAGATTAAAACTCTCCTACTATTCCCAAAATAACAAAGCCAGCAAGCTCCTAGCATCCCAACTTAAGAAACGACAAGCTAAAGCCAATCTCACACATATCTGTCACCATCGCTCGAATACTACACTCCACAACCCCAAAGATATAGCCAATACTTTCAAGGACTACTACGAATCCTTGTATAATCTAAATACGGACCCTGATACCCATCAACCTATGGAACTAGAAATTGATACATTTTTTAAAAATGTACACTTGCCTGCAGTAGACCATGCCTCACTGCAAGCTCTAAACACTCCATTCACTATAGCCGAAATTGAGAAGGTCATACAATCCCTCCCCTTGCATAAGTCGCCAGGGGCAGATGGATTCTCTGCAGAGTAGGTTATAAATTCATTTCCCTCCCTCCTAGCACCAAAATAGCGGATGTATTAGTACGGCAGCAGAAGCAGGCTCATTTCCGAAGGAAATGCTCCAAGCAATCATCGTTACGTTACCCAAGCCTGGAAAGGACAGCACCCACCCCCAAAATTTCAGGCCAATATCACTGCTTAATTCGGACTTAAAGATTTACGCAAAACTCATAGCCAATAGATTAATGGAAATTACCCCCTTCCTTATAGATCTAGATCAGGTGGGCTTTGTTAAGGGCAGACAGACACCGGATGGGACCAGACGGATGATCGACCTCTTGCGATACGCGGAAATCAATAAAATCCCCAGTATCTTTCTTGCTCTAGACGCCGAAAAGGCATTTGATAGGGTGCACTGGGGATACCTATCAAAAACCCTGCAAAAATTTGGCATATCCGGCATGATATAATCAGCCATTATGTCCCTATACTCCAACCCTACAGCACAAGTTTATACATCTGGCCTTCTCTCTGACCCCTTCTGTTTGTCCAATGGCACACGTCAAGGTTGCCCCCTATCCCCGATAATTTTTTCCTTGATTATTGAACCATTGGCACAAAGCATCAGATGTAATAAGAAAATACAAGGTATTAAAATAGGCCATGAAACCCATAAAATAGGACTATTTGCTGATGACATCATTTTGACAATTACTAATCCCGAACTGTCCACAGGCGAAATCAAAGACGTACTACACCAATTTGGCCAAGTTTCCTTCTACAAAGTAAATACGAACAAATGCTTCTCGTTATCTCTTAATTTAAACTTAGAGGCACAAAAAAAAGGTACAAACTCTATTTCCCTGTAACTGGAATCCTCCGTCGATTGTGTATCTGGGGGTGCGGCTGACCTCCTCCTCCACTACTCTGTACTCGGCCAACTACCCTCCGCTATTGGCACAGATAAGTGAAGAAATGGACCATATCAGCAAATTGCAATTGACTTGGATGGGGAGGGTAGCCGCATACCAGATGCAATTACTACCCAAACTGCTATATTATTTTCGTACACTGCCAATCCCTATTCCCCAAAGCTTCTTTACTCAACTAGCAACTAAATTACGAAGATTCATTTGGGCGGAAAAAAAAAGCTAGGATAGCACTAAATCACTTATATAAACCCAAAACTCTAGGTGGAGTAGGCCTCCCAAACGCATACACCTATTATCAGGCGGCTATTTTGGACCAAACTCGTTATTGGTTCTCATCACAATCAGACACTAAATGGTCAATTATAGAGCACACGATCCCAGGACATAATCTTCCAGCTTTAGCGCTTGCGGCTAGCTTACACCACAACCCTATTGCACCCTTATACCCCACAATCCAGGCTACACTGTCAGCCTGGGCTTCACTGACCAAGCAAAAATTTAGAGACATACCATTGCATAGATTAAAAATTCCCCTAGCGGTATACGAATTCCTCATACCAAACTTTTCTACACATGCTTGGAGGAAGGAAGGAGAGCACTTCTTCACACCCCAAATGAGTCAGCGAAACACAAGGAGTAACTATCAACTCTTACAAATAGCACACTACAACAAATCCAATCCTCCCAAACTGCTAGAGATCCCCAAAGTTTTGTGGGACTATCTTCTCAGTAGGCAACCGACAAAACAGTTACTCTCCAAGTAAGGGGCCAATCAGCGTGTCATTTTTATGTGTTTTTAAT
This sequence comes from Rana temporaria, assembly GCF_905171775.1. Lineage (NCBI taxonomy): Eukaryota > Metazoa > Chordata > Amphibia > Anura > Ranidae > Rana > Rana temporaria. The sequence goes on from NC_053497.1 coordinate 93,180,508, forward strand.
AAATGGTAATGCACTATAGCTTCTTTCTCTGAATTTTTTTGGATGGAATCCTGATCCATATTGGCTTTAGATCTGCAGTCTGCACGTTGCCCACAGTGTACAGGCACTGATACCTGTTCAGCCTATCAGACCCAATTCTCACGAAAGGGGTCCATTGCCTCTGGTAAGCCTCCCTTTTGGCTGGATCACTTCGGGTGCAAATGTGTAAATGGTGGTGGCTGTTACAACACGCAAGATTCTTTTGCATGCTCTAATGATCGTTGGGATTGGTCAATAAGCACACATGGACTGTTTTTCTTCCTTTTGTTGAAATTTGACATTTATGATTTTGACTATCACGCACAAGATGTACTAATAGTGGTTTTGGATTCTCACTGGCTTTAATAGCGTTTGTGGTCATTAGCACAGTGACCGCACATGGTCAAATCGAGCTATAATTTATGTAATTATTGATTAGTCACTAGAATGTATTAACATACCATTGGGTTCACGGTCACATTTACCTGAATCTAGGTAATATATATAATTTTCTACTAGCGCCCTCTTCCCCCATTATCGTTTCCCATGCACAATATATTTTATATGTTTTGTCACAGAGGAGCAGCTGGTCACTAAGTATTTAATTCTCTACAGGAAGCATTACACTTGTCACCAAGTGTTTAATTGATCTCACTAGTGAATCATATATATACTTAAGTAAGTTTGGCGCGGAAACACACTTCACCTATAAACCGACAAAACAGAAAGGGATATCCTTATTCTATAAATATGCCACTCCATTATATCTGCAAACCAAATCCTCGTGCATGATCAAGTGGGAGCAGGAGTTAAAAATAGAATACCCTCTACATCAATGGCTTTTAGCTATCAAATATGGCGCAAAATCCTCGGCATGTGTGGATCACTGGGAGAACTCACAAAAGGTATATCATAGGGTGGTACTTCACTCCGGTGAGAATTCACAAATGTATTCAGATATCCCGCCCACTTGCTGGCGAACTGTAATTTCAGTGGTAATCTTCTACACATGTTGTGGGGCTGCGTGGTTATTGAACCCTTTTGAGAGAAGTAGACGGACATTATCCATAAGATATCATCTGTCAATCTCGCCATTACTCCGGCCCTGGCTCTTCTAGGATTGGGAATTGAAAACTACCCCCCTTTGACTAGGAAAGTTATAATCCATTACTAACTTGCAAGCTACGCATGTCGCTAGCTAGGGAGTGGCGTTCACCACTACCACCAAAAATTGAAGCAGTTATATCCAGAGTAAACACTCATTACACTGTGGAAAAAATGCTTTCTTATAAAGATAGAAGGGCGCAGGTCTTCCATAAACATTGGGAGATCTGGAAAAGTTCTCCATTTGCTTCCCCTCACATATACATGACATGTTGCGAAAGTTTTTTGAAAACTTGAACTAATGACTTACCATTCTGTGGCAGGACCCATGTTGTTAGTTACTAGCTAGGGCTAACGTTGTAGATGTTCAGAGTCACTACGGATACCCATCTCTTAGCCCGGGTCTTCATTGTAATGTGATCTTATATGTACTGTGCTCTACTATGAGGATGTCCTTACAACATTTTAGTTTATTGGTTATCGTTCACTTTTAGACTAATTCTTAAAATGTGGGTGTATTGCGATTTACCTCGTTCCTAGGGTCTTCATTACAACCCTAGGTGGGGTGCCCTCTTTTAGGATGAAACAGGAGCTTGCTCACAGTTTGTACCCATATGGGGTGACTGGCTCCACCCCAAGTCGGGGTTTATGGCTACTGATAAGAGGGTACCCTAAATAAATAAATAAATAAACGTTACAATTACAACACTGTATTGGATAACCTTTTACTAATTAGAGGATCTACCGTTTGTTTTGTTTTTGCTTATGCTTTGTGATGTATGACATGATTTGATTGATATTGCTTATTACCCTTTGTAATGTCTATCACTCACTGCTTTTTTCAATAAAAAAATTATGGTTAAAAAAAAAAAAAAAAAACGGCCGCTCGAATTGTGACTGGGAAAAAAACATGGGAATCAATCTCACCTTCGTTGAGATCCCTTTATTGGTTGCCCGTAAAAGACAGAATCACTTTCAAAGCACTCTGTCTAATGCATAAGTGTATTCTGGGAAATGCCCCCCAATATCAATGCGAGAAACTAAAAGCTCACAACACCAATCGCATTCTGCGATCCACCAACCAAAATCTACTCCAGATATCCAAAGCCAGATACAAGTCCAAAGGAGAATGAAGATTTGTGGTCCAAGGACCCAGACTATGGAACACTCTACAAACCACCATCCGATTGGAGGTGAACCACCTGGCCTTCAGGAGAAAGATCATGGGTCCGGTCCACATACACGGGGACTAAATAGTTATAATTTCACAAAGTAGGTTTCCCCCGGGTAACAGCTACATGCACTTAGTTTAACACGGGGGACTTTTCTTTCCCCCCCCTTTTTTTCTCATCTTCTTGTCTCCCTGGGCCTCTCCTCTCCGCCTTTTCCAGGAACCACGAAAGTTATGACATCCTAGCAGAGAAATAACATTGCTTAACCCAAAGCCAAGATTAGAGGACAGTACCACAGAGCAGACTAGGAACCCGGGACCCCGAGGTATCTCTTATGCTAAAAAAAATTATGAAGGTCAAGGAGAATATGTTGAGACCGGTTAGAATGGGGAAGGGGATGGTAAGTTAAATTATATGTTTAGGTGTGGAAGATAGAATGTAAATGTTTTTGTAATAATGTCGAAATGAAAATCAATAAAGAAATGTATTAAAAAAAAAAAAAGGAGAAAGATCAAGACCCATCTCTTCTGAGGGCCCAGGGAATGGACACCAAGCGCCCAGAGGCGATTCAGTTTGCATGTGTTGCGCTATATAAGTTTCTCACTCACTCACTATTGCAGGGATGGCTGGATCTGTAACTGCAATTGTCACAGATCCAGCCCACAGCACTGCTGACGCCCGCTCTTTCCCTCTCACACTGTATCGATCGGTACAGAGAGGGGAGGGAGGAACCGGCGTCATCAAATGACGCCGGTTTGTTTACAAGTGATCGCTCCGTCATTGGACAGAGCGATCACGTGGTAAACGGCCGCTATCAGCGGCAATTTACCGTGATGCGCCGGGTTCGGAGGTCACAGACACTCCCGTGTGCGCACCCCAGGGGGCGTGCGAGAGCGTGATTCTGGGAGCACGATAAAAAAGACTTCCTACCATAGTTTACGAACCCCCCCTTTAGACGTCTTTTGTCTATGGGCGGGTCGTTAAGTGGTTAAGATAAGGGGGTCTGGAGAGTGCACAATACCATGATTTAAGTCAAATAAAAATATTTTCTTCTGTGCTTGATGTAAAAAAATTGTATTTGAAGATGGCCACACAACGCATTCGTAGGTATATTATATCTATCCTGCAATGTATCAAAGGAGTGCAGTTTCCTAGTGATGATGTCCTCTATTTAGTGAAAAATTACACAACTTTTTCTGTATCCAAGGTTAAATCATTGCAGCTGACAAACCATCCTAGGGTGAAGCTTCTGGCATAAGGAACTGGGAAGACCAGACATGGAGTGCAGGAGGCTGTGAGAATCTACAGCCATGGCTGAATTCTATAATAGATTATTGGGGTTTCAACAAAACAGTCATCATCTGGGGTCAACCCCTGATGACTGTTTAGATGAAACGCGTTGGGTGAACCCATTGACACACATCGCTCTTGCACTTTGTGATATGCCTATGATGTTCTTTAAAATGTGAGTGTTAATTTTTTAATCTTTTTAATAAATACGACTTTGTACGGTATCACACCATGAGTTTTTTTCCCATTACACATGTTATGTGGTTACCGTATCTCTGGCTCCAACAAGACTACATGTATTTACACTTCCTGGTGTTTACTGGAATTTGCGGTGCCGACTGATATGTGGATTCAGGACCAGTTGGATACATCTTGCTGACTGATTATATAAACCTGTTTTGACTTGGGTGGTATAAACCTCCCCAAGTCAACACCATCTGGTAAGCCTCCCCCTTACATCGGTGGTGGTGTCTCTATCCTTTCACAGAGAGGGTCACATCCATGTGCGACTCTTCATTTCAACCTTGCAGTTTTTCTACACTTTTGGACTGTTATTTGTGTGTGGTCACAATAGAGGCTTGCTTCGTTCTGATTTTTTTTCATATCTATGTATGTTTACAACATTTGATATGAGTTGTTAACTGACTTTCACAAAAATAAGCGCTACATTTTTTCATATTCACCAGTTTTTGCTTTGTCTCAGCTGTGTTGGCAGCTAATTTTTGTGTTCACTTATTGAACAGCGCAGTATATCCCATATATAATTTAATGCTGTACAATCTGCATTCATTTCATTGTAGGACAGGTGAGGTCTTTTAGACCCATGATGTCTCATTAACCACTTAACGACCGCCGCATGTACATATACGTCGGCAGAATGGCACGGACAGGCACATCCACTTACCTGGACGTGCCTGCCTTGATGTGGGTCTGATCGGGACCCCCCCGGTACATGCAGCAGTTCCCGTGGCTGTAGGAGCGATCCGGGATAAGAGGGGGGCTGTTAGTTTCTGGCCACCCCCTCGCTCCCAGCCAATCCCCCTCCGCCGATGGACTTCCTCTGCCTGTGTAATGTAAACACAGGCAGGAGGAAGTGGGATCTCTCCTCTGGCGGTCTTTTCGTCCGACACAAAGGAAAGAAGACATCCAACAGTAAGTTGCACCTAAACAGTACACTGACACAGGTACATATAGGCACACAAACCCCCCCCCAGTCACCCCCCGATCACCCCCCCAGCCCCTGTCACAGTGTCACTGATTGCAGTGATCATTTATTAACTGATCACTGCATTTAGTGTCATTTGTGACAGTAAAAAGTTGCAGGTCAGTTAGTCTTAGGTCCCTTTATGTTCAGGGTAGCCCCCTACCCCCCCAATAAAGGTTTAACCCCTTGATCACCGCCCTAGTTAACCCTTAACCCCCTATTGCCAGTGTCACTAAGCGATCAGTTTTCTGATCGCTGTATTAGTGTCACTGGTGCCGCTAGGTAGCTAGTTATTTTTTGAGGTTCGCCGCCAGGTTTTTATAGCGTTAGGTACCCCCCATAAATTTTCTAAATAAAGGTTTTAACTCCTGATTGCCCCTAGAGTTAACCCTTTCACCAGTGATCACCGTATAAGTGTCACTGGTGACGCAGGTTAGCCAGTTCGGTATTTAGGTTCGCCGCCAGGTTTTTAGAAAGCGTCAGGTACCCCCATATATTACCTAATAAAGGTTTTAACCCCCTGATTGCCTCCTAGTTAACCCTTTCACCAGTGATCTCCGTATAAGTGTTACGGTTGACACTGGTTAGTTAGTTTGTTTATAGCATCAGGGCACCCGCCGTATATAACCCAATAAAGGTTTAACCCCCTGATTGCCCGGTGGGTGATATTAATTAAATTTTTAGCATCAGTCAGGGTCTGCATCGCCCCAGGCAGCGTTAGGTTAGTGCCAGTAACGCTTACACCCAAAGCATACACCCCCCTTAGTGGTAAAGTATCTGAATGGATCGATACCTGATCAGATCAGATCTATACTAGCGTACCCAGCAGTTTAAGGTACCCAAAAACGCATTGTTAGCGGAATCAGCCCAGATACCCGCTAGCACCTGCGTTTTGCCCGTCCGCCCAGCCCAGCCCACCCAAGTGCAGTATTGATCGATCACTGTCACTTCCAAAACACAACACACATAACTGCAGCATTCGCAGAGACAGGCCTGATCCCTGCGATCACTAACAGTTTTTTTTGGAAGCGTTTTCTACATTTGCTGACAGTCAGGTGCTTTTTTTTACCTGTGAATCATCACCAGTGTACCACTAAATTTAGAGCCCAAAATGGCAAAGCGAATGTACACTGATGAAGAGGCCTACTTGTTTCTGAGCATGACAGATAGTGAAGAGGAGGTCACGCATCTGTCAGGCCCCGTACACACGACAGAGTTTCTCGGCAGAATTCACCGAGAAACTCGGTCAAAACCCGGATTCTGTCGAGAAACTCTGTCGTCTGTACAGTTTTGGCTCGATGGAGCCGCCGAGGAGCTCGACGAGAAAATAGAGAAAATGTTCTCTATTTTCTCGTTGTTCTATGGGAGAAGGCGGCCCACCGAGCTCCTCGGCGGCTTCATCCCAGAACTCGACGAGGAACTCGACGTGCTTGGCACGTCGAGTTCCTCGGCCGTGTGTACGGGGCCTCAGATTCTGGCTCAGAATACGATCCTGTTTACGACAGCGGCTCCATGCCAGATAGCTCTGACGACGAAGTTCTGGTCCCTGCTAAGGCCAGGCGTACCCGACCCTATTCTGATGTTGTTGAGCAGCAAAAACTGCAGGACCCTTGTATGGAGCAGAGAAGTAGCGCCGCTATTCCTTCTGGTGAACTGGCAAGCACCAGCGGCCTAGTACACCCTAGTCGTTCATCCAGCACTGCAGTATCACGTGGTGACGTGGCGAGTCCCATAAGTGCAGTTCAAGCTGGCGAGGTGGCAAGCACAAGTAGTGTCCCACTGCCACAGAGAAAAAGACAAAGACAGGCCTGTCGTGCTCATAGTGCCCTTCCTGCAGAATTCGCCTATCCTGATTGGGTCCCCACCACTTCTGAAGAACCTGTACTTCCCCCATTCACTGACCAACCCGGTATTCAGGTGGATACAGCTAATTTTACATCACTTGATTTTTATTCGCTGTTTTTCACGGAAGATCTCTATAGATCTATTGTGGACCAGAGTAATTTATATGCTGGTACTTACATTGACGCTAATCTCCGTTCCGTCCTTGCCAGAGAATAGAAACCACTTACGGTTTCCGAATTTAAGACCTTTCTGGGCCTTACCCTCAACATGGGCATACACCAATTTCCGAAGTTGCGGATGTATTGGTCCACAAGTCCACACCACCATATGCCCATATTCTCTGCTTGCATGGCCAGGAAACGATACGAGGCGATCCTGCGGTTCTTGCATTTCAGTGACAATGCACTTTGTCGTCCGCGTGGAGACCCTGAATTTGACCGGCTCTACAAAATTCGGCCCCTCAAACCATTTCAACGAACGTTATGCAGCCTTGTTTAATCCCCTGCAAGTTGTCTGCGTTGATGAGTCCCTGATTACATTTTCTGGCCGCTTGTCTTTCAAGCAGTACCTTTCCAGCAAGCGTGCCAGATACGGGGTCAAGCTCTATAAGCTTTGTGACAAGGCAACAGGCTACACATGGAGCTTTAGGGTTTATGAGGGCAAAGATAATGAGGTAGAGCCGGAGGGTTGCCCAGATTACATGGGGAGCGCTGGCAAGATCGTTTGGGACTTGGTGTCACCCTTATTCGGAAAGGGGTACCACTTATACGTGGACAATTATTACACCAGCGTGACACTTTTTAGTCACTTGTTTGATCATCAGGTGTAATAATTTGCTCGCTGTGAAGTGGCGGGACAATAAGAATGTTTTCGTTCTTACCGCCCTTCACACAGACACGACAGTACAAATTCGTACGCCGGCTGGTCTTGTGGAGAAACCCCTCTGTGTCCAGCAGTATAACAAAAATATGGGAGGGGTGGACCTCAACGACCAGTTGATGGTGCCATATCATATTGCCCGTAAGGCGAGACGCTGGTACAAAAAAGTGTCTCTATTTATTTCAATTGAATTTACTGAATGCTTATGTCTTATACAAAGCTTCAGGATGGAATGGATCCGTCCTTACATTCCAGGATGAGATCATCTTAGAACTCCTGTATCCAGGCGGTTCTGCACCTCACCATCCCCTACCAAATGCAGTAAGCCGACTGCATGAGAGGCATTTTTCGTATGTCCTCAGGAGTACCCCTAACCAATGAGCCCCCTAAAGAAGATGTCGTGTCTGTAGCAAGCGCGGATCTAGGCGTGACACCCGTTATTTTTGTCCCCGCTGTCCTGACGATCCTGGTCTTTGTATTGGTGAATGTTTTGAACGCTTCCACACACTAGTGAAGAATTAGCGTAGGGTAAAACATTTCACAGGTTAGGCACACTTACACAGGGTCTCCCAAGATGCCATCGCATTTTGAGAGACCCAAACCTGGAACCAAAAAGTTGAACAGTTACAGTTACAAAAAAAGTGTTAAAAAAAAAGTAAAAAATAAAAAACCCAAAAATAGTTGTTGTTTTATTGTTCTCTCCCTCTCTATTGTTCTGCTCTTTTTTACTGTATTCTATTCTGTAAAGTTGTATTGTTATTATGTTTTTATCATGCTTGCTTTTCAGGTATGTAATTTACTTCACTGTTTTCAGGTACGCCATTCAGCTGTTGTGCGGACTTATTTATCTTGACAGCAACAGTGTTTGATCCCACGATATATAAAGCCGTGACTCCAGTGCTGTAGGAGGTGATTTTACCACCACAGTTAAAAAAAGAGCATATATGCCGAAGCATGGGGGCATTAGGGGCGGAGGAGCGATTTTGCTCCTAATGCCGCGTACATATTGTCGAAATTCCGACGGAGGCTTGCCTGTGGAAAAGTCAGACCGTGTGTACGCGGCATAACTTTTTTGTGGGAGGATGCCCCCATGCTTCGGCATATATATATTTTAGGCACAGGTTGCGTTAATTTATTTTTTATTTTTTACTATGGTTTTTTTTTTGGTATTTTTATTCGCTTTGCAGGTATGGTATGATCTTACTGTTATACTGTAATGTTACTTTGTTTTAATGTTAACCATCATTTTCTTAGCAGGTACGCCATTCAGTTGCAGCGCAGATTTATTTAGCATGACAGCAACAGCGTTTGCTCCCATGATATATAAAGCCGCGACTCCAACGCTGTAGGATATGATTTCACCACCACAGTTAAAAAAAAGAGCATATATGCCGAAGCATGGGGGATTAGGGGCGGAGGAGCGATTTTGCTCCTAATGCTGCGTACATACTGTTGACATTCCTACGGATGCTTTCCCGTGGAAAAGTCTGAACATGTGTACACGGCATAACTTTTTATGCCACGTACATACGGTCGAAGTTCCAACGGAGGCTTGCCCGTGGAATAGTCAGACCGTGTGTACGTGGCATAACTTTTTTGCGGGAGGATGCCCCCATGCTTCGGCATATATAAATAGTGCATGTATGCCCATCATTAGAAGTGGGTGGAAGAAGGGAGGTATTCTAATGGTGGGCATACCCACCGATCAATCTTTTTTTCGTTCAGCCAATAGGCTGCATGAAAAAAAAAAAAGATTACAATACATGTCCAACAACAACCATCAGCGTACTGATATGTTGCTGGACTTTGAATGGTTATACCAGAATGATGCCTGCAGGTTTTCGTATCATCTTGGTATCATTCTTTTCAGCCAGCGGTCGGCTTTCATGTAAAATCAGTCCTAGTGGCTAATTAGCCTCTAGACTGCTTTTACATTGAGTGGGAGGGAATGTCCCCCCCCGGATATAAACAGCGCCATTGGGAAATTGGGAAAGCATTTTATCACACCGATCTTGGTGTGGTCAGATGCTTTGAGGGCAGAGGAAAGATCTAGGGTCTAATAGACCCCATTTAAAATAAATATAATGGAAGGAACAGTTTACAAATAAAATTAAAAAAAGCTACATAAATATATATAAAAAAAAAGCATCCCTGTCCCCCCCTGCTCTTGCGCGAAGGCGAACGCAAGCGTCGGTCTGGAGTCATATGTAAACAGCAATTGTACCATGCATGTGAGGTATCACCACGAAGGGCAGATCGAGGGCAGTCATTTTAGCAGTAGACCTACTCTGTAAATCTAATGTGATAACCTGTAAAGGCTTTTAAAGGGTTTTTAAAATGTATGTAGTTTGTCGCCACTGCGCGTTTGTGCGCAATTTTAAAGTATGTCGTGTTTGGTATCCATGTACACGGTCTAAGATCATCTTTTTTAGTTCATCAATAATTTGGGCAATATAGTGCGTTTTAGTGCTTTAAAATAAATAAAAAAAAGTGTATTTTTTCCCCAAAAAATGTGTTTGAAAAATTGCTGCGCAATTACTGTGTGGAAAAAAAAATGCAACACCCACCATTTTAATCTGTAGGGCCTTTGCTTTAAAAAAATATATTGGGGCAGATTCTCGTAGATCGCTGCATCTCTGCAGCGATGTAACGTATCTCATTTACGTTACGCCGCCGCAAGTTTTACGGGCAAGTGCTTGATTTACAAAGCACTTGCCTGTCAAGTTGCGGCGGCGTAGCGTAAATCCCCCGGCGCAAGCCCGCCTAATTCAAATGATCCAGGTTGGGGGCATGGATCATTTAAATTAGGCGCGGTCCCGCGCCGAACGTACTGCGCATGCGCCGTCCCTAAAATTTCCCAACGTGCATTGCGCTAAATGACGTCGCAAGGACGTCATTGGTTTCGACGTGAACGTTAATGGCGTCAAGCCCCATTCACGGACGACTTACGCAAACAACGTACATTTTTAAATTTCGACGCGGGAACGACGGCCATACTTAACATTGGTTGCCCCTCATATAGCAGGGGCAACTTTACGCGTCGCAAATCTAACGTAAACGTTGTATCTTCACTGCGTCGACCGCGCGTACGTTTGGGAATTCGCTTATTTTGCTAATTTGCATACTTGATCGGGAAAACTACGGAGGCGACACCTAGCGGCGAAAAAAATAATTGCATTTAAGATCCGACAGCGTAAGAGCCTTACGCCTGTCGGATCTAATGGTTATCTATGCGTAACTGATTCTAAGAATCAGTCGCATAGATACGACGGCCCAGATTAGGACTTACGACGGCACACATTGCGTTGCGCCGTCGTAAGCCCTTTGAGAATCTGGCCATAATGTTTGGGGGTTCAACTTAACTTTCTTGCAAACAAATATGTGTTTTTATGTAAACAAACAGTGTCAGAAAGGGCTTTGTCTTCAAGTGGTTAGAAGAGTGGGTGATGCATGACATAAGCTTCTAAATGTTGTGCATAAAATGCCAGGATAATTCAAAACCCCCCCAAATGACCCCATTTTGGAAAGTAGACACCCCAAGCTATTTGCTGAGAGGCATCTCCAGTCCATGGAATATTTTATATTTTGACACAAGTTGCGGGAAATATAATTTTTTTTTTTTTGTGCAAAGTTGTGACTAAATGATATATTGCTCAAACATGCCATGGGCATATGTGGAATTACACCCCAAAATACATTCTGCTGCTTCTCCTGGGTACGGGGATACCACATGCGTGAGACTTTTTGGGAGCCGCATACGGGACCCCATTTCGGCCTAAATGTTTGACTAAAATTTTGTTTATTCGATTTTTCTTATAACAAAAAAGTAGAAAAAAACTTTTTTTTTTTCGTTTATATCGCAAAAAATAAAAATCGCAGAGGCAATCAAATACCATAAAAAAAGCTCTATTTGAGGGGAAAAAAGGACACACATTTTGTTTCGGTACAACATTGCATGACCGCGCAATTACCAGTTAAAGCAGCGCAGTGCCAAATTGTAAAAACACCTTGGGTCCTTTAGCTGCATATTGGTCCGGGTCTTAAGTGGTTAAAGGAGTACCTATAACCAAAAATGCATCACATACGGAACATTTTTTCCCCTATGTTAAAAAAAAAAAAAAAAGTTACATAAACAGTTAAACCCCCCCTCCCCCCCATCCCCCCCAAAAAAATTGAGACCCCCACATAAATTAACTTACAAACCTAAATGCATGCATGCATGCATTTAGGAAACCTCTGCACAAAAACATTGATTGTGCTATACATATCGCCACACACTCTGGAATAATTCTAGGCCCATTATTCACAGTTATCCCTAAACTAATGAATGATTTGTAGGGCTTTTAATACATTGTCTGAGGAAAATATAAGGAAGTTTCTTGCTTGACATGGCATGACATCTATGTATTTACTTGGCACATCCTCATCTTTTACATTTTCCCAAAAACTTGATGTTATATTGTGTTAATGTGCCCTAAGATTCATTTAGTGCATTTTTTACTGATAGTTTGTGTTTCATAAACTGTTGCATTATTATCGTGCAACATAAAATTTTATTCTCGAGGACGAGAATATCTGTCTGCTTTCAGAAATGATATAATGTTTTGGGGCTTTGCATAATTTTCAGTCCTATTTTTTTTTTTTTAAACATGTGTGCTAAAAACAAAACCAAAAAAAAAAAGGCAAAAACTGCATGTATTAGTTTAAAAAAATATACAATTAAACTGACAATACATGACAATGCAGTTTTACATTTGTATCTGTTTTTGCAGATTGTTAGATTAGTTTTTTTGCAGATCATTACAAAATATTTTGCTGTTATTATCTGTTCATGATTTCCCTATTACTTTCTTGAAGCCACGCTCACCCATCTACTTTCCTGCCATGTAGACAATTTCCCTGTCCACATGGCTTTCAGATCTGATCAGTCAAATGGCATCTAATATCTGTGGCTTGCGAGTTCATTTAAAATGTATTGTAATGATTGGTTAGGCTCATTTAATGCTCTGGTTTTAGATTATGTACTTTACTATTATTGATTTATTTTATTCCTGCATCCTTTACAACTACAGTATATGCACAAAACAGAAACAAATGATCCAGTTTGATTTACAGAACTAAATGGTCACATTAAAAGGAAAGATGCACAAATTCTGAAGTAGAAAAAAGTAACGACTGAAAAGGGGAAAATAGGGTCAGTCTCTTAGATGTCTTCTAAACTGCAGAAGCATTGTAACTGCAAGATGAAAACAAGAATACGAGGAGTGCAATCTTCAAAAAAACATAATTATCTTTTTTATGTGTGGATTACTGGCAGTCATCCTAGATTGTCTAAGACCCCTTTCACACTGAGGAGTTTTTCAGGCAGTACAGCGCTAAAAATAGCGCTGCTATACCGCCTGAAAAAACTCCTGCCCAGCAACCTCAATGTAAAAGCATCTTTGGAGCAGTGAGAGGAGTGGTATGTATACTGCTCCTTTACCGCTCCTTCCAATTTAAAACAATGGGAAACCGCCGCAATACTGCCCATTGCGGGCGGTATTAACCCTTTATCGGCTGCTAGCTGGGTTAATACTGCACCGCTAGCGGCCGAATCCCGCGGCAAATCCGACGGTATAGCGCCACCGCACCTCCCGCCCCAGTGTGAAAGGGGCCTTATTGTTTGCATGTTTTAGCTTTGTTGGTTATTTACTAACCGGTTTTATTACAGTGTGTGATGTATTTTTAACATAAATTGCATACAAAACAAATGGAATACCATTTGGACAGCTATTCCATATTTGTACTGTAACTAGTGCTTGTTCCTTAAACATTTTAGCTCTCACACCTGTATACCCCTACCATTGGACCAGGGAACAAGCCTTTTTATTTAACAATAACTTTGCCATTAAAAATGAATGCATATATTGGGGGTTTTTTTGTTTTTGTTTTTTTAGGACAAATAAAGCTTTATTTTGTTAATATTGGCTTTATTATTTATGCAATCCATAGAGAAAAAAAATAAACAAAATAAATGCAGTTCTACTTTTAAACATTATTAATTAAAAAAATGCTACTGTAGATAAAAAAGTATAAATGGTAGTCAATAGTTTGCCCTGTATGTTTATGATACAAAGCATTTCAAAGTTATTTACAATTTTTTTTTTCCATATTTGCATTCTTTTGATTGCAGCACCTAAAAAATGACCAAACAAATTAACAAAAAATAAATAAAGGAAAAAGTGTTAATTTAAGTCCGATTAGGGTAAACTAAGGGTTAATAAGGGGTTAAATGGGAACACATTTCATTTAGAAAAAACTGCTTTTATAAAGGACAGTGGTCTTCACTTTATTTGAATCCTATTTGACTGACATTTTCTCAGAAGACCATAGGTGGGTTGAAATAATCCTGAGGGGTTTTTATCCTAAGGGCTCTTTAACACTGAGCGCCAGTACAGGTCCGTCTGTCAGTTTTGTTTGCGGACCTGTACGGGCGCTCCGTGCTCCTCTATGGAGCCGCGGATGTCAGCGGTGACATGCCCGCTGACATCCGACCCGCTCCGATCCGCCAAAGTGTGACGGAGGAAAAACCTACTTTTCCTTCCGTCTGGCGGATCGGATCGAGTGAACGCGGACATACGGTCCGTGTTCATCCGATCCCCCCATAGGGGGAGCAGAGGAAAGACAGGGCGGTCCCTGCACAGTGTGCGGGGACCGCCCTGTCATCCGCCGACTCAGCAGGGATCAACGGAGCGATCCCCGCTGAGCAAGCGGAGGTGCACGGGGGCGGATCATTACTGATCCGCCCAGTGTGAAAGAGGCCTTATGCCTAAATATTTCAGTTCGTGTTACATTATGTGGAGTTGGACTGGCAGGGACAATATGTATTGTATGATTTCTGTATGGTTAAAAAGGATGCCTTAATTCACATCATATGTAGATTGAAACATGTTCCTTTGATCCGTGGATACATAGAACAGGGTAAATGCACAACTAAAATTGTTACTTTGTAATTCTTTGTCTTGCCTCTGAACAGTGCTTATCAGCACTGTTTAGTTAATTTTTTCCTGACAGCAGCGGCTGTAATTGAGGCTGTATTTGCACAACAACTCGCATCTGTCATTGTTAAGGCCCATACACATGATCTGACTTTGACAACAAATGTCCGACGGACCTGTTTTAGCGGACAATCCTACCGTGTGTACGACAACAAGTGTCCTACGTCGACTAATCCGATTGTGTGTACACAAGTCCAAAGTACAAACACGCATGCTCAGAACCAATGCTAAAGATCAGACGTAGCAGAAGTTGCCAAAATGGTGGCGGTAAAGAGCAGAAAAAACACGTAGTGCGTCTATTACATCACTACGTTCATGTTTGTTGGCTGCTGTGTGTATGCATACCAAGTTCACGGACAATGCCCTTCGGAGCAAAATCCACAGAAAAGTCCATTGGAAGTCTGATCATGTGTATGAGGCTTTATAGACAGGAATTTCTGCCAATGGTGTGTGGGGGTGACAGTGACAAAATAAGTGCGAGTGTAGATGGTTAACCTCTTAAGGACCGCCGCACGACTATATACGTCCTGACTTTTAAGAGGGATACCTCGGTAATGACAGGAGCTGGGATATCCATCTCTTCAGGCGGCGGTCCTGTAAACGCTACTGGTGGTCTCTGCAGCGGATTCACCGCAAGGTCACCATTATCGGTGGTGGGAGAGGCCCCCCTCCTGCCGCTCTCCCACACCCTCCACAGCTTACCGGAGCCCTTGGCAGCGGCGGAAGCGATCGGGTCCTTCCACGTGCTGGGCATGGATGCGAGTGAGGGCAAGATGGCCCCCACCCATATACATACCATAGCAAGGTGGAAGCAACATCAAATTGTCACTTCAGCCCATATGTCTTAAAAAGGGACAATTTTTTTTGTCATTTTTTTCAAATGACATTTTTTTTATTGCATTTTAGTGTAAATATGAGATCTGAGGTCTTTTTGACCCCAGATCTCATATTTAAGAGGACCTGTCATTCTTTATTCTATTACAAGGGATGTTTACATTCCTTGTAATAGGAATAAAAATTACCCTTTTTTTAACTGTGTAAAAATAAATAAAATCTAGTAAAATAAATAATAAAAGAAGCGAATGCATAGGTGAGTAGGGCCCGCATATGAAAACTGTATTCAAACCACACATGTGAGGTATCGCCTGCGATCGTTAGAGCGAGTTCAATAATTCTAGCCATAGACCTCCTCTGTAACTCAAAACATGCAACCTGTATAATTTTTTAAACGTTGCGTATTGAGATTTTTAGGGGTAAAGGTTTGATGCCATTCCACGAGCTGGCGCAATTTTGAAGCGTCACAAGTTGGGCATCAATTGACTCGGTGCACATTATCTTTCACAATATAAAAAAAATTGGGCTAACTTTACTGTTGTTTTTTTTTTTATTAAAAAAAGTTATTTTTTTCAAAAAAATAAGTGCGCTTGTAAGACCGCTGAGCAAATACAGTGTGACAAAAAGTATTGCAATGACCGCCATTTTATTCTCTAGGGTGTTAAAGAAAATAAAAAATGTATAATATTTGGGGGTTCCAAGTAATTTTCTAGCAAAAAAATGTGTTTAACACAGGCCCGGGGCTTAAGTGGTTAAAGATGTTTTGGGTGTGTGTAGCATGCCCAATGTTCATAACAGGTTAATACATTTTCCACTGCACTGGGAATGATTTACTAAAACTGGAGAGTGAAAAATCTGGTGCAGCTGTGCATGGTAACCAAGCAGCATCTAACTTCAGCTTGTTCAATCAAAGGTAAAAGGTTCATTTTTTATTTTCTAAATTGGTTACTTTAACCCCCCTGGTGGGATTCCCAAGTCTGGCTTGGGGTGGTATTTCATTACCAAAAGCGGTAACCCCGAGCCAGACTCGGGATCGCCTCGCAGCAGCCACAGGCATGGTTTACTTACCTTGTCCCTGCATCCTGCAATGCCGCCGCGCTGTGTGATCGAGCGGTGTCTCCTTGCTCGATTCACAGTGTCCCTGTGTGCCGCTGAGCTCTGCTCCCTCCGCCGCTACGACGCACGGGGGCGGAGTACAGCGCCAAATAAAAAAAAGTAAATAAACACAATACATACAGTATACTGTAATCTTACAGATTACAGTACTGTATGTAAAAAATACACACCCCCTTTGTCCCTAGTGTTCTGCCAAGTGTCCTGCATGTACTTTTATATAATAAAAACTGTTCTGCCTGCAAACTGTAGATTGTCCATAGCAACCAAAAAGTGTCCCTTTATGTCAAAAGTGAATTTAGCTAGAAAACAGCTATAATAAATTATAATCACTTGCAGAATTGAGCGATAGCAAATTGTGGGGAAATTTGTCATAAAAAATAAAAGTAATGACAGCGACAATTCTGCAACTGAGCAAATTTCAGTGATTTTGAGTTGATTACATTATTGAATAATTTTTATTATAATTATATTATTATTATTATTAGTTATAATTATTTATTATATTATAATTTATGATTTAGTTTTTCAAACTTTTTAATACCCGAGATGTCTACTAGACACACAGATTTAAGTGAGTTATTCCTAAGAATTACAGGCCTACAATGAAAAAAGCCAAATTTTCATGCAAAATAATGGTACCGCTTTCAGCACCTAAAATCTGAAATAATCATACCGCCAGGGAGGTTAAGCTAGTGCATTGTTTGTTCACTTACCTTTTCCTTCATTTTCCCTTCTAAATGTTTTTTTTCTTTGTCTGGATTTCTCACTTCCTGTTTCTCCTCAGTAGGCCGTTCAGTAAGCTGTTCTAAATGACTTTCCACCGTTTGATCACTTTTTTGTTCTTTAAAGTGTATGTGTATTCAAAATGTTTTTGTTTTGAATAGAATAGGAAAGGGGTAAAAGCCCATCACGTTATTCTTTTCATTCTATGCTCTGATGGGGAAATTATTTCAATTTCTTGTATTGGAGATGCAACAGGAAAGGAAATTTTCCAGAACATGTGTTGATTATTTACCCTTTTTGCAGTAGAAAATGCTCAAAAGAATAAATAAAAATAAAAATAAAAAACTACCAAAAGATCTATCTAACCCATAACCACTCTATCTGAAACAAAAGTAAAAGTTTTGCCTTTACATACATTTTAACAGCTCAGAGAATGTATCATTTACTAAGAGGAAGGGGTGAATACTCCATCAGGTTACACTGAGAGCAGTCTTTCTGCTACCGTTCTTAGCACAAATGTTATTTCTTGAAGTTTGTGCTCTCCTTGCATGCCAGAAAGTTTGAGGGTTACATGTTTATATCTGTGTAGTTTCACAATATTGCCATTTGTTCACACCTGTTCCTTACTATAATAAGTAGGTACATTTTCTGTTTTGTTTAACAAATTAAATCATCTTTGCAATATTTTCTTATGATTCAGGTTTTTATTGCTGTCTTTGTCTTCTTCATTTGCCAGATTTCCCCTCACACTCCCTGTTGCAGTCACAGACAGCATCTAACCGTTTCCAACTCTATCTAAAGAAAAACATTTTGACAGGACTTGGACTTTAAATTAACCACTTGACCACTGGGCACTTAAACCCCCTTAATAACCAGACCAATTTTCAGCTTTCGGTGCTCTCACATTTTTAATGACAATAACTCAGTCATACAACACTGTAACCAAATGAAATTGTTGTTATTTTATTCCCACAAATAGAGCTTTCTTTTGGTGGTATTTGATCACCTCTGCGGTATTTTTTTTTTGTTGCTATAAATGAAAAAAGAACGAACATTTTGTAAAAAAAATTATTTCTTAATTTCCATTATAAAATTTTGCAAAAAAGTAATTTTTCTTCAAAAATTTGGCCTAAAATGTATACTGCTACATATCTTTGGTGGGCACAGGTGGCACTGGTGTGGCTCTGGTGTGGCTCAGCTGGCACTGGTGGGCACAGATGGCACTGGTGGGGCACAGGCAGCCCTGATGTGGCACAGGTGAGCACTGGTGTGGCACTGGTGTGCACAGGTGGGGCACAGATGTGATACATGGGGCACTGCTTGGCACTCAAAAGCACTTACGTTTGTCTCTTATCTCTCTCCTCTTCTCTCACGCTGCATCGGTGTGAGGGGAGGAGAGAGAGATGACCTGAAAATGACCCATGTGTAATGTTTGTTTACATTTGTGATTGCGCCGCCATTGGACGGCACAATCACGTGGTAAAGAGCCGCTTTCATTGGCCATTTACCGCGATCCTTGTTGCTGCGGGTCCCATGGATCCGGTGAGCACCGATGATCGCGTGTGCGCACCCGCTCGGGAATGATTCTCGGGGAGGACGTCCATTGACGTCCTCCCAGAGTTAAGGAAGTGCCTTGTAGCCGTAATTCGGCTATGAGGCGGTGATTAAGTGGTTAAAAACCATCTCCATTTAATTACGAATACCATTTGATGCATTTTAGGGCCAGCATCATAATACTTTTAGCCTGTGTAGTTGAGACAAAAAGCAATAATGTCCACCAGAGAATTTCAGGAGTTCCTGGGTTCTAAGTAGAGAAATTAGATGTAGAAAAATCAGACCAAATATGATACACAATTGTTGTTTATTTAATCCCAAATGGACCTCTCAAATATACTATTGAAATACAGAGCATTGCAAAGTAACTTAACATTTCCCTAGACTGATATTCCTACCTAATTTTGGTAACAGCTTTCCTAGTCAAAGAAAGAGATCTGGCTACTATGGCAATATTTAAATTAGAGTGTTTATTCTTGCCATGTAATAACCGTTCTTGCAAAAAAGGAGATAACTTGCATTTAGACCAAGGTCAGTTTTATCGTAAACTTAAGTACAGAATTAACTGATTTAAAAAAAATAAAAAGGTATTTCGATATGAATGAGAAGAGATTTCCCCAGGTATGCCATCTACATTTTAGCAGGAGAAGCATGGAAAAGCCTGGAAAATGTGGGCCAAATCCACAAAGAAATTGCGGATCTTAGTTTTAGGCAGAAAAGTTACACTGGCGCAATTTTAGTATTTTAGGTAGCGATCCACAGAGCACTTACCTCTAAAATTGCGCCAGTGTAGCTGATCTCCTTGCATCTTAAGCGATCCCTAATTAAAATGGGCGATTCCCATTTAAATTAGGGCGCGCTCCCGCGCCGGACGGACTGCACATGCGTGTGACGTCATTTTTCCCGACGTGCATCGCGCATACGTAGTTTACGTCGGGCTTTGTGGATAGCGACGGGTTCGTAAAGTTGCGACGGGAAAAAAAAAAAAGTTACGCGACGGAAAAAAAAATCAAATTTAAAAAAAAAACGCGGCGATCGAAAAAAAGGTATGGTTTTGCATGGTCTACTAAAGTTAGTCCATATAAAACCAACCTTAGTTTTGCGCAGGCAAATTCGTAACTTACGCAAATCACACAATGCCTAAAGCTTTGTGGATCTCCGTAAGTACTAATTTGCATACGCAAGGAGGTATTTCGACTCGAAATGCCCCCAGCGGCGGATGCGGTACTGCATCCGAAGATTCAACAGCGTAACTAAATTACGGATGTCGGATCTTCTGCCTAACTTGGGAAAAATCCTTTTGAGGATCGCTCCCAAAGTTAGGCACAGAGATACGCAGGCGGAACAGCAGTTCCGCCTGCGTATCTCTTTTGTGGATTTGGCCCTAAGTTTTTAACAATATGCCCCACTGTGGTCTATAGTCCTCTAAAGGATTCACAACTCCCCTCAGGCCCTCCTCTTGTGAAAACAAAAGTTGCACTTTGAACACATTCAAGAAACAGAGCAACTAATAGCTAGAAAATTATTTTCTTTTCTCCTAGCCAAGTGGTAAAATAAAGATTTATGCTCATCAGATGACTATTTGAAGTCGTAGACATCAATTGGTGACTGCCACATTTAATGAATTCACTCTTTACACTTCACCATGTCCTGTGTAAACTCTTTTTATATTTTCTCTTTATAATAAGGTATCAAAAGACATGCTATTTCTTCAAGTGTAGCAGAGCCTCTGGCAGGATAAAGCATGCCAGGAAATAAAGCCTGCTTACAAATGAGAAGAAATGGTGGAATTTTAGATCAAATTCTCAGAAGTGTGTAATATATATCTCAAAACATCACACATTCATGAGCAAGCATATTATATAATATGTGGAAATAAGGGAGCCTTCAGTTTTAAAAAACAAAGATAATATTTGTTGCAATATTGTTAAAGCTAAACAGGCAGATTAAGGGCTTGTGTACACCAGATGCAATCAAACATAGTTTTTATATGCAATACTAATGGTTAAGAAAAATGTATGTGTTTTAATCACTTGACAACCGCCCCATAGACAAAATACATCTACAGGGCGGTTGCTTAACTCTTCCAGAATCGCGCTCCCGCGCACCCCCTGGGGCGCGCACATGGGATTGTCCGTGACCGCCGGGTCCAAAGGCCACGGTCACGGATCACGGTAAATCGCCGCTGATATCGGCGGTTTACCATGTGATCGCTCCATCCAATGACGGGGGGGGGGGTCACTTGTAAACAAACCGGCGTCATGTGATGACGCCGGTTTCTCCCTCCCCTCTCTGTACTGATCGGTACAGTGGGAGAGGAGAGGGAGCAGATGTCAGCGGCAGTGCTGTGGGCTGGATCTGTGACAAATGCAGTCACAGATCTACCCATCCATCCCTCCCTGCATGCTCAGCCATCCCTGCCCAATACTCTGGGCATACTGTGTGCATTCTCTGCAATGCTCTGTGCATACTGTGGGCATACTCTGCAATACTCTGGGCATACTCTGGGCATACTCTTGGCAATACTGTGCATACTCTGCAATACCCCACAATACGCCCCCCCTCCTGCTTCTACCGACAATGCTACAATTTTTTATTTCAGGCTTCCCAGCCTAGAGGTGAGATGTGGGGTCTTATTGACCTCACTGTAAAGAGGACCTGTCATGCCATATTCCTATTACAAGGGATGTAACATTCAACATTTTTGTTTTTTTGCGGAAAAACGTGTCAAACTAAAATAAATAAAGTAAAATGAACAATAAAATATATATATTTTTAAAAGCGCCCCTGTCCCCGTAAGCTCACATGCAGAAGCAAACGCATACGCAAGTCCCGCCCACATATGAAAACGGTGTTCAAACCACATATGTGAGGTATCTCTGCGAATGTTAGAGCGAGAGCAATAATTTTGGCCCTAGACCTCCTCTGTAACTAAAAACATATACCCAGGAAAAATATTGCCTATGGGGATTTTTAAGTAGCGAAGTTTGGCGCCATTCCACGAGCGTGTGCAATTTTGAAGGGTGACATGTTGGGTATCTATTTACTCGGCGTAACTTCATCTTTCACATTATGCAAAAACATTGGGCTAACTGTACTGTTTTTTTTTTTAAGCACAAAACAGTTATTTTTTGTAAAAGGCGCGTTAGAAAAAATTGCTGCACAGATTTAGTGTAATAAAATATAAGCAGCGCTGTAAACAATGTAAGATGAAATATTCTTTTTTTACAGGTATTCAAAAATAATGCTAATGTCCATAAACATCACCATGTGACAAAAGTGAATATGTGCACAAATTTAAAAAAAAATATATAAATGTCTTTAAATATGAATTAAATATACAGTAAGTCCATATAACACATCAAGTAGGTTTGTGAAAAAATAATGATAATAGCTTCCAATCTTCCACCACACCCCGTGTCAGTGAATCCTCTCCCTTCAGATGCGAAACTCACCAATTCAAATTGCCTTACACTCTCATGTTTGGCGTGTAAACGTGTACAAAAAGATCTCACTGGTAGGTCGCTGTTGTACGAAGACGTACGCCTGTCGGATCAAGCTGAGATGCTGTCGTATCTTGTTTTGAGGATTCAAAACAAAGATACAACATGGGAAATTTTTGAAATTACTTTGTGGATCTGCCCCAAAGTCCGCATGGACCATAGGCCTGTCACTTTTTTTTCCCATCAGAATAAAGGAATTCCAGAGGCATTGTTCCAAAAGATGTCGGAAATTTTTTTATAGTATTTTTTCTGCTGCTTCCTCATCGCTGGGTAAAAGGTCATAGCCTGGTCAGCTCTGTCCACACCTCCCATAATGTGGTTGTAGTCCAACACAACCCGTGGCTTCATAACATCCTTTCCACCTTTGGTATGTACCATGGCGGTCGAGGTGTTATGGACTGTGCTCATAAGGGACACGTCTTTTTTGTCCCGCCACTTCAGTGCCAACATTTTCCCCTTCTGCCATGCAGCTACTTCTCCTTTCCCGAGCTTTTTGTTGGCAAATGCTGACGGCATGTCACGCCGGTTAGGCCTCACGGTCCCATAAGCGTCCGTCTTATTTAGGATAAGGAACTCGTACAGTTCTGGGGAGGTATAAAAAATATTTTATGCCAAAGCGAGCGCGCTTTGATGCAATGAACTGTAACCAGCTGAGCCAACCTTTGTAGGCCATGAGATTTTCATCGATAGTAATGTCTCTCTCAGGAATATAGGTCCGCTGGAAATTCTACAAAATAATCTGGTAAACCTCCCAATTTTTTTCAGCTTTGGAGCTGGATGAGAACTCTCAAAGTCCTCATTATTTGCAAAGTGCAAATACTTCATGATCAATGAAAATCTGTACTCCGACATGACGGTTCCAAAAAAAGGTGTGGCCAATAATTTATTGGTTGCCCAATACCATTTTGACAGGGGTTTCCCCGCCACTCCCTGTAAAATTATGAGGCCAATAAACTTCCAGATGTTGTCGCTGGTTACAGGCTCCCATTTTCTGCGCCTTGAAAATTGCTGATGGGTAGCAGCTTCTTGTTCCTGGTAGCGATTTGTCTCCAAAACTATTTTGCCGATCATTTCATCTGTCAAAAAAGTTGGAGGTATTCCAAGGGATTTTCATCCTCAACGTCCACTTTTATCCCAGGTGCTCCTGAAAATGGAAATCTTGGGGGCGCTACGTGCTCCGTACCGCAATCAATAGCACACCAAGTCCGCACATCGCTGGGCACAGTCGTAGGATCATCGTTTAAATCACTTTCTACATCGGATGACGAACTTTCCCACGTGTCGCTGTCACTCAACTCCTCCGCAAGTGATTCCGTATCGCTGTCGCTGTTTTCCAGCAGGTCGCATAGCGATTTTGAGGTAGAGGTGCGCTTTGATCGCTGCGCAGTTTACAGTCAGAAGTACAGTAAATCTGCAGACAAAGGCACTGGAGAAAGCAATTGTAATCCAATTGTATTAGCATGTTATACTTTGTTTTCACTTAATACTGTTTGAATTTCACGCCGCCCCCCCCCCCCCCCAGTTCTGTCCCCCTGCGTTGCGACGCTTGCAGGGAAGGGAATCAGGGGAACACAGTGCACCGGGCGGAACATCCGGATGCCTTGCACTGGGGAAATACATCGCTGGATCGCAGGGAAAAGGTAAGTCACCTCTTTCTGCATCCAGCGAGGCAAACCCGAGTGTGGCTCTGGGTTATCGATCGCAGCACAAAAATCTCACCCCGAGCCACACTCTGGAATACCGTTAGGCAGGTTAAGGTATGTTAGCTGCTGCCCCCCTGGCGAACCCCGCAAGGAGGTATGATAGGTAATGAAATAAAGAAAAGTGGTGATGGCACTGCTTAAAATGCTAGTGCGATCCAATCCACCCAGATTGGATTGGATTTCACTAGCATTTTAAGCAGCGCCATCACCCCATTTCTTTATATCATAACTCCTAGTGTGTGTGTGTTATGTGCTGCTGGAATCATGAAGTCACATACTTCCAAAGCCAGCCAAACCTCATACACACAATCGGACTTCCAACTGACTTTTCCGTGGATTTTGCTCAGGGCCGGACAGGTGTTGTGGAAATTTTATTATATAAGATTTATGTGGACATTTTATTCTAGGAGACCAGCGTTAAAAACAGTCAGTATGAAAACCTTCTTATGGGATTGAAACGTGTTCTCTGTGTGTGTGGGCATTTGTTGGTTTGTAGATATCAAGCGCAATGCGCTGCACTGCTTGCTTTTCAATGACTATACACATTAGAGAAGAAAAGTCTGCATAATGAGAGAAACATATTATATCTCTCTTCCGATCTTTGTTATCCCCTTATGGATACATATCTGTTTTTATAAGAGGACATTGATATCTGCCTTGTCGGTGTACTTGTACCGTATATTGACAACAGCAGTAGCCATGTCCCTGCAGATTGTCTCAAGCCTGTAAGAACAAGTAGAATGATATTACTAGATACTGTTTACTTTGAACAGTATTGAGTGGGCTCCATGCTGACTAAGATGGGGTGTGTCCCCTCTTCCCTCCTGTGAGTGCCCTCCCCTTTACTGTTTATCATTTCTTGTTATGTCATTAAGGGAAGTAATTGGCTGTTGGGGCCATCACTTCCCGTTTTGTTATTCTTCTTCTATTTCCAATGAGGTAAGTGAAGGAGGACTGCACTAAGGTAAAGGAAGCTATTTAGGGAAAAAAAATTCCTTTACAACCCCTTTAAGTGGAAGGCTTGACATGACCATTTCCAGTTGAGTGAAATGCATGACATGTCCACTTCCTATTCCTGGAGCACATGCAGAGTACAGTTATGATTTTCATAATCTGGGGCCCCTTTTCTGTAAATCTCCTTTGCCATTCCTTTTAATGTCAGTACCTATTTTGTTTGTGTATATCCAGTCCTATGATGTGTTTACTGATGTGGGGAGGGTCATTAAAGTGAATCCACTGTCTTACCATGCATAGGAAAATCATGGTTTTCCCTTAAATATGATATTTTTTTTATTAATTGATGATTGCATAAAGTGTCCAATAGAGCGCTGTTGGTATTATTTGTAAGCATATGTAATTTCTGCTGCAAAATCCTTGTTATGCATTATAGTAATGCAATGTGACAAAAGATCCATCAAAACACATGAATAATACCTTTCCATGTCAAATGAAACAATTAGCCTGTGTATTATATATTTTTAATCAGTTCCCTACCGAGCCATAGTAATATGACGTCGGCAGGAACTGTCTCTCCCTCAGAGTGGACGTCATGTGACGTCTTTTTTATCACGGCCGCTAGGGGGTGCGCACGCACCCGTGGCAACGCTTGCAACCCGGTGCGTGTGCCCGGCGGCCGCAATGTCTGCCGGGCACCTGTGATTGCCGGCATTCATGGCAGGAGTGTGGATCTGTGTGTGTAAACACACAGATCCACCTCCTGTCAAGAGGTGAGGAGACCAATGTGTGTTCCCAGTACAGAGGGACACAGACCCTTGTGAGCCCCCCTACAGTTAAAATCACTCCCAGGGAACATATTAACCCCTTCAGCGCCCCATAGTGTTAACCCCTTCCCTGCCAGTCACATTTACACAGTAATCAGTGCAGTTTTATAGCACTAATCGCTGTATAAATGTGAATGGTCCCAAAAACGTGTCAAAAGTGTCCGATATGTCCGCCGCAATGTCACGGTTATAATAAAAATCACAGATCGCCGCCTTTACTAGTAAAAATAAAAAAAATGCCATAAATCTATCCCCTATTTTGTAGACGCTATAACTTATGCGCAAACCAATCAATAAACGCGTATTGCGATTTTTTTTTTTACCAAAAATATGTAGAATAATACGTATCGGTCTAAACTGAGGAAAAAAACTTTGTTTTTATATATATTAAATCAAAAAGTAAAAAATATTGTGTTTTTTCAAAGTTTATAGCGCAAAAAATAAAAACCGCAGTGGTGATCAAATACCACCAAATGAAAGCTCCATTTGTGGGGGGAAAATCATAAAAATTTCATTTGGGTACAGTGTTGCATGACCGCGCAATTGTCATTCAAAGTGCAACAGCTCTGATAACTAAAAATTGGTCTGGGCAGGAAGGGGGTGAAAATGCCCTGTATGGAAGTGGTTAAAGCACATTTGAAGAGTGCATTATATATAGATAAGACATATATAAATAGAACATAGGTCTAGGGATAGGCAAACTTCAGTTAAAAGTAGTAAAAGTGGAGCAATCATCAAGGGGGACACCTGGGACTCGGGGAAACCTTTATATCAGTGCCCCCTTACATTATTGTATTTACTCCCCCCCTTACATCAGTGACCACCCTTCAGACTGGCCTGGCGGTGCGGTCACTGACCTCCTCTCAGGGGCACTGTGCATGAATCAGTCAGTTGGCTCCAGCTTGGTGGCTTTGGTTTTCCTATAGTCACCTCTCCATAGTCCACACATGTCTGACTTCTCCCATGACCCCCATCCCGGTGGTGCTCCCATTCTTGACTCCTCTCCAGAGTTCCTCAGAGACTGCAGACATGATATAAGACAAGAGATGGTCAGAGGTTGCGCACATGATACAAGAGATGGTTAGAGACTGAGGACATGATACTAAAGATTGTCAGAGACTTCGAAAATGATACAAGAGATCAATGCCGCCTCACCAGTGCCCATCAAATGCAGCCTCACCGTGCCCATCATTGCAGCCTCACCATGCCCATCATTGCAGCTTTACCGTGCCCATCATTGCAGCCTCACCGTGCCCATCATTGCAGCCTCACCATCATTTTCGCCTTACTCAGTGCATGGACTCCCGCTGTGTCACAGAGCTCAGTCTGAAATTTTTGGCTGCGCTGTGACAAAGGTCCCGCCCACCTCCTAGAGCAGCTTGTGTGATAGACTGAACACTCCCATCTATCACACGAGCTGGTCTAGGAGGAGGGCGGGGCTTTTCTCATCCTCCGCTCTGTGTGTCTCGGAGCTGAGTGTGAAAGTTTGGCTGCGCTGTGAGAGAAAAGTCCTGTCCTCCTGCTAGATCAGTTTGTGTGATAGATGCAGTGTTCCGTCTATCACAAGAGCTGCTCTAGGAGGAGGGGAGCGGGACTTTTGTCACAGCGCGCCCAAACATTTCCCACTCGGCTCCGTGACACAGCGGTCTCCCACTGTGTGACAAGCAAGTAGGCAGGAGCGCTGCAGCCACAGCATAGATGAAAGCAGCCCCAGGGTAGACAGTCTACTGGGAAATGTCCCGGTAGGCCAAACCAGCCCTGATTTTGCTCCAAAAAGACGTTGTCTGTGAACTTGGTATGCATACACACGGTAGGACTTTTTCAGCCAACAAACACAAAACGCAGTGATGTAATAGACGCACTACGTGTTTTTTCTGCTCTTTACTGTCAGCCTTTGGGCAACTTCTGCTATTGTCGTCTGCTCTTTAGCATTGGTTCTGAGAATGCGCGTTTGTACTTTCAAAAAAGGGAAAAAACGCATGTAATGAGAGTCCAGGAGCCGCGCACCACAAAAAATAGATAGAAAAATGGGAATGTTCCCCCCGGGAGTTTTTTAGCAACATAATGTATGGGTCAAAAGGAAATGAGGATATGTTAAAATCAAATCTTGTCTTGTATTATACAATGTATAAAGATGTAAATAAATTGATTCTTAAAAATTATGAACTCTGGTTACAAGCAGTTTAGGAAAATTACCATCAATTGTAAAAATTATCGACAATACAGTACATTGTATGCAACATTAAAATTAACATCCATACAGGTACGATGCATTTCGACCAGTCACAGTCTTCTTCAAGGGGGATTTGTACTGAAATATATCAGAAAAATATATTGTAATTCTGACACGCTAACAAAATACTCACAACGGTTATACAAGTAATACAAATCTATTTACCGCTCAGAAAATGAGATGGCATAACCAGAGATAGTGGATAAATTATACAATGATTCAGGGGTCTCATATAGCATTCCCCACCCCTCCAAGCGGGAACCAACCCGAAAGGGCTTGCAAGGAGTCACACATGTGGACCTTCAAAGAGGAAAGGGATAGATGACACCTGTGGTATAGTAATTCAAAGAGTATTTAAATTAAAATGGTATGGGGCAATAGTATACTTTGAAGAGTGGGCCATATGTGTATGTATATGCACTGGAATACAGCATGTTTGTACTTTGGACTTTAGTCTGATGGACTTGTGTACACACGATTGGATTAGCCGACACAGGACGATTGTTGCCGGAAAGTTTGTCTGTTCACACAGCAAACATTTGTCCGATGAAAATGCAAAAAAGTTTGTCCGATGGAGCGTACACACGGTCGGATTGTCTGCAAAAACAGGTCCATCGGAGGTTTGTAAAAAAGTCCAATCGTGTGTATGGGCCTTAAGAAGGACCGACAACCTTTTCAGGAAGTGAAAGACAGCTTAGCAAATTCAGATAAAGGTGTCTGTTTATCAACGGCTGATCTCTCAAGTGTACCGGTTTATGAAGCTGAGATGAGGAGTGGAGAACACGTTTTTCACTTCTCATTACAGGACACACCCTTCTGTCATTCACTCTTACACAGATGACCAGTTTATGAAGCTGAGATCTGAAGATCTCACTGGCCATCTCTGTGAAATATATCCTCCCAGATTCTCCAGCTCTTCAGACTCGGCGTTTACACGTTAAAAACGTCAAAACATTTTTTGCTAGAAAATTACCTAGAACCCCCAAACATTATATATTTTTTTCTAACATTTCTAACAGAATTCTAAGAGAATAAAAAGGCGGTCATTGCAATACTTTTTGTAACACCGTATTTGCGCAGCGCTCTTACAAGCGCACAGTAATGTTAGCCCAAGATAATGTTATGCCGAGTAAAATGATACTCAACATGCCACGCTTCAAAATTGCGCCAGCTCGTGGAATGACGTCAAACTTTTACCCTTAAAAATCTTCATAGGCGACATTTTAAAAATTCTACAGGTTGCATCTTTTGATTTATAGAGGGGGTCCAGGGCTAGAATTATTGATCTCGCTCTAACGATTGCGGCGATACCTCACTTGTGTGGTTTATACACTGTTTTCATATGCGGGCGCTACTCACATATGCGTTCGCTTCTGCACGCGAGCTCGACGGGGCGCTTTAAACAATTTTTTTTTTCTTATTTATTATACTTGATTTTATTTATTTTTACACTGAATGTAAACATCCCTTGTAACAGAAAAAAACGCATGACAGGTCCTCTTAAATATGAGATCTGGGGTCAAAAAATTTGCCTTTAGGACGCATGGGCGGAAGTGACGTTTTGACGTCGCTTCCGCCCTGCTTTGGAGACGGGTGGGGGCCATCTTGCCCTCACTCGTATCCATGGCAAGCAGGACACAGTACCTGATCGCCTCCACTGCTGCCGACAGCTCCAGTAAGCGGCAGAGGGTGCTGGAGAGCAGCGGGAGGGGGGCTCTCTCCCATGGCCAATAACGGTGATCTTGCAGCGAATTTGCCGTGCAGAGCACCATTATCGTTTACAGCCCCACCTCCTGAAGAGGTGGATATCTCGGTTGTGGCAGCAGCTGCTGCCGTTACCGAGATATCTCTCTTCAAAAAGAGAACATATATAGTCGTGCAGTGGGGCTTAAGTGGTTAATGGCACCCCAAATACAGTTAACAGTTAGCAGACATGAATTTTGACACACATTTTGTCATTTGACAAATACACTACCAACTTGCCAAAATGCACATTGAAAAAATTGCTCCATGCCCACAAAAAATCTATTTGGCTTTTTGAGCCTTTTTATGTGCATTTTGGTACAGTTTTTGATGCACTTTTTGCTGCATTTTCAACATTTTGGCTTGTTTTTTAAAACGCATTTTAGCACATTTCTATGTGCATTTTGGTGCTTTTTTAACACAACTTTTACCTGCATTTTAGTATGCATTCCAGAAACGCATGCAAAATGCATGATATGCTTGCGGTGCCATTAAGAGCCCTTTCACACTGTGCCGCCCATAGTGTCGGTGGTAAAACACCGCTATTTTTACCGCCAACGCTATGGGCGGTTTTCGGCCGCTAGCGGGGAGCATTTACCCACTGCTAGCGGCCGAGAAAGGGTTAAAATCACCAGCAATGCGCTGCTCAAGCCATACATGTATAGCCGCTCTGTCCCATTGATTTCAGCAGCGGAGGAGGAGCGGTGAACACACCGCTCCAAAGATGCGGCTAGCAGGACTTTTTTTACCCTCCCGCTAGCGCACCGCTGCAGTGTGAAAGCCCCTCTGGTTTTCACACTGGAGTGAATGGGGACAGATTTTTAAGGGCGTATTGCAGGCGCTATTTTTAACGCTATAGCGCCTGCAATACGCTCCAGTGTGAAAGGGGTCTAATTGTTAATGGCACCCCAAAAGTGGCTAGCAAATGTGCAGTTTGTCAAAATACGCATAAAAAACAACTCAAAATCACGTTAAAAAAGTGTCACACTATATGCTAAAAGAAGCGCCAAAGTATGCGTTACAAACCACACCAAAATTCATCTGAAAATAACCTGTGCCAATATGTGCGCTAAAGGAGCAAAATGCACAATAAAAAAAAAAAAAATCATGACCAGATGCGCGTTAAAAATATACGGCAAGTTAAAAAAAAAAAAAAAACACACATGGGAAAATGTAAATAAATAATGCCAAAATTAGCAATTAAAAAAGGGCCAAAACACACATTTAACCACTTCAAGCCCACGATATAGACGAAAGACATCTACAGCGCGGCGCTCAATTGCCGGGAGGGTGTCCCTGGAAGTCCTCCTGTTTACTTGTTCCTTGCGCGCCGCTGTGCTAAATGGGCAATCACAGCGGCCATTTAGCACTCGATTGGCATGTCCGATGAGAGATGATCTCAAATGTAAACATGAGATCATCTCTCATTGCCGGCTCTCCCTCCTCACACAGAGACCGTGTGTGAGGAGGGAGAGTGATCTGCACTGCAGCGTGAGTGAGCACTACATAAATACAGTGCCCACAGTACCCATCAGTGCCACCTGTTCCCAGTGCCACGTATTAGTGCCATCTGTCTGAGATAAGCCGCCAATACATCAGATGTGATCAATTTGTTATGATTTGCACCATAGCTTGTAGACGCTCTAACGTTCACACAGACCAAATAATATCCACTAATTTGGGTTATTTTTACCAAAGATATGTAGCAGAATAAATTGTGGCCAAAATTTATGAAGAAACATTAATAATTTGCAAAATTTTATCACAGAAACTAAGAGAAATTTGTTTTTTTTTTCAGAATTTTTGCAAAAAATCAAAAACCCAGAGGTAATCAAATGCCACCAAAAAAAGCTCTATTTGTATGAAAAAAAAAAAGGACAAAAAATGTATTTGGGTAATTGTCAAAGTGTGAGAGAAAATGGTTCTGGGCAGGAGGGGGGTTTAAGTGCCCAGTAGGCAAGTGGTTAAAGAACGTGCCAAAATGTGTGTAAAAAAAAAGCCCTTATGTAATAACACTCTTTTTTACTTTGGTTTCACCTTTAAAACTCAGCTGCTCTGTAATCACACAGGTGTATCAGGAGATCACAGGCAGCCCCTCCCCCTTCTACTCAGATCTCAGGTGTTCTCAGAGGAAAAACTTCTCCTCTCATCTCCTTCTGAGAACAAATGTACTCCGCTTCATAAACAGGGTGCCAGAGGAGAAGATTTTTCTCTGAGTACTGAAATTAGATAAATTATCAATGTTTGATAAACGTTTGTCTAGCTTAGATAAGAGTTTCTAAGCCAATCAATCAGCTAGCCAGAAAATGAATAATATCAAAGATATTTAACATACTATTAATAGGAAAAAAATACATTTTTGACTGGCGTTACCCTTTAGGGATTATTCCACTTTAGGGTTACTCCTCATCCTCCAAAGGTTTAGCAACAGTCACAGCACAGCTCTATAAAACAAAGACACATCATCCTGCTTTCCATAAAAAGCAGGGTAACTACAATAAAAGAGTAAAGTAGTATCAAGCATAAAACCAAAAATGTAATACATTGCAGCTTACCAATCATTCGTTTTGCATCCATTTTCTTTTCTTAGGCGTTTTTCTCTCTGTTTTCACCTGGTGATCTGGCCAGTAACACACCTCCTGTATCAGAGTGCCCCCACTATGGATGAAGGATCACAGGGGCACAGAAGACAGCAGCATTACTAGTCTCGGGGGAATGGGAGTGTTAGATGTACTAACAGATTTAGATACACTGACAAATTGAAGCCAAAGTCCAGCTGATATGTTATAAGCGGTTACAGTAAACAGTTTTTGTTTCCTATTGGAATAAAGGTTTTACATCAATTAATAAAAGCTGATCATTGTACTCACCCCTGATATAGGTAAATAGTCAGTATCATCTCTGTAACTAATACATTCTGCTGGAGAGCTTGTTTAATAAATGTTTTCTTTTGAGTTTAAGGCTCCATTCACACTAATGCTTTTTTTGATGTATTTTGCAGAAATGCAGGGAAATTTTTTAACATGGTTTCCTATGGAACATGTTCACATCAATGCTTTTTTGTGCCTCTGCGTTTTTGGAAAAGGTCGGAAATTTTTCCTGCAAAAAGCAGCGTTTTGCATGTAATAAAATTCAATGGACCCACATCCAAAATGCAAGTACCGCGTTTTTTGATGCGATTTGCGTTTTTGTTACCTGTTTATAGCTGGTTGTTAAAGGAAATGTAAAAAAATTTAAATTGATGTAAAAAAAAATAAAAAAGCAAAAACGCAAATCAGGGTAAAAAAGCATTTCAAAAAACGCAGCAAGCACCTCAAAAAAGCATTGCAAAAACGCTAAAAAGCAACATGCATAGGTGTGAATCGAGCCTTATACCACTTTAGGAACACTCACATGGCAAATGGATCGCTTATCAAATTCCCATATACTGGTCTCTCTGTGGCTAATACAGAATTATCCTACTTCCTCAAACTCCTAGGCATTCTGACATCACACCTATGGCTTTGCTTTATGTGGTGTGTTCTTTGGACATCATGAGAGGGTGGAGCTTAGATTGGTACATTGCATTTTATAAAACTCTTCCTTATTTATTGATTTGGTATTTGGGTGTAAATCACTATTAGTATTTAGGGTTTAAAATTGGCGTTTTATTTGAGGTGTGGGAACTGGGAAATGGGAGTTTGTTTATGGTTATATCACATATGGTGATACTGTTTAACCACTTCCCGACGGCCGCACGAATATGTGCGGCCGCAGGGTGGTTCTAAATCTCTGACAGGACGCATATATGCGTCCTCCGCTCTTCCAGGCCACTAGAGGGCGCGCGCGTGCCCGCCGCATTCCTGAGATACCGATGCGCATGCCTGCCGGCCGCGATGTCCGCCAGGCACTCGCAATCAGCGGTTACAGGGACAAAGACATGGATCTCTGTGTGTAAACACAGAGATCCATGTCCTGTCAGGGGAGAGAGGAGACCGATCTGTGTCCCTTGTACACAGCACCTCCCACAGTCACCCCCTCCCCCCACAGTTAGAACACACCCAGGGAATAGATTTAACCCCTTCCATGCCCCCCTAGTGTTAACCCCTTCACTGCCAGTCACATTTATACAGTAATCGGTGCATTTTTATAGCACTGATCGCAGTATAAATGTGAATGGCGCCAAAAATGTGTCAAAAGTGTCCAATGTGTCTGCCATAACGTTGCAGTCCCAATAAAAATCGCAGATCGCCACCATTACTAGTAAAAAAAATTAATAATAAAAATGTATAGTAATTCTGTCCCCTATTTTGTAGGTGCTATAACTTTTGCGCAAACCAGTCGCTTATTGCGATTTTTTTTTTTACCAAAAATATGTAGAAGGATACCTATCGGCCAAAACTGAGAAAAAATATGTTTTAAAAAAAAAAAAATGGGCTAATTATTATAGTAACAGGTAAAAAATATTGATTCAAAATTGTAACTCTTTTTTGTTTATAGCGCAAAAAATAAAAACCGCAGAGATGATCAAATACCACCAAAAGAAAGCTCTATTTGTGGGGGAAAAGGACGCCAATTTTGTTTGGGAGCCACGTCGCACGACCGCTCAATTATCAGTTAAAGCGACGCAGTGCTAGAAGCTGAAATTTCACCTGGTCAGGAAGGGGTATATGTGCCCAGTAAGGAAGTGGTTAAACCTCACAACACTTTAAATGAAAGGGATTTAGAAGGCTTGGAACTCAAGGTACTTTAGCCACTTAAGGACTGGAAGATTTTCCCCCTTAAAGAGGAACTGTAGTCTACTATTATTACTTTGTAATAACATGTTTGCTATTCTGAGGCTTCCCTCCAACCACTTTGCATATTATTTAACCACTTCAGATCCGTAGGACATCCTGGGACGTCCTCCACTTTGAGCGGTGATATCTGAATGATGCCTGCAGCTGCAGGCATCATTCAGATATCGCTGTCTTCAGCTGGCGATTCTGTGCACCAGAAGAACGATCAAAGCGGCGGTTCCGCCGCTCGATCGTTCTTCTAGGCAGCGGGAGGGGACGTCCCCCCCTCCTGCCGCCATCTGGTGCTTCTCCGGGCTCTCCCGTGCCATCGGGGGCCCGGAGAGCGAATCGGCCAGCGCTCATTGGTGAACCATAGAGATGACTGGTGACCAGACGGTCACAGTCATCTCTATGACCGTCGGAGGGCCGGGCGCGACGTTATGACGTCACGCCCGGTACCCGGAAGTGAACAAAGCCGCTATTGCGGCTGTCGGCATGTAATCGGTGAAATTTTTTTCACCGATTTCATGCTTGTAAGCCTGTAGGAGAGAATAATAAAAAAAAAAAATTAAAACGCCCCTGTCTCGGTCGCTCGCGTTCAGAAGCGAACGCACATGCAAGTCCCGCCCACATATGTAAACAGGTATCATCGCGTGCGTTAGAGCGTGTGCAACAATTCTAGCACTAGACCTACTCTGTAACTCAAAAATAGTAACCTGTAAAAAAAATTAAAGCGTTGCCTATGGAGATTTTTAAGTACCGAAGTTTGGCGCCATTCCATGAGTGTGCGCAATTTTAAAGCGTGACATGTTAGGTATCTATTTACTCGGCGTAACTTCGTCTTTCACGAAGTGGTTAATATATTCTGTGATTCTGCCAAATATGCTGCAGAAATATCCCTCCACTGAGTCTAGCTGCAACTATTTTAACTGTGGGCAGCTGCTGCCTGTTCACTTTCTGGATTTACACAGACACGCAGAGCCACTTATTGTTTTTACCAATAATTGCAGTGATCTGCGATTTTTAGCGGGACTGCGACATTGTGGCGGACAGATCGGACACCCAACTGACATTTTTTACACTTTTTTGGGAACCAGTGACATTATTACAGTAATCAGTGCTAAAAATATGCACTGTTATTGTACTAATGACACTGGCAGGGAAGGGGTTAACATCAGGGACGATTAAGGGGTTAAATGTGTTCCCTGCAGGTGTATTCTAACTGTATGGGGGATGGGCTGCCTGGGGAAACACACAGATCCATCTTCCTGCATAGATCTGTGTGAGCTCCCTTGTCAGAAAGGAGATTTGCCTTGTTTACACAGGCAGATCCCCATTATGTCACTGCGGGGAACGATTGCGGGTGACCGGCAACATCGAGCCTGCCCCACCCACTAATTGGCTCCCCTGCCCGCCCACAAACTAGAGTTCCCGAGACCACGTATGATGACGGCGATTCGCGGGAATGAGCCGACCTGCCGCTGTACAATGACGGCGACTGGTCAGCAAGTGGATAAATTACATTTTAAGAATGTTTCCCAGGAGTTTATATCAACTGACAACATTATCAACAGACAATTATGATCACATTTAATTGACTTTTTGACTTTTGAAGTCTAACTTCAGTCTAGCTGCTGAAGATATTTATCCAATTTAATTACAATATTTGTCATGTGCACTTGAGTAGATTATGGCACACCATTTATTTTTTTCCAGTACATTACAACACTGATGGAGTCCTGTACATATTTAAATTCAGTGAACAATGTCTTTCCCCTATGCAGATGACTATATGACCCACAACACAGAATATTTTTATAATAGTAGTAATAACCTGACTCTTATTAAAAAAGCTATTACACCAGTCATTTTCAGTTCAATAAACCTGAGTTGAGTGGACCAAAAAAAAAAAAAAGCATACATCCAGCATCATTTTACTCCACTAACAATAACTTATGGTAAATATATACAGGCTATAATGAGAATATCAATATGTTTGCTAATATGCATATGTATCATTTATAAATTGGTATTGTATTTAGAAACCCTTTTCCTTGCAAGGAATACATTCACATTCCTCACTATAAAAGTTTGTTCCATGAGTTATATTTTTGCTTAATGGAATTCAGAAAACTTGTTGAATATTTATGTATTTTTGATTTTCTGTCTGTGCTAGGTGACATGACGAGTAAATAAATTACTATATTTCTAGGAGCCGTGTGGAGGATCAATGCAGAATTCAGATTGGCTTCTTTAAAGTTCCTGCACTTTTTAAAAAAAAAAAATGTGGTTCTTCATCTTCTTCCATGCTATACTTGAAAAGAAGCCTGTCTATGTCTATAATTGATAACAGAAAAGGATATATCAAAATCAACTTTCAGATTGGAACAATATCATATTTTGAATTAGAAGTTTGCATATCATTGAAGCTACAGTATTTACACTTCAAAAGCACCAAAGATGTATACTACCATATCTAGTTTTCTGATACAATCTTAAACCAAAGTCACAGATCTTCCTTAATGATTTTAATATTAATTGATATAGTCAACAGAAATGTTCAGTACAAAAAGTATAAAAATATTAGTAGATATGTTACATTTTATTTATCTTGTGCTCCAAAATCTCTCACAGAGGTTCACATTTTCATAGCAATGTTATTTTTCAGGACATATGCTAAAAGTAGCACAGTATATTCTTCAATGTTTGTTCATAACATACTTTTAACAAGTCACTAATATTAAATAAGGTCACTGACGTGTTTCATAATCTAGCCTGGGACAGGCCACTTGGGAGGGAGTTATGTGCTGACGTGAGGATAGGCCAGGAAAGGAAAATTAAGTATTTGATAACAATTTTCTATACTCCTGGCCATACCTTACGTCAGCACCCAATGGGATTTAAATAGCTGAATAAATGGGTGGGAGAGAACACATGAAAAGAAACATTGAAAATTTGCAGAGAAGCTGCCAAAGGCAAAAATAATTTATATGTCTCGTCCCAAACTTTGCAGAACTTGCCGACTGCATGCCAGCTTGAAAAGTTGAATGAAGGGATAGCCATCTCTCATATACTCTTCACTGACATCCTGGCATAACTGCCCCAAAGGCTGCCACCCCTCAGTTCGAAGGAGCTTGAACCAGTTCCTGAGCATAATGGCACACTTTCTGCATGCCAATCTAATCAGCCTGGGGAACCAATAGAAGATGACCCAAGAACCTAAAAAGACACAAAAATGTGTCTTTGCAGGAAGTGCTGCAACCTCCAACATCTATCTGTCTGAAGCAACTGCTATCAGAGTAACTAGTTTTACCACTAGAGACCGCAATGGAAAGGATGCTATTGAAGCAAGAATGCCTGTATGAGCACTTTCAGAACCAAGCCTAGGTCCCATGAAGTGAACAAACATTTCCTTGGTGGTTGTATATGGACTACGGCCTGCAAGAAGCATTTGTTCAATGCAGTCGTATGCCATACCGAACTTAAGCGACAATTGTAAAAATGTCAAGAGCTGGGGACCCAGGAGAGAAGACTTTGCTGAGCAAACAGAACAAGCTTCCTTTATATCCTCGTTCATGGTCTTCTGGTCGTCGCCAAGGTCTGAAACACCTTGAATGAGAAATCACTTCACCTTTCTACATTGTTACAAATACCGGAACCTGTGTGTTCAGAGGACTCTATATGAGAACTACCACTGGAATGTACCATAGAGTCAATACTAGTTGAGGTACTTATTGTTGGAAAATAATTTGCTTAACGTATCTGTTAGTGGATCCTGATTTTCCAGTAAGTAGACTGCCTTTAACTGCCTGCAAGCAGCTTTCCATCCGGCGAAAAGTTAATGTTACAAAAGTAAAAGGAAAAGACAGACACTTGGTGCCCCC
Source organism: Rana temporaria (assembly GCF_905171775.1). Classification (NCBI taxonomy): domain Eukaryota; kingdom Metazoa; phylum Chordata; class Amphibia; order Anura; family Ranidae; genus Rana; species Rana temporaria. Next base: position 93,218,888 of record NC_053497.1, read on the forward strand.
TTGGTTGGCAATGTAAGCTACTGCTGGCTTGTTGTCAATCAACTTTACTAATGTCCCTTGTAGAAAGATCCTGAAAGGCTTGCAATGCTATAAAAAAGTTGCCTTACATATAAGTCAGTCAGAGCATCTGCAGACTGGAGGCATACTTGCATTTGACATCAACATTATTCCACCTCCTAGGCACACCACAAAAGAGGCACCCTGGTGTCCAAAACTCCAGTTCTTGCTAATTTGTGCAGACACAAAAACTTTCTGTTCTGTAGGCAGCCCATCATATTGGCTGAAGAAGGCAAATTTAACACCCCCCCCCCTTGTGCCACCTGGACCAAGGCAGAACTGGAATGGCTGCTGTAAAATGTCCCAATGGGGATAATGCAATCCCTCATTGACATAAATGCTGTCTCCATGACTCTTCATACGCAGATTTTCATTTGCAGTTTTGGAACACCTCTTGACATATTTGGGTATGAAAAACTACTCCAAGATCCTTCATAGCTTAAGAAGGGGTTAACCGCCTTTCCTGTTTGTTCACTAGTTGACTGAACTTGAAAAAGGATTTCTAGGACAAGGTTGTGATGCTTTGCCAGCTCCTGGCTTACACCTGTGACAATAAAAGATTGTCCATGTAATGGCAGGGCCTTACCCTCAAAGACGATTTACTGCCACTACTGCCTTCAAAATGTTCAAAAGGTTTTTTTGTTCTGTGACAAATTTTAAAAATGGCAAACACCTAAATTGGAAGTAACAGCCAGTCACTGCAAATCTCAGATGACTCTGGTGTTACACACTGGTATATGGAAGTATACATCCGGCAGGTCGATTGACAAACAAGTCCTCATGCTCAACTATCGCCATGACTGTTTGCATGGACTTGATCTTGTACATTTTGTTGTGTATGTAGCCATTCGATATCTTCAAACCCAGACAGTAGGGAAAGCTCTGAAGCCTTGGGTGCTAGAAAGAATGGAAAGAAACCCACATTCTGGACATTTCCTCTGTCACTCACTTTCTCCAGCAGCCAATCAGAGGAGTGTTTCCCTCACGGGGCATGCTGGGGGAGGGTATTTCTTGGGCGGACGCCATTTTGGGGGGTCTTTGCTCATTCCTGGTTCCAGGTGCGGCACCCACCTTTAGGGTGTGCGCACATTACGGGCCCCGGCAAGATGGCCTACCAGGCCGGGGCGCACGTGCTATGCGGAGTTCCTGACTCTGGACTCTCATAGCCCGAAGCAACTAAAGCTGCAAAGGGGCCCCAGTGACTTACTGGGTCCCCACACTTCATGAGGAAGATCCCAAGCAAGTTATGCTGTTCGGTGGGGAGTCAGTCTGAGGTGAGCCCGGAGGCAGGTTATCCAACAGGGCTTAGACAATCTGGGTGGCCAGACACTGAGAAGTTGTATGCTGCAACTTGAAAGTCGGTGACCCCAAACTAAGAAATCTACCTGGGGGAGGTTCAGGCAAAACTGTATTTACTAAGAGGATTTGCTCTATTATCTTCATTCCTGAGTAAAGGGCCTGTGGCAGAGGTTCCACTCCTAATTCAAATTCCATTAGAGCCAAGTCGGTGGCAGAGACTTGTTCCTTCTCAGAAGTTCTAAGTGATAGGCCTGTCCAGGTACACTTTACCCACTCTGGCTGGAGTGGCCATTGGAGGCAGGACTGCTTCCGTTATCTATAGGCCTGAATCTGCAAATTCTTCTTTCACCAACTGTTCTCTGTCTACCTCGAGTTAACTGTTTGCCATGTTGGGCAAGACATTAAAGCACAGAAAACGACATCCTGCTGTTTGGACATTCCGTTTCTGCTCATTATCACTAGACACATCACAGAGGTAACATAATCATGCCATCCCAATCTAATCAGCGGCTCCTGAGGGGGTAGCGCTACACAGGGTTTGGGGACCCGGGTCCTGCCCCAGGGGACATGTATCAATGCAAAAAAAAGGTTTTTTTTCAGGAGCAGTGATTTTAATAATGCTTAAAGTAAAAAAATAAAAGTGAAATATTCCTTTAAATATCGTACCTGGGGGGTGTCTATAGTATGCCTGTGAAGTGGCACATGTTTCCCGTGTTTAGAACAGGCCCTTTGAGTCTTGTATGGATATTAAGGGGAACCCTGCACCTAAATTAAAAAAAGAAAAGGTTTGGGGCCCCTAGGCCCTATATACTCTGAACAGCAGTATACAGGCGGTCCCAAGAAAGATAAGGACTGTAGGTTTGTTCTTAAGTTGAATCTGTTTGTAATTTGAAACAGGTACATTTTGTAAGTGTAGCTCCAGCCAAAAAAATAGATTTTTAATCTTTTTGGATATCATATGGAAGGGTTATTATCACCCCTGTAATATTTGTTTTGCTGTCTGTGCCCCTGTTCAGAAGATTTCACCTCACTTTCTGGCCCAATGACAATTGGATTTTGAAAATTTGGGGGTTTTAGGGAAACAAGGATTGGTGATAAAGCATCAGTGGAGACGCCATTTTCCCATATTAACTCTTATAGGAGAGAATTTCCCTTCCCAGGGGTAGATTTCCTCTTACTTCCTGTTGTCTCCCTCCCTTTGTAAGTAGGAGTCGTTTGTAAGTCGGATGTTTGAAAGTAGGGGGCCGTCTGTATATATATATACTATATGGCCTGCCCTATATACTCTGCAGGAAATTGACCCTTCAGTGTTGGTGGTACCAGAACACTGTAAGCCCTCACAGTTACTCTTGGTGGTGCTGGAACAGGCCCTGCTGTGAACTATTACAGTATATCAAGAACTGTAATTACATGCCCCTGTTGAACAGGGGCAGAAAAATTGGGCCCTTGGTGGTGTTGGTGGTATCACAACACAGTAAGCCCTCACAGTTACTCTCTGTGGATGCAGGAACGGGCCCTGCTGTGAAATATTACATCAGACATTGTAATTACACGCCCCTGATAAACAGGGGCAGACAAATTGGACTTTAGGCACTGGTGCGACAACACTGCAACCCCTCACGGATATTCTAGTTGAGTGCAGGAACAAGCCCTGCCTCAAAATATTACAGCAAACATTGTAATTAAATGCCCCTGTTAAACAGGGGCAACAAAATTGGGCTTTAGGCACTGGTGCTGGTGTCCAGAACCAAAAATATTCTTAGAAGCTATTAACATGAACATTGAGGAGGAATAGGATAGAATAGGATAGTCACTCAGCATCAGCATAGGCAGTCTTCTAAGGAACTAATTCATAAAAAAATGAATCGGTCACATCAGCATCAGGTGCTTGGTAGCTGGTGATCAAAGACTGATTCCTTTTTATGAAGGTGAGCTGATCAACCGAGTCGGTAGACAGGCACACTCTGTGATCGGTTACAAAGCCTCCAGCAGCACTGAATGTGCACTGGATGCAGGACAGGCCAGTAGCTAATGTCAGGTCACCTGAGGCCAGGTGACAGATGCACACCGTTGGGGTCAGGAGTGCACCGTTAATGTAGTGGACCCTACGGCTGACTGCTGTGGATGGAACACTGGGTGGCTAAGGAATGCAGGTCCACTGGAGCACTAACAGGGATCCCACAGAGAGCTCGAGCCTAAGATTCCCCCGGGCGCGGAGTCTAAGATCCAGCAGGTGTTCACCAGAGCCTCTAGTGGTGAGGATGGGCTGCAACTGAATCCAAGTCGCAGCCCCCAGAGTCCCCCAGCTCATGCTCACAGTAGGCTAATGATAATGGGGAAGCAGCAGCACAGGTTACAAGAGATAGTGAGGAGATAAGCCAAAGGTCAGGGGGGCTAGCAGACAAGGATAAACAAAAGACACGCCAAAGGACAAGGTCACAAGCAGACAGGGATAGTCGAGAACAAGCCAAGATCGGTAAAACAGAGACAGACGTAGCAAACGGCAAGCAGGAACTCAAAAACACAATAGCTTAACAAACACTGTTGATCAGCACGGCTGGCTTGCAGTGCACAGGTTAATATAGAGTTCCCTGATAAGGCCTGGGGTGGAGCCATGCTAGAGGAGAGATTACTTAAGCAGCCAGGTAAGAGTGGCCTCTAAGCTGAACACATGGAGGAGGTAAGCTGACAGACAAACATTACTGCATATCCATGACACTCACTGAGTCGCCTGCCTGAAAGTGTCTTTGAACACATACACTAGGAATGGCCTACAGTCAGGTACAGGCTTGGCTGGACTACAATGCAGTGGATATTTTTTTTTGCACTGTAGCTCACTGAGTCACCTGCCTGCCTGCCTGAAAGTGTCTTTGAACAAGTACACTAGGAATGGCCTACAGTCAGGTATAGGCTTTGTTATAACTGACTGGAACGGTCTGCAGGAACGTTTTGCAGTGAGATCTAGCTGCACAGGATACAGTGTGTGTGTGTGTGTGTACATATACTGTACACACACACACAGAAGTACCATGATTACAGAATGAACATTTATAACTCAACATTTTCAGAAAATATAAATTACCGTATATACTCGAGTATAAGCCGAGGCACCCAATTTTACCACAAAAAAACTGGTAAAACGTATTGACTCGAGTATAAGCCTAGGGTGTCCATCTGAATGCCTCATTTTGTCCATGTGCATGCCTCACTGTGTCCATGACTAGATTGACGTTTAACATGGGAGTCTATAGAAGGGGTGCTTGGCTTTGTAAAATCTGTGCTCCCCAGCCGTAGGTCCCCCAGACAAAAAAAACTTTGCACACTTGTAGAGGATACATGGGGCTATATGTGTGCCAAGTCCGGGAGATCAGGAGCAAAAAGGTGACTCGAGTATAAGCCGAGGGGGGAATTTTCAGCACAAAAACTTGGCTTATACTCGAGTATATATGGTAGACATATAAAAAGTTTGACATAAATAATAGAGATATAACTCTTACATCAATGATAATAATATAATTATCAGCAAAAGAAGCAAAACAAGTCACATATACAATTTAGACAGTGATCTTGCCTTTGTATTTAAAGAGAATTTAGAGTCTCTTGATCTATGTTCATTCATTAATCATTGTACTACTGTATATTCAAAGTATAATTGTGTTCATTTCGATGGCTTAGTGGGTAGCACGCTTTCTTAGGAAGACTGAGGCTATGCGTTCAAATCCCAAGCATGGTATCACCTACTTAAATTTTAAATAGCATAGTATGCTGAAAATAGGCAAATGCCTAATTGCCACTGCCACATCAGCATGGTTGTTTCCATAATTTGCTTGCTCAATTGCATACAATGGTTATTTAGCAAAAAATATTATTGTGTGAAAATAAAATAATCAAACACTAGTGAACATGCAAGGTGTTAGCATGGTTGGGATCTGAACTCAGGACCCAAGTGCTTTTTGTTCATGAGTGCAGACCACTGGGCCAATGTGCCAAGTATGGTTAGACTTGCATAATAGTTTAGTATGATTAAAGAATGAACATAGATAGATAGAACTCTAGAGTCTCCTAAAAAATAAATGTAACATGAAAAAACAAGATTAGCATATAACAGATATGTAACTGTAAATGATAAATACATATAACCTTAGGGAATAGCAGACATTATGCAGTAATAATCATTCAGAACAGCATTCATTAGCAAAAGAAGAAAACTAACTATGTACAATAATTGTAATATAAATAAATAGCCACACACAGTGTAGAGCACACCCCATAAAAGAATGGTTTATTTGGCATACACAACACATATGGTCATAGCAAAATACTGCAGTGCAGTCCCATATAGGAAACTCATTGGCAATTGCCAGTTATGGAACCGCGACTATGCCTATTTGGAATTTACTAATGCTCACTTACTCACTTTTCCATTTGCATGTTCACCTAATTGAAGTCTTAATTTGCTTAATTGGGAGTAACTAAATGTAGAGTGACTACTTTTTCTCCTTATTCTTAGTAAATTAGGCCCATAGTGTATACAGTATATAGTATTTTCATAATAATCTTTTTAGAGGGTCAGAACATATTACTGTTTTAATCTGATAAAAATCACCATCAGCAGACAGTTGGAATATGAAGGGGATGAGCAGTTATAAGTGGACAGATCGTCTGACATGACCTGTAAAAATGTGATTCTGATGAATCACCTTCCATCCCAGTCTTTTCCAGATTGTATAATTGCAGATTGATGGCTCTGATGAATTTTCATGTTTTTTTAATGGTTATGAAATAAACAGGTAAGCCCCAGTAGACATGGATTTGCCCCAAACTTGGTAATGTAAATCAATAATTCAATGAATATTACAGAGTTTATTCATCCTTATCATTGTAACAGTTGTATAACTGCATCCTGTGCATCTCTCATAGTTAGCAATCAATAAATGTGCTACCTACTGATACCTAGGATCTGGTATTATGTAATTATGTTTTATGAAGCTCAGATAGAAAGCAACTTAGTCAGCATTATGAGATTTATACAACCACAAACAGTTTTATATTTCATTAATGCTAAGCACAGATTTTGAATTTCAGCTAACTAATAAGGAACTAGCAGGCATTAGATATGCTTACTTGGTCTGTTATCCACAAATTACATCAAGTGAAGGCAGCTTGCCTCCCTCATTATTTTTCTTGACCACACTTACATGTTTATAAAATAATTTGTAATGCCTATGGCATGTGCCTTCACATTTTCATGATGCTCCTCTTTTTGTATAACAAAATGATACAAACACAACCAAGGTGACCTTGTCAGAGGACCCAAATTAAATGCATACAGTTTCCATGCATACTACTTAGGCACTAGATTTGTTTGTGCTCTGGGATATATTGAGCAAAGGAAAAGATAGACACGTATAATAAAATGCATCATGCAAAATCATTTTATATATTCTGTACTAACAAATCATTAAGGATTCATTCAGGGCATGCAAATAACTTTTTTTTTTTCACATGGTGAGCACACACCACCTCCTTGCATTAGCTCTGACTAGTGACAGCATATTTGACCCAGCGTCTGCCTCTCTCAGGGAAAACATGACTGAAACTTTTGTTGTCAAGGAAATTGATGAGTGATTGCCTGTACACACAGTGATATAATTTGGTTAGCTACATCTTTCAGCCTGAGGCATACTGCAAAAAATACAGTATCTTGCTCTTACAGAATGAAGATGTGTTCTATCCTTATTGGAAAGGTGATGTAGCTTCTAAATTCATTTCTTGCTTTTACTTTTGTATATTTGGTAAGAAGACATATCTGATATGATTGAAACACACTAACCAAGACTTTATGTGACTGGCTTTTATCTATATATTTTAATTATTATTTTGAATAAAGTAGGAGTGCATTGCATAGTAGAGTGTGCAGTGGAACCTATGGGAGTAGAAGGGTAAAGCAGATAATGTATCTGTAGAAAATGCTCTAATGTTTAGTTCACGTACAATACATAAAACCATTAAGTATGAATGAATTTGGTTTTCAGACAGTTCAGTTTTTCTCTTGCGGACCACCCCATGCACATATACACCAACAGGGTGGCCGCTCTGTGCTGGATCACTTACATGTATGTGATCTGGCATTTCTGGGTAGAGGGCACGTGTACCTGCTACCCCATCTGTGCTGTGATTCACTATTATAAAAAATAAATGGTGTATATATACCATCACTTGTAGATGCTATAACTTTCCTGCAAATCAATCAATATACACATTTTTATTTTTTACCAAAGACATCTAGCAAAATAAGTTTTGGCCTAAATTTATGAAGACATTTTTTTTTATTATTGGATATGTTTTATAGCAGAAAGTAAAAAATCTATATATTTTTTTTAAAAATTGGTAATTTTGTGTTTCAAAGAGGAGACTGATTGTGTGTTCATACAATGTATGAACACAAATCTCTCTCTTCCCCTAGTTAGTCCCATCCCCCCTACAGTTAGAACACCCACTCCTCAAAATTGTCAGTAAACAGGACCTGTGCTACCACTCATACGCTGACGACACTCAACTCCACTTTCGCATCACCGGGGAAAAAAAACAATATAACGGTCTGGAAAAATGCCTCGCATTGATCGATGATTGGATGACCGAGAGCTCCCTCAAACTCAATGGATCCAAGACAGAACTCCTTCTCCTCCACGCAAACCCAAAGACAAAAGCTGAGACTTCATGGACACCACCCACCATCCTTGGGCAGTTGATCACCCCAAGCACCAAAGTCAAAAGTCTCGGAGTCATCTTTGATTCTGAAATGTCGATGGATGCACAAATAGGATCAGTAGTCAGCAGATCCCACCATCTCCTCTGACTGCTGCGTAGACTCATCCCCTTCATCCCAGAAGAAGACATAGCAGTAGTAGTTGGAACTATCATCAATTCCCGGCTCGACTACGCAAACGCCTTTCATTTTGAACTACCTAAATATCAGATATTGTGTCTACAAGTTGTCCAGAACATGGCAGCCAGACTGGTAACAGGGAAAAAACCCTGGGAATCCATCACTCCTTCACTGAGGACCCTTCATTGGCTAACCGTAAAGGATAGGGTCACATTCAAGACCCTCTGTCTTACCCACAAGTGCACACAAGAAAATGCTCCTCAATACTTGTGCGAGAAAATAAAGCATTACACCCCCAATCGCATTCTCCGATCAACTAACTAAAACCTCTTCCACATTCCCCAAGTCCCACTACAAATCAAAGGGAGAACGAAGATTTGCAGTCCAAGGACCACAGCTATGGAACGCTCTGCCCACAAACATCTGCATGGGAAAAAAACTTCGGGCCTTCCGGAAAAACGTAAGACTCATCTCTTCTGAAGGATAAGGATGGCACTGGATGGAAATAAGCGCCTTGAGGCAATTTAGTTTGCATTTGTAGCACTATATAAGTTATTCACTCACTCACTCACTCACAGTGAGGGAACACAGTTAACCCCTTGATCGTCCCCTAGTGTTAACCCCTTCCCTGCCAGTGACATTGATACAGTAATCAGTGCATTTTTATAGCACTAATCGCTGTATGATTGTCAATGCCCAAAAATGTGTCAAAATTGTCTGTTGTGTCCGCCACAATATCGCAGCCCTGATAAAAGAAGACCACAACCATTACTTGTAAGAACAATAATAATAATAAAAATGACATACCTGTAAATCTATCCCCTATTATGTAGACGCTATAACTTTTGAGGAAAAAAAAAAACAATATACGCTTATTGCAATTTTATTTTACCAAAAATATGTAGAAGAATACATATCAGCCTAAACTGAGGGCAAAAATTAGCTTTTTTTTTCTGTTCAAAATTTTTATTGGTAACACATCAAAGAATAACAAGGAGTGTTTATTGGTTTCACATGTCCAATACATTGTATGCAATAAACAGGGGTTACAAAAGGAGCATTATTGGTATCAGGGGTAGAAATTGTTTTAAGATGCCGTTGCTAGTAAAGGCCCCGGGGGGAGGGAGGGGTAAATATTTGACAATCATAAAGTAGGTGTAAACAATCCAAAAAGGTGGAAAAAAAACAGAAAAGAAAATGGGGGAGGAGGAGACGTACCAATACAACACATTATCAATGGTGTTCAGGAGAGTAAGGGGGAGGGGGTAAAGGGGGATGTGAGTAGAAAAGAAAAAAAGGAAGAAAAAGAGGGGAAAGAGCTGCGAGAAAAGGAGAGGTCAAGAGTGCCATACAGGCTTGTCACTTATATTGTGGGGAAGGAAGGAGGGTAATCAGGGCTCTTAGAGGGATTTGTTGAAATATGGAGGTAGAAATTGTTCCACCCAAGGTTGCCAATTTTTTTTTTACTTACAATACGTTTTTATTGTTGGCAATAACAAGCAACGGTACATCGCAAAACTAAAGTGAATGATAAATGATTAATGTGAAACATATGACGGTTTCAGAGACCTTGGCATAGCACATAATACATCTATCAAAACGAGGCCGGGCATCTTATCACTTCCTCAGGAGAATATCTTTTGAAAGTTGTAGTTATAGGGAAAGAAGAATAGTCTGAAATGAGAAAGAGAAAGAAAAGAAAGAGAAAGATATGAAAGAGGTTAGCCAGCCTCTTGTGATCCCTTCAGACCCCCCCCCACAATTCCTGTATTATCTCAAAATGCCTATTTAGGATGCCCAGGGTTCCCACGTTGCTTCAAACTAAGCAGCTGAGTCCTTCAGAGAACTGACCATTTTTTCCTGTGCCATCACCCAAGAAATGTTTCTTTTGGCTGCAGCTACTGAGACCATTGGTTGTTTCCAGGCTCATGCTATGGTAAGTTATGCTCCTAGAAGGATATCGAATATTAAATTCTGGGTAGCTTTGGTGATTTTAGGGACTGGGGCGTTAAGTAGTGCTATGGAGGGATCCTTGGGGATCTGGCATCCTGTAACCTTGTGTATCATGTGAAACATTCTGTTCCAGAATCCTCTGATTCTTGGACAGTCCCACCATATGTGTATTATGATTTTTGAAAGACTACAACCTTGAAAGCATTGAGACGAGGCGGGAAGGGAAACTTTTTGCCAGTCTGGTTGGAACCAAGTACCATCTAGTTAGCACTTTTAGATTGGCTTCAACCAGGGCAATGTTGTGCATACCTTTTGTAAGAATGGTGAAAGTTCCTATTCCACACCCCTGTGTCCCAGCTGTTCTGAAGCTCTTCCTCCCAGGCTTTTTTTTCTGGAGAGACAGTGACCTGAGGAGCCACAGATTAATTTTATGATTTTGACTTGGAAATTCCGCTGATGATCCTTATTTATCAGGATCGGGAGGGCCCTAAAGAGATAAATTAATTTGGGAAGTAGTGTCATTTTGACTGTGTTCACCCTGCCCAGCCAGGATAATTCATGGCGTGCACATTTCTTAAGATCCATTTCAATTTTTTTGCAGAGAGGGGGAAAATTTACCTTGTAAAGTATCTAAGTTTTTGAAGTAAGATCTATTCCCATATATCTATATGTCGAATCGCTCCATTCAAATTTAAAAATAACTTTTAATATTCTCAGCCTTCTGAAGTGGGATTGTCATGTTTAAAATCTGGGATTTGGATAGGTTGACCCTGAACCCGGAGGCTTTAGCAAAGTCATCCAGCAGTTAACAGATGTTTGGAAGAGAGGTAGTTGGGGACATGACGAATAACAGAAGGTCATCCGAAAAAAGGGCACATTTATGCGTCTGTGGACCGCATGTAACCCCTTGGATGTCTGGGTGGTTGTGTGTGGCTATCGCTAGGGTTTCTATGGCTATTGCAAAAATTAAGGGGGATAAGAGGCAACCCTGCCTGTTTCCTCTAGCTATTTTGATTGGTTCTGAGAGATAGCCTTGCAAGCGTACTTAGGCTTCCAGGAAGGAATAGCGTGCTGTCAATAGGCCTATGAAGTTCCGTCCGAAACCATATTGCTTTTATCATATAAAATAAATGTGGCCAGGAGACAGAGTCAAAGACCTTTTGGAGATCAATGGATAGAAGTAGTCCTTCCTGTCATCTCCCTTTATCCTATCCGGTCTGAAGAAGGGAAATTAGGTCAATAGCTCTCATAATTTGGTCTGGGCCCTGTCTCCCAGGTATAAAACCTACTTGGTCCTTATGCATATACAGACTTATAAACATTGCCAAGCGATCTGCTAGTATTTTGGTCAGGATGTTCATGTCATTATTTATCAGGGATATTGGTCTGTAGTTACCCACCTTCCCTTGGTCCTTATTTGGTTTGGGTATTACAGAGATAAATGCAGAGTTAATTTGTCTGTCTAAGGGCTCCCCTTTGGTTTTGGCATTAAAGAAGCACGCAAGGTGCGGGGCCAAAGTCTGGGCAAACGTCTTGTAGTAAGGTGTGGAGAAGCCATCTGGGCCCGGAGCCGAGCCCCGTTTAAGATTCTTAATGACCTGAAGGACTTCTTCCTCTGTTATTGGGGTCTTGTAACATCTCTGATGTTACCTATGCAGAACGAGCGCCGCTGTATCTCATCCAGCCAGCTGCGCTCCGTTCTGCAAGACGTCCGCGTCACTTCCTGTGCGCGGGCGTCTGCGTTCCACGCTGGAACGCGGAAGTGTGACCAGCGCTCCTTTCCGATTTCCCCGCGAAATCGCGGCTATTTAAATCCCCAGAGATGACGGCAGGGTGTTCCGTTATTTTGTCAGATACCTGCCGTCACCTGGGAACACCCTGCCTGCACCCTGAACCTCAGGATCTTCCACAGACCTCCTTGTCCCTGCTGCTTCCAACCCTTGAACAACAGAGACCTCTGATCACCTCAGCCTGACTTGTATTGGCCCTTACAGCCTCCACAGAGAGCCTCATTGCAACCAGGAACCTGCTCCACATGGACTACAACCCCCAGCAGAACCGCAAGTATCTTTGTTCCTGATACCAAATACCTGTCTGCATATTTACTGCTTACATTGTCGGCTGCAGTAGGTTCTGGTTACTTTGTGTCCCATCAGACTGTATTGGACTGTGCCTATATCTAAGTTAACTCTATCAATGTGAAGTAACATTATAGAATATCATACACCGAAGAAGGTATCATATAGTACTAACCAATTGCTTATCATCTTCATTCATTATTCTCACATGAGTGTTCCCTATAGTTTACGAGACTTCTCATTATTATCTCTACTCATTAGCTTATGAGTTAAATAAGCTAAACTTCATGTTGGTTTCGGTATGAGGATATGATGATTTAACCCCAAACTCTCTGACTACATAGAGAGTAGCTGGTGGTTAGACCTGACAAGCCTCTGCATCTGCGATCCAACACAAATAACTAGATCTACACCGCAGTGTCATTACATACCTTACAGGTCTCCATTTTGTCTTGTGGTGGTTGGCTAATGTCGGGATAGGGAAGGAATCTAAAAAGGACTTCATGTGGGCCTTGTTGTGATCATTCACCGCCTGTAAAATGTGTGGAATGTTGCCATTGTCCTTTGTGGGTTAAAAGTGTGCGACCCGCCTGATGTTCTAATTTTTGGTAAAGCCCGCAAATGTTGTTGTGGTGATAATTTAGTGGCCAGCATAAATCCCATTCTGTCCCTCTGGTGATAAAACATGGCTCCGCTTCATCTTATATTCTTTTCAGCTTTGGCAGTGAGAGACAGATTAAGGGAGAAGTGCGCCGCGTCTAGTTTAGCTATGGGGAAGCTATCCTCCAGAGTGTGCCCTATAAGTGACTCTGTGGAGGCTGGTGAGAGAGACTTTGTGTGGGGGTTACTCACTGCTGATGGTCCCGGAGGTCCCTGTAGGGGATCCTGGAATAGTGGCTGAGGGAATTCTTCCTCCATGTCAGCACACTATTGTGCCGTGGCCTCCATCTTTGACACAAGTGGATCCCATTCTGTGTGAGATCTATATTTGTGCCGGTTCCCGGGGTATCCCCGATGCTGCAGTATGGCCGTTGTCTGGGTTAATAGCCTCAGGCGATTCCGTGATGCGCCATTCGACTGGGATGATGAGGAGCTTCAGGCTTACGCGGCCATCTTGGAGCCTCCGTGCATACGCCCTCAGGTTGCCCCAAATTTTAAGGTGTTGGGAGATTCTATCTTGAATAGTGGCCTCCATTTTATCATGGATCATGACTTGAGTGAGTCTGTTTTTAACCTCCAGGACACATAGTACATGGGATTTCCAGGCTCTAGCTATTGTTTGTTTAGCTGCGGTCATGAGCTGTATAAGAAGACAAAGCCAATCTCTAGTACAGTCTAAGGTAACATGGTTCAGCAACACGAGGGACGGATCCGGGTCCAAAGGGACCTTGAGCAAAGTTGAAGGCATGGCTAAGATGGCTGTCTAAAATTGCTGTACAACCTGGCACGTCCACCTGGCCACAACCTCGGAAACACACAGGGGAATAGCCAGGTACAAAGTTAGAGATCCTTACCGGGACCAGATACCACCTCATTAGGACCTTGTAATTTGTTTTAAGTGCTATAATGTTTTTGAGAGGATGATTTAGTTGTGGCACATTTGTCATCCCTATCTTTTATATCCAGGTCAATCTCCAGGTCTTTGGACCACTGTTCTGCATATGATGGTATACTGGATGGTGGGAATGTGTGGATCAGAGTTGCATATTCCCTCATAAAGGGACAAGCTATCTATAGAATAATGAGTATGTATAATTGGTTGAATAAAGTGGGCAATTTGGAGGTACCTAAAACACTCCCTGGGTGGGTGTTGGGCTTGCTCTTGTAAAACAGGGAATGCTTTCAGGGTACTGCTGGTGACGAGATCATATATATGACCCAAACCAGCTGAAGTCCATATGTGGAATGAGATGGGGTCACTTAAAGCAGGGTAGACGTTTGGATGATTAATAAAAGAAAGTAGGGGGTATATGGGGACAGTTTAAAAGAACTCGTAACCTATCCCAGAGTTGGAGGGAGTGCAGGATCACAAGGTTAGTTAAGGGGCCTCGGTCAGACCTGTACATGTCAGATATGTCCGCCACAGTGTTGCAGTCCCGCTAAAAATCACTGATCACCGCCATTACTGGTAAAAATATAAAAAAAAATGCCATAAATCTATTCCCTATTTTGTAGATGCAATATATTTTGCGCAAAACTGATGAAGAAATGTGTTTTTTTTATATTTTTTAGGGATATTTATTATAGCGAAAAAAGTAAAAAAAAATCCTTTCAATATACTACAACTCCAGCGTTATCTGCTGTTACCTTAACTGCATCAGACTGCCATTGCCGGGGACAACCTAAGAGATCTTCCTTGCTGACACCCTACACTACGGAATCCCTTGCTGCTACACTCAAGCCCTGAATTAAGTGAATTAATATAATATTTCTAAAATATATATTTAATTATTGGCGCGAGATCCTTATCCTCACACTCAAGCCCTGCAAACGGATAAGTAGCAATTGTTTCACTTGAAGTGCTATAGAAAGATCTGCTGCATATATTGCTCCTAAAACAATTGCTGTTATTAACTTTGGCTTGTAGCTATTAACATACTACTTATGACTGACTGTTGTGTCTATGGCTGTTTGCTGAGGAACATCTTAAAGGAACATATACTCTCAAATTAGCTGAGCTTACGCAATTATTAGTTGCCTTCACAATTCCTATTTACTATGTGCTTGACATAAGTTCTTACTTGTTTATGGGCCAATGCCCTAAGTTACTGAACATGTTCGCCTCAACTTTTCTATGCTAAGGGTTGCTGGTATTTTATACCTGCTCCCTTAGTGACCTAATGCACTTCTCTATGCTAAAGTGATATGATGTAGAGAACCCCCAAACTCCTGTTCTCTGATTGGAGTGACACCTGGGGTCCCGTACTGATAATCACTTGCATTCAGATGTACATTTGGAATCTTCACATGTATCGTATACTTTTAAAGGCTAAGGTTTGGTCATTGTAATACGTCCAACCTTAGTAGCTCAATACATTCCCTTATGTGAGAGAGAGATGATGTAGAGAACCCCCAAACTCCTGTTCTCTGATTGGAGTGACACATGGGGTCCAATACTGAATTCTCACATAGGGAAGTGCATTGAAGTTCTTGCTAACATCAGTTGTGGTTCACTCCCGTTCACCAAAGCTGTTACAAAGCTGCAGCAATAATTTATAAAGCCAAAAAAAATGAAATTTTCCCTGCAAGCTTTCTTTATTTTGTGAGCATCGGCCTGGGGAGCTTGTCTGTATGATGAGGCCACAATATACTGCACTAAGAACAAAATTCGATTTTTTTTTGGATAAAGTCTGCTGTCTCTTCCACAGACTTTGGATAGAAGTAACAGGTGTGGAAAAATTAGGCTTTGGGTGTCGGTGGCACCTTCACATTGTAACCCTATAGAGCAGTATCAACCCTGTCCTCAGGGCCCACTAACAGGCCAGGTTTGCAAGATAACTGAAATATATTGCAGGTGATACCATTTGCTGGTCAGTGATTGCAGTATTCTAGACTGCATCTCTCCAAGGTAATACATAAAACCAGCCCTGTAAGTGGGTCCTGAGGACAGGGTTGATGATGACCACTGCTATAGAGTTACCCTGGATGAAAGCAAAAACTTCCACACCGTAATCATACAAAGGTACTCTTGATTAAAGCAAGAATTGGCCTTGCTGTCAAAAATTGCAATAATATGCACCTGTCAAACAGGTGCAGAAAATTGGTCTTTGAGTGTTCGTGGCACCTTCACACCATAACACTATAGAGGTGCTTTTGATGAAAGCAAGAATTACCCTTGCTGGCAAAATTTAAATGATATGCACCTGTCAAACAGCGGTGGAAAAATCTTTAGGCGTCATGACGCGTAAACACACGACCATTTTTTAATGGTCTATAAAAAACAACGTTTTTTTCAACCCGATTATTGTTAAGCCTGCCTTGCCTACACACAATCGTGAAAACAACACGTACAACGGCACTATAAAGGGGAAGTTCCATTCGGATCGCGCCACCCTTGGGGCTGCTTTTGCTGATTTTGTGTTAGTAAAGTTTGGTGAGAGACGATTCGCGCTTTTCAGTCTGCTACAGCGTGTTGAATGTGCTATCTCCATTATGAGCGCTAGTTTTACCAGAACGAGCGCTCCCGTCTCATAACTTGCTTCTGAGCATGCACGTTATTTTCACGTCATTAAAGCCTACCCACAACCATTTTTTACAACGTTAAAAATGACGCAAAAATTTAGAGCATGTTTAACCTCGCAAAAAATGCTCTGGAGCCCACATATTGTGAGAATACCCCAGAATACAATCCTTCTGGAATTTTTTTTATCTGATTAACAGGCTGGTGGGAAGTCAGATTCCAGGACCCCGAGGGTTGCCCTTCTTAATGCCCAGATACCAAAGATCTCCAAGACCACTCACAGGCTAATACACTTCATACTACTGGGAGCTAAACTAATGGTGGGTAAAGCTGGGAAACAACCGAAAATGTCACTATTGGCTGAAAAAAGGAAAATATCCTGAATAATGTCTCAGGAAAAGCTATCCAGCATATTACTAGACACAACCAATAAATGTGAGGCAACCTGGGAACCCTGGGCCCGATATGTAGGTACTCCCCTTGTTGCCAACATACCGCCAGAATAAAATATACTCAGCACCTACTGTGATGCTTTCTTTTTCTTTTCTCCTCTTTCTCGTCTTTCATTCTGAGCTTCTATCCTTATCTTCCTTCCCATCCCTTTCTATTTAGTTCCCCTAACAATAAGAAGTTTAAGGTTTTAATTTTATTTAGTACGTACCCCAGTGTTATACCCGTTTTTGACAGAGGATTTAGGTCCGCAGGCAGGGGTTAGAGATTCCCCTTCTAGCACAGATTGTTCCCATTCGAGGTGCTGGAAGATGTGGGATCCTTCTCCCACTAGTATTGTTTTTATCGCTACAATCCGTTGTTTGGTATACACTGGTGGACCAGAATGGAACAAGGGTAACAGAAGCTAACAATGCTTTACCTGAAGGTGCGCTGTGCATTTATCACACTTCACACTTTGTATCTACTATTATTTACATACGTATGACTTCTGCTTTTCAAAATATTATTATTTTTAAATAAAAACAAAAAATTCCTTTAACTATAGCGCCTGGGGGGTTCCTTTATTCTTCCTGTAAAGTGCCATATCTTTAGCATGTATAGAACATGCTGCAGCAAAAATTAAACTTTTAAAGAAAAAAGTCAAATCACATTTAAATTGCAATTGCTGTCACCCGACTAAAAAAGTAAAGAAAAAATGGTGTGAGTTCCCCCACAAAATCCACACCAGACCCTTATGCAGCAGCCTGGCAGGTCAGGAAAGGGGGGAGAAGAGCAAGTCCCACCCCCACTCCTGAACCATATCAGGCCACATGCCTTCAACATGATAGGGTGCTTTGATGTTTATGTTGATGGGGACAAGACTCTTCCAGGCGGGAACATTGGCTGTTTGCCCCATTCAGGAGACACATGAATTTGCAGGGTGTTCGGTGGATGTTTGCCCCGCTAAACACCATGCAACATGCTGCACAGTGCACTCTGCTCCCTGATTGGGAAAAGCTTTACCCATTCACCCAAAAAGTGTCAAAAAGTTATAAAAACACAGATACAGTTTTTGACAATTCCTTTATTTAAAAAAATAAAATAAAATAAAATAAGTGTCCCCCGATGTAAATCTATCATCAATCACGAGTCCACCGCACCTTATATAGGTGAGGGCGGGGCCACCTGTTGACATCACTAGGTGTCACTTCCCCTTGTGACTTCACAGACCAGCCAAGGGTTGTGGAATCTAAAAGCTCCCTATGTGAATCAGTTCAATGCACTAAAACCACTCAGATGTCTCTTAAATCACCTCCGAAGTTGGACTGAATTAGCACAATTTCAAACCCGCATTCAGTTTGAACCTAGGCTGAGTGCTATTTTGGGAAGTGGCCAGGCCAGTTGAGTTGTTGGGCTTCAGTAAGCTAGTTAAGCTCTTCAGTACTCTCTGTGCCCTTTGGAATAGAACATGTAATGTACCTTAGGAATGAGCCTGACGTACAGAGGGAGACCTCCCGTACAACCCCGGCTTGGAGACCTCTGGAGTGAGGACAGTGGTGGTAAGAGCACGGTGAGGTAAGGGTGACTGTTTGGTTCTCTTAGCCTGGAGTAGTGGAGCCGAATGGAAGCTGGAACAGCTGGTGCAGGGAGCTGCGGGATGCAGGTCAGCAGGTGCAGGTTTGCAGAGCAGTGGATGCAGGTCAGCAGATTTGCAGGGTGGCGGATGCAGGTCAGCAGGTGCCGTTTTGCAGAGCAGTGGATGCAGGTCAGCAGGTGCAGGTTTTCAGAGCAGCGGATGCAGGTCAGCAGGTGCAGGTTTGCAGAGCAGCGGATACAGGTCAGCAGGTGCAGGTTTGCAGAGCAGGGGATGCACGTCAGCAGACAGAAGCGGAGTCAGACAATCCGGGGTCATACACATCAAGGCAAACAGCATAAGCGGCAGGCAGAGAGTAGTCAGAGTCCAGGCTGGGTCTTGGCAACAGTCAATCAGATAGGTAACTGAGCAGGGTCAATCAAGCCAAGGTCAGGACTGAAGACAGGAAGCAAGGTCAGGAAGCCGGGTCAAACACAGGAACAGGATACAGGCACAGAATCAGGAACACAGGGAACAGAAGCAGATCAAACCGCAAGGAGCAACACCCCTGGAGTGTCTTTTATAAGCCATTGGGCGCCAAAGCTCATCTAACGCATGCGCACATTCGTGCGTAAAGTCCGTGACTGGCGCATGCGCATAGTTGCACTTCTCCTGAAGTGGACAGTACGTCCTTGACAGAACCAAAGCTTCTATTGAGCACACAGGACCACTTTGAACTTATGCCTCTTCAACACTGATGTAAAAATATATAAACTGACTGGAACATATGAACCATAGTCCGTGATGAGAGGCTTTATCAAAAGAGTGTGTTAGAGCCCCAACCTGTTGCGTTTATGCCTCTGCAACATTGATGCACTGCTTTGTGAGTTAATTTGCAGAGACATAAATAAACTGACCTGAATAATGAGCCACAATCAGCAATGAGAGGCTTCATTTTAAGAGTGTGTTAAGCCTCATACACACAATTGGATTTTCCGACGAGAATTGTGTGATGACAGCCTGTTGTCGGCAAATCCAACCGTTTGTATGCTACATAGGACAATTGTCAGATTTTCACGGACAAATGTTGGATAGCATGCTTTAAAATGTTCCGCCAACAGTTGTGTGTTGGTGGATTTTCCAATCGTGTGTACACAAGTCCGTCAGACAAAAGTCCAAAGTACAAACACAACATTAGGAGAAGGTGCCCAAAGGGTGGCACTAAAGAGCTGAAAAAACACATTGTTTTGTGTTTGTTGGCCAACAATTCTTTGCCGTTTGTATGCAAGACAAGTTCCTGGCCAAGCCGTTTGGACAAAAGTCCTACGCCCTGTCCGCTGAAAGTCCGATCGTGTGTATGAGGCTTTCGAGCCCCAGCCTCCACTTATAAGTATTAAACACATACAGTTTCTATTGGATAATGCCCCCTTTTTTGAAGATGTAACTCTAACAAAATTTAGGCTCTATAACCCTGTGTGTTTATTCGGTGCATGGGTATGTGCACCATTGTTTATTTTTTTAATGTTGGGCTGCAACAGTGAAGGTTGATATTTTTGACATATTAAGCTTTTTAGTTTATGTATATTTGATCCTCTTTAAAATTTATATTTTTGTTCTAATTTAATTCTTAAGATATTAAATGTTCGCTCCTCTGGGAAATCTAAAGTTACCCTTGTAGTGTATGCAAATTTTTGTCTTGCATACTATTAAAAAACAGTTTTACTTACTATAACATCCAGTGATCACCTCATCTATTCAACATTGTGGGTTTTTGGTGTACCCTTGGCGCCCTCACTTACAATGCAGGACTGATGATCCTGCATTACATATGGTGACATCGAAGTGAGGGAGGAACACAGTAATCGGAGGGAGGAACACAGTAAGAAAAACAAATTTGGTTGCACCTTGAGACAAAAGCAAGCATTTAACCTTTGCAAGGCAAAGTAGTTCCACTGTAAGGATAACTTTAGATTTTCCCCAGAGTTAAAGATTTGAATGTATGTCACTATAGTAGTTTAGCCCTAAAGCACGAATGTGTCTATATTTGTTTTTAATGACTTTACATACCGTACATATACCTGTTCCAGATATGACCTTTTGTTTAAGAGGGTTGAGGAGTTTATTTTTGGCTAACCTTTGTAATTGACTTATACTGTATAGTATAATGGTTATACCTGTTTTACTAGATGTAAAATTATCAATTCATACTGAAATAAATGCACGCCCAGGAATCATAATAAAAATACAATGGATTGTAATAAAAAAAAAAAAAAAGGAAGATTGTCAGCCCAATATTGTCAACCCCTCCTATCTATGCTAATATTCTTTTCAGTACATACTGTAAATGCAAACCCATTTGAACTTTCTTGCAATTCAGCTGAATAACACAATGGAAGAATGAGTCTCTTAACAAGATTGAATTTGCTGTTGTGCATGTTACAAGCTGAACAAACATAGATTTGGAAAGTTTCCGCTCATTCGCGCATTTCTTTTTAAAACAAATATCAGTTTTAATATAAATGGAAATGAGACTGACATTAGTATGAACATAAATCTTGATCTTTTGTAACCTAATAATAAAAGCCATACTGTTTTAGCGTATAGGTAAATGGGGATTTTATCATCTTCTTGAACTATGATTTCCTGCAAAGCATTCCCTTTCTAATAAGGTTGCACATTAAAATTAACCCTTCTTGCACCCTCTTATTGTAGACACAGAAACTATATACAATTATTATATACTGTATACTGAAGATATCAGGCTTTTTCAGCTTTACACCAATTAAAGTAGCAAGTGCTTGCAGTAGACACATGAACAAAGATGTTACTGAATAACCCCTGTGCACAGCATGCAACATGCAATATAAGCTTTCAAACTGACAGTCTTCCCTGTTCCTTCTCTCTGTAAAATAATAATTCTGAGGAAAAAAAGCAAAACATTAAAGACAACATTTGTCTCACTAGACAGATAAGCCAAGCTATCTAATGAATTGGTAAGCTTTGCAGTCCTTTCATAAAGAACAAGAGTAGCACCCAGGGCTCAAGTCCTGCAGGAACGCGTGGGAACCTGCACTTTTTTCACAGCAGGAACGCAGTTCCCTTTGCAGGACTAGAGCAGCTGAGCCGCCCGAGCCAATCGTTCACTAAGCGGTGATGCCCAGCTCGAGTCACTGTCAGGGGCAGGCGAATCTTAGTAATCCTTTATGTTACTGGCCGCTTTCTGTATATGGATTCATCGGGTAGTGTGCGGGTATTCCGTCACTTCCTTAATGCCGCAATGTCTCCTGGGAGCTTTTTTCATTGTTCCCAGGAGAAATTGCAGAGGTCTGCCACGAGTTATCGCAGGTTTTAGAAAGAACTTGCTTAAAAAAAAAAACATGCGGTTTAGTAATTATGCATATGAGCGTAAAATTATTTTTTTTGGTGGGGGAGTGGATCTTGGGTGGGAGTTCCCACAGTTTTTTCCCCAGGACTTGACCCCTGGTAGCACCTATACCAGTGGAAATTAAATATAGGTTCCAGGTGCTGAGAAATGTATTCTACTTTACTGACGTTGTCCTGTTACAGGCTAAAATATGGCAGTTATTACAAACCACTCCAACCATCCTGGATTCTGCAAGACTGTTGTGTGAAGCCTTGTACACACACTTGGTTTGCTAGGCAAGAACCAGCAAGAAAACTGCTGGCAGAGCTTTCTTGTCGAGTATACTGAGAATGTGTATGAGGCTTTCAGGTTCTCGTCAATAAACTGCCCAGAGTGGTGAGATTCTGAGCAGTTTTCTTGCCGAGAAACCTGAAAGTGTGTATACTTACCTGTCGCCGTGGAAACCTGCGCATACTCGAAATGACTTTGACTCATGCATTGTAGCTTCCTAGGCATAGGTAGGGTGCAGCAAGATGGCGGCGACGGCATTAAATGTGACAAGCGCATGCTTGTCGTAGGTGATGACGTCACTGTGTTCTTTCCTTTCAAGAGAACCGCGGTTCTTTTGAAACGATAGTCTGTACACTTGGGCGGCAAGAGATTCTTGCCAAGAATCTCGCCAGGGAAAACAACGTTTTTTTCCTGACAAGATTCTTGCCCGTGTGTACAGGGCTTGAGTTATGGCCTGGATTCCAGGGTTCTTTGGATTCAGGCCATAAACACTTGTTGCAGAATGTGATTCCATATCTATAACAAAGCACTGCTAGGTGGACTGATCTCCTACCTGTCAGTAGCTCTAAAGTCCTTGCAATTATGTCACTGCACAGGCAGCAGTGCAGGACAAATAAAGCATGAAAACAATTGTCAGGATCACTAATGTTTTGAATGGGGAAGAGGGGGAGAGTTATATGACCACTAATTTAATACTGTAGGATAAGGTGACCAGACTTTAAAAATTAAATATGAGGACAAATTATTATTTTTTGGTTCACTAGTAATGGCGGCAATCGGTGACTCGCCCGTCTCGGCCGCCACCCGCCTCGCAGCCTGTCAAGTCTTACTCTCTGGGCCCCGACTGGGTGGGGAGCGGAGGAAGAACACTCCACCAGGGAAGGTAAAAAGGAAGATAATCAGGCAGGTGGCTGGCTGAGACATGAGCAAAGGCAGAAGAACATGCGAGCGGAGCTGAATGGGCATGCACCCAAAACTGAAGAAATATTCCCTCCACTCTGACCAGCACATGATCATCAGAAAGAGGCACAGGTAATGGAAAAAAATACACCCCTAAGCTAGTAGGTGCGGCGGAGCGAGGGTGTGTAATTTAGAATTTTGTTTTTTTTGTCTTTGAAATTACCCCACCCCCTGTTCAAATCCAATCCGGAAACCGAGGATGTCTGGTCACCCTACTTTAGGAGAGTTTGTGATGCATAATCCTTCACGAAGAGAGGGGGGAATTTATTTTGCAACTAATGCTTGTGGGGAAAAATACGAGAACATATTGTGATCCCTAATGATTTGGGTGTGGGGAGAAGGGAAAATATATAAGTGGAAGTAAACTTTCATGGATTGTTTGTACCTATAAGTAAGCCTATAATAAGACTTACCTATAGGTACTGTAGGAGGTGTTTACTGTATATGCCGCCAATGAAGCCACCAGTGCCGTTTTATCAAAGCCCTATGCCGTGACCGGCAGCTCCTGTGCGCATTCACGGGAATGACATTACGCGGCTCTGGCCAGTCACACAGCCGGACCTGAAAGGAAGACAGGCAAAGATGGATGCAGCCTGCAGCAGTGACAATGGGGGCTTTGTTTTCAGATACGTTTTACATAATGTGCATGCAATGCATACTAGCACATTATGCCTTTACTTTGCAGGTCAGGAAATATAAAACAAAAAGAGGCAGCATTTACTTCCACTATAAGACCACTAATGCACAAGTAATCCTGTGACCAGAAATTCTTTAGGGAGAAGAAAGGAAAATCCTGGGGGGATATCTAGTTGCCACTTAAAGGGGTTGTAAACATTTTTTTTCATAATAACCATCCTTTAGCTGCAGACATTCCTCTATTCACTTCCTCATTGTTCGTTTTTGCTCAGAAGTGCTCTATTTCTTCTCTGTTCTGTTCACTTCCTGCTTGTCTGATTGTTGCTCGCCCCCTCCTGGGAACTACATCTGTGCGGCAGGACACTCTCTACTTGTTAGAGACTTCAAGGAGGTGTGAATTACTGGGCGTGCCGCAATGCATACTGGGTAATGTAGTTCTTACATAAACGAGCGCCGCAAACCAGGAAGTGAATGAGAGAACAGAAACTAAAATGCCGGAGGTGATATAGATGAAGGAATTTAATAGGTATTTACTTGTTTTTTTAACAGAATCATTACACTATTCTGTCTGTCTACCTTGCAGACATTAATTTTAGGCAATTTTTTTTTCCTTTACAACTCCTTTAATACTAATTCCTTTTTACGAGGAACTCTGACCACTGCACTCTACAGCTGTATATACTATGATGTATCAACAGTCAAATGAGAGCTGCATATGAATGCAGTGTTTACTGCAGATAGGTTCTGACTTTATTTACCCATACCCTTTAATTCATGTTCAATACTCAATGTAGCAATGTAGCAATGCCTGTACTTTTTCCTATAGTACACTGTGTGTTATACATGTAATGGTTCACGGCATGTCCCTCTTTCTGGTATGTGGTACTTTTCTTCACTTTGTAAATTGTAAGAGAACCATTGTTCCAAGCTTGCCGGCTGCAAATTGTTTGGTGCCAGTTTTTTGCTCCATGGGGATGCACTGTCAAAGAAGAAAGGTCACACACTGATGATTTCACTGGGCTCAAAAAGTTTTATTCAAACAATGTAATTCTTCCCCACCTGCAGACGACCCCTCTGACGTGTTTTAACATTATGAGTTTAATAAAGATAGGGAGGCTCTAAAGGAGGGGTGCTTAATGTCATTTCATATTGGCTAAAAGTTGTTTACCTTAATGAATTCTCTGCATTAAAGTAAAAAGCTTTTAGATGCCCCCCCCAACATCTCTAAATACTTATATGAGCCTGGTCTTGGTCCAGCAATGTGCACAAAAGCTGCTGCTCTCTCTCTTTCTCCCTCCTCACTTTTTGAGAGCATCAGCCGTTAACTCCCACTGCTGTCAATCAAATCCAGTGACAAGGAAGCGGGGGAAGGGCTGAGCCACACTATGTGTGTCAATAGACATACACAGTGTGGCTCGGCTGGAGGGTACTCGAAAAGGGAGCCAATAGCGCTGTTGGGGGACCTGAGAAGAGGAGAATAGGGGCTGTTCTTTGCAAAATCATTGCACAGAGCAGGTAAGTATGACATGTTTGTTAGTTTATACATAAAAAAACTGAACCTTTAAATAATCTTTAAATGATAAAGTAAGACAGTTGGATAAACTGGATAAACTAAAACAGACAGGGGCAGTCTCGAGGTGGGGACTAATTTAATTGTTTGCATGGCTTTGTATGACTTGTGTGTGGCCTTTCTTCTTTGCCACTGCTCTTCATTTTGCTTGAATCCCTGCCATTTCAAACAACTAACCATACCATGAAAGTCGGTCACATACCTCCACTGGCCATAAATGCATTACTTTTATTTCTTGTCTTGTTCTCATGTAAATAAACACTTACATATCCTTGCATACACACGGTCACACAAATGTTGTAGGAAATTCCGAACGTCAAGAACGCAGTAACTCCGAGCATGCGTAGGATTTTTGTGCGTCAGAATTGCTCACAGATGATTGTCATTTCCGACAAGAACTTTTCCCATCTGAAAATTTGAGAAACAGCTCTCAAATTTTTGCTGGTGCCTACACACAGATGGAATTTCCGACCAAAAGCTCACATCAAACTTTTCTTGTTGGAAATTGCGATCGTGTGTACGTGGCATTAGAATGATTTTTAACTCACAGAGTTTGTACACAAAACACCTGTCTTACATCAGTTGACAAAGAATTATGAAAGAAACATTTTTCATGCTATTCTTCAAAGAGACATGCTGCAATTCTAAGCGGAGTACATTTTTAACATCACAGCCTTTCATGTTTTGACTTTAGTCTTTTCATAGATCAACAGATCCATCATTGATGGCGGGACAGTAAAAATTATGCCAGATTTCAGCCTGAGACACAAGAGGAACAATTGTTGAGAGATTTTCAGCGTGCATTAAAATATCCACAAATAACAATGATCAATCATGCTCATTATCTCTGCACATGGAACTGGACTTACTGTAGCAACTGTTGCAAGTAATGCTACCAGTAAAAGCAACATGTGCATGATGGTCCTTAACCACTTACCCCCCGGAGCATATTGCTGGTCAAAGAGCTTTACTTGAACCCACCGCCGCTCCCCTGACAAGTAGATGACCTCCCTCCATGATTACAAGGAATGCGAGGAGATGCAGAGAAGCCCAAATGTTGCGGAAGCTTTATGGTTTCTTCCCGCTGCTGTTGCTGAGACCACAACAAATGGCGGCAACAGCCACTGCACACAGTAGGCCGGAGCCACCTATGCAGTAATTGCTGCTAGTCAGCATGGTCAAGGACAGGCCAGGCCCCCCTACCCACTGTGATCTTCTGGAACTGGCTCCTCCACTCCCTCCACCTACAGCCCTGTGAAGTCCAGACCATACAGAGAATCGTAAGAAAGCCCTCCTCTCCGGGATGATATGGAGGTGTGCTGACCCATCTGCCTCCTCACACTTCCCAGATCCCATAGCCACTTTTCTCACATCAGGCCAGCATGTGTCCAACTCTACCCTCAAAGAAATGCTTCTGTCCCTCCTAGCATCACTACAGATAGATATACTATTTAGAATTCATGGTTTTAAAGATGACCTGGAGGCTGTAGGAGAAAGGGTAAGTCAGACTGAGGATAAAATGGGCAAATACACTGATTACTTCAACACTCTAGTGGACACCCATGCAGTTCATGACAATGATCTTCAATGGCTTCAGGCAAAAGTAGCCAACCAGCCAATCTGGAGGACAGGTCTCGCCGTAATAATATAAAGATTTGTGGCATTCCATAATCGGTGCAGTTGACTAAGCTTGCTCATTATGTGCAAGATCTATTTAAATCTAGGTGTCCCTCTTCGATGCCAGAAGATCTCACCATTGACAGAATCCACTACATGCCCCCAAACCTTTATACCTGCATCAAGACTGGGATGCCATTAAAGTTCATGTACATGTAAATGCAGGCATCACAATGATTTTGGTAATATAGTGTATATGCTTCGAATACCCACTAGCTCAGTCTTCTTTGTTAACTTCTCCACACAATAGCAGCTGTCAAGCCATTCCACCTCCTGATATGAGGAGACTTCAACCTTACAGTGGATCTATCCATGGGCTCTTCCTCTACCTAAAGCAGATATGCTCCTTCCCTTCTTTCCCTACTCTTCTCTGAAGATCTCTTGATATTTGGTGCTGCCACCATGCAGCTGAGAGGGACTACACCTTACTTTTCTCCCAGGCATAATACTTATAATTGCATAGACATGTTTGTGGTTGACTAATGTCTACTCCAACAGGCCTCCTCCTTCTTCATATCTGATATTACCTGTTCTGACCATGCTGCTATCTCTCTTTAGGTGGAGGAAAGGGACTCCTGTCAGAATTTACTGACATACTCTGCATCTCCGGGACTTCTTTAACGCTAATACCCCCTCTGCTGATGATGCCTTCCGTGTATGGAATGCCCATAAGGCATAAATGAGTGGCTTAATTATTTAAGTCTGTGCTTGAACTAAGAAATTATTTAATACTAAGTAGACATGTGCAATTTGTTTAAGTCTGAATCCAAATTTGGACATATTTTTGGTTATTCAGAGATACCGATGTATCTGAATGACAATAGCAATGCATTTTGTTGAAATTTATTTAGTTTCATTTCATTTATCAATGTTCTAATGAGTTCCAAATATTCAGAAAAATTTGAATTAGTACCAATCGAAAAATGAGCGATCAATCCAAATTCTGTGTGAAGAATAACTGGTTGTTAAGGAACAGGCCCGGAAACCAGTTTCCATTTCCTTAACGACCAATGATTCATCAGCTGTCAGAGAGGAAACCCACTGACAGCTGAATGTAAACCAAATTGTCAGCAATTAAAAATTCTGAAACTAAAAACAGCACAAGGCCCCCCCACCAGCCATACTAGGCCCATCAAGTCTGGAAATTTTATCTCAGACACCTGCTCTTATCCTACCCTCCCCCTAAATTGTGCTTACCAGCTCCAGTGAGGCAGTGCTACATCTTGTATATACCAAAAAAGATGCACAATTATCAAAAAACGTGTGATCAAACAAAATGGAATAATCATATAACATCCAATGTGTCAGGACCTGTATTTGAACCTGGAACCTCAGCTGTGTCTGGCAGTGAACCTTCTCACTGAGCTATCTGGGATGCTGGACAGCTCCCTGTCTGATCTGCTGGACAAACCCATCTGATCCATTGAACATTCCTGCCTTGTGTCTTGATTGTCTTGAACCTTGAACCCCTTGCTCCTCCCACCAACTTCCTGATATAGGCCATGTCTCAGCACAATATTCTGGCAAGGAGGAAGTGCAATCTCCAGCCTGTATCTCGCTCCTGTCTTTCCTGCTGCCGTTCATATTTGCTACTGCTCGTTATCGACCCTTGGCTTGTTATCGACTACGCTTCTGCCTGATCCCAACCTACAAATACTCATTACCGACCTTTTGGCTTGTTTACCGACCACGCTTCTGTTTCATCCTTACCTGCTTATCTGCTATTGTACCCCAGCTTTCTCACCTCCTGGTGGGGCAATCCTGAGGACCGCGACCTGGCGCTAACACGCAGCAAAATCCATCTTCACCTTCAGAAGCTCTGGTGAACACCGGTTAGCGCTTAGATTCCGCACCTCAGGTGACCCCGTGTCATCAGCCAGGGTGACCTGCTCTGCTGCTATAGCTACTGGCCTCTGAGCCTGACCCCAGACCGTGACACAATGATTAACCTGGTGAACAAAAATTCATAAATAAGGGGAATTACCCAAAAAATCTAATACATGTAACTGATGTGATTAAAGTAATAAATAAATATACAAATTAAAGTGATGGCTGGATATATTAATACAAATTTGAAAATGTATTAAAAAATGTATGTCATGAGCACAGTTAATAACTGGATGAAATAGTGGTCTTAACTTGATGAAAGATGCTCAAAGTTCATAAATTAACATATGCACATGAGATAATACTAAAGGGCCAGATTCACAAAGGATTCACTCTCAGAGTATCTATGCGACTGATTCATAGAATCAGTTACGCATAGATATCCCTAAGATCCGACAGGTGTAATTGTTTTACACTGTCGGATCTTAGGATGCAGTACCGCGGCCGCCGCTGGGGGGAGTTTGCGTCGTAAACCAGCGTCGGGTATGCAAATTAGGAGTTACGGCGATCCACGATGGACTTTCGCGTTCGCTACGTCGCCGCTAGTCTAGTTTCCCATTGCAAAGTTAGTCGTTTTTGGTGCCTTAACTTTACACAGCAATCGTATTGCTGTATAAAGTATGGCCGTCGTTCCCGCCCGGGAATACGGAATTACGCTACGCGCGTCGCCGTTCGAAAAAATTACGTCACTTCGCGCAAAGCACGGCGGGAGTTACGAAACTGAGCATGCGCAGTAGGTCCGGCGCGGGAGCGCGCCTAATTTAAATGGCACACGCCCATTCAAATTACGCGGGCTTACGCCGGAGGCCGCCGGCGTAGTTTTCATCGCAAGTGCTTTGTGAATCAGGCACTTGCGATGAAATCTTGCGGCGGTGTAACGTATCTACGATACGTTACGTCGCCACACTTCTACCTGAATCTGGCCCAAAAAGTCCAAACACATATGTAACAAATAGCAGCAATCAGATAACTCAGAAGTCCCAGGAGTAAAGGAACAAAGCCGACTTAGGGGATCCTGCAGATTCTATGGTGATCTCAAACTCAACTTGCACCCGAAATAAAGGATCAAGTGTAGCCCATTAATCTTTACGAAGGGAGAAAAAAAGCAGCCAGATGGCCTCTTACTGGACAGGATGGACTCCTAATTATGGGAGTCAGGCTCGCCTGGTTAGCTGAAGAAATCAGCTGTGGGATTCTGCTCTTCGTTCAGCAGCACACACACCTCTGTGTGTTTCTCCCTGGGTACAAGTGCTATTCCACAGATACACAGCAGCAGTTTTTCCTTCGATCAGCTCTTCCCACACTGCTTTAAGGTATTTGACAGACTCAATAAAATGGTTCATAGATGGTCAGCTCAAAGATTCCATTAGGTTCAGGAAATGCAGTTAAAGAGAGAAAAGAGGAAAACTTCATGTGCGGTAAATTCCTTTGATGCTTTATTTTAAAAATAGAACTTCTTTCAAGCACACATAAAAAAAAGGAACGTATAAAAACACACAGCTACAAGTGTTTCACATTTTCTGCTGGTGCGTAGTGACGTCACAGACCTCTCTCCTACGATGAAGCATCGACTGGGAATGGAGATGGCCGAAACGTCAGCCACCACGTAATTTATGCACAGAAGGATTGGCACCGGAAGGTCGGAATTGTTCAGCTCCCCTCTCTGTGTCACACACATTATACAATAATAGACATGTGCGGTCCCGTTCGTAACAAATGGATTTTCGTACGAATTTGTTAGTATTCGTACACTCGTATCAATTCGAACATCCGAAAAGCTGAAAGAACCAAAATACGAAAATTACGGAATTACGAATAAGCAAAATAACGAACAAGCGAAAATACAAACATATGATTTGACAATCTTGCTAAAATACGAAACACAGAAAAAGCAAAAGAACGAAAATTACATCTATAACAAACGATTTGCATTCCGTATTTTAAATCCTTTGTCTGTTCGTACTTTCATTCGTATGTTCATTTGTGTGTTTTATAAATCCGTTTCTTTGTCTGTTTGTAAATTTGTGTTCTTGTATCGTTCTTTCGAATGGGCACTGGGCAGTGTAGTTAGTGAGTGATTACTTAATATCTTAGCCAATCAGCTTATCTCTTTTGTGCTGAGTCACATTGTACAGTGTAAAGCCTCTTACACACGATCGGACTTCAAACAAACTTTTCCGTGGATTTTTGTCTGAAGGTAGTTGGCCAGACTTTTGAAACCGAAAAAGTTTGTCCGATAGAGCGTACACACGGTCGGATTTTTGGGAAAACGCTAATTTTGACGTTTGTTGGCAAAAAGTCAGACCGTGTGTACGGGGCTTAAGAGAAAGTATATCTTAATATAGATTAGCCGCATTTTGCTATGTATTTACAAAAGTACAAAATTACGAATCCATTAAACAAAAATTATTATCTAACATGAATCAAGTCAGTCCTGCCTACTTAAGCCTTCCAGTTCACTTGCTCTCTGCCTTCACCTTGGTCAACATCACAGAAACTATCTCCTGCTTTCCTGTTGAAGACTTTGCTCGGGTGACATCTCTTCTGGCTTCTGATCCTGCTTGCTGTTCTACTACGTTCTTCTCTGGCTCTATAACATTTGGCTCAGCTGACTATTCAATCTTGTTCCTGAACTCTGGCTATGTTTTGACTACGCTTACTCTGTTTACCTTTTTATTATTATTATTAACCACTTAAGGACCCCTTCACGCGGATATACGTCGGCAGAATGGCACGGCTGTACGTGATTCTTTAAGCCCAGCCGTGGGGTCGTGAGCGTGCCGGTCCGAGGGTCCGTGACCGCGCCCGCGGGACCCGCAGACACTTTCGCTGCTGGTGTCCCGCGATTGGTCACCGGAGCTGAAGAACGGGGAGAGGTGTGTGTAAACACACCTTCCCTG
This sequence comes from Rana temporaria, assembly GCF_905171775.1. Classification (NCBI taxonomy): domain Eukaryota; kingdom Metazoa; phylum Chordata; class Amphibia; order Anura; family Ranidae; genus Rana; species Rana temporaria. The sequence goes on from NC_053497.1 coordinate 93,250,634, forward strand.
TTCTTCATTGTGGCAGTGTCATTGATCGTCTCTTCCCTGATCCAGCCCCACCCCCCTACAGTTAGAAACACATATGAGGTCACACTTAACCCCTACAGCCCCCCTAGTGGTTAACTCCTAAACTGCAATTGTCATTTTCAAAGTAAACAGTGCATTTTTAAAGCACTTTTTGCTGTGAAAATGACAATGGTCCCAAAAATGTGTCAAAAGTGTCCAATGTGTCCGCCATAATGTCGCAGTCACGAAAAAATCGCTGATCGTGGCCATTAGTAGTAAAAAAAAATATTAATAAAAATGCAATAAAACTATCCCGGATTTTGTAAACGTTATAAATTTTGCGCAATAAAATCAATAAATGCTTGCGATTTTTTTACCAAAAATAGGTAGAAGAATACAAATTGGCCTAAACTAAGGAAAAAATATATTTTTTGATATTTTTGGGGGATATTTATTATAGCAAAAAGTAAAAAATATTGAATTTTTTTCAAAATTGTCACACTATTTTTGTCTATAGCGCAAAAAATAAAAACCGCAGAGGTGATCAAATTACACCAAAAACCGAATCACAAAAAGGGTCAAGGTCCTTAACCTGCATAATGGTCTGGGTCTTAAGTGGTTAAACAAGTGTGATTTAACTGTACTTCTTTCTCGGTCTGATTTATGGTTTCTGACAGTAGGCGAAGGCCATGAATTCAGAAGATGCAGTCAATTCACTTGTTGGTAATATTTTTTCCAGATTGGATGACCTAGATGACCGCATGGATCAGTTTGCCATGGCGTTACAGACGCTCGTGAGTCGCACGGCTCGTCTGGAATCTCCCACTATGGCTGCTACGGTAGAACCTGTGTTGCAGGCCGACCCTGCTGTTACCCCAGTCCCTGTGCAGGCACCTGAGGCATGTCTGGTTCTGCTCCACTTCCCCATCAATTTTGGGGTGATCCAGTTCATTGCAGAGGGCTTCTCAACCAGGTTACTTTGAGATGCTGCACCAGGCGTTTTCCATGGACAGAAGCAAAGTAGGTTTTGTGATATCTTTGCTTTCTGAGAGGGCCTTGGCCTGGGCAAACCCTCTATGGGAGATGCAAAAACCTGTGGTCCTGAGTTACCCAGAATTTGTGGCTTCCTTCAAAAGGGTATTTGATGTTCATGCATGCTCCGCTTCTGCTGCCAAGAGCCTCATATCCATCAAACAGAGTACGAAAACTGTTGCCAATTACACCATTGAATTCTGTACTCTGGCAGAAGAGGTCGCTTGGAGCAATGAGGCCCTCTTGGCTGCTTTTTCTCATGGTCTCTCAGATAATATCAAGGATGAGATAGCAGCCCGAGATATACCCACTGAGCTGGAGAAGTTGATCACATTTGCCATCCTTATTGACTCCAGACTCAGAGAAAGACATTCTTGTAAGGAGCGCTTGCATAAGCCTCGTGTACATTTGTCTCCAAGCTTTGCAGTCCCACCCTTACCTCCCTTCAGGGCCGCCATCAGGGGGGTACAGGCAGTACACCTGTAAGGGGCCCGGATGGCAACCCCCTTAAAAAAAAAAAAAACTTTTTTTTTCCATATATATATATATATATATATATTTAATATTATTAAAGGGCCCAGAGGTCCCCAGGGCCACGGAAGGCAACCCCCCTTTTTTAATAAAATTTTTTTTTTTTTTATATTATTTTGTTTCTTTTTTTTTCTTTTTCATATATATATATATATATATATATATATATATATATATATATATATATATATATAAAACATTTTTTTATTAAAGAGCTCAGAGGTCCCCCCTTTTTTATTTTATTTTTTATAAATGTTTATTTTATTTTTTTATTAAAGGAGGTTTCTTTTTTTTTTTTTTTTTAAAGGGTCCAGAGGTTTCTTTTTTTATTATTAAAGGGCCCAGAGGTCCCCAGGGCCCCAGATGGCAACCCCCCTTTTAAAAAAAAAATATATATTTTTTTATTTCTTTTTTTCTTTTTATTAAAGGGCCCAGGGCCCCGGATGGCTACCCCCCTTTTTTTATATATATTTTTCTTTATTTCTTCTTTTTTTTTGTAAAGGGCCCCCCGCTTCTCAATTTCAGGCGGCAGCACCCCCCCCCCCCTCGGTTCTCTGCTCCAGGAGGGCCCATGCCTGAAGCTGTGTAAGGGGCCCCATAATTCCTGATGGCGGCCCTGCCTCCCTTACCTCCCATGCCTCCTTATACCGAGTCGGTCAGTGAAGGTGAACCCATGAAATTTGGCTTCACGCGTCTCTCTGCGGATGAGAGAACTCTTAGGAGAAGGGAGAGATTGTGCCTTTATTGTGGCCAGGCTGGTCACTTTTTGAAGCCTTTTCCTAACCATACTGTGAACGTCCGAACCTTGAGGTCCTGTCACAGACAGACCTTAGGTGGTGTTATTTCACCTCCAGTTATCCAGAAGGATAAGCCCCTGGTTTCAGTTACCCTTTCTTGGGGTGAGTCATCCGTCGAGATACAGGCTCTAATTGACTCTGGGGCTGCAGGCCTGTTTATTGATGCTGCCTTTGTATCGAAGCACTCGATTCCGCTGCAGTTGCCTAAGGCTCTTGATGGGAGACCTCTACAGCCTGCCCATGTGACTCATGAGACGGTTCCATTGTCCATGGCCGTAGGGGCTCTTCACCATGACATAATCCAGTTCCAAGTTATTTCCTCTCCTAAGTTTCCACTGGTTATTGGTTATCCTTGGTTACAGAGGCACAACCCTTCTTTTGATTGGCTCTGTGCTGAGGTTCTGTCCTGGTTGCCACAATGCAGTAAGAGATGTTTCCAGAGGGTGCCAAGGTCCCTTGCACCTCTTCACTCTCCTCCCTTCCGAAGAAGTACTGCAATTTTAGCGATGTCTTTGACAAGGGTCAAGCCAGTTCTTTGCCTCCACAATGGTTGTACGATTGAGCAATTGACCTTCAACCTGGTGCCATAGCCCCTCGAGGCCAGGTTTACCCTTTGTCGGGCCTTGGGGGATAAGGCCATGGAGGAGTATGTTGCAGATGCACTTTCTCAAGGTTTAATCTGCAAATCCTCATCTCCTGTTGTTGCTGGTTTCTTCTTTGTAAAGAAGAAGAGTGGTGAACTGAGACCTTGTATTGATTATAGGGGTCTCCATCGAGTCACGATTAAGAATGCCCATCCAATTCGGTTAATTACAGTTATTTGACTGCCTCAAGGGAGCAACGGTTTTCACAAAGCTTGATTTGAGAGGTGCGTACGATCTCGTGAGGAATGGATTAAGGAGGGCAACGAGTGGAAAACTGCGTTCAATACCAGAACAGGTCATTATGAGTATCGTGTAATGCCTTTTGACCTTTGTAACGCTCCACGGGTTTCCAGGAGTTTATAAACGATGTCCTCTGAGATTTCTTGCAGTTGTGTGTGGTGGTTTATCTCGACGATATCCTCATATTTTCCAATTCCCTGGAGCGCCACCACACAGATGTCTGTCTTGTGTTTCAGAAAGTCAGAAACTAAGAGAGAATCATCTCTATTGTAAATTGGCGAAGTGAAAATTCCATTGTGAACAGGTTAAATTCCTGGGCTATGTCATTTCCACTGCTGGTTTTTCGATGGACCTAGAGAAACTTTCAGCAGTCCTACAGTGGGCTCGACTCGTGGGTTAACATCCTCTGCAGCGTTTCCTTGGCTTTGCCAACTATTATCGGAAGTTTATTCATAGCTTCTTGTCTCTGGTCAAGCCCCTGACTGATATGACCAGAAAGAACAGTAACCCACATAGTTGGTCTCCGGAGTCCATTAAGGCCTTTGAGAGTCTCAAGGCTGCCTTTGTTTCTGCTCCTGTGTTGGCACATCCTGATTCTACGTTTCCTTTTATCCTTGAAGTTGATGCTTCTGAGACTGGAGTTGGCACCATTCTGTCTCGACGTCCTAGCTCTGAGAGCGCTATGCATCCATGTGGCTACTTTTCCAAGAAACTGTCACCTGCAGCGTGCAATTACGAGATTGGTGATAGAGAGCTGTTGGCAATAATTTTAGCCTTGAAATAATGGAGACATCTCCTCGTTGGTACCACTGTGCCGGTTCTCATTCTTACTGACATAAGAATCTCACATTCTTGTCTGAGGTTAAACGCCTCTCCCCCAGAAGGGCGTGATGGGCTCTTTTCTTGTCAAGTTTTAATTACCGTATTTATCGGGGTATAGCGCGCACCCCTAAAGTGGACCCGCATTCCTGTAAAAAAAAACATTTTAGTACTTACAGTTTTGGTGTTATGCGCGGCGTCCATCGGCAGCCTCGTCTGCGGCTTTGGGTGTCCTCTTCGTTGGTTCCGGCGTCCTTCTGCGGTGTCCTCCCCACTCGATCTCCGCTTTCCCGCGCAGAGTTTGAACACTGCGCCGGCATATACCGAGCGCAGTACACTCGTGTATAGTCGCCGATAAATTCGGTACATTTTCTCATTCCTACCCGGTATTAAGAATGTAAGGGCTGATGCCTTGTCACAACAATTGTCCTCCACTTCCAAGATGGATCCGGTTCCTGGTTCCTGTGATTCCTTCTGATCGTATTCTGGCTACGGTTCGCACCAGTCTCACCTCCCCTTTGGGTGACAAAATTCTTGTTGCTCAGGTCGATGCTCATCTTGAGAAACCGTGTGACCGCTGATTTGTCCCTGAGAGTCTCCGTACTCCATGCTCCAGGCTTACCATTCTCCCAAGGCTACTGGCCACCCTGGGAAGGATCAACTATTTTGGGTCATTTCATAACAATTCTGGTGGCCTAGTCTGCATGCTGATAAAACCACCATCGTAGGTGCCTGTTCCGTGTGTGCTCAGAGTAAGACTCCACGACACCTTCCAGTGGGCCTCCTACAACCCATACCCAATGGATAGAGGCCCTGGACCCACCTGTCTATGGATTTCATTGTGGTGTTACCCAACTCCTAGGGCAACACAGTAATCCTTATGGTGGTTGACTGGTTCTCGAAAATGTATCATTGTATCCCACTTAAGAAGTTGCCCACTTCCAAGGAACTGGCTTCCAATTTTTCTCGGGAGATCTTTCGCTTACATGGGGTACCCAAGATAATTGTCTCAGACAGGAGTAGTCAGTTTGTGTCCCGGTTCTGGAGAGCTTTTTGTGCACAGTTGGGAATTCAGCTTGCTTTCTCCTCTGCATATCACCCGCAGTCTCATGGAGCCGCAGAACGAGCCAATCAGTCTTTGGAGCAATTCCTAAGTTTCTATATTTCTGACCATCATAACAACTGGTCAGACCTCTTACTGTGAGCGGAGTTTGCTCAGAATAGTGCCTTGAATTCTGCTTCCCGATTGTTCCCGTTTATGGCGAACTATGGTTTCCAACCTTCCATGTTGCCTGACTCGTTTTTTCTGCAGAGTATTCCTGCGTTAGAGGAGCATCTTCATGGTCTTCGTTCCACTTGGGCACAAGTCCAGGAGGCTTTGCGACATGTTAATGATAGGTACAGACTCCATGCTGACCGCAGATGCCTGCTTGCACCTTCCTACCAAATTGTGGACAGGGTCTTGCTGTCATCTCGCAACCTACGACTTTGTGTTCCTTCTCTGAAGTTCGAACCTCAGTTTATTGGGCCTTTCCGTATCCTTTGCAGAATTAACCCAGTGGCTTACCCGTTGGACCTTCCTTCTAGTATGCATATCTCAAATGTGTTTCATGTCTCCTTTTGAAAACCTTTGGTCTGCAACCTTTTTACCACCGTGGTGCCACGTCCTCACCCTATACAGGTTGAGAACCATGAGGAGTATAAAGTACAGTCCATAGTTGACTCCCGTAGGTTCCGTGGGCGCATACCGTACCTAGTACATTGGAAAGGGTACGGTCCAGAGGAACGCTCTTGGGTATCATCCTTGGACATACATGCCCCTGTCCTCCTCTGTGATTTGCCAAATACTTAACCTGTCTGGATCTTCAGAGCTTGTGCTGTTCTCCCCACATACTGGAGCCCACATGGGCAAATCAATAAATAGATGACTCCCACTGTCCCACAGGTGATAAATGTGTTGATTTGATACATCTTTGATGTAATACTGGAAGTAAAAGTTGAGGTTCTCATAATTCCTAGATGTTTTACACATTTTACACCTTTTGCACTGGAAAAATCCTTTCATATTTCCAAACATACCCATGATTGGTACTGGAGGGTCAATTGTACTTGGTGCCAAAGTATCCTTGAGGGTGATATTCCTCCTAAAAAAAAAATTGGTTTATCTGGAATTTTGGATCCCAGGATACTCACTCTTAAGGACCTGCCAATGTGTTTTAATAATTTTAATAATCCACCAATATTGAGAGGAAAAGGTGGTAATCAGAGACCATTCATATGGATTATTATGACACTTATCCTTAATTCTTGGTTTCAATAACTGATTTCTATCCATTGTTCTGACTGTTTCTACTTCTTGTTCCAGATCAGTCTCATGATAACCTTTTTCTAAAAAATGTTGGGTTAAGCTTTCTTTTTGAGCTGAGAAATCATCTAATTTGGAACAATTCCTTCTGATTCGTTGATACTGTACTTTGGGGGACAGCCCTCAACCAGCTTTAGTCAGCAGATTATATTGTTCTTTAAAAATAACAAAATCTAAAAAGGGAATAGAAGACAAGCTAAACTGATATGTGAATTTAACACCACATGTATTGGAATTTAAATATCCCATAAAATGTGCTACACCTTGCCCACACCTAAGCATAGGGGCATTTCATTATTTTACAACATTTTGCAGGATACATTGTCCTTTGTTAAATCCAAGCCCTTCCTTAAATGGGAAGAGGATCTCGCCAGTAGCTATACAACCTTGCAAAGGTGCAAAGTCCTTAAAGCAATATATGGTGTCATGCACTGTGTTCAACATTGGGAACTGGCAAAGCAGATTTCCTTTTGATTATATCTTACCCCATGTTGTCTATCCCAGATGTCTCCCCCAAGGCTGTGGCCAAATCGCAAACGTTTCACATATCTTTTGGTTTTGCAAATGTATAATTACCTTCTGGAGCAAAAACTTTAAAATGATCTCTGAGGTGACAGGAGTTTTAATGTTACCATATCCAGCTCTGGCCATCATTTTACTTGGATATCGACAAGGTTCCTACCCCATTTCATACAGTAGCTAAACACATTACTTCTTGCAGCCAGGCTCATGATCGCCAGACAATCAAAATCCTAATTGACTCAGAACCCATTGGAGGCTATAGCATTAGTTAACTTGCATTACTCCAATGAATCCACACTTGCTCTATGGAATGGGTGAGTGATGGCCTTTGATTGTTATTGGAGCCTTTGTTCACATGGTTCAACAAGCATAAGTAACACTGATTTTATATAAGTTCCTCTTTAGAACCATGTCAGTACCTAGTACATGTATAGCTTTGTACTTATTATTATAATGTGATTGTTTTCTATGTATTTTCTCTACCCACTCTTGACTGCCTCTTTGTACCCCTATTTATGTTAGTAAAAGTGTATCCTATAGACAGTATGTGTATATATGATGATATTTTGTTTGTTCCGTTGTTTCTAGAACCAAATGATAGGGCAGGTATGAAAGACAGTCAAGTCTTTTAGCCTCTATTTTTTGTCATTGCAAATCTACACATACAGGTAATGCAGCCTTTCAGATAGAAGTAAGATCTTTGTTTTCTTATATCCAAATTATAGACACACAAAAAAAAATGTGGACATATGTATCAGGGTAAAGGCACAGAAGAAAATCCTTTTTTTATTGTTGCCTTATAAAAAAAGAAGGCATAAAATATTGAAGCAAGTGCTTGGCCACCAAAATTATTCTTCCTTGTCGCGTGTTTCTCTTTGCATTCCTGAAATGCATGGCCACTACTAACCAGCTAACTATATTTATATATATATATACAGTATATATAATATGTGCAGACTGACAAGATTGTAATTATTACCTTTCACTTAGTAAAGCTTTTGTTAGCTCCATGTACTCATTAATATAAGTAAAAAATAAACAACAGTATAAATGTACATGTTTTTATACAAAACCACTGAATATGTTCATGTATTTGCCTATATAAGCAATAGAACCATGTGTAAGCTTTAAACAAAAATACAGAACTAATTACGCACATTTGTAGGGATTTTTAACGGTGGCAGATGACTGAAGCTTTTTAATCAGTCCTGTTTTTTGTGATGTGATCTCTTGAGACAATACTGAGACCTCTTGGATTTATGTGATTCAAAGAGGAAAGAACTGTGGATTAGTTAGGCATTCATTTTGATCCATCTCATTAAACCATTGTGCTAATAATAGATTCTGTCTTCCATTTGTGTCATTTTCTCACATGCACAATTAATGATTGTTTAACAGTGTTATTGTTAAGTATAAAAGTATCTCTTTTGATGCAGCAGACAGAAATATATATTTATGTTAAGGTGTATCTTTAAAAAAAAAAAAAAACTAAATTGTAGTTTGTAATGTGCTACTATGATAATTTTTGCAGCACATCTTATCAGACAATACTGTGATACAGCCCCTGCTATTTACCTCTGGCAGTCATAAGAGAAGGGTGATGAAAACTTTCCACGCTGGGTTGGCCGCAACAAGCCCTTAATGTCTTGTGGGGGGCACATATGCCCGGGTGCCTTCAGTCCATGTCACAGTGCTACCCTGGCCAACAGCCCCCTCACTTTGGTGGTGAGAAGGATCTATCTTGGGAATGTTACCTGCATTATCTGTTGGTCGGTAAGTAGACGCCTCCTCCACTGCCCTACTTGGGAAATGATCCCCATAATTATGGTCCAAGAGTAGAGCGAAATGCATTGGAGCCATGGCCTGGCTGGAGTCCAGGCTGAGGCTACCATTTAGCTCACTTCATGCACATGGGTCTTCTTCATGATGTGCACTGTGGCTTATAGATCTTTTCCTTTGCCAACACCCAGATAACTTCACATGATCAGGTAGGACAAATCTGCAAGAAATGCTTTAATTCTCTTAACACCCAGGTTTTTGTAAATTATACAAGTGTATCATGGGTAAAAAAGAGGTTACAATTGTTTTCCAAATATCAAGATTTACTTGGATAAGGACAATTTGCAACATAACATATACACTGTATAGATATTCTTTGATCTGCTGCAGATCTATCAATAATGAAAAATTATTAAAATATAAAAACTCTTAACTTTAAGAGAGTACATTTTCCAAGGGTTAGGGCTGCTCTCCAGGACTTAGACTGGGAGGGAATATGGGCACCAATGGACACAGAACAGAAATGTGAATACTTCAAAAAGACTGGATGAGAACTCACTGCAAAGTATATTCCCATGGGCAATAAGTTTAAAAGGCTAAAAATAAAACCTATGTTGCTCACGGCCAAAGGTAAAATGGCTATAAATAATAAGAAGAGAACTTTTAAAAATTATAAAAATGAAGGAACACTATCATTGTTTAAATGCTACACAGAATATAACAGAATATGTAAAAAGGAAATCGAGGACACCAAAATGCAAACAAATGACAGATTTCAAAAGATAGTAGGACAAACCTCCAAAAATCTTTAAATATACTAATAGTAAAAAGGTCAGGTCTGAGCATGTAGGCCCTTTATAAAATAATCTAGAGTGGGTGACTAGGGACAAAGAGAAGGTTAATTTATTAAATGCTTTCTTCAGCTCTATGTATACAAAGGAGCATGGGGGAGCTCATGTCTATAATGGGGGTGGTATTAACATAGCCCCAAATGATCCACAAGGGCTCAAAAGTGATATGGCCCTGAAATATTTAGACAGAATAAAGGTGGATAAAGCACCTGGACCAGATGACATCCACCCACGGATCCTAAAAGAAATGAGCTCTGACATTTCAAAGCCATTGTTTTGAATTTTTAGGGACTCGTTAATGACTGGAATGGTACCACTGAATTGGCGTAGGGCCAATGGGGTGCCCATATTTTAAAAGGGATCAACATCTTTACCAAGTAACTATAGACCTGTTAATTTAACTTCTTTAGTTGGAAAGATACTGGAGCGTTTAATAAAAGACCACATCAATTTGTAAATGGATAGAAAACTGGCTAAAACCGAATTCAGAGAGTAGTGTTTAATGATTCTTACTCTGAATGGTTTAAGGTAATCAGTGGTGTACCCCAGATTTTAGTGTCAGGACCCTTACTTTTTAATATCTTTATACATGATATAGGGTCTGGGATTAAAAATACAATTTCTGTCTTTGCAGATGACACCAAGCTATGTAGTGGAATAACATGCTTACAGGATGTCTCCAATTCTCCAATTTACAAGCTGACCTCAATGCATCTAATTGGGCAACGCAGGGGCAAATGAGGTTTAATGTCGATAAATGTAAAGTTATGCACTTGGGGGCTAAGAATATGCATGCAGCATACATGCTAGGGGGAGTGCAACTGGGGGAATCCATAGTGGAGAAGGATCTTGGGGTTTTGGTAGATCTTAAGCTCAATAATAGCATGCAATGCCAAGCTGCAGTTTCCAAAGTAAGCAAGGTCATTTCTTGTATTACAAAAAAAGTAATTGACCCCACCTATACTGGTCTTCACAGCAAGGAGCACTGGAAGGGCAAACACATGTCAAATAAAAACAAACACAAATGCAATTGCAGGCTGGTAGGTAAGTTGAGCTTGGAAATTCTTTGGTTTTATTTGACATATGTTTGCCCTTTCAGTGCTCCTTGCTGTGAAGACCAGTTATAGGTGGGGGCAGTGACTTTTTTTGTATTGTTGACATATTGGTCAGGCAACGCCCTGACACCTTTGCTGCCATTGTCATTGCAAGTGCTGGGTGTCTAGTGTGTTCCTGTGCCGTTAAGGAGGGTTGGGCTCCCTCCAGTCATCTGCCCTTCATCTATCCATCAGAATACATGTGCTCCCACTGTTGAGACTCTTTAAATTTAGAGTTAGGGTCTGCAGGATACAGGGTGCCTTGGAGAGGCCTGCAGCTTACGCATGTATTTACAAATGTGTGCAACTAAACCCCTGTTTTTAACGCATACTGTTAGACAGGTTAATTTGGTTGTTTGCGGGCTGGTTGGTAAGTTGTTCTTCACAGTAAAAGCTATGAAAATAAATGTGGAATAGACATTCCTTACAGAGGTGGTTCTGGCAAGCTCAGTAGATTGAAAACAGTGTGATCAAGAATAAATGCGCCCTAATGATTCTCACCTCTGCGCTTAGGACAAGACAATAAGAGCAAATCACAGCTGCTGTTTTAAAGAAGAATATGACACAGTATATATAACGTGTTTAAGTGAAATAAACCATAAATTATATATAAACAGCGCTTATGTGTGTGTGACCCACACAGTGACAATTATAAAAGAAAATGACAAGATAAATCCAACTGATTCAAAAACCCGCGATTAAAGTGTTCATAGACAAAAATAAAGTTCATGGAGGAGCAAAAAGGAAACAAGCTTCTTTCTCTCTTTCAGGGTGCAATATCTTCAAAGTAAATTAATTCAAAGTAATCTTCCACCACACCCGATGTGAAAAAGTGATTCCTCCACCAATAAAATTGGCCACTCACCAGATTGATTTGCCTAGCACTCTCGTGTGTCGGCACAATAGCATGTAATAATTGATTCAAACCAACAGGCGAGCTTCCATTCCCAACCAGGTGGTATATATGATCCTCATAAATGAAGAAAGAGTGACATAGTGTGATACCGTAAAATCAATTTAATGACACACCACATAAAAAATCCGCAAACAATGCACTCACAAAATGCCAAAGGTATAAAATCGTGAATAAACACAGCAAAAGATTCCTCAATATTGTGCGGCTGACATGCTACGGTCACGGCGGACCCAGGAATGAATAACCAGGTAACTCACACCACTCGATCCCCACTCTGTGTTGGTAGCCCAAAAGGAAAACTGGCGTGAAGCAAAAACGAACGCTGGTCACTAGCGAAAAAATACAAGCCACTGCTTTGGCATCCCATGAATAAGTCGAATTTATGACGAAACATGTCGGGGGCGTGGCTACATTCTGGCCAAAGCAGTGGCTTGTATTATTTCGCTAGTGACCAGCGTTCGTTTTTGCTTCACGCCAGTTTTCCTTTTGGGCTACCAACACAGAGTGGGGATCGAGTGGTGTGAGTTACCTGGTTATTAGAGGTGAACCTCTGATGAAGTCACGTGACGTGACGTAACGCGTAAGGTTAGACGTGACCGGAAGTGACGCGATACCCTGACCATCCACCGGAAGTGCCGCTGTTTGGCGTTTTTACCCGTTTTCTTGATGTACGCACATTTTTTATCTTCATTAAACTTAAAAGTGCTTACATACTTCACTATGAGAGCTTTTTATTTCCATATTTGCTCCTGATACATGGTGTGGCTATCCTGCTGAGTTGACTTCGCTGCTGCCTGGACCTGTACTGCTATTGGACACAGAGAACATCCCTCGACTCTATTTCAGCACTTGGAGGATTCTGTGGAATACGAGTTACCCATTGTTTGGATCCTGTCCCAGGCTTTGGAGGATTTTGTTGATGCACATTACCCAGTGACTGGAGGTAAGCGCTCTGTGAGCCCAGGCTTAGCGAAGTGTATCCAGATTCTTCACATTGATGTTCCAAGGGCAGAAGACTTGTCTATCACTGACACAGCACATTTATCCACTCAAAATTTAAATTTTGGACTTTATTATTGGATATAGTATCAGTTTTTTTTTTTTTTTTTCACTTTTAATGCACAGCCCATTGGTTTAGTTCATAAATAGATTGTTATCAGTCCCTATGGATTGTCTTGTTATTCACTGTTAGATTTTCAGTTTGCGCTCATCATCCTTTATTCATACTCTTTATTTGTTGTTAGCACATTTTAGAATCGAGCAGCATTTTGTTTTGTTTTTTTCACTGGTTACATATTAATTTTCACGGTTGGCCAGTGCTTTAGTTCACCCAATTTTTTGAAAGATTTTTTATTGTTTATACTCACATGGTGATAAGATGTTTCATTTAAAATTGGGGTGACTACATTAACAACTACATAGTAACCCCATAGGAAAGTGGCCATGACAGATATTCTTAATTGTTTTGGTTTCTTAGATAGTGCTGGAAATGTCTAAAATTTGAATTTATAATTTAAAATGCTTTGGTTGCCTAATTAAAGTGCAACATAAACACAAAAACATCAGTAAGAACTGACTAGCAACAACAACCTTTTAACAGCAAAACATCCACAAATCGAACAACGCATGCAAATTCAAAGGGACAAAAGTACATATTGCAGTCACTGGAATGCATTAATGTTTGCTAAAAGCTTATTTTTTTCTTTGTCAATTACTTTCCTTGTACCAAGGCAATTGCTTAGCAACAAAACAAGCTTCTGCTTTAGTGAAACATGTTAAACTTGTGTTTTAGGCAAACACATCTGTTTTTTTTTTTTTTTAAAGAAACTTTTAAACTTCACCACACCTGCAAATTTTAAAAAGCATCATTTACCATGATTACTCAATAAGAACTGAATTTACTTTGATTGTCCAAGTGTAACATATCTCGATAAAGATGAAATAAAACAGAATATCTCACAGGCTAAAAGAAATGGGTTTTTGTTAACATAATTTGCTCATTCTGTCCATGGCATGTGGAAAAAAAATCAAGATGTTATTATATCATATCAATAGTGCATTTATTACATCATTATGTGAGATATCACATTACAATAAATTGCCCATGAGCAATAAAGCGTCTGCAGTAATTTTTCATGCATCACAGAGCAGAATAGAACTGCATCAGCATACTACTTATAAATACATAATGTGGCTCCAAAACTATAATGATTAATTCCAGCAACAGACCTACTCATTGAAGGTCTGTCTTGTGGTACATTTATTTTTAACCAATAAAAATATAAAAAAAATTGTGAAATGTATTATTTTTTATTTTTTTTAGCTTTTATTTAAGCACTTCAGCCATGGAAGGATTTAGCCCCATAATGACCAGGCCATTTTTTGCGATACAGCACTGACAATTGCACAGTCGTACAATGCTGTACCCAAACAAAATTGAGGTCCCTTTTTCCGCACAAATATAGCTTTCTTTTGTTGGTATTTGATCACCTCTGAGGTTTCTATTTTTTGGAGTATAAACCATCTCCCCCCCCCCAAAAAAAAAAAATCTTCATCAGTTTAGGCCAATGTGTATTCTTCTACATATTTTTTGGTAAAAGAAAAATCGCAATAAGCGCACATTGTTCAGTTTGCGCAAAAGTTATAGCGTCTACAAAATAGGGGTTATATTTATAGTATTTTTATTATATATTTTTTTCCAGTAATGGCAGAGATTAGCAATTTGTTGCAGGACTGCGACATAGGGATTCGGACACTTTTGACTTTTTTGGGAGCAGTGAAATTATTACAGTGATCAGAGGTAAAATAGCAACTGATCACTGTGTAAATGACATTGGCAGGAAAGTAGTTAACACTAGGGGGAAATCAAGGGATTAAGTGTTCCCTAGGGAGGTGTTTCTACCTGTGGGTGGAGTGGACTGAATGGGAGTAGAGAGAGATGGCTGTTCCTGATCACTAGGAACAGACAATCTCTCTCTACTCCCAGGCAGAAAGGGGATCTGTTTGATTACATTGACAGATGCTAATTCTGGCTCTCTGTGGAGTGATCGCGTGTGGCTGGTGGACATCCCGACCATGGCGACACGATATGTGTGCGCCTGCTAAAGCCATTAAAGGAACCGCCATAACAGTACACCAATTTGTGCACCTGAGCCATTCTGCTAGAGTATAACTGCGGTGGCTGGTCGGCAAGCAGTTAAAGAAGCTGTCTAAATTAAACTTAAAAAGTAGTATACTGTAAACATAATGAGTAAGTAAATCAGTAAATAAAATGAGTTATAACTTTAAATTATCCTTGAAAAGTAAGGCCTCGTACACACGACCGAGGATCTCGACGGGCGAAACACATCGTTTTGCTCGTCGAGTTCCTTGTTAGGCTGTCGAGGAACTCGACAAGCCAATTTTCTCCATTCCCGTCAAGGAAAAAGAGAACATGCTCTCTTTTTGGCTCATCGAGTTCCCTGACAGTTTCCTCGTTGAAAAAAATGTACACACGACCGGTTTCCTCGGCAAAAAAAACCCCAGCAAGTTTCTTGCTGGTTTTTGCCAAGAAACTCGGTCGTGTGTACGAGGCCTAAGGGTGTAAAATGCAAACAAGGCAAATTTGAGCACTTGATGTTTAATTTTGTAGAAGTGATATTTGAAATTGGTATGCCTTCTGCACCTCATAATGCCACATAGGTTCCATAAACATTTTATTTAGTCTAAATCTGTTTAAGTATTTATTCATTTGTAACTACTGTAGAGGAAGAAAAGCTAGAAAAATATTACTGGAACATTTTTTTCTGGTTCAGAAATTTTAAAAAGTTACGTCGTTTGCCTAAGTCGTCCGTGAATGGGGCTGGACGTCGAAACCAATGACGTCCTTGCGGCGTACTTTGGAGCAATGCACACTGGGAAATTCCACGGACGGCGCATGCGCCGTTCGGGAAAAACATCAATCACATCGGGTCACAGTACATTTACATAAAACACGCCCCCCCTGATCCAAAATTTGAATTAGCGGGCTTACGCCGGACGATTTACGCTATGCCGCCGCAACTTACGGAGCAAGTGCTTTGAGAATACAGCACTTGCCGTCCTAAGTTGCGGAGGCGTAACGTAAATCGGATACGTTACTACCGCCGCAAAAAAAAAAAAGATTAAATACGCCCCCAGTTCCCTATGTGATCTAGCCTATAAGTCCAAAGTAGGAGTTTAGAAATCGAGACATGGGGCAGATTCACAAAGAGTTCGCCGGCGTATCGGTAGATACGCCGACGTAATTCCGAATCTAAGCCCGTCGTATGTTAAGTGTATTTCTCAAACTGAGATACACTTAAACATGCCTAGAGTACGCGCCTGCGCCGTTGTTACTAGGGTGCCAATATATAGGTGGCGCTTCCATTGCGGTCGGCATAGTATATGCCAAATGAGTCATTACGCCGATTCACGACCGTACGCTTGCCCGTCGCAGTAATTTTACAACCGTTTCCGTGAGAGATACGCGGTGTAAAGATAAAAATGCCCCCTAGGTGGCGTATCCAATGTTAAGTATGGCCGTCGTTCCCGTGTCGCAATTTGAAAATTTTACATTGTTTGGGTATGTCGCTGGCCGTGAATGGCGCTGGAACGCCATTTACGTTCACGTTGAAACCAATGACGTCCTTGCGACGTCATTTACCGCAATGCACGTCGGGAAATTTTAGGGACGGCGCATGCGCAGTACGTTTGGCGCGGGAACGCGCCTAATTTAAATGATCCACGCCCCCTACCGGGATCATTTGAATTAGGCGGGCTTGCGCCGGGGAATTTACGCTACGCCGCCGCAACTTTACAGGCAAGTGCTTTGTGAATCAAGCACTTGCCCGTAAAACTTGCATCGGCGTAACGTAAATGCGATACGTTACGCCGCCGCAGATCTACGTGAATCTGCCCCATGGATTGAAAATACTAGTTTTTAATTTATGTACAGCTGAAATTAACACACCACCTATTTTATACAATTAGATAATACATTTATGGTAGGCAGTCTGCCTCCTACCTACTTGATGTCTGTTTACCTGCACTATCATCATTGTAGGGGCCCCAGAGCATTACTTTGCCCAGGGGCCCATGATGCTATTAAGACGGCCCTGGACTGTAGATATTATGAATTCTATACTAGCAGAATTGGCTTTGAGTTACGGGATCCATTTATAGTATGACTTTTCTAAATATGGAGGACTGACATAGGACTTGTGTTCTGGTCCTTACAAATTTGTTACACAGTATTGTGAGTTTATTGATACACAGTCTTTAAACATTGAGTTATAAGTTAACCTCTTCCCACCCGCGCGATGGGTTTTTACGGCCACAATGCGGCTCTTAATTGCCGGGAGGCCGTCTATATATGGCCTCCAGGTCACTGGGGGGCGCGCAAGCGGCGCCGGCGGTGCACGCGCGTGCGCGCGATGCGTCAGTCAGGTGCCGATGCTCGTGCCTGGCGGCTGCGATGTCCGCCAGGCACCCGCGATCGGCAGTCACAGAGACAGGGACGTGGAGCTCTGTGTGTAAACACAGAGCTCCACGTCCTGTCAGGGAGAGGAGACTGATGGTGTGTCCCTTGTATATAGGGACAACCAGCGGTCACCTCCCCCAGTGACCCCCCACAGTAAGAATCACTAATTAGGGAATACATTAACCTCTTCCTCGCCCCCTAGTGTTAACCCCTTCCCTGCTAGTCACATTTATACAGTAATCAGTGCATATTTATATCATTGTTCGCTGTATAAATGTGAATGGTCCCAAAAGTGTCTGATGTGTCCGTCGCAATATTGCAGTCCTGACAAAAATTGCAGATCACCGCCATTACTAGTAAAAAAAAATACTAATAATAAAAAAAAATGTCATAATTCTATCCCCTATTTTGTAGACACTATAACGTTTGCGCAAACCAATCACTATACGCTTATTGCGATTTTATTTTTACCAAAAATATGTAGAAGAATATGTATTGGACTAAACTTAGATTTTTATTTTATTGGATATTTATTATAGCAAAAAGTAAAAAATGGTGTTTATTTTTCAAAATTGTCGCTCTATTTTTGTTCATAGCGCAAAAAATAAAAACCACAGAGGTGATCAAATGTGGGGAAAAAAGCATGTCAATTTTGTTTGGGAGCCACGTCGCACGACCACGCAATTGTCATTCAAAGTGTGACAGTGCTGAAAGCTGAAATTTCACCTGGGCAGGAAGGGGGTATATGTGCCCAGTAAGCAAGTGGTTAAAGAGCAGTGTAGATTTTGAAATTATTTTTACAAAGTCCTGACAGCTCTGTCATTATTATGAGCTTTGTGTATAGCTTGAATATAGCTATAGTCCAATGATCTGCAGAAGAAAACTTACATGATTTTGTACTTGGAATTGCACAATAGGTGGAGCAGGAGGTATATTTTCCTGCCTTTTATTACATCCTTTGTGAACATCTTGGCCATATTTGTTTGCTGCTCTACTACAAGTTGAGTTTATTCCTAAATGACATGATTTTCTAAAGATCAGACAATTCTATATGTACATGTTTAGGAGAATCAAAAGTAGTGAATCAGAAATATCCCTGAATAAGACATCCCTGGTTAAGACCTTCTTTGTTATAAAATGTTAAAGAGGGTATGACAGAGCCAGGAAAATGTACAAGATGCTCCTACCTTGGATGCTTTGGTGGAGTGGTGGAGTGAGTGCCATTGTAAGTGAAAGGTCTTAGCTGCAAAACTTACAATCCATACCTGCAGATCACAAGGGATCTCCCTGTGTGGAGCTCCAAATTTAGATTGATACTTATAGTGATTCCTAACATACAGAGCAGGAGCGGCTCTTAAACATATAACACAACCCACAGGGTTCCTGAGATACCACTGTCAAACTGACAGCAAAACCCTGCAGATTACACTGGGAGAGTTGTTTAGTCTGTGAGGCTCGACTGTCAGTTTGACAGCTAGCTCCTACAAAGTGTATCATTGAGAGCAAGAGAGCATTGACAGTTGGTCCTATATGAATGAAAACTGCAGACAGGATGCAGCCTTTCTTTATAAATTAGTGATTATGTGCAGATCAAAGAATTCTCAGAAACCCTGCAAAACCCCCCTTTTTTGCTGTTCCTGTGTAACCTCTACATCGATATTTCTCAACTCAAGTCCTCAAGTACCCCCAACAGGTCATATTTTCAGGATTTCCCTCAGATGAAACAGCTATGGTAATTACTAAGGAAGCAAAACTGATCAAATCACCTGTGCAAAATAATGGAAAGCCTGAAAACATGACCTGTTGGGGATACTTGAGGACTGGAGTTGAGAAACATTGCTCTGCGTTATCCTTAATTAGTTCTAATTAAGCTTTTTTGCCCTTCTTCCCTTTGCAACTTTTCTCAAGATGGTTTCTTTATCACCTGGGTGAAAACTTTTTTTAGTTTCATCCATTTTGTTTGTTAATTTTTTTGGGACTCTTTAAAAAATGTTGCTAATTTTTTTTTTAAATCAATAAAGTTTTTATTAAAAAAAAATATGCTGTCATGTATACGTCATTTTAACAACAATTCAGAGATTCTAGCAGAGATCCACTACATTTTTCTTTTGGGTAATTCAACATTGTCATACCAGTATGTAAAGAAGCAATACATTTCTATCCCTATTGGTAAATTATGGCCAGGTCCTACTTTACAATGACTCCACATAAAAGAATGAGTTTATCTATATAATAGCTGATCCAAGATCAAGTTGGTCGGGGAAAGGCCTGGAGTATCCAGCCATGGTGACCACAATGTTTGAAATTTATGTGAGCTACCTCTGTGCTGATATATGTATTTTTTCAAATGAATCATATCTCCCATAGTTTCCGTCCACTCTTTCCATGTGGGAGATTCATCTGCCTTCCAGTGATGAAGAATTTGCTTTCTGGCCTGAAATAGGGCTCTGGCTATGGCCTGTTTCGTGATCTCCTCCACCTGGAGGCCATCCACAATGTCCAGCAAACAGATCTTAGGGTCCTGGTCAATCTTAACCTGAAACACTCTATTAAGAGTGTTTAGTACCTCATTCCAGTAACCGTGGAGCTTGGGACATCTCCACAGTAAGTGGATTAGGTCACAGTTTTCTCTATTACATCTAGAGCGAATGGGGTCTGTTCTCATTCCCTGTGGAAAAGTCTAACTGGTGTGAGATTAACTCTAAGTATGACATACAGCTGTGATAGCCTCTGCGCTAGACTAAGGGAGTTAAGTTGCACTGCACTGCCTCCTCCCACTGTGTCTCCTCGAAAGCACCCACATCCTGCTCCCAGCAAGCCTCAGCTCTGGAGGGGGAATCTCTAAAAAAGATAATTAGCATCATGCAATAGCTCCTGGAGATAAAGCCCTTATAGATCTCCACTTCCAATATATAGTTGAAGATGGGCTTTGGAGAGCGCTTCATGATGTGGCCCTGGATGTGCTTTAACTACATGTTGGAGTTGCATGTAGTAGCAACATTTTAAATTGCCTTCATTTCCCTTGGAAGTAACCTCACTATGCTTTCCATCAGAAGCATTTTTTTGTGCCTTCACAAAAGGGACAAATCATAGCATAAAGTTTGCACTGTAAATGAGTTGCAGTTATTCATAGTTCCCATATGTAATAAATAAATGTGGATATTTTAAGGTATTAAAAACTGGCTCATCATGTTTCCTATGACTAAATCACACTCATTTAACCATTTCTCAATGTCTTGACCTCTCAAGTGTCCACACACATGTCATTCAGTTTTTGATGGCAGCTCTGGAGCGACAGACAATGTTTGTTATTTTGCACTCTGCATCGGCCCAAGAACTATATGTAATAAATAACCCGGTATAGCTTGGTTGTGGAGGCACACTTTAAGGTCTTCATCTTAGGTGCCAAAATTTTCTCGCATTGGCCACAGAAATAATAATTTTCTAATCTCACCTGGTCATGGCAGTCTTGAATATGGGACATCAACTAGGCATGTGCAAAAGGGAAAAATTTGTTTTGTTTAGTTTTAATTTGTTATTTAATTAATTTTGTTAAGTTAGATTCATTACATGTGTTAAATTCGTTTTCGAATTCGTTCTTTTCGACCGAATTTCGGAAAAATCCGGTCGAATTCGAAAATATTTTGACACGTTTCGGAATTCGTTCTTTTCGACAGAATTTCGAAAAGTCGGTCGAATTCGAAAATATTTTGACCGGATTCTAAAACAAATAGGCTAATTTCGAATAGAATTTGTTTTCGAAATTCGATTCGAAAAGATTTTTTTTTTTTCGAATTCCGATCAAATTTTTTTTTTTTTTTTTTAATTCCGATCGAATTTCGTCCTTGGGTTTTCGATTCGGAATCGAAAACATTAGTTCGGATTCGGTAAATTCATTAATATTGCAATTCGGGAATTCGTATGCATCCGAATGTCCGAATAATGAAAAATTTGTCCGAATTTCGATTCGGAACGAAACAAAATGCACATGCCTAACATCAACATGTTATTGCAATTTTAATATTTTTCTACATTACAACTTACATCTAATAGGTAGCCAATTTAGACAGAAAAGGTACTTTTTATGTTGAATCATTTTCCCTATATTCTAAATTAGTGGTTCTCAACCTGGGGGTCAAATGACGATTTACCAGGGGTCACCAAATCCTGGGCTGTTCCTGAAGCCTGTACCACTCTCCCAGCCCTTTCGTGGGCTGCCCAGCAGGGCTGTCCCTGGAGCCTGTGGAAGCCCAGCTGGGCTGTTCCTGAAGCCCGTGGCCGCCCACTCAGCCTCTTCACAGCCGACCATTCAGTTCATGGCATGGGTGGGGGGCAGAGACTAGAGGTCAGAGGGACTGCAGACACTAGAGAGAGTTATTGGGGGAAAAAACAAGAAATTAGGATAGAGAGAGATAAAAGGGAAAGAAAGGAGAACAAAGAGACAGAGGTACATCCTAAACTGTATCATAAGGGGTTATAATATTGTACGAGTGGAAGGGACTCAGGGAGCGCTAAATGTCCTGGGTTAGGGGTGCAAATGACTTGTCTTGCCTTGGGTGCTGACAACCCACACTATGAAAATCATTTTACTGCTAGGGGTCCCCACAACTTAGGAAATTTTATTAAGGGGTCACGGCACTAGAAGGTTGAGAACCACTGCTCTAAATAGTCTTTTAACAAAATATATTAACTACTTGACTATTAGGCACTTAAATCCCCCTCCTGCCCAGAATAATTTTAAGTTTCAGTGCTCTCAGTCTTTGAATGATAATTACTCAAACTTATTTTGTGTCCTTTTTTTCATCTAAATAGAACATTTATTTTGGTTGTATTTGATCACCTCTGGGTTTTTAATTTGTGTGCTATAAATGAAAAAAATTGGAAATAAAAAACAAATTTTTCTTAGTTTCTGTGATAAAATTTAGCAAATTACCGTATTTATCGGGGTATTGCGCGCTCCGGCGTATAGCGCGCACCCCTAAAGAGGACCCGCATTCCTGTAAAAAAAAACATTTTAGTACTTACAGTTTTGGTGTCTTGCGCTGCGTCCATCGGCGTCCTCATCGGGTCCGGCGTCCGTCTGCGGCTTCGGGTGTCCTCTTCGTTGGGTCCGGCGTCCTTCTGCGGTGTCCTCCCCGCTCGATCCCCGCGTTCCTGCTCCGAGTTTGAACACTGCGCCGGCATATACCGAGCGCAGTACACTCAGGTATAGTCAGGCAGGCTCGGCTACTCTCGCGCTCACGTGAGCGCGAGAGGAGCCAAGCCTGCCCGACTATACATGAGTGTACTGCATTCGGTATATGCCGGCGCAGTGTTCAAACTCGGTGCAGGAAAGCGGGGATCGGCGTATATCGCGCACCCACGATTTTGCCCTGATTTTCAGGGCAAAAAAGTGCGCAGTATACGCCGATAGATACGGTAGTAACTTTTCTTCATATGTTTTGGCCACAATTTATACTGCTACATATCTTTGGTAAAAAAATAACCCAAATTAGTGAATATTGTTTGGTCTGTGTAAAAGTTAGAGAGTCTACAATCTATGGTGCAAATCATAAAAAAATTATCACATCTGATGTACTGGTGGCCTCATTTCTTGAGACCCTTACAAGCCAGGAAAGTACAACCAAAGCACATAAACCCAAGGTAAGTAACAAGTCCTAGTTGCAATTTTGGGACACCTAAGAGAATAGTATGTGACTGGTCAAAATATATTAATGCATTAAAGTGTTTGTTCACCAATGCCAGAAGTCTGCCAAGCAAAATTGGTGAGTTGGAAGCTCTGGTGCATCAGGTGAGCTATGATGTAATCGGTATTGCTGAAACTTGGCTTCATTCCCCACATGACTGGGGTATTAATATTCCTGGCTATGCACTCTTTCGGAAAGAAAGGGTAAAAAGGAAAGGTGGGGGGGTCTGTCTTTATGTGAGAAGTGATCTCAAACCAAGTTTGAAAGAGGACCCTGTGGATGGAGAATGTAATGAGTCTGAAGCATTATGGGTGGAACTGCATACAGATGTGCGTAGTTCAAAGTTAATCATTGGAGTTTCTTATAGACCACCCGATGTTAATGAGGAGGTGGGGACTCCTTGCACAGATGGAAAGGGCTGCAAGTGATAATGATGGGGGATTTTAACTACCCAGAAATTGTCTGGAGTAATGGCACTGCTGGGAAAGTTAAAGGGCAAAAATGCATTTACGCTCATGATACAAGACAGAGAATGATTGAGGATTTCTTGCGACAATATAGCCCCACTCCTTTATCTGCATCTGCAAAGCTGGAGATGGACGCTCCACTGCGCAGACAGGAAGTAGATCTAGCACTGAAACAGATGAAACCAGGCAAAAGTCCAGGTCCTGATGGACTAACAGTGGGTTACTATAAAACATACGCGGAGGTCCTCACTCCGTTCTTTCTCTCAGCCTTTAATTCCTTTGCTAACCTTACTGAACTGCCACAGGAGCTTCTGACCACCCACCTAGTAGTGATCCCGAAACCAGGTAAAGACCCCTCTATAGTCACTAACTATAGACCCATCTCGATGCTCAATGTGGATCTGAAATGGTACGCTAAAACATTAGAAAACAGACTTCTCCCTTTCCTCCCCCACCTGGTGGACCTAGATCAGGTGGGCTTTGTCCCAAGCAGAGAGGCAAGGGACAATACCCTCAAAGCCATAAATGTCCACCACTGGCTCACATCCACCAAAACCCCTGGATTCTTACTTTCGCTCGATGCGGAGAAGGCATTCGACAGGGTGGCATGGGATTACATGACAGAGACCCTAAAGGCCTTGGGCCTCCCATCTACCATGTTGAACTTTATATCTACACTTTATTCCAAACCTACAGTGAGAGTCCATGTGAATGGATGCCTGTCGGATGCCTTCTCCATATAGAATGGAACTCGCCAGGGCTGTCCCCTTTCCCCATTGATCTTTATCCTCATGCTAGAACCCTTATTGAGGCGCCTTAGATCCAATCCAGATGTCAAAGGCGTAGACATTAAAAAACGTACTTATAAACTTGCCGCCTTTGCGGATGACATCCTCCTGTTTCTGACAGACCCGCTCACGACAATACCTAATTTGCTCTGAGGCCCCGTACACACGACCAAACATGTCTGCTGAAACTGGTCCGCGGGCCAGTTTCAGCAGACATGTTCGGTCGTGTGTAGGCCCGAGCGTGCAGGATTCCAGCAAACATTTGCCCGCCGGGCCTTTTCCCAGCGGACAAATATTCCTGGACTTGTTTTAAAACAGTCCGCTGGAAACCTGCCCGCTCGGACATATTCGGTCGTCTGTACAGACCTACCGTACATGTCTGAGCGCCCGCCATCCCTCGCATGCGTCGAATGACTTCGACGCATGCGTGGAAGCATTTAACTGGCAGGCCCGCCCACGTCGCTGCGTCATCGTCGCGGCGACACCGCGGACACGCCCCGCGTATTGTTTACACACGGATTTCTGTACGATGGTTAGTACAGCCATCGTACAGAAATCCCCGGGCAGACATGTACGGTGAAAACGGTCCGGCGGACCGGTTTCATCGTACATGTTTGCCCGTGTGTATACGGCCTAAGACTTTAAGGACTTTAGAACCTTGACTAACTTTCAAACAAATTTCTCAAAATCCAACGCCCTGAATGTCTCCTTACCCACTGACACCTGCAGGCTATGCCAATCCAACTTCCCCTTCTCCTGGAACAGTCGTGCAATTACTTATCTAGGTATACAACTTTGAGTTTCCTTAACAGATTTATACACCCTAAACTATATCCCGCTACTGCAAAACTTACTGAGTGACTTACAGAAATGGTCCTCTGGAGTGTTTTCTTGGTTTGGCAGGGCCGCAATCATTAAAATTAACATATTAAATAACTTTCAAATACATTTCTCAAAATCCAACGCCCTGAATGTCTCCTTGCCCACTGACACCTGCAGGCTATGCCAATCCAACTTCCCATTCTCCTGGAACAGTCGTGCAATTACTTATCTAGGTATACAACTTCCGGCTTCCTTAATGGATTTATACACCCTAAACTATATCCTGCTACTGCAAAACTTACTGAGTGACCTACAGAAATGGTCCTCTGGAGTGTTTTCTTGGTTTGGCAGGGCCGCAATCATTAAAATGAACATATTGCCTAGGATCCTGTATATTCTGCAGACAATCCCCATTAGAATCCCTCCGGCCTTTTTTTCCTCTTATAAGAAAGTATGTACAGACTTTGTCTGGAATAAACCCCATCCAAGACTGAGCTATGAAAGACTCACAGCCCCCAAGCTCAAAGGGGGAATGGGCCTACCTGACGTTTCCAAATATCACCAAGCGTGTTGCCTAACCAGAACAATCGGCTGGAACGTACACTGTGATCACAAGGACTGGGTCAGACTGGAACACCTGCTTTCTCCCCTTCCATTGGCCCACATTCCATGGATTGCACCACATAGTGTTAACTGTAAACACCACCCCCTGATCCACCCTACCTTGCTCGCCTTTCGGGATGCTTGCAACAAACATAAGATCTCTTCCCTAAATGGCCCAATGACACCCCTTAGACTGAACACGGATTTCACACCGGTATGCACTCAACCTTTCTAGCTGATGGTTGGCCTCACCCAACCGTACGGGCTGGGCAATTTTTTTTGGAATACTGACTGTTATCGCAAACTGACCTAGCCACCAAAATGAACAAAGACACATTTCCCTTCTGGACTTAAGTTCAAATACGACACTTCTTTCAAAAACCGAAGCCTAGACCAGACTGGTCAAGATGTACTACCAAATTTGAAGAGTGGTGCATGAGCAGGGAACCTCAAAGACACTTGATTTCTTCAACATACACCCAGTTATTTTCTACTCACTCATCCAAAATCATTTGGGCTAACCAACATTGGAAACGGGACCTCATGATTGACCTTACGGATTTAGAGTGGGAGAATGTTTACATGTGACTCACAAGGGATCAGTTAATGTTCAGATACAGGAGAACGCGTATAAAAGTCTTTCTCGATGGTACAAAACCCCTCTTAACCTACATCACATCAACCCTTCACTCTCCAAAACTTGTTGGAGATGCAAACAAGAGACCGGTTTCTTCCTCCATACTTGGTGGTTCTGTCCCAACCTCCAGCTATATTGGAAATAAATTCACAAACATATCTCCCACATAACCACTTTCACTTTAGACTTTACACCTGACCAAAAGGTTACTATTGCTCTCTAGCCATGCATATGGTCAATGCAGCCAGACTGTGTATACCGATCAGATGGCGATCTGCTGACCCCCGACCATCACTGATTGGTTTTGATCGTATCCAAAAGATTATAGAGATGGAAGAATTGATCCATCAGGCGAAGGACACCCCATTCAAGTGTACTAAAACTTGGGCTTGCTAGATACATTTTGTATCGACTGATGAGTACAAACATATCAGGTCCGGTAGGTAAATGCTCTGGACCTTTACCGAGTGGTGCTCAAGAGCTGTGGCAGGCTCCTCTTTCCTTTTCCTTACCTTCCCCCCCCCTTATTTATACTTAGAATTATACCCTTTGATCTAAGTATGCTTTTATTCTAGTTCCTTTTGACTACGGTCATCACTTGAATATTTTAATCCTGTACTGATATGTTATGTTGACATCCTGTTTTTCTGGTCAACAGAATTTACAGTTTAATACAGCTTTATACATATAACACCATGTGTAAAATCGTAATGTGAGTTTTATGACCTTTCTGTAAATGATGAGCATTATATTTCTATACTTCTGAGGGCGGCTGCATCCGCACTTTTCCTCTTATGCTTGTTACTTCCGATGTAATTGTTTTGCATTTTCAATAAAAACTTTTACAATAAAAAAAAAATTATTTACAGGACAATTTTATGGTCCAGTTTATTGAGGTCCCAACTAGGAATGATGCTCTGTTGGACCTGGTTATATCAAACCATGCAGAGCTTATTACTAATGTTCAGATAAAGGAACACCTGGGTAGCAGTGACCATGAAATGTTTTCATTTGATGTTAGCTGTAAGCAAAAATCACATATGGGAAAGATAAAAACACTTATTTTCAAGAAAGAATGGATGAAAGGATATGGACTGAAACGGTGCAATATATAGAACAGTATAGCAAAAATATATTTAATAATTTATTAAAAATGTATCAAAATACATAGTACATTGTGAAACCAGATGGTTTGATAAGAACACATATCGTTAGACATGCATTAACAAGATTGTTAAAATATCCCGTTTGTGATATGGATAGCAGATTTATATAAGAAGATCACAACTCAGATGGTAAAGCCCAATATATTTCGCCTTTTTTTGGCTTCCTCAGGGGTATAGTTCAGATCAGAAATCAGCCAGCTCTATTGTTGATAGACAATATACATATTACACATCATTATACAAAGAATAACATAATTAATAAATCAGTACAGTATCATTTAGCCAGTGTGTGTGAAGAGTATGCTGACCTGCTATTCCAGGATGGGGGGTAGGGAGAAAATGAAAGAGAGACAAAGGAATCGTCCCAGATCCTGCCAAAATTGGCTAAATAAAATGAAGCCGCAACCACACGATGGAGAGTTACTTGCTCCGGTGTAACGAGTGCTCCTGATTCAGGAACCTCGTTACACCGAATGCAGCCTAGGATGTGACAAACATAAGCCTCCTTATGCCTTCACATCCCAGGCTGCATTCTTGCGTTGGCCGCTAGGGGGCGCGGCCTTTGTGATCGGCGTGTAGTATGCAAATTGCATACTACCACCGATTCACAAAAGTTGCGCGGGCCCTTCTCACGCAAGGTACTGAGTTTCCGTACGGCGCCTTTAGCATAAGGTTGCTCCTGCTAATAGCAGGCGCAGCCAATGCTAAAGTATAGCTGCGCCTCCCGCTCGCGACGTTTAAATTTCACGTCGTTTACGTAAGTGAACCGTGAATGGCGCTGGACGCCATTCACGTTCACTTACAAGCAAATGACGTCCTTGCGACGTCATTTGCCGCAATGCACGTCGGGAAAGTTTCCCGACGGAGCATGCGTTGTTCGCTCGGCGCGGGAGCGCGCCTAATTTAAATGATTCCCGCCCGCGGCGGGATCATTTACATTAGGCAGCCTTGCGCCCGGCTGCTTAGCATATTGCCCGCGCAATTTACGGAGCAACTGCTCCATGAATCGCGGGCAAAGCGCAATATTTGCGTGGGCGCAGAGAAAAAAATTTGCTCTTTGCCCACGCAAATATTGCGCGATTCTACTTGAATCTGGGCCACTGTGTCTTCCCAATTCGGGTAAGTCATTCTTTTAGTCTGCTTTTGATCTTGCAACAGCAGATCTAGCTATTTACTTTTCAATTGATATTGAGTCTGGTCTCTCTTTTTGTCTTTATGTCATTCTGAAGGGAGGCAATCCAGCTGTGTATGTTTATCATACCCTCTAGCTGGTTAATTATTGCTCTATATGCAATTGCATGCTGGATTGTATTTCTGACCAGCAGGATACTAATATCGATTTAAACTTCCAAGGATTCACTTAGGTAATTTTACACGCTGTCACATATATCTCTTTAAATAATTGCTGATTGGTTTCTGGTTATAGACATCTAGTTACCACTGTCTATTATTATTTTTTTTTAAATATTCCCTTTGTTCCCCTCCCCAGGAACTTTCTATTTAAATTCTCTTCCTCCTGCGACCACACAGGATAATCCTCAATTGGTGGGGTGTCTTGAATTTGCATGGGACGTATTATTTTCCATTTTCAAATTAAGTTCTTTACACAGTACTTAGCAGCCTGGGTAAGGTTTGCCCCGTATACATATATATTGTTTATATTTATCAATTTGACTGTCTTTGTATTTTTTCTTGACTATTTGCATATTGATATTATGCCAACAACTCCATTGGTTTGATTGTTTTTTCTTGTTGTTTAAAACAATTAACATGAGGCTTCACTCATGTCTTTTTTGTTATCCTTAGTATGTTACACATGACACCAGAATCTCCTGAAGAATCTCCAAAAAACAAAACATGTTGAGTGGTAGTGTCTGTGCACATACCTGTTAATGGAACTTGTAATTCTTGATATGGGTGGATTATTTTTCTCATGTTTTTTATCTTTGTAATACATTATTTAAATTGTATCTATTTTTGTATTGGTGTCTTTACACTTTTTCTACTTGAACACCTAAAAAGTCCCGGGGTTTGTTACCCCTTGCTTCCTACTCATTGTTCTCATTAATTATTGGGATGTGGTGTTTTTATATCTGATCTCTTTGCCTTATCCTTCATTACTAAGCTAGTGTAGCGGGAGAGTAAATGGATGCCTGCTGATGTGGTGAGCCATTAATGTATCCCGTTTGTCAGTGGAGCTCCCGGTCTACGCTGCCATCTTGGCTCAGTAAGGAGGGAGCTGGGGCAGGGTTGAGCCCTGTTCTCCCTGTCTTATGGACACACAGAGGGTGGCTCGAGAGCAAGCATGCACAAGTGCCTCCATAGCAAGCAACTTGCTATGATGGCACTCTGCATGGGGGAGGAGCCCAGAGCATCAATGTGGAAATTAGAAGAAGAGGATCAAGCTGCTCTGTGCAAAACCATTCCACAGAGCAGGTAAGTATAACATGTTTGATAATTAAAAAAAATTGAGCCTTTAATAACCCTTTAATATTTGAGGTGTAAACTTTGGGGTTTAGATGGAATGGTTTAGCACACTGTATATTTTTGCATTCATATTTATTTGTTTGCTTTAAAAAACAAAAGATTACCTAAATAATATTTAAGATTGGACTAGGTAAGAAAGATTATTATAAATATATCTTTGTGTTTTATTTCAATCTTCAAGATGCATGCAAAGTAGTGTACATACTGTATAGGTACCCAAGCATGAAGGGAATAAATCAGTTTAGTAAATAAATTTATGCAAAGTACGTGTTTTATTAACCTCACTTTTTTTCCTTTCCATGTCTGATACAATTTAATTTGTTCTTCTGTAGCATAGTATAATTTGAAGTTTAGATATTGAAACCTGTGGAGAGAGACAATTTAATACATGTTCTGCATTCAAGTAAAATACATCCTGTATACAGTATGTCAGCTGTATGTGACAGTTTGGATGCTAAAATAAGTTCTGCATAATAGAACAAAAACATATGACAATTAGGACTTGATCTTACAGGTGAATAAACACATGAAAAAAAAACAGATTAATGCTGATTAACTGAGGGTGTGCTAATTACCAGTAAATAAATAAGAAAACACCACTTAATGATATACTCCTAAAAGCAAAGAAAGGGATGGTTATTGGCAGGGTCAGCTTAGATTCAATTGTGCCTTACACAAAATGTTCTATAGCCTAATTGTAAAGCACAGCGTATAGTCAAGTACCTTAGGGGTTACCACATACATATGGGTTACCACACAATTTAACCAAAGAATGTCTGTATAATTAACTTTAGATCTACCAAACTATGTAATATACATTAAGGACCTGACCAACTTCTGTGGGACAGACAGGGCTACACATGTACTGAAATTCAACTGGTTTCTGCTGATTTTGAGTATGTGTATACTCAGCTTTAGAGTGACCAGGGATAAGCTAGTTGGGAAAAATGTAGTTTCATTCTAATTACTAGCTCTTTGGACAATCAATACCACTGCTGTTTTTTATTTAATTATTTTTGTTAATAAAGCCTTTTTTTAGGTTTGTGGTGCTTAAAGCAGAGCATTGACTAGCCATAACCACCTGATATCTAACCCAAAAACACAAACTAGCGCTGCTCAAAGATCCACTTAATATGACAGCAGATAAGTCATAGTTGTTAAAGATGCGGCAGGTGTCTGCTCCTTAAAAAACAGATATTCACTGGTTGTTAAGGATCCCTTGTGGCTGCAGACTCCTTAACATTCAGCTCAGGTTTTTAAAGATGGCAGCTGGTATCGGCTCCTTGACAACCAGCTTAAATTAACTACATTCTTTAACTATGGCAGACCACTACCTATTAACACATGCATTTATTTGTTTATTTCCTTTAGCGAATAAACTCTAATGCTGTTTTATGAGGTATATACTCGAGTATAAGCCGACCGGAATATAAGCACCTAATTGTACCACAAAAAAAATGGGAAAACTTATTGACTGAAGTATAAGCCTAGGGTGTCCATCTGCATGCCTCACTGTGCCTCACTGTGTCCATGTACATGCCTCACTGTGCCCATGCCTCACTGTGCCCATGCCTCACTGTATGACTAGACGTATGTTTAACATGGGAGTCTATGGAAGGGGTGCCCGACTTTGAAAAAATGTTTGCTCCCTGGCCGTAGGTCCCCTGGACAACAAACGTTGGACACTTGTAGAGGAAGAGTGGGGCTACATGTGTGCCAAGTCCAGGAGATCAGGCGCAAAAAGGTGACTCGAGTATAAGCCGAGGGGTGCATTTTCAGCACCAATAAATGTGCTGAAAAACTCAGCTTATACTTGAGTATATACGGCAAGTACTTTTTGCTTTTTAGTTCACTCGATTTGTATTGTTTTTTTTTTTTTTTTAAAGAGAACAAACAATTGAACAATATCTTCTTTATATACTGTAAATTATCACAAAGGGGATCACATGAAAAGAGAAAAGAGAGAAAAAAAATCCAGATGTCAGGATAGTCAAACAAACAAACATAAGTTCACATTGGGATCAGTTCTGATCACTAAGAATAAGCTTAGGATGCTGTTCAACTCCCCCAGACACCCAATTTGGGAACAAAC
Organism: Rana temporaria; assembly: GCF_905171775.1. Classification (NCBI taxonomy): domain Eukaryota; kingdom Metazoa; phylum Chordata; class Amphibia; order Anura; family Ranidae; genus Rana; species Rana temporaria. Next base: position 93,282,449 of record NC_053497.1, read on the forward strand.
TGTGTCTTGGGGGAGGCAACACACCGATTCTTGGTTATATAAAGAATGAAAAGGGTTTGCTCAAAGTATAAACAATAGAAATAAGAAGAGGTGTACACCTTGATTATGATAAGTACATTCTGTAATACAGTTACAGAATGTGGACAAATAGTACCAGGATAGGGGTACCCAGATCGCCCTGAAATAGTCTTAAAAACAAGAGTGTAGATAGCAGAAGAGTGACATGGGTTACCGCAGAATACTTGGTCATACCAGTTGAACCAAGGGGACCATCTTTGTTTGATGGATTTTAAGCACTCTTATGAGGCCGCAAACATACATTTGTAAGAATCATGGGCATTAACTAGGTGGATGACATGGTTTATGGATAGGGGGGTCAGAAGATTTCCAGTGACGGGCAATAGACAGTCCTGCCGCCAAGAGAATGTGGAGTGATACATAGCGTAGATGCCAAGGAATTTTGTTGATGTCAATACTTAGCAAGGCAAATTCAGGTGAGGATGTATTGGGCATATTGGTGATATTATGCAGGAGTGTGAACACTTCATGCCAAAAGGTAGATCATTTATTGCATTCCCAAAGTATATGGTACAGATTGCCTGTCTTCCCACAGTTCCACCAACAGAACAGAGATTTAGAAGGGTCAAAGGGATGGATCTGGGCTTGAGTAATGTACCAACAAAGAGTATGTTTGAAGACGAGTTCCCAGAGGTTGGAGGAGTGAGTTGCTTGGAAACTAGACTTCAAAGCAAAGGTAAAAGGGATGCTGCTCTAGGAAGGGTATCTGGAAATTTAACTTCAGGTGCAGGCTAAGTGGACAGCAGCACTCAAAATCAATGCCTTAATTAAATTGATTAAAAAGAGGTAATAATCCAAATAATGCAAGCCACAGCAAACAACGGAATACAGGAGTTGACACGTTTCACACTTTCAAAAGTGCCTATTCATAGCTAAAGAACCACAAACATTAACTGAAATATATATACTGATCTATATTGGACATGTGACCAAACCTGTGTATAAATTGCTCTAATTATTAACTGGTGGGTGAATTGAGTTAATTAATATGGATGGCTAACATGTGTGGTTGAATGTGAGAGCACAAATAAGTATTCTAATTAGGGATGAGCCGAACACCCCCCCTGTTCGGTTCGCACCAGAACTTGCGAACACACCAAACGTTCGTGTGAACTTTAGAACCCTATTAAAGTCTATGGGACTCGAACATTTGAAATCTAAAGTACTAATTTTAAAGACTAATATGCAAGTTATTGTCCTAAAAAGTATTTGGGGACATCCTCCCCATGTTGAGGGCATGTGGCCTGGTACGGTTCAGGAGAGGGGGGCCACACTCTGTCCCCCCCTCTTTTCTGCGGCCGGCTAGGTTAACAAGCTCGGATAAGGGGTCTGGTGTGGATTTTTAGGGGAACTCCAAGCCATTTTTTTTAAATTTGGGGTGGAGTTCCTCTTAACCACTTGACCACCAGGCACGAAAACCCCCTTAATCACCAGACCAATTTTCAGCTTTCGGTGCTCTCACATTTTGAATGACAATAACTCAGTCATACAACACTGTAACCAAATGAAATTTTTGTCCTTTTTTCCCCACAAATAGAGATTTATTTTGGTGGTATTTGATCACTTCTGCGTTTTTTATTTTTTTCGCTATAAATGAAAAAAAAAGAAAATTTTGTAAAAAAATGAATTTTTCTTCATTTCTATTATAAAATTTTGCAGAAAAGTATTTTTTTTTCATAAATTTGGCCTAAAATGTATACTGCTACATATCTTTGCTAAAAAATAAATAAACAATTTGGTTATTATTTAGTCTGGGTGAAAGTTATAGGGTCTACAAGCTATGGTACCAATTACTGAAAATTTATCAATTTGATCATACCTGAAGTACTGACGACCTCTCTCATTTCTTGAGACCCTAACATGCCAGAAAAGTACAAATACCCCCCAAATGACCCCTTTTTGGAAAGAAGACATTCAAAGGTATTTAGAAAAAGGCATGGTGAGTTTTTTGAAGTTGTAATTTTTTCCCACAATTCTTTGCAAAATCAAGATTTTTTTTTTTTAACAAAATGTTCATATTCGCAGGTTATTTCTCACACACAGCTTATGCATACCACTAATTACACCCCAAAACGCATTCTGCTATTCCTCCAGAGTATGCCGATACCAAATGTGTGAGACTTTTACACAGCGTGGCCACATACAGAGGCCCAACATGCAGGGAGCACCATCAGGCGTTCTGGAACACCCAGACCAATTCTGACATTCCTCTCCTACATGGAAAAATCATAATTTATTTGCTAGAAAATTACATAGAACCCCAAAACATTATATATGCTTTTTTAGCAAAAACCCTAGAGAATACAATGGCGGTCGTTGCAACTTTTTATCGCGCACGTTATTTTCGCAGAAAATGTTCGAATGAGTTTTTTAAAAAAAACATTAAAGTTAGCCCAATGTTTTTGCATAATATGAAAGATGAAGTTACGCCAAGTCAATAGATACCCAACATGTCACCCTTCAAAATTGCACACACTCGTGAAATGGCGCCAAACTTTGCTACTTAAAAATCCCCATAGGCTACGCTTTAAATATTTTTACTGGTTACATCTTTTTAGTTGGAGAAGAGCTCTAGGGCCAAAAGTATTGCTCTCGCTCTAACGTTCGCAGCGATACCTCACATGTATAGTTTGAACACCGTTTCCATATGTGGGCGGGACTTACGTGTGCGGTGGCTTCTGTATACAAACACGCAGGAACAGGGGGCGCTTTAAAAAAAAAAATATTGTTCATTTCACTTTATTTATTTTAGTTTGACACGTTTTTCCCCAAAAATAAATGTTTTGATCACTTTTATTTCTATTACAAGGAATGTAAACATCCCTTGTAATAGGAATATAGCATGACAGGTCCTCTTTACAGTGAGATGTGGGGTCAATAAGACCCCACATCTTACCTCTAGGCTGGAATGCCTGAAAAAAAAACAAAAAAAAACTATCCTGGTTTCGATCGTAGCGGTGATTCGGAAGAAGCACCGGAGGGAGAAGGGAGGGGGGAGTCCCATTTCGCCTGCCGTAAGAACAATCAAGAGGTGGAACAGCCGACATGATTGTTCTTATGGTGTAGGGAATCGCCGGCTGAAAATAATGATATCTGAATGATGCCTGTAGCTGCAGGCATCATTCAGATATCCCTGCACAAAGTCAAGGACGTCATGACGGCCGGTGGGCGGGAAGTGGTTAAAACACATTTTTTTCCCAGAGTATTTTCTGGGTACTGCAGAGTATTAGCCGGGGTATTGCAGAGTATTGTGTGGGGGTATTGCAGAGTATTGGTGCCGGGGTATTGCAGAGTATTGGTGCGGGGGGTATTGCAGAGTATTGGTGCGGGGGGTATTGCAGAGTATGGTGCGGGGGTATTGCAGAGTATTGTGCGAGGGTATTGCAGAGTATTGTGTGGGGGTATTGCAGAGTATTGGTGCGGGGGTATTGCAGAGTATTGGTGCGGGTGTATTGCAGAGTATGGTGCGGGGGTATTGCAGAGTATTGGTGCGGGGGTATTGCAGAGTAATTGCGTGGGGGGTATTGCAGAGTAATTGCACGGGGGTATTGCAGAGTAATTGCGCGGGGGTATTGCAGAGTAATTGCGCAGGGGTATTGCAGAATAATTGCGCAGGGGTATTGCAGAGTAATTGCCGGGAGTAATGCAGAGTATTGCCGGGGGTATGCAGAGTATTGCGCAGGGGGGTATGCAGAGTATTGCGCGGGGGGTATGCAGAGTATTTCGCAGGGGGGTATGCAGAGTATTGCACAGGGGGGTATGCAGAGTATTGCGTAGGGGGTATGCAGAGTATTGCGCAGGGGGGTATGCAGAGTATTGCGCAGGGGGGGTATGCAGAGTATGGCGCAGGGGGGTATTGCATAGTATTGCGCAGGGGGTATTGCACAGTATTGGGGCGGGGGTTGCAGGGATGGCTGAGCAGGGATGGATGGATCTGTGACTGCAATAGTCACAGATCCATCCACAGCGCTGCTGACACCCGCTCTCCCCCTCTCACAGTGTACCGATCGGTACAGAGAGAGGAGGGAGAAACCGTCATCAAATGACGCCGGTTTGTTTACATGTGATCACTCCGTCATTGGACGGAGCGATCACGTGGTAAACGGCCGCTATCAGCGGCAATTTACCGCGATTTGTGATCGGCCGTGTCTTCAGGATTCTTTGGGCGGTGATTAAGTGGTTAAAATCCACACCAGACCTGAAGCGTCTGGAATGGATATTTGGGGGGAACCCACGTCCTTTTTTTTTTAAATTGACGGCGGGGTTCCCCTTAATATCCATTTCAGACCTGAAGGGCCTGGTAATTGAATTTGGGGGGACCCCCACGCTTTTTTTTATTTTTTATGAATGAATTCTCTCTGAATTGCCAGAGCCGACAATTCATTATAGCCGCAAGTCAGTTTTAAATGTAAACCTTGGTTTACTCAGACCAGGAAGGAGTTCGAGCGCTGTGGCAACAACAAGCAAGCTTCTGGGGACGTTGTTAACATTTGGAAACACTCTAAACTTTATACGCTTATCAACATTATACTGATGGTACGTGCATTTGGAGCAGGGATTTGCTTAATGTGCTAAAGGGGTACTCTTTTATCTAATAAAAACGGGATTACACTATGTTGATGCTTTCTTGTCTTTATATATGTGTATGGAGTATTAACCCATGCTGACCCTGGCAGTGACGGATGTTCCAGTGACAGTTACCTCTTAAGGCTTGATTTTATTGGCCTTCTGGTGAGTTTGTACCCCGAAGGGGAGTGTGCCTCACTTGTGGTGAAGATTGGGAGCAGGTGTAGGATCCATCACATACCTATTGTTTAAGCACCCATCACTGTTGAATATCTTTGTTGCATCGTCATCACGCAAATGCCTCAATGCAGTTGGGCATTTAACCAACTTTAACAAGCGCTGTTTTATCATTTGGATTTTTAGTTTCAGTTTGATATATTTTAATATTTATGTGCTCTACGAGTTTTGACTTTTGGACTTTAAATAGCTGCTTTTATTGCCATATCCATTTGCAAAAATAGTGTTACTGGCTGCTTTATTGTGTTCATCCATCCTTCTGACAATTGTCAGCTCAGAGACATCCTGGCTTTGTGGCGCTAAGACGTGCATCTAGGCCATTTTTGCACCTTCTGGTCAAGTATAGACATATGTGTATATAAATAAATGTCAAAAACTAGGTATGAAAGTGCCAATGGCCACAAACTTACAAAAATATGCACTGGGCAGAGTGAATCAATGTATTCAAGAAATCGTGATGTCTCTGTTGTCTATATAAAAATATGAAATGCATGTATAGTAAAAATATTATTGAAAATAAGTATGGCTCATGCATATATAGGAATGGATGTGGCTTCTAGATATAGACTATTTAGAAAATGGCTGTTACATGTAGGATTATCTATCTTTTTCATAAATGGTTAAACATACGTGGAGAAACATATCATTATTAAAATGATACATTTAAAACATTAGATATTATAATAAAATATCACAATTATATGCACAATATCTGAATGTGTGTCTGTGTCCATTTATCTGTCTAAGTGTTAGTTTTTTTGGTCAAAAGATTTCACATAAAAGAACTGGGGTCACTACACCTCAAAAACATATATGAGCATACATATATTAGAGTAGACAACTGTAGAGGGGCACGGAAGAAGATGGAGCAGAACCTGATGGTGTACTCACTAAGAAATTTGCTAGCAACTACCTCAGAAAAAATTGAATGGAAATCGCATATAAATAATCTAAAGTTGCATGGGGACAACCCACAGAGAACGGAAATGGTAAAGGAGCCTGTTGTGTATGAAAGACAAAATAAGACAAAATTAGAAACATAGGGATAAATCAACACATGTAAACCCCATGTGAACAGATGAAAGATGTGCTTAAACATGCATTCATGTGTCCAAGCAGAAATGTACATCCTAGAGCTGTTTACGAGGTGAACATATTCACTAAGTGGTATATCAATATCAAGCCAGCACACATCCATGTAGGAAAGGGGGAGAGGAATAAATCCTAAACCCTTTAGTCAATGTGAAAAACCAATTGGTGTATTATTGGTGACCTCAATGATAAATAGAATGGACAAAACTACTATATGGATGTGGGGTGACAGAATAAATCTAAATCTAAAGCTAAAAACACACCAAGGAAACCATAGGTGGAAAGGGTGTTTAAGGTAACTAAATCAGTCATAATAGTGGGAAAAATCCCACTCAAAGTTTAACCCTATCGGGATCCTGGTATGCAAAGTACCAGAACACTTCACGTTTGCAAAGTGTTCTGAACCTGTCCCCTCTTCTCCTTGGAGTCACTATCCTTTCAATACCTTGTATGAAAAGGCTGGAGACATCCTTGTAGTGAACAAGATTCCAATGTCTAGATACATTGGTGGATTCTGTTTTTTCAATATCATACAAGTGGTCATATAACCTATCTTTTAACTGGCGTGTAGTGCACCCTATGTATTGAATGTGGCACAAGTCACAGGTAATCACATAAATTTGAAACTTTGTATTACAGTTGATAAATTATGTAATGTCAAAAGTTTTACCTGTAGCATCTTCTTGATGTGACGACAATAGTCACATGCCTTCATACCACATTTATAGTTGCCTCTAAAGTGCAGCCAATTAGAACCAGAGTAATCACTAGTGAATAGACTTGGTGAAAGGGACCCCCTAAATGGGTGCCCTACGAGACACTGTCTTAATGCCTTTTAAGAGGATTTAACTATATATTGGGTCGTTGAGCAAAATGGGAAAATATTTTTTAACTGTGCTACTGATTTTTTCAAACTGGGATCTAGGTGTTGTCTCCAAAAGAAGAATACATGTTAGCATTTTTGGATTTGTTCTCAGTTAACAAGGAAACCCTAGGAATTTTGTCAGCTGCATAAAAGGCTTTGTTTATAATTTTAATAGGATAGCCTCTGTCTTTAAACCTGTGGGCCATATCAGTAGCTTCTCATTGAAGTCATCAGGTGTACTACACAGACGCTTCAACCTGAGAAACTGGCCAAAAGGTACACCCCTGATGGTGTGTCTTGGGTGTCACAAATCAGCTCTTAGCAGCGCATTGCCAGCTGTGGGCTTTCTGTATAGACCAGTGACCACCACATCAATTCCAGACAGCTGTACATCTAGAAATTCAATGGAGACCTCTTGGAGGTCCCCTGTGAATCTCAGATTGAAATCATTGTCATTTAAATAAAAAAAGCCATGTGTCCAATTGAACTTCATTGTCTGATGTGATGAATCGAAGATCGTCTATGTAGCGGCAGAAAAATATTGTGTCTATACAGCGGTAACAACCGCTGACAGCTAATTGTAAAAAAAATGCCAACAATTAAAAAGTATGAAAAGAAAATGCTGCTATGGATTTTAAGGGGAACAGAGGGCCAGATTCACAAAAGAGATACGACGGCGTATCTCCTGATATGCTGTCGTATCTCTGTGATCCGCCCGTCCTAACTATGCGGCTGATTCATAGAATCAGTTACGCATAGATAGCCCTAAGATCCGACAGGTGTAATTGAAAAAAGACGTGGGGTTCCCCCCAAATATCCATACCAGACCCTTCAGGTCTGGTGTGGATTTTAAGGGGGAACTTCACCCCAAATTTAAAAAAAAAAATGGCGTGGAGTTCCCCCAAAAATACACACCAGACCCTTATCCGAGCACGTTAACCTGGCCGGCCGCAGAAAAGAGGGGGGGAAAGAGTGCACCCCCCCCTCTCCTGAACCGCACCAGGCCACATGCCCTCAACATGGGGAGGATGTCCCCATGTTGATGGGGACAAGGGCCTCATCCCCACAACCCTTGCCCGGTGGTTGTGGGGGTCTGCAGGCGGGGGGCTTATCAGAATCTGGAAGACCCCTTTAACAAAGGGGACCCCAGATCCTGGATGCAGACAACGTTGGAGCAGGAAGCCGGGACCGAGTGGATTACCACCGCTGGATTTTTTTCTTTTTTTTTCTTAATAAAGGACTTTTTTCTACGGTGTGTGTGTGTGTGTGTTTTTTCCAACTATTTACACTTCCTTTGTGAAATGGTAGAGGTACAATGTACCCCATTACCATGTCACATAGGGGGGGGCAGGATCTGGGGGTCCCCTTTGTTAAAGGGGTCCTCCAGATTCTGATAAGCCCCCTGCCCGCAGACCCCCACATCCACCGGGCAAGGGTTTTGGGCATAAGGCCCTTGTCCCCATCAACATGGGGACATCCTCCCCATGTTGAGGGCATGTGGCCTGGTACAGTTCAAGAGGGGGGCGCTCTCTCACCCCCCTCTTTTCCTGCGGTGAAGTCTGGTCTGATCTATCCATAGCTGATGGGGACATCCTCCCCATGTTGAGGGCATGTGGCCTGGTGCGGTTCAGGGAAGGGGGGGCGCACTCTGCCCCCCCTCTTTTCTGCGGCCGGCCAGGTTAACATGCTCAGATAAGGGTCTGGTGTGGATTTTTGGGGGAACTCCACGCCATTTTTATTTTTAATTTGGGGTGGAGTTTCCCTTAAAATCCACACCAGACCTGAAGGGCCTGTTAATGGAATTTGGGGGGACCACACGCTGTTTTTTTTTTTTATGAATGAATTATCTCTGAATTGCCAGAGCCGACAATTCATTAGAGCCAGCCGGTTTTAAATGCCTTTTTTTCTTTCAGAAATGACACTTTGTGCAGGGACAGTTCTATGTACGGGAAACATGCGCTTTTTCACATGCTGACTTTACACCCCCCCTAAGTACGAAATTTAAAGTAATATTACACTTTTATTGTTTCACTTTTAGCATTATTAAATTCACTGCTCCTGAAAAAACGGCCGTTTTTAAAACTTTTTTTTGCATTGATACATGTTTCCTGGGACAGGACCCAGGTCTCCAAACACTTTTTAGAACAATAACTTGCATATTAGCCTTTAAAATTAACACTTTAGATTTCTCCCATAGACTTTAACAGGGTGTTCCGCGGCTTTTCGAATTTGTCGCGAACACCCCTAATTGTTCGTTGTTCGCCGAACAGGTGAACAGGCAATGTTTGAGTCGAACATGAGTTTGACTCGAACTCGAAGCTCATCCCTAGCCGCGAGTAGTTTTAAATTACTTTTTTTCCTTTAGAAATTTCATTTTTTGCAGGGACTGTTCTAAACACGGGGAACATGCGCTACTTTACATGCATACTATAAACATCCCCCAGGTACAAATTTAAAGGAATATTTAACTTTTATTGTTTCACTTTAAGCATTATTAAAATCACTGCTCCTGAAAAAACAGCCATAAAAAAAAAATGCATTGATACATGTACCCTGGGGCAGGACAATAACTTGCATATTAACCTTTAAAATTAGCCCTTTTGATTTTTCATGTTCGTGTCCCATAGACTTTAACGGTGTTCGAACACATTTTTTGCCTGTTTGCATGTTCTGCTGCGAACCGAATCGGGGGGTGTTTGGCTCATCCCTATTCATCAGCTGTCAGTGGGTATCATGAGTAACATGATATCCTTATCGCATGCGGTAAACATTAGTGAATTTACCCCATGCATGCAGACGAGCTGTTCAGCCTGCCCTTTGGAGGTCTCATTTGCTCTCCTATGCTGAATTCTACAAACAATGCTTCAAACAGCCAGCCTTGGAAAAATAAAAAATCTTATATTTAGTATATGGCATCCTTATATTAACAGGAGATTCATTAGAGTAACATGTTGACTATAAATGTGAAAGCATTCCCATTCACTGATATAGGTGTATTTCATACTAAACATTCACTATGCTTTTTCTTGCTTTAATTGCTGAACAGCGTGGTGTCAGAAAAGCACAAATTAGTAGTTTAGTACACCAGGTCTAGTTTGTTCTATCACAATATTTCACAGAGGCCTCTGATGTGAGCTAAACATCTTGTTTATATAGTGGCAACAAGCAATTAAGCTGGATAAACACGGCCCTATTTGGCAACAGTTAAACATACACAAACAACCCAAATTATTAATATGCAAACGTTTCAGAACGTTGTACAACCGTATAAAATCTTTCATTTTTAAACCATTGTAAACCACACTTCCCAACTGTCCTGGTTTGTTGAAAATTGTTGTAACTACCATAAAATGTGTGTATGCGCAGGGAGATTTTGAGCAGGTCTTGGGTGGATCAGAGGTAACATTCACACTTAGTTTGAAATACTAATTTGTTAAAAAAAATTGTACTTCGGATCAAAAATATTTATGGCAACCAATATTTTTCTTTTCCCATTAGTGCATATCATATGGTTAGACAGAATAAAAAAATATTATTATATCAGATTAAAAAAAAAAAAAAATCCTAATTCAATATTGTGATTTGGCTTAGAAATGTAAAGAGTATTGGTAATGGATGATGCACAAATGCTCAAGCAAGCAATCAAGTGGATAAAAATGTCCACAAACATCAAGATTGCTATACAGTAGATATGTAAAAAGAAGTAAAAATTGAATAATAATACTGCAAAAAAATGCAAAACAATATTGTTGAGTTATTCATTTACGATGACTAATGTATTTATCCACATATAAATAAAATAGAAAAATGTAAGTGTCCCTGCGTGTGTCAGTCTAGTGATTAAAACCAATAAAGTTTATTGAGGAAAAAAATTAAAACAATGAATGTACAGTATCTCACAAAAGTGAGTACACCCCTCACATTTTTGTAAATATTTTATTATATCTTAGTGACAACACTGAGGAAATTACACTTTGCTACAATGTAAAGTAGTGAGTGTACAGCTTGTATAACAGTGTAAATTTGCTTTCCCCTCAAAATGACTCAACACACAGCCATTAATGTCTAAACTGCTGGCAACAAGAGTGAGTACACCCCAAAGTGAAAATATCCAAATTGTTCCCAATTAGCTATTTTCCCTCCCCGGTGTCATGTGACTTGTTAATGTTACAAGGTCTCAGGTGTGAATAGGGAGCAGGATTGTTAAATTTGTGTTATCGCTTTTACTGGTCACTGGAAGTTCAACATTGCACCTCATGGCAAAGAACTCTCTGAGGATCTGAAAAAAAAATCTTGCTCTACATAAAGATGGCCTAGGCCAGGGATATGCAATAAACGGACCTCCAGCTGTTGTAAAACTACAAGTCCCATCATGCTGATGCCTCTAGGTGTCATGCTTGTGGCTGTCAGAGTCTTGCTATGCCTCATGGGACTTGTAGTTCTGCAACAGCTGGAGGTCCACTAATTGCATATCCCTGGCTTAGGCTATAAGAGCATTGCCAAGACCCTGAAACTGAGCTGCAGCATGGTGGCCAAGACCATACAACAGTTTAAAAGGGGACAGGTTCCACTCAGAACAGGCCTCGTCGTGATTGACCAAAGAAGTTGAGTGCACATGCTCAGTGTCATATCCAGAAGCTGTCCTTGGGAAATAGATGTATGAGTGCTGCCAGCATTGCTGCAGAGGTTAAAGGTTTGGGGGGTCAGCCTGTCAGTGCTCAGACTATACGCCACACACTGAATCAAATTGGTCTGCATTGCTGTCCTCCCAGAAGGAAGCCTCTTCTAAAAATGGTGCAAAGTGTTGGCAAAATGTTTGCCTATACCTCCCTCTACCCACCTACGATGTTCTCCAACATGGACAAACATAGCGTTCTTCGCAACTTTGCCACATTTTATCAGGAATCATCGGCAGGTCTAAAGGTGTGGATAGTAGAACAGATTCCCAGAAACCTCTCAGAAGCTGAAACATTCCACAGGCTTTGTGAATCTGAGACTTTTCTGGATATATTCTCTAGATACCCTCTCACCTGGCAGCTTGAATGAAGAACTAGTGTCCACTATTTTATAACATCATAATATTAACTTCTCCCCCCTGACTTTTTTTCTGCAGAACATCATAATCCATCATGTGATCCATGAGCATGACATATATTGGGGGTGGTGAGATTCCCAGATCAGTAACTAAATGTATCTGACATTGGTACCATGTTGCCTGTTCTATAGGATGATCTATGTTTAGACACACACAGTAACTATTAGGATGCTGTGCTTCTTGTTGAGACCTTTAAGACCTATCTTCCCAATTTAATCACCCATAATAATATATATGCATATACTGTAATTTAATTCTATACTGAGGAACACCATCCCATGTTCTGCATCCATGAATTTTTATATATATCCTATACATTTTAACATATCATTGTTTTTAATACTATACTATATGCCATTTTACTATAATTAATGACACCCCTGCTGCCATCATGGGGAACATTATCCACATTTTTTTTTTTTTTGAAATCCCACTTCCTTAATAGACAACACCTGGTTATAGCCCATCTATATAATAAAGGTCACATAACATAACCAGTGATGTCATATTATTATTGCACATAATGGAATTTTATATATACTTAATTATAACCTAAAAGTTTTTTTGATATTTTCCACATATTGCTATTGTGATATAATCTCCATCCGTATTACATTATATCTATATCCACACCATAAATGCATATTGCCATTGCTATTTTGATACACATGTGGAACACATGAAATATGTATATTTTTTCAATCTGAGAATGATATTTGCCTTTATCTATCCTGTGTTTAATGGTTACTAAAAATGCTGCATGTAGCAATACAAACTCCCCACTAGATGGCAGCACTATGCATATATAAATACAATACATCCAGCTCATCTGAACCAGCTTGAAAAAAGGAGCGCTAGTCCAGAAGCACGTCGCAATTACGTCTGGACTGTCATCCCCTCCAGCGCTGCGTTCCAGGGAGTGTTCTAAGCCTCCTCTCCAGCTCTCCACACCATACCATCTTCCTGCCAGCCAGGAGAGCCCACAGAGCGGCTGAGACAGCTTACCACAGATGAACAATTCTTTGTTTATCTTGATGTAAGTTACTATGTGATTTTTTTTTATACACACTTTACAGTCTAACCCAGAGGCACCTGCATTTTTTGCTTTTTCTTAAACTTATTTGATTTAGATGGTGTCAAGGGCATGTGGCGGCAACCAGGTAAGGAGTACAAAAACAAGTGTGTCTTACCTACAGTTAAGCATGGTTGTTGGAGTATCATGGTCTGGGGGTGCATGAGTGCTGCCAGCACTTGGGAGCTACAGTTCATTGAGGGAACCATGAATGCCAACATGTACTGTGACATACTGAAGCAGAGACTGATCCCCTCCCCTCTGAGACTGGGCCACAGGGCAGTATTCCAACATGATAACAACCCCAAACACACCTCCAAGATGACCACTGCCTTGCTAATGTAGCTGAGGGTAAAGGTGATGGACTGGCCAAGCATGTCTCCAGGCCTAAACCCTATTGAGCATCGGTGGGGCATCCTCAAACAGAAGGTGGAGGAGCTCAAGGTTTCTAACAGCCACTAGCTCTGTGATGTCCTCATGGAGGAGTGAAATAGGACTCCAGTGGCTACCTGTGAAGCACTGGTGAACTCCATGTCCAAGAGGGTTAATGCTGGAAAATTATGGTGGCCACACAAAATATTGACACTTTGGACCCAATTTAGACATTTTCACTTAGGGGTGTACTCACTTTTGTTGTCGGCGGTATACTTAACCCCTTCCCCGCCCCCTAGTGTTAACCCCTTCACTGCCAGTGCCATTTTTATAGTAATCTAATGCATTTTATAGCACTGATCGCTATAAAAATGGCAATGTACCCAAAAATGTGTCAAAAATGTCCGAAGTGTCCGCCATAATGTCGCAATACCGAAAAAAAATCGCTGATCGCCGCCATTGCTAGTAAAAAAAAATATTAATAAAAATGCCATAAAAATACCCCCTATTTTGTAAACGCTATAACTTTTGCGCAAACCAATCAATAAACGCTTATTGCGATTTTTTTTACGAAAAATATGTAGAAGAATACGTATCGGCCTAAACTGAGGAAAAAAAATGTTTTTTTAGATATTTTTGGGGGATATTTATTACAGCAAAAAGTAAAAAATATTCATTTTTTTCAAAATTGTCGTTCTATTTTTGTTTATAGCGCAAAAAATAAAAAACGCAGAGGTGATCAAATACCACCAAAAGAAAGCTCTATTTGTGGGAAAAAAAGGACGCCAATTTTGTTTGGGAGCCACGTCGCACGACCGCGCAATTGTCTGTTAAAGCGACGCAGTCCCGAATCGCAAAAAGTACTCTGGTCTTTGGGCAGCAATATGGTCCGGGGGGTAAGTGGATAAGGTGAGAAATGCATAGATCAATCCTACTTTGATATGACCAACATAAAAATGTATGGTACAGTAGGTGAACCCGATATTGTGTCAATCTCGCTCTCTTTCTCGGCGAGATTGAGCACCTACGAGCCCCATCGCGGGAGCCAGCGCCGAGCTGGCTTGCCGCGATGGAGACAGAGCCGTCATAGAAGCGTGGGTAGGTATCACATGGGTAGGTACAGAGCATGGGTAGGTATCACATGGGTAGGTATCACATGGGTAGGTACAGAGCATGATGGGATTGTGAGGCCTATATAGGTCCGATGCACCCGCGCACCCGTCATTGCAGCGAGGAGAGGCGACGTGTCAACATCGGGAGAAGAAGAGAAGTGAAGAACATGACGTCACAGCACGGAAGAAGAACTCACAGCGGAGAGCGGCGAACATAGAAGGAGACCCCCAGAGAGCTGAGAAGACCCCCCGGATAGCGGAGAAGACCCGTCGGGATAGTGGAAGAAGAAGCCCCCCCGCCGAAGACCCCGGAGGAAACCCGCCGGGGGGTGGGGGCTTTTTTAAAAGCGACCCCCCCCGGCGGTGGAAGAGAACCAGACGGCGGCCCCCACCCACCCGAAGACGTCAAAGAAGAAGCCCCCCCTGGTAAACAGAGCTAATAAAGAAGACAGGGGGGGCCTCCGGAGCAGAAAAATAAATTATTTTAAAAACCCTTGTGTGGTGTGTTTATTAACTTTTACATTTTTCCTACAGGTGAATGGGTAGGGGTACGATGTACCCCATATCCATTCACTTAGGGTGGGGGGCCGGTATCTGGGGGCCCCCTTATTAAAGGGGCTCCCAGATTCCGATAAGCCTCCCGCCCGCATACCCCGACAACCAACGGCCAGGGTTGTCGGGAAGGGGCCCTGTCCTCATCAACATGGGGACAGGGTGCTCTGAGGTGGGGGGGCCACAGTGCGCCCCCCTGCCCCAGAGCACCCAACCCCCCCATGTTGAGGGCATGCAGCCTGGTACGGCTCAGGAGGGGGGGGGCGCTCGCTCGTCCCCACTCCCTTCCTGGCCGGCCGGGTAGCGTGCTTTGGATACGGGTCTGGTATGGATTGTAGGGGGACCCCCTACGCCGTTTTTTCGGCGTAGGGGGGCTCTCCTTACAACCCATAACAGACCTAAGGGCCCGGTATGCTCCTGAGGGGGGAACCCATGCCGGATTTTTATTTAAAATCCGGCGGGGACTTCCCCCTCAGGATTCATAACAAACGCCGCACACGTGTAGAATTGGCGGGAATCCAAGTCGGATCTCCCGTCGCTTCTATGACGCGCTTGCTGGGATGTGCTGTCACTTCCAGTGAGTGCGAGATCTCGGCACCATGTTGCCGAGAATCAGCTCGATGCTGTCGTGCTAAAAACACAATATCACAAACACCTACTGTACATAAAAATAGATGGTGAAATGGAAAAAGAATGACAAGGGAATGGATAAAAAATTATAAAGAGGAAGGGACAATTTACTCATAATAATAGATAATGTTCCATTCAAATTCAGACCTCTAGATATACAAGTGTCCAGTTTAAACATCTCAAATCCCTCCCTCCTACACAGAAGTGGGAATCGGTCACCACCCTGGACAGGTCAGTTTTTTTATCAACAGTTTGGATTTTAAAAGATTGTGTATTCTATTGATGAAGAGACTATGGGCTAGATTCAGTAAGAATCGCCTATCTTTAGGCGGGCGTAGCGTATCTCATATACGCTACGCTGCCGTAACTTTGAGAGGCGAGTCCCGTATTCTGAAAGAATTTGCGTCCGAAGTTACGGCGGCGTAGCGTAAATGTGCCGGCGTAAGCGCGCCTAATTCAAATTGTGAAGAGGTGGGCATGTAAATAAAGCATGACCCCACGTAAATGACGTTTTGAACGAACAGCGCATGCGCCGTCCGTGGACGTATCCCAGTGCGCATGCATCGGATAGAATGCCTAAGATACGTCGAACACTGCCTACGACGTGAACGTAACTTACGCACAGCCCTATTCGCGTACGACTTATGCAAACGACGTAAACAACGGAAAATTTGATGCTGTCCCGACGTCCATACTTAACATTGGCTATGCCTCATGTAGCAGGGGTAATTTTACGCCGGAAAAAGCCTTACATAAACTACGTAAAAAAAATTGCCGGGAGCAAGTAGGTTTCTGAATCGGCGTATCTAGCTCATTTGCATATTCTACATGGAAATCAACGGAAGCGCCACCTAGCGGCCAGCGTAAATATGCACCCTAAGATACGACGGCGTAGGAGACTTACGCCGGTCGTATCTTAGCAACATTTAAGCGTATCTCAATTTGAGCATACGCTTAAAGATACGACGGCGCGGATTCGGACTTACGACGGTGTATCTACTGATACGCCCGTCGTAAGTCTTTCTGAATCTAGCCCTTGGTGTGTAACCAGACTAGTATTTTTGCTGGTACTGATATCTGAGAAATGGTCCCTCATTCTGACACTTAAATGTCTCCTAGTTTTACCCACATATTGGATATTGCATAATGCTAGTGGAAAAACCATTGCAACATGAATAAATTAAAGACCTTAAAGACCTTAAACTCATGCCTAATACAATATTTCCATGAGAATGATTCCGAAGACACCAACCCAGTGACTTTCTGGACGGCACACAAATGTGTCATTAGGGGTGAACTTATCTCCATTGCCGCAAAATGACAGAAAGCTAGGTAAGCATGTATCATAGAACTGTCTGAATGCATTCATTCTCTTGAGAAAATACATAAACAATCATTGGTGAAAAAGACTTTCACTGAACTATTACAGACTAGGGAGGCCCTGCTTGAGGAACTGGGGAAAATGATCAGACACAAATATGCACTGACAAAACTAATGTTCTACGAATTTGGCAATAAATCGGGGAAGATGCTCGCTATAGCCCTCCAAAATAAAAAAGCGACTTTGACAATTCATTCTATCTCAGATCCTTCAGGTAACACAATTGTTCAAAACTATTAAACTACCAGTTCAAACTATTTTACACCAAACTCTGCAATCTACCCATACCTAATGTAGCAGAGACCACCACAAGGAAAAAATAAATGATCACCAGCTTCCTCTTGCAATACACATGTCCCCTGGGGCAGGATCCAGGTCCCCAAACACTTTTTATGACAATAACTTGCATATTAACCTTTAAAATTAGCACTTTTGATTTTTCGTGTTCGCGTCCCATTGACTTTAATGGTGTTCACTTGTTCGAACAAATTTTTTGCCTGTTCGCAAGTTGTGCTGCGAACCAAACCGGGGGGTGTTCGGCTCATCCATATCCACAACATCCACATAACCTAAAACACCATAAACACACCATGTATTATAAATATGCAGTGTAAAAGGAAAAGAAATCTGCGCTAAAACCTATAAAACTAAATAAATAAATGAACAAGTGAACAAATGTGTTGCAAATTAATGATGATCAAGATGGTATAAAAAAACAAACATAAGTGAAGTGGTGCAGCAACTAAAAAACCTTAAATGTTCAGTCCATAAAAGTGTAAAACAAAAATAGTGTGCTACCACATAAATGAGGTGAAAATGTGTTAATGAGTGAAAAACCTTAAATGAGAGAATATCTAGAAAAATAGATACAATGTCCTAAACGAGCAATTAGGGATCCAAAAAATGATCGGAGTAGCTTCACAATTCCCGGTATTCACAATTACAACAGAATGACAACTTGTCTGCAGGTAAGATTTTCTGTTCATCAAAGAAAAAAGGCAATCACTGCCGCTTACCAAATCTGTTGGATCTCAGGTAATAGAGATCAAATAGGCATGTCAGAACACCATCAGCCAGATAGGGATCAGCATCTGAAGTTTCCAATGAAGGTGCAGATATCCCGTCCGAGCTATGTAAAACTCCTTTTTCAATGGATTTTATACATCAAATGGATATCCAAACTTGCTCACCATACCGGTATTGTTAATAGGGGCAGAAAGAGAAAGGCTTCATGGTGCAGTTTGTTTAAAAGATGTATTACTCCAAATTAGAACATAACATCAAGCTAAAAACAAAGTCCCAAACAAAAAAACAAAAAAGCACAACCACAGCACATAGCCTGACTTGCTCAAGTATGATGGTGTCTAGGATAGTGACTCCACCCATTATAAATATGCAGGCATACATTTGTGAGAGTATATGAGGACAGGGACCCGTCTCCTCACATAGTTGTTCTAATGGAGTCAGTGATCACTGAAATCTATCTGGAAGTGGGAGAGTGCTAAAATAGTGTCGCAACTGAGCTCCGCTCCCAAAGTCAAGACAAAAAAACGGTCATTAGATGAAGTCAGCTCAGACAGTGAGGGCCACGTCCCCGTCGTTGTTTGTACAAAGTGCGAGGCCTGATAACACTGCAAGTCTTGACGTTTTCTAAAAGGTCCCCCCTTTAGTCCCGGGGGTTCCCTACAATAGGGTACAGGGGTTATATACAACAAAGAATATAAAGTGCCACAAACTGGACTATAAAAACTACAGCATACCATATGGAGTTCAAGGGTCAGGGCTATGTAAAATACAATATAATGTATAAAGAAGATAGTGTGGTAGTGTGGTACCCCACCAGTGTATGTACCCAGAATTCTCAACCGGACGGGTAGAGGGGCTCCAGGGAGCTTATAACGTACAGAGGAAACTGATGTTTCAGTTTCCTCATTATTTACTAAAGTCCATTTTGGGACCTGGAGCCCGGGAATTTCCTAGAGAGTGGGATAAAATCCCCAGTCCTGGGTCCAGGTTTTGAGACTCACTGGCACACATTGTGCAGGTGTGTGTGGGCCTGATATTAGAGTCAGGACCATGATTCTGGGCTCCACCCTCCCAAGGAGACCAGGCTTGCAAGGGAGAACCCAGAGTCTGCAGGCTGCACTGTGAAATCCACAGAGTGCATGTGTGCACAGTGAAAGTCAGAGACCCAAGTCTATGGGTCAGAGCAGTGAGGGACTGCTAACTATACGGTATTGGCAAGGAAATAGTCTGTAAGAGACAGGCGAAAGCCTGAAGTGGAAGGCCTGAGCAGCACTGCTGTATGTATAAGCCAGGAGGCTGAAGTTGATATTTGGTACTGATGGTGAAAACCCACTGCAAGGAAAAACCTGTGATTTTGTTTTCTTGAACTTTTGCTTAATAAAAGTGGGCCAACAAACCCTGAAATTGAATTTCTGGAGTGGATTGTTCTCGCTAGCGGATGCGACACTTGAGCTAAACAACCCCCAAATATCACAATAGATAGATAGACAGACAGACCTGTATGGAAGGTCGCTTACATTTTATGAAGTAAATAACTATGATGCTTTGTGATACTGACAATTATATGACAAGGGCATAGAATAAAGCTTTACTTTTTAATTAGTCTGTTTTGTCCTTGTATTTATTGCCATTAATATTTCTCATAGTCACATAATAAGCTGTAGGCAAAGTACACAATGAACTGTGGTAGACCTCTACCAATTGGACTTAATTGAAAGACTATATCTACGCTGCTGGGAAACTATGGCATAACAAGTCTACATAACACACAAACCTTATGCTTCGTGTGCTTTTTTGACCCTTGATGTTATGGACTATTAGCTCCAGAACATTGATAGATTGCTTTTTGTAGGCTGTAAAGCACAGTGCTGAGACCAGTGTCTTCAATGCTTTATATTCATTGATTTTACAATCAGCTACTTTGGTAATATCTTAGTAACAGGAAAATTCTATAATTTATTATTTTTTTACTTTTTACTTTGCTGTATACCTTATTCTGTTCAATAATACATGTATTTTTAAAATATGTTTGTATTAATGCTTTAGAAGTACAACACCATGTACAACAACCTAAACAATAAACAAAGAGTGCAGACCTTTCTCTGTCATTCTTTACCATACAAAACATAATAGGAATCCAATATGCTACAGTTAATTTAAAAGAGCATTCAGAGGACTAGGGAAATGTAAAGCAAAATAACAAGAGCATGATTCACATCTCACTTGATCCCTGGGTTGGAAGTGTATGGTCTGATATATTTCATAGGTCCAAACTGAGTTTAAAGGGGTTGTAAAGACATTTTTTTTCCTAAATAGCTTCCTTTACCTTAGTGCAGTCCTCCTTCACTTACCTCATCCTTCCATTTTGCTTTTAAATGTCCTTATTTCTTCTGAGAAATGCATATTTCATATTTAAATGCATACATTTTCCTTCCTGTTCTTCTGTCTGTAACTCACCACAGTAATGCAAGGCTTTCTTCCTGGTATGGAGAAAGCCTCTTGAGAGGGGGATGGGGCGAGCTGGAGTGTCAGGATGCCCACTAACACACAGCTCCTTTCTCTATCTGCAAAGTAGAGAGTGTCCTGACTTGCCAGTTTGCCCCCTCCCCCTCAAGAGGATTTCTCCACACAAGGAAGAAAGCCTTGCATTACGGTGGTGAGTTACAGACAGAAGAACAGGAAGTGAGCATTTCTCAGAAGAAATATGGACATTTAAAAGCAAAATCGAAGGATGAGGTAAGTGAAGGAGGACTGCACTAAGGTAAAGGAAGCTATTTAGGGAAAAAAAATATTCCTTTACAACCCCTTTAAGTCATTGTCATGAACCTGCTTAGAGACTGAAGTGAAGAGAGGGCTTCCCTTGTGGTTCTGACCCGAACAGCCCTGGAGATGGTGATGATGTCCTGACACACACATCCACTCTACCACTGTATGAGAGCGAGGACTTTTCCAAGTGTGCAATAGGAACTTTTTAGTAAAAAAGAATAACACTCATAACAGGATCTTAGCATATTTAGAGAGAGGTACACCTTCTAACAAAGAGACTTACAGAAAATAGACAGCCCTAAGTTCATATAAATTAAGTTGTTCACTTCTCTCCAGTAACAATTTTCTTTGGGGCAAGAGTATAGCTTGTTATGAAAAAACCCACATCTATGAAAGCCTAGCAAAGAGCAGAGTACACGGAGAGCTGTAAAAGTTGCACCTGCCATCTGTCTTCAGCCTTCTGCTATTTAGCTATTTGCAGAGCTGCATAATAGGAAATCAGCTTGCTGCTGTCCAATTGTGGTAAAACATTTTACAGGGCTAGGAAATCTAATCCCGCGTACACATAATCGGACATTCCGACAACAAAACCATGGATTTTATTTCCGACGGATTGTTCGCTCAAACTTGTCTTGCATACACATGGTCACACAAATGTTGTCGGAAAGTCTGAACGTCAAGAACGCGGTCACGTACAACACTACGATGAGCCAAGTAAAATGAAGTTCAATGATTCCAAACATGCTTCAAATTGATTTCGAGCATGTGTAGGATTTTTGTTCATCGGAATTGCATACAGATGATCGGAAGAACAAGAACTTGAGAGAAAATTGAGAACCAGCTCTCAAACATTTGTTGTCGGAAATTTCGGCAGCAAATGTCCAATGGAGTCTTCACACGGTCGGAATATCCGACCAAAAGCTCACATCGAACATTTGTCGTCGGAAATTCTGACCATGTGTATGCGGCATAAGACACCTTGGCATGACCAAAGTGGGACTGTACTGCCATGAATTTGGCACTGCAGATGTGACTAAAGCCTGGTACACACTAGCAGATTTCTTTGTTCAAACCAGCAAGCTGAATGAAAAAAAAAACTAAAGAGATTTGGAGGAGCTGCTGTATTAACTATCCAGTATTCTCCACGCTGAGCTATTGTGTTCTGACAGTGGGTCGTCTTCCCCGTCATTGCTCATAGCCATTGGCTGAAAGTACTGATCGGATGTCAATCAGCAGACCTTTTTCAGTCATGCACCTTCGACAGAAGCCGGATGTTTGGCCAGCTTCTGTCAGACCTGCTGCTGTACACACAGGCTGAATGTGGGCCGGTTTCTATTGAACTGGCTGATACGGCCTGATATTCAGCTAGTGTGCACTGGACTTAAGACAATCAGTCCCTGGCTGACTAAGCAAAAATAGATTTTTAGATAGGGCTTTTTTTTCACCCTATCTAAAAATATTGCAATATTGCAATATTTCACATACAAAGCATGTATAAAACATGGTTAGAACCACCAGCTGTAGTATCACTTCTATGAATGTAACATGATCTATGAATGGAGGGGGAAGACCTTTCAATCATCCTCCGTTCATTGTTCCAATTTATTTTCTTGAAGCTATAGTAGAGCTTCTATGAATGGAGGAGCTGGGTGGAAAAGGCGGTCATAGTCAGGTACTACTATTGTATGTATATTCTTTAAATCCAAATAGAAGTATATTTTTAAATTCGGTGACCAAGGTAACCATTCTACTTGCGGTAAATCCAAAGTCCAGCTCTGTTGGCTCTATTAACTTAGACTTTAATTGTGATAAGAATCTTTGGTAAATTAGATAATAATTCCTAAAAAATTGTTTCTTGGAGAATTACATCATATGTAAAGAAAAGGTTTAAGAATAAACCATGAGCAGGGCTTAAAGTAAAACATTTTTTACAAAAAGTTCATTGTAAATTAATTTGCTCTTAAATCTAAGCATTCCAGTTTTAATTTTAATTCTTCTATACTAGTAATATTGATCTCTTTTTTTTTACAAATTAACAATGTTTTTTCAATTATTTCTGACAATTATAAGAGTAATGTTTACAAACATATTTCTTAGATTGAAATACAACTTGTGATTTGAGTTTTACATAAGTAGAGTTTTTCTATTTTTATTACTAAGTACAGTTGGTACAAAACATAACAGAATAAGTGGAGTGGAGTTATAACTTTACTAAAGGTAAATTCCATTTTATCCCTTCAGTACACATTTAGAATTTCAATTGCATATAGCCTCCTGGAATGGTCCTCAAATAATGAGGATCATTAAAAAAGATCACTCCTACCAAACCATCAAGCCTATTGCTAATATGTCAAGGATTTTCAGCACCTGTTGTGCTTTAAAAGTGGGTGCTGGTATGAGGAGTATTTACCACCTACCATCCTTCCTAAAGGAACTCACCTCAGGTTTTTTTTTTTGTCCTAACCATGTTTAATTTGTGCGGGAATGCAGCAAATTTAAAATATCTAAATTCCAAATGACTAAAATATCATATATGCTTTACGATTTAAAAAGCTGCTTTCAAGTTTTTAAATATGCATCTTTCAGTTAAAAAAAAAAAAAAACAATGAAGGTCCTTACACAGCTATTCTTGTTATGGGCTAACAACTGTCTCTCAATTGTACTCCTGCACTGTCACTCTGGCTTACATGCCTTTCCTAGAGACTACAGGTGCCATTGGTTAGATGCAATGCACAGACTTTGAGCACTTTTTATCAAGAAGCCGGTCCAGAGAGATGATGTGGCAAAGCACTTGCGCGGTCGAGATACGCTGCGTAAGTGCAAATATGCACCATCGTATCTATGCGCCGGACTCAGAAACTAAGATACGCCTGAAAATAGGCTTCATCCGACCGGCATAACTTGCCTACGCCGGCGTAGAGTGGGCGCATATTTACGCTGGACGCTGTATTTGGCGCTCCCATTGATTTTCTATTCACATACTGTATGCAAATGAGGGAGATACGCCGATTCACGAACGTACGTCCGACGCAGTGCGCGTAAAGTCATACATACGGCATAAGTTATGCCCCATAAAGGAGGTGTAACTCAGCAGCATCCATGCCAAGGGCTGCACCAGGGAACACAAGCCGACGTATATTACGTAGTTTATGTAGGACGTGAATATGACTAGGCGTAGGTTACGTTCACGCCGTAGGCAGTGATCCAACGTATCTTAGGCAGTTTTTCTGACGTGATTGTGAGCATGTGCACTTAGATGCGCCCACGGGACGGCGCATGCGCAGTTGGCTATACGTATCTGTCTGGTGCTTGGCCCATCATTTGCATGGGGTCACGCCTCATTAGCATGACTCACGCCCACTTCCACTTACGCCAACTTACGCCTGAAAAACCCAGCGCAGATTTGGGAGGAAGTGCTTGGTGAATTTAGTGCTTGCCTCTCTGCGCTGCGTCGGCGTAGCATAAAGGAGATACGCTATGGCGGCATAAATATGCGCCAGTGTCTGTAAATCCGGGCCGTAGTGTGAGCATCAGCAAGATCAGTGGTCTAAGACAAAACCATGATGAACAAACCTAAAAACTGTATTTATTAAATTGATTAAAAAAAGTGACAATTACTTTTAACCATACCTGCCTTAACCTGCCTGGCGGTGTTCCCGAGACTGACTCGGGGTTAGATTTTCCTGCTACGATCGGTAACCCCGAGTCAGTCTCGGCTTGCCTCGCTGAATCCACAGGCACTTTTTACTTACCTTGTCCCTGGATCCAGCGATGCCACCGCGCTGTGTGAGCGAGCGGGACCTCGCTCGATTCACATAGTGCCTCCGTGTGACGCCGATCTCCGTTCCCTGCGACGTTACGACGCACGGGGACGGAGAACGGCGCCAAATTCAAAAACGTAAACAAACACCTTACATACAGTATACTGTAATCTTATAGATTACAGTACTGTATGTAAACCCCCCCCCCCCCCCTGTCCCTAGTGGTCTGTCCTGTGTCATGCATGTCATTTTATATAATAAAAACGTTTCTTTCTCCCTGCAAACTGTAGATTGTCCATAGCAACCAAAAGTGTCCTTTTATGTCAAAAATAGTTTTAGATCAGCTAAAAAACAGCGATAATAAATTATAATCACTTGCAGAATTGTGCGATAGCGATTTGTGGGGAAATTTGTCATAAAAAAAAAAAAATAATGACAGCAACAATTCTGCAACTGAGCAAATTTCAGTGATTTTAATTTGATTACATTATTGAATAATTTTTATTATAATTATATTATTATTTGTTATAATTATTTATAATTATTTATTATATTATAATTTATAATTTTGTTTTTAAAAAAATGTCATACCCGGGATGCCTATTAGAATCTTGTTTGGTCAGATTTAAGTGAGTTATTTCTAAAAATTACAGACCTACAATATAAAACGCCAAATTTCCTTGCAAATAATGGTACCGCTTTCAGCATGTTTTTTCTGAAAGAATCATACCGCCAGGGAGGTTAAAGGGTCACTAAAGGAATTTTTTTTTTTTTTTGCTGAAATTACTGTTTATTGGGTATAGAGACATAAAAGTTAACTGATTCCTTTTAAAAATGATTGAAAATTAAATTTAATCTATCATATAATGTGCCTCTAGTTTCACTTTCGGTTTTAAAGGTACATACATGAAGTTCCGGGTGAGAGGTGAGTCGGGAAGACTCATAGAACAAAAACAAACAAATCCAGGGCAGTGTTTTGTTTTTAAAATTAATCTGATTGGTTCTGAGGAGTTTTAGACACACAGTAATGACAGCTTAGACCACCGTGAAAATCTCCCAGTACCATGGTTATAAGGAAACAGGCAACCAGGAAGTGTGGAGATCACAGCAGAATTACAGCTACTTCAAAGCAAAAACGAACAATGAGGACATGAAACCAGTACTGCAGTAAGGTAAAGGAAGCTATTTAGCTAAAAAAAAATATTCCTTTAGTGACCCTTTAAGTTAGGTACATACTGTTATGAATGGTGCATCACACGTTTTTTCTGAATGGACTGCTGTGCTTGTGTTTCCCACTGGTAAAAAGTCCCTGGCTCATTTTTTTTTAAACATTGCCACATGGAATTATTTATTGCTTTGGCACAATGTGGTTTCATGCACCCAAAAATGCTCTGCATTTTCTAAATCTTGGGGGTACCATTAGGAATGAATGGCACCATGCACAACTTCTAAGAGCAGCTCCTTTTGGCTGCAGGTGCAGGAACAAATGCGATTTACACTCATCCTCACAACTGCTACAGTGTAAATCTAGCCTAAACAAGCTAAATATTATGTAGTTAGGGTTTACCTCTACTTGAATATAAAGCATATGGACATACAATAAATAAATGTGGCATAAATGTAATATTTCTAATTTATCCAAAATTTGCTTTACTGATCCAGTACTATTTTAATCCAAAAAAGCTAACATAAAATTAACCAAGGCCACTATAATTTCCATTTAAAATGTGATATCTTTGCCACAATCCTATTGTATGTATATTCTTTAAATCCAAATAGAAGTATATTTTTAAATTCGGTGACCAAGGTAACCATTCTACTTGTAGTAAATCCAAAGTCCAATTCTTTCTTTATTTAACCTGTCTGATGATTTAAGAGGATCCATAAAGATCACTTTACCCTGATTCAGTCAGCAAACAAGCAGCATGTTGTCTTTTCATATAGCGCTTACTATCTGATTTGCCAGACACTGCATTGTGCAAAAGACTAAGTGAGGCTGAAACAATTATTTTAGTAAGTTGTCTTACACAGCCTCAGGGCATGGCTTGATCTTTCAAGCAACTGAATGGATTGAAGGGGTTTGCGAACAATCCTTCAATCTGTACTTGCTTATTGCATTCCTACTTTCTCAGCTGGAAGATGGGATGACAGAACTAACAGTTGGCAGAAATATTGTTTTCGAGAGGACTGAAATCAGCAACAAGCCAAAAGGTTAAAATGGGTTAAATGGAAGCAGTAAAAATATATTTTTAAATAGCTAATTAAATCAGTTTGGATTTACGGTAATTACACAGAAAAGGTGATCTGTTTGTGAAGCATATTAAAGCATGCCAAGACATTTAGTTTCACCAGCCTTAAACTAGTACATTGATTGTATTTTTTCTATTCTAATTACAGGTACTTACTGTTGTGTAAATAGCACTGCCAATGTATAAAGTGCTTTACATATATAATGTACACTCATATCGGTCCCTGCTCTCAAGAAGCTTACAATCTAAGGTCCCTAACTCACATCCAAACATGCATATACTAGGGCCAACTTATACAGTTGCCAATCAACCTACCAGCATGTACAGTATGTGGAGTGTGAGAGGAAACCCACTCAGGCTCAGGTAGCACATGCAAAAACCATGTAGGTAGTGCTATGATTTGATTCGAGCCAATGACCCTAGTGCTGCCAGGTGGAAGTGCTAATCACGTAAAGGGAGAGAAGTAGCAAAGGTAAACCATAAGCACTAAAGTGATTGTAAAGGCTCAAGGTTAAAACCATCTGTATGCAGCAGTCACCTCAGACCCCCCTGAGCCCAATTCCGATCCAGCGATGTGCACAGGAGCAATAGTTCTCCCGGGTCTCTTCCTCCTCATTGACTGAAACAGCAGTGGGATTCTGCTACTGTCAATCACAGCCAGTGAGCCAATAAGTAGATTGCCGGGGCAGGTTGAGCCACGCACCATGTATGAAAGGACACACAGAGCAGTGGCTTGGGAGTGAGCCTGCTTGGGTGCCTCCATAGCAAGTGGCTTATTCTGGAGGCACTCAAAAGGAGGGAGGGGCCAAGAGCACCAGTGGAGAACCAAAGAAGAGGAGGATCGGAGCTTCTCTATGCAAAATCACTGTACATAGCAAGTAAATATGACATGTTTGTTATAATTTTTGTATTATAATTCTGCCTTTAATATCACTTTAACCTCTTGCCGACCGCCCACCGTAGTTTTACGGAGGCAGGTCGGCTCGGCTGCGCAAAATCATGTAATATAAAGTGATTTTGTATTTCCGCCACTAGGGGAGCGCACACGCGCGCCCCCCGCTCGCCCCTGGTGCCGATGCGCGTGCCCGGCGGGTGCGATCACCGCCGGGCACCCGCGATCGCTTGTTACAGAGCGAGAACCGGGAGCTGTGTGTGTAAACACACAGCTCCCGGTCCTTTCAGGGGGAGAAATGACTGATCGCATGTTCATACAATGTATGAACAGTGATCTGTCATTTCCCCTAGTCAGTCCCACCCCCCCTTCAGTTAGAACACAATGAGGGAACATAATTAACCCCTTCCTCGCCCCCTAGTGTTAACCTCTTCCCTGCCAGTGACATTTTTACAGTAATCAATGCATGTTTATAGCACTGATCGTTAAAAAAATTCCAATGGTAAAAAAAAAGGGGTCAAAAGTGTCCGAAGTGTCCGCCATAAGGTCGCAGTACCAATAAAAATCGCATATCGCCGCCATTACTAGTAAAAAAAATATTAATAAAAATGCAATAAATCTATCCCCTATTTTGTAGACGCTATAACTTTTGCGCAAACCAATCAATAAACGTTTATTGCGATTTGTTTTTAGAAAAATATATAGAATAATACGTATCAGCCTAAACTGAAAAAAAAAAAAAAAATTATATATTTTTGGTGGATATTTATTACAGCAAAAAGTACAAAATATAAAAAAAAACATTAAATTGACGCTATATTTTTGTTAATAGCGCAAAAAAAAAAAAACACAGAGGTAATCAAATACCACCAAAAGAAAGCTCTATTTGTGGGAAAAAAAGGACGCCAATTTTGTTTCGCACGACAGCGCAATTGTCAGTTAAAGCGACGCAGTGCCGAATCCCAAAAAGTGGCCTGGTCATTGACCAGCAAAATGTTCCGGGCTGAAGTGGTTAAACATAGAGGGGAATTTGTTTTACATCTATAACTAGTTTTTAAAGCATATGCAGCTTCTATGGAAGCCAGCACATTGTTTGGATTGCATACTGTCTCTTGCTTTTTGTACTGATGAGGGCTATGAAAACATTATCAGATTGTCACTTCTGTTGATGCTATCAAACAGTTTTAGACTGTCAATCAAGCAATACAAAGCTGAACTGATGGTGTGAAAGACATTAACTGTCAGACTTTTTAGCAGTGCAGGGCTGGGAAGAGGATATTGAAGGCACTGCTAAATGGATCTTTTTATGGTTTTAATGGTGCCGGTGCTAGCAGAATGTGTATTGGCATGTACAGTTGCACTCCTAGTGCATCAGTGCTGAGAATGGTGACGATGATCTTTTAATATTCAAAATCAATATGTTCTAAAATAACTGTAAAATCACTAAATAGAATATTCTACAACATTAGCAGCGCTGTATGGACTGTGAATCTACACCCAATGTGTCCTTATTTATTCCAAAGTGGTTATTTATAAAGTCCATCAAATGTTTGTCTTTTCTCAAAAACACATCTGAATAGATCCTTGGCTCCCGTCACCGCACCCAGTGAATCCTCTCCCTTATGGTATCACACTCACCAGACAGGTGATCAATCAATGCAAGTATAGAAATCCTTACTGGAGCTGCAAAATCACCATTTCATCTGGATATTACTTAGAGTAAAAAAGAGAGGTGCACATAGCGTAATACTGTATAACATTTTATTAAAACAGTCCCCCCCTCCAGGTGTACACTTACAAGAACACTACACGGCTGTTGAAGGTAGAGGCAAGGACTGTCTGAACCCGGGTCCCACCGAAAGCACTTTGGAAGCGCCGCAACATGGGAGATTTTAGCCCCTTCTTTGGGGTTTAAAGTGCCCAGCTAGTGGCCGAAAAGCGCCACTTATACAGCATTAAAGCAGGTCAGTGTTCTAACATTGGATACCAAATGGAATTTTGTAGTGTTGATAGCTGTATAATGCGCAGGGTGGCATACATTTAAAAAATACAGATTAAATCAGTATAAATGAAGATAACATGAATAAAATACCTGAATCAAAGCAGCAAATGAAGAGGAGATGTTAGCCAAATGCAGAAATAGTAGCTGGCGAGTGAATTTATGTTGGGATTTTTCTCACCAGTGTAGTATAAGCTGGATCCTGTGGAGAACAGTGTGATAGATCAATATCTTGGCATATGGGCTATCACCCAAGTCTATCCCGTGAGGTGCAAGATGCCCATAGCACTTTATAGGGGGTTTTGATGTTGTTGGATTATTGTTTAGCAAAAGCTTAATTAATTTTTTTGCTTTGGTACCAATGCTGTACAATCAGTGATATGCGCCACACATAGAGCTAACCTAGGGAGACTAGCAATGGCAGCATCCATTATTGTAGTCTTTTAAAAATTCAATAATAACTTTTTTATTGCCATATGCAGATGATGTACAGCAAACATGATACATTTAGATTATAAATTTAGCATGTCTCAGTACATACAAATTCTGTTACCAATCAAGTTCAGTATACATTGAAGCATCTGGCTGGCCTCCAGTCCTCACCGCTTCACATTTAAACGCCTACTTGATCCCTAGCCAGCTTGGGTTCTTTTCCGCTACCCTCTTTATGTATACCCCTCTCCCATGCTGAGACAGAGGGGCAGATCCACATAGAAGTTACGACGGCGTATCTATTGATACGCCGCGTAACTTTTATTTTGCTCCGCCGTATCTTTGTTCATTGTAGCCTGTGAGCTGAGCTGAGACCCCAATGCCCTTCCAGCTACACTGACAGTTCCCCCTGCGTCCAGATCATTTCTCCTGTGGTAGCCTGATTCAAAGCCCTGTAAAGCTATATTGTATATGTGCACTGGACCTCCCAGTCCTTCTGTGTTAAAGGTTATTTTTTTTATCTCTTCTCTATTTCTCATGAATGAAGATGCACAATGCATCATTATTGATTAGAAGCAACGATCAGCTCCTCCCATCCTGTATATGCCCACACAGGGACAGGGTCACTTTCTGGAAGTGATGTCACTAGCCTCTGGGCGCTGTTTCCATTCCATGGGTAAGGAGAACCCCTTGACCTCAGAAGAGACGGGTTTTAATCTTTCTCCTGAAGGCCAAGTGGTCCGACTCCAGTCTGATGGTAGTTGGTAGCGCATTCCACAGCCAAGGTCCCTGGACTGCAAATCTTCGATCTCCTTTGGACTTGTATCTGACTTTGGGTATTTGGAGTAGGTTTTGATTTGTGGATCGCAGAATGCGATTTGGGTTGTGGGCTTTTATTTTTTTACATAGATATTGGGGGGCGTTTCCGTGAATACACTTATGCGTTAGGCAGAGTGCCTTGAAAGTGATTCTGTCTTTTACTGGCAACCAATGAAGGGATCTCAGAGAAGGTGAGATTGATTCCCATGGTTTTTTGCCAGTCACTAATCAAGCGGCCGTATTTTGAACGACTTGCAAACGAGTGATTTGGAATTTGGGGAGTCCTAGATAGGGGGCATTTGCGTAGTCAAGTCTGGAATTGATGATTGTTCCCACCACGACTGCAATGTCCTCTTTTGGGATAAAGGGGGTGAGTCAGCATAGTAGGCACAGCAGATGATGGGATCCGCTCACTACAGACCCTATTTGTGCTTCCATTGTCATGTAGGAATCAAAAATGACTCTGAGACTTTTAACTTTGGTGCTAGGGGTGATATTTTTACCCAGAATGGGTCCAGGTTGACGTGGGGTGACTTTTCCGGTTTGCGTGAAACAGGAGAAGTTCTGTTTTTGAACCATTGAGCTTAAAGGATCACTAAAGAAATTTTTTTATTTAGCTAAATAGCTTCCTTAACCTTACTGCAGTACTGGTTTCATGTCCTCATTGTTCGTTTTTGCTTTGAAGTAGCTGTAATTCTGCTGTGATCTCCACACTTCCTGCTTGTCTGGCTCCTTATGAAAAAAACTCATGGGAGCTTCTCACTGTGGTCTAAGCTGTGTGTCCAAAACTCCTCAGAACCAATCAGATTCATTTTAAAAACAAAACACTGCCCTGGATTTGTTTGTTTTTGTTCTGTGGGTCTCTTTACTTCACATAAACATGAAACCAGTTTAAAACCAAAAGTGAAACTAGAGACACATTATATGATAGAATTTAATCTATTTTTAATAATTTTTAAAAGGAATCAGTTAAATTTTATGTCTCTATACCCTGTAAAAATTTCCTTTAGTGACCCTTTAAGATAACTGAATGTCATCCAGCTATCTATTAGAGAGAGGGATGTCTCTAGTCCAAGAGAATGATCCTTTTTGTTGCAGATGTGCAAATACAGTTGAGTGTCGTCTGCATAGGAGTGATAAAGAAGCTTTTGGTTCCTGATGATTTCAAAGAGGGGGCGTAGATAGATATTGAACAATACGGGTGACAAGGGAGATCCCTGAGGGACTCCGCATGATACCGTACATTTTTCAGAAGCGAGAGATCCCAGTTTCACTGTTTGTGCAGGGAAACATTTAAATATTAGGCTTTCCTTCCACTTTAATCCTGACCTCTAAACTCTTTGTGGTACTTACCCCAGATTCCCAATCTCTATGCTTTACTTAATGTTGTCTCGTGTACTCTCTGCATTGCTTAATTCTGATTCCTGAACTATCTGCATTAATTAAGCCTAACCTCTGACTTCTCTGCATTACACAATCTTGACACCTGATCTCTTTGTGTTAATAAGTCCTGACCTCTGATTTTGGTGCTTTGCAAAATGCTGGGCAGATACTGTTACTAGTGGGAATCGGATATAAGATACTAGTGTAAGTAGGAGAAAAATGTATGGAAAGTTCATATGCCATTGTCATCTGCTAAATCTTTTACTAGAAAGTTTTTTCCATGTTCCATTTTGGCTGTGCCTTTCATGAGACAGATTATACCTTATGTCATTGCAGAGAGATTCTCCTGATAAATGGATGTGAGGAAGCACAAGGCATCTATTTCATTCAAAGTCAGCATGGATACTAAAGCACCTAATTTACTCACAGGCAGGCAGCATTTATCAAACCTGTACATTTTATCTGTACAAGACATAAGAGTAGGGATTACAAGATTTCCTGTGGGGTAGATTTGCATGCTTAACTTGTCATGTATCCAAGTTGCTGCTTGCCTTATATCAAAAACCTATAAGATAATGTTATACCTATTACTCACCGCCAACATTTAAAATTTTTAAAACATTTCATAGTGAAAAAAATCAAATAACTTATATTTTAAAATGATTAAATATACACTATTTTACCAAAAGTATTGGGACACCTGCCTTTGCATGCACATGAACTTTAGTGGCATCTCAGTGTTAGCCCGTAGGGTTCAATATTGAGTTGGCCCACCCTTTTGCAACTATAACAGCTTTAACTCCTCTGGTAGGGCTGTCCACAAGGTTTAGGAGTGTGTCTATGGGAATGTTTGACCATTCTTCCAGATGCACATTTGTAAGGTCAGGCACTGATGTTGGAGAGAAGGCCTGGCTCACAATCTCCGCTCTAATTTATATCCAAGGATGTACTATCAAATTGAGGTCAGGACTCTGTGCAGGCCATCAAGTTCCTCCACCCCTAACTCCCTTGACCATGTCTTTATGGACCTTGCTTTGTGCATTGGCCCAAATCATTTGGCGGAGGGAGGATTATGGTGTTGGGTTATTTTTAAGGAGTTGTTTAGTTCCACTGAAGGGAACTCTTAAGGCATCAGCATACCAAGACATTTTGGACAATGTCATGCTCCCAACTTTGTGGGAACAGTTTGAGGTTGACCCTTCCTGTTCCAACATGACTGCACACCAGTGCACAAAGCACTGTCCATGAAGACATGAGAGAGTTTGTGGTAGAGGAACTTGACTTGTTATTTAAAAGCCAATTGCCATTATGCAGACATCCTTCTATTTTATCCATAAGATCTGATAAGGGTCTGGTATGGATTTTTAAGGGAGGCACTGCAACTTTTATTTATTTATTTTTATGTAGCGCCCCCCACAAAATCTGTACTAAACCTGAAAGGTCTGGTATTAATTTTCTGGGGGACCTCGCACATTGTTTTTTTGTGTGGGGTACCACCTTAAAACCATACTAGACTGAAAGGGGGTTTTAATAAAACTAATAAATACAGAATCTGCTGCAGCTGTGTATATTAACCAATTAGCTTCTAACTTCAGCTTGTTCAATTAAGTTTTGACAATAAAACCTTGAAGCTGATTGGCTACTATGCACAGCTGCACCAGATTCTGTGTGCACAAGTTTTAGTAAATTTCCCCCAAAGGGTCTGCATGCATGCATTTTAACAGCGGGAAGCTGTCATGTATAAAAGTGATAATAATACCACTATACAGTAATACACAGCGTTCAGCTCCCGATAAACAGTAAATGTTAAGGCATTTGTCCAAATTCCTGAACAGCTAGCTTTCATCTGAATTTGTGTTCAGAACGATCCTTAGCTCATCCCTAATCCTAGTCAGCACTGAAATTATTCCTGTATGCCTAACGCATCCTTTCACAGGCTGTAAAAAATAGGATTGTTACGTCATATCTGTAAAATCCTTTTCTTTGAGTGCATCATGGGACACAGAGTCAGGCTAATAATCATTACCTAGTGGGTTATATTTCATCACCAGGTGATAGGACACTGGTAGACCAAAGGTCGTTAGACAGGAAGTGATCCCCTATATAACCCCTCCCATACAGGAAGAACGTCAGTTTTGTAGCAAGCTCTGAATCCTCAAAAAGAGGGGAGGGATCTCTGTTTCCCCTGATGTACTCAAAGAAAAGGATTTTACAGGTAAGTGTGACATAAAAATCCTATTTTCTTTTTTATACATCATGGGACACAGAGTCAGGCTAATATTCATAACCTGCCGAGACGTACCAAAGCAATAGCCTTGAGGGGAGGGAAACACCCTGCCAAACAATAGCCATCAGGACTTTATAGAGCAGCTCGCAGTACACAGCCGAATCCTTGGCTGCTCGAACATCCACTTGATAACATTTTGTGAATGTATGCATTGAAGACCTGGTAGCAGCCTTACAAATCTGAGCCACAGAAACATGATGGCGAAAAGCCCCATAGGTTCCAACACCCCTGGTAGAATGAGCTCTCACCCTAAAGGGAGGAGCTTTACATTTCAGACCATAGGCCTGAATGACCAATTGATGGACCCAATTGTCAATGGAAGCTTTGGAAGCTGTCTGTCCTTTCTTAAAACAAAAAAGAGTCTGATCCTCGATCTCCACAAATCTAGACAATAAACCTTGACTGTCCAGAAAACATCCAAAGAATGCAGTCATCTGTAACATAGACAGCACCAGTTCAAGTCCCAAGGACACATTGGTGACCTAATAGGGGGAAGCAATCAAGTTGCCCCTGCATAAAGGTTCGGAATAGTGAATGAGATGCTAAAGGCTTTTGGAAGAATACTAATAGGGCCAAAACTTGACCTCTGATTGTAAGCCAATTTGATTTCTTACAGCAGACTGTAGAAAAGAGGGAGTTCTCTCAATCATGTATTCCCAAGGATGCCATTTTTTGGCTTCACACCAAGCAATATAAGTCTTCCAGACATTATGATAGCTCTTCCTAGTGACAACTTTTCTAGCATTCACTAGGGTAGACACCATTGGTCCCGAGATGCCATGGTCCTTCAACACCCTGGCTTCACTAGCCATGCCATCATATTTAGAAACTGTAAATTGGGGTGGAATATAGGACCATAAGAAAGTAGATCGGGGTGCCGTGGAAGCTTCCATGGCCCGTCTATTGTTAGTCCCACAATCTCCGGGAGCCAGGGCCTTCTGGGCCAGGCTGGTGCCACCAGAATGACTGGAACTCCCTCTCTCAGAATCCTGTGCAACAAATGTGGAAGGAGAGGGACCAGAGGGGAAGCATAAACCAGGGAGTATTGGCTCCATGGAACTACCAGAGCATCTGCTCTGATTGCCAGAGAATCTCTTGTTCAGGACACAAACTGCTGTAGCTTGTTGTTGAACCTGGATGCCAGTAGGTCGACTTCTGGCCACCCCAAACATTGGAAAATTTCTTGGAACACCATTGGGTGTAGGGACCGTTCGCCCGGGCAGATCTGCTGACGGCTGAGATACTCTGCCTTCCAGTTCTCTACTCCCGGGATATGGACTGCTAATAGAATCAGCACCTGTCCCTCTGCCCAGGCTAGTGTGTGGTTCACCTCCTTCAGAGCTGAACGACCCCTGGTACCACCTTAGTGGCTTATATGGGCCACTGCAGTGGCATTATCAGACTGAACACTGATAGGACAGTCCTAAAGCTCCACCGTCCAGGACCATAGGACCAGTCGTACTGCCCGTAATTTCAGAACGTTGATGGACAGGATCTTCTGTCCTTGACCATTTCCCTTGAGCTGTGAGCCCTTATAGGGTCGCACCCCCAACTGAGAGACTGGCATCTGTAGTCAGTATTTTCCAAGTTACAGTCAGCAAGGATCTTCCCTTTTGCAGGTTCTGATCCAGTAACCACCAGTTTAGGCTTAAAGGAGATAAGCATATTGGATAATCCAGGGCTTGTCCTCTCCTGTTCCAAACCAACAAGATGTCTTGTTGCAGAGGCCTGGAAGGGGACTGGGCATAAGGCACTGCCTCAAAAGAGGATACCATTCTCCCTAGAAGATTCATACAGAGCAGAATGGAGGGTTGTCTGGTGCCCCTTATGATTCTTCAGGTAACAGATCCCTGCGGGTGGCAAGAATACTCTTGCTTGTACCGTATCTAGGATCAGACCTAAATACTTAGAGTCTGAGCTGGTCTCAAGGTTGACCTTTGGTATTTCTGATCCTGCCTAAGCTTTCCAAATACTGCACTATACCTGTTATGCTCTGTTCTAGAGCCTGTAGTGAGTGCTCTCTGAGCAGGAGGTTGTCCAGATACCCGAGCACCAAGATCCCTTGGGCCCTTAAAAGAGCCAGTACTGGTGCTAGGACCTTTGTGAACACATTGAAAATTATGCTTCTCTACTGCAAATTGCAGGAACCTCTAATGAGGCTGAAAGATAGGTACGTGTAAATATGCGTCCTTTATATATCGATGGAGGCTAAAAAGTCTTCCACCTGGAACGAGGCTACAACTGAGCGGACAAACTCCATCCGAAAGGACTGGACTAGTAGATACTGGTTCAGAAAATAGACCCTTTGACCCTGTTTGGTTTTTAACCGTAAAAAAGGTTCACTCCTTTGGATACAGGAACCTGTGCAATCAATCCTTGATGCACTAAATTATGTAGTAGCCTCTGTTCCCAGTTGAAGCCTTTTACAGGGGAAATGCATCAGGTGGAGCACTAGACTCAGACGTCATTTTTTTTTTTCATTCAGCCAGATGGTTTGATCCTTGGCTGTGTCCTAATTGTTTTACTTGCTGTGATTTTTTGCTTTTTTAATCTCTTTTTATTTTTTTTGGCTGTACATTTTACAAGTCTGCTGTGGTGTCTTTGATTTGAACAAATGTTTTTGCAAAGACTTACTGTACACACGACTGGGATTCCCGGCAGTATAGTCCCCTGGGAATCCCGACGGGAAAACCGAGAACCTGCTCTGTAACTTTCCCCCGTGTACACACGAGAGGTTTTCCTGTTGGGAAAACTGCAGGGATAGCTTTGGCCGGGCTGTGTGTATGGTCCCTCGCAGTGTTTCCCCATAGGAAAACTGCCGGGTTTAAAACCCCCGGGAATCCTGGTGGGAAAATAGAGAGCAGGTTCTCTATTTTCCCGCTGGGATTCCCGGCAGTTTTCCTGTCGGGAAAACTGCGAGGAAGCATACATACGGACATACATATGGACAGTTTTCTCGGCCAAAAGCTCTCTTGGCAATTTTCCTGGCAGGAAAACCGGTTGTGTTTTCGAGGCTTTATTGCACTATGAAGCCTTCCTTTTATTTCATACTGAGAGATAACATAACAGGATTATTTTTGGATATAAGTCATTTCCTGTCCATGGACCTTGCTTTGGAAAAAATCAAGAGTCCAGCTAAGAGTGCCTTTCATTATAATTGATGGAGTCATCTCTCGCCAGATCAGAATATAGGTGGATCATATCCCTGCCAGCAGGCTGGTGCAACAGGCTCCTATGATCTCTATAATTTGAGGTCCTACATTTCTGGTAAACGGCTTGATTTTAACATTTACCTGCTCAGAAACATCAGAAGATTCCTGATATTGAAATATTTCCATTTTATGGACATTATTATACTAGTGCACTTGAGAGGAAAGATAATTTTTTCTTTATATAAGTATTTGTTGTGTTTAATTAACTTTAAATAGCACTTGGAGTGTTTATCTCTTTACACATTGTTTACTAATTAGTGGATGTGTGTCTGTTTTTATACAGCACTCATATTTTTTTTTTTTTTTACATTAGTACACCTGAGAGAATAATTTTTATATTTTCCTGTGTACATATGTTTTTGTTTTAATAGGACCTAGAAGTGGTTATATTCCAACACATGATCACATATTAGTGGATGCGCGCTTGTTTCTTTGTTTCATATGTTTTTGAGTTTTTTAGTATTTAGACTAATACCAGCAGCAGCACCTGTACATCATTTATCATGTGGTTAGCAAGTTTCCTTTGATATAGTGCCTGAAACAATAAGTCTCTTTTTGAAGGACCTGAGGGAACACTGGATCTTAAAAACCTCTGAGAGGGAACCCCCTGCAACTCCAGCTTGTAAACCGTGGGATAAAATTGAGGTGACCCACTCGTCCTGATTTATTGTTCTCCAAATGTCCGCAAAGTGCAGCAGCATCCCCCCACCCATAGAGTGGGGGTGTCTCCTCAAAAGGAGGAATTGGTGCTTGATTTAGAATGATTTTGACCCAGGGCTTTTTCTGGCCATGGCCTTGCTGCTTGCGCCTGGCCCTAGCGCACTGTTGGCGGCGGAACTGCCTTGGCACTGAGACATTTGAGGAAACAGTCCTAAATGAGGGACGCCTGGTGCTTTTCTCTATAGGAAGTAGAGAACTCTTCCCTCCGGAAATCCTTTTGGATATATTTGTCCAAATGATCACCAATAAACATTCCCCCTGAAAAGAGAAACCTGCCAATAACCTTTCATAAGGAAGCTTGGCTGACAACCAGTACAAGTGGTTGTAAACCTTCGTGTTTTTTCACCTTAATTCATCCTAGGCCCCCCCGTTTCCCCGTTTTACTTACCTGAGCTCTGAACTTCAGTGGGCTCGATTCCATGTCGCTTTCCAAGCGGCTTGTCGGCTCCTCATTGGTTAGATTGATAGCAGCGCAGCCATTGGCTCCTGCTGCTGTCAATCAAATCAATGATGTGGCCGAGTCATACACTTGGCGGCAATGGCCGCTGAATGTATCACACGGGAGTGCACCCGCAAGGTAACCCCCTCCTAGAGGGGGTTAGCTCTTTTGGGGAGGAGCCATGAGTGCCGCCGTGGGACCCCAAAAAGGACGATCAGGGCCACTCTGTGCAAAACAAACTGCACAGTGGAGGTAAGTTTGATATGTTTGTTATTTAAAAAAAAATAATTAAACCATACAACCCCTTTAAGCCACCAACCTGCTGTATTGAATCCTTTTTAAGGCGTCAACAGCAAAACACAGCCCTCGAGTGTCAAAAACCATGACCATCATCTAAATCACACTCTATCTCCATCCACACCAACAACACAATACACAGGGCCGACATGCAGGCAGCCTTATATAGTGTGGGGCATGGACTAAGTCCCCCTGAGCCATGATTGGCCAAAGGCACCCTGCCTTTGGCCAATTATGTGTCTCTTAGCGGAGGGCGCTGGGATTGGCCAAAGCATGTAGGTCATGGTGCATGATTTGGCCAAAAAATGTACACTTTGCAAACACCCACAGCTAGCCGAGGTGTCCAGCCTCTAGCTAGCTTGGCTGATTTTTACAATCACTGGGACACCCCACAATAAGTAAATACGGGGTTTCACTTACCTGTCCAGGCGCAGGGCAGCTTAGAAACTAAGAGAAAATCTTCACCCTTCAGCCCTGGTTCACACTGGGTACGATTTGAGATGCGATTTGACATGTCAAATCGCATCTCAAATCGGCGGCAATTGTCGGCAATGGCACTGTCCTAATCAGTGCGACGCCGCATCTGCGATTTCAAAAAGTAGTTCCTGTACTACTTTTTGCGATTTCGGGCAGCGATTTACATTAAATTGCGGCCGAAATCGCGGCAAAATCGGCAAATTTTTTTATTCGCAGCAGTGTGAACCTAGGCTGACTGCGGGTTCCTGTCACTTGGGACCTTCAAGGACTGGGTACCCTTTTATGTTTAGGGTCCACTCCCTTGGTCATGTAGAGCATCCTGCAGGGAATGCCTTAGCGCTGTACTGTCCAGGATTTCCACTCCCCAAAGGTCCAGGCAAAACCTTGCAGGATCTTGAGTCTTCTTTGCAAGGCTTGGGTACCATTTATCTAAGCATAAAAGCCTGTGTCAAATGGATCCGATCGGTCAATCCATTGATTCATTTTTGGAACCATTTGTGGAAATAGAGCCCTGGAGCTCAGAAAACTCAACACACCATGCCTTCCATCTCACAGACACTGGTAAAAAACTGATCACTTACTATCTAATGACCTTTAGTCTACCAGTCTCCATTCACCTGATGATGAAGTATAACCCAGCAGGTTATGAATATTAGACAAAGGGCTCTTTCACACTGAGCGCCCGTACAGGTCAGTTTTTTTTGCAGACCTGTACGGGCGCTCCTCTATGGAGCCACGGATGTCAGCGGTGACATGCCCGCTGACATCCGACCCGCTCCGATCCGCCAAAGTGTTACGGAGAGCGCCCTGTCATCCGCCGGCTCAGCGGGGATCAACGGAGCGATCCCCGCTGAGCAAGCGGAGGTGCACGGGGTGGATCATTACTGATCCGCCCAGCGTTACTGATCCGCCCAGTGTGAAAGAGGCCAAACTCTGTGTCCCATGATGTATGAAAAATAAATCCCAGACTGTCACCTCTGCTAAAAAAAACTGACAGTTGTTTGTAGTTCCATAAAAAAAACACCCACAGTTTAACAACTTGCCACCTGCCTACCGTCAAATGAAGGAGGGACAGTGCAGCTCTCTTTCTGGGTGGACGTCATATGATGAAGCAGCCGAAGGATCGCTCCCACTCCCACTGACATGGCTTTTTAACCATTTGATCAGCTGTGTCCACATGTAAACACAGAAGTGGCGGTAATCGGCTCTCGTCGCCTCACACTGACAGAATGTGTCATGAGGAGAGCCGATCACCGGTATCTTCTTACAGGGGACAGCAAGAGATGTAATCAGGGCAGTGATCATCAGTGATCAGCAATCAGTGCCCACCATTGCCAGCAATCAGTGCCCACCAGCGGCAGCAATCAGTGCCCATTAGTGATGTCAGTCAATGCTGGCTTTCAGTGCTGTCTATCAGTGCCCCCCAACAGTGTCACCTACCAGTGCTCATCGGTGCCACCTATCAGTGCTCATGAGTGAGGCAAATCAGTGCCCATCAGTGCAGCCTATCATCAGCAAACATCAGTGAAGGAGAAAGATTACTTATTTACAAAATCTACTGAGAGAAATGAAGAAAAACGTTTAATAAAAAAAACAGCAGTGATTAAATATCACCAATAAAAAGCTCTATTTATGAGAAGAAAATTATAAATAATTGCACTTGGTTACAGTGTAGCATGTTGTCATTCAAATTGTGAAAGCGTTGAATGCTGAAAAATGGCCGGGGCAGGAAGAGGTTGAAAGTTTCCTGTATTGAGGTGATTAAAGACATTTGTATTTGGGTTATAGGGCAACTGTGTGCAGAAGTACTACCATTTACAGTATATATCATATGTCATTTTGTTATAGGAATTGTTATTGGTGCCACATCTCTTGTCTTTTTTTCCATAATATCACTTTTTTTAGCTTGCTGTGACTGTATAGGGGATTGGAGAACTTACACTGAGACCTTGATATCTTGATCCTGAACATTTCTGGTAAGCTACTGAGGACAGGGTAGTTATCTGGAAATGATATGTTAAAAGTGAATTCTGTGCACTTTTGCCCCTGTTCTTCCCTGACCACGTCTGTGCAAAGCTCTGGTCCATAGTAATGTACTATACTGACAGCAGTCATGCTATCTGTCCTTAATTTAGACATATTTTATGGTAAAATCAATGACAGTAGGGAGGTCGCCGGGAGACAACATTGAAATTTTGCTATGGGGTTCCATAAATTGTAGTTACACCCCTGACCCCATTCATCTAGCTATAAAATATTTATTATAAGGTGACATTTATAGATCAACAAATAGCTGGTTTTCTTTATAGCTATACATTTAATCAAATGGTGCCTCTACAGTATTTCTGATACAAATGCACACATACTTGCTGAGCTCTTAATGCCAGCTTGCTAAAATGTTTTGAGTACTGTATACCCATTTACACATTTTCTAACAGCCATCACACAAGATTTTTCTCTTTTGGTGTGGACCTTCAATAACATAATATTAATAAAGCTACTAATGTGTTTAAAATGTGCATGATAAATGCTTTTCAGAAAAGTAATTGCAACGTTGACTTAAACTATCAAAAAATAAATGTAAAAGTAATCCATCATCTTAACATTTTTAAAATTTCAAAATTTAATAAACATTTTATAATTAAAACATAGGCATTTTTTGCAATAATCTTATAAATCCAGTTGAGCAGATTCTGCATAATAGTCTGCCAAGATAAAGGTTTTCTGTCAATTAAAAATGCAATTGCAAAGTTAAAATTACGGTATACAGAAATCCCTAAATAAAAAATAATGAAGAAGACTGTATTATGGCTACTGGTGGTCTAAAAAAGATCTGGATTGTGGGGAAACCAATAGAGTAAAGTTGAATTATATCTATTCCAAGAACAAAAATGTAATTAACGCTAACTTACTAGTCCTTAAATGTGGTGGTTCTATTCGTTTTAGTAGAGAAACATATCTGTTGATCCTTCCAGAAATCCAATGTCCTTGTTACATCCTGTGAACTGAAATCTAAAATAATGTTATCTATATTTCCAGCTATCTTATGTAGACACCTCCACTTATGTTATGGAGATGAGGGATGTTAGAGGTGTTTATGATTCAATCAAGAGAACAGCCTAGCATAGATGCAGAGAAATGAGTGTTACCATACTAGGACAATAGGAGTGTTGTTGGTACTACTACCCAATGAAAACATAGGACATACAGTGTATCTGGAAAGTATTCAAAGCACTTCACTTTCTGGACATTGTGTTATGTCACAGCTAGGGTCGAGCGAACCCGAACTGTAAAGTTCGGGTTCGGTACGGACTTTGGGTTTTTCCCGAACCCGGACCCGAACCCGAATAATTGAAAAAAGTTTGGGTCCGGGATCGGAGTTCGGGGAAAAAAAAATGTGCGGAGGTCCCCGCAAATTCAATAACCAGACCCTTTAGGTCTGGTATGGATATTATGGGGAACCCCGCCGTCAATTAAAAAAAAATGACGTGCGGTTCCCGGTAAATATCCATAACCAGACCCTTCAGGTCTGGTATGGATATTAAGGGGAACCCCGCCGTCAATTTAAAACAAAAATAACGTGCGGTTCCCCCTAAATATCCATAACCAGACCCATTATCCGAGCACGTTGACCTGGCCGGCCGCAGAAAAGAGGGGGGGACAGAGTGCGGCCCCCCCTCTCCTGAACCGCACCAGGCCACATGCCCTCAACATGGGGAGGATGTCCCCATGTTGATGGGGACAAGGGGTCTCATCCCCACAACCCCTTGCCTGTGGTTGTGGGGGTCTGCGGCGGGGAGGTTTATCAGAATCTGGAAGACCCCTTTAACAAAGGGGACCCCCAGATTCCTGACCCCCCCCTGTGTGAAATGGTAATGGGGTACACTGTACCTCTACCATTTCACGAAGGAAGTGAAAAGTATGTAAAAAAAACACACTGACACCGTAGAATAAGTCCTTTATTAAAAAAAAAAAAAAAAAAAAACTCCAGCGCTGAAAATCTACTCGTTCCCGGCTTCCAGCGTTGTCCTCATCCTGCGACGGTGATCTCCCGCGATGAGAAGATCCTGCGGCGTCCATGTCATCTTCGATCATCGCTGAGAAGATCCATCCGGAGCGCAGCATCATCCCGACCTCCTCATCGCCGGACACAGCCCAGCGGAATGACGCGCTGGGGCTGTGTGACATTACTTATAT
This sequence comes from Rana temporaria, assembly GCF_905171775.1. Taxonomy (NCBI): domain Eukaryota; kingdom Metazoa; phylum Chordata; class Amphibia; order Anura; family Ranidae; genus Rana; species Rana temporaria. The sequence continues at coordinate 93,326,457 of NC_053497.1, forward strand.
AGAGGAGGCAGGGGCACCCGTCACGTGGACCCCCGCCCCCCTCTGACGTACCCTCTGCTACGTCACTGGCGAAGCCCCGGCTTCCCTCTTTTGGGCTTCCCCAGTGTGTTTTTTTTACAATACTTTTCACTTCCTTCGTGAAATGGTAGAGGTACAGTGTACCCCATTACCATTTCACACAGGGGGGGGTCAGGATCTGGGGGTCCCCCTTTGTTAAAGGGGTCTTCCAGATTCTGATAAACCTCCCGCCCGCAGACCCCCACAACCACCGGGCAAGGGTTATGGGGATGAGACCCTTGTCCCCATCAACATGGGGACATCCTCCCCATGTTGAGGGAATGTGGCCTGGTGCGGTTCAGGAGAGGGGGGGGCCGCACTCTGTCCCCCCCTCTTTTCTGCGGCGGCCAGGTCAACGTGCTCAGATAATGGGTCTGGTTATGGATATTTAGGGTGAACCACACGTCATTTTTGTTTTAAATTGACGGCGGGGTTCCCTTAATATCCATACCAGACCTGAAGGGTCTGGTTATGGATATTACCGGGAAACCGCACGTAATTTTTTTTTTTAATTGACGGCGGGGTTCCCCATAATATCCATACCAGACCTAAAGGGTCTGGTTATTGAATTTGCGGGGACCTCCGCAATTTTTTTTTCTGAAAGTCCGTGTCCATTGACTACAATGGGGTTCGGAGTTCGGTTCAGGTTCGGGTTCCCGAACCCGAACTTTTTTTTTTAAAGTTCGGGTTCGGACCGAACCCGAACATCCAGGTGTCCGCTCAACTCTAGTCACAGCCTTTTCCAAAATAGATTAAACTCATTATTTTCCTTAAAATTCTACAAACAATACCCCATAATGACAGTGTGAAAGAAATCTGTTTGAAATCTTTGCAAATTTATTAAAAATAAAAAAATGTTGCTCAATGATTTGTTGAAGCAGCTTTGGCACCAATTACAGCCTCAAGTCTTTTTGAGCATGATGCTACAAGCTTGGCACACCTTTTTGTGGGCGGTTTCTCCCATTCTTCTTTGCAGGACCTTAAGCTCCATCAGGTTGGATGGGGAGTGTTGGTGCACAGCCATTTTCAGATCTCTCCAGAACTGTTCAATTGGGTTCAAGTCTGGGCTCTGGCTGGGCCACTCAAGGACATTCACAGAGTTGTCCCATAGCCACTCTTGTTATCTTGGCTGTGTGCTTAGGGTTGTTGCCCTGTTGGAAAATGAACCTTTGCCCCAGTGTGAGGTCCAGAGCTCTCTGTAGCAGGTTTTCATCAAGGATGTCTCTGTACATTGCTACATTCATCTTTCCCCCTGACTAGTCTCCCAGTTCCTGCTGCTGAAAAACATCCCCACAGAATGATGCTGCCACCACCCTGCTTCACTGTAGGGATTGTATTGGCCAGGTGATGAACGGGGCCTGGTTTCTTCCAGACATGACACTTGTCATTCAGGCCTTTTACTGAGTAGTGACTTTTGTCTGGCTACTCTACCATACAGGCCTGATTGGTGGAGTGCTGCAGAGATGGATGTTCTTCTAAAAGGTTCCCCTCTCTCCACAGAGAAGCTGGAGCTCTGTCAGAGTGACCATAAGTTTCTTGGTCACCTACATAACTAAAGTCCTTCTCCCCTGATCACAAAGTTTGGCCAGGTGGCCCACACTAGGAAGAGTCCTGGTGGTTCCAAACTTCTTCCATTTATGGATGATGGAGGCCACTGTGCTCATTGGCATTTTCAATGCTGCATAAATGTTTCTGTACTCTTCCCCAGATCTGTGCCTCAATACAATCCTGTCTCAGAGGTCAACAGACAATTCCTTGGAATTAGGGATGAGCCGAACACCCCCCCGTTCGGTTCGCACCAGAACCTTTGAACGGACCGACCGTTCGCGCGAACATTTAGAACCCCATTGACGTCTATGGGACTCTAACATTCGAATTCAAAAGTGCTCATTTTAAAGCCTAATATGCAAGTTATTGTCATGAAACGTCTTTGAGAACCCGGGTCTTGCCCCAGGGAACATGTATCAATGGAATTTTTTTTAAAAACGGTTGTTTTTTCTGGAGCAGTGATTTTAATGATGCTTAAATAAAAAAAAAAAAAAAAAATGAAAAATTCCTTTAAATATTGTACCTGCTGGGTGTCTATAGTATGCCTGTGAAAACGTCTTTGAGAACCCGGGTCTTGCCCCAGGGAACACGTATCAATGGAAAAAAAAGTTAAAAAACTGTCGTTTTTTTTCTGGAGCAGTGATTTTAATGATGCATAAATAAAAAAAAAATAATAATTCCTTTAAATATCGTACCTGCTGGGTGTCTATAGTATGCCTGTAAAGTGGCATGTGTTTAGAACTCTCCCTGCACAAAATGAGATTACTATAAGAAAAAAGTAATTTAAAACTGCTTGCGGCTTTAATGTAATGTCTGGTCCCTGCAATATGGAAGAAAATCATTGAGAAAAATAGCACAGACACAGACTGTACACACACCACATAGCTTTAGGTGCACACTGCAGAGGACATGGGCAGTACACACTACTTAGCTTTAGGTGCAATCTGCAGAGGACACGGACAGTACACACCAAGTAGCTTTAGGTGCAAACTGCAGAGGACAAAGGCAGTACACACACTGCGTAGCTTTAGGTGCAAACTGCAGAGGACATGGGCAGTACACACCAAGTAGCTTTAGGTGCAAACTGCAGAGGACAACGGCAGTTCACACACTACGTAGCTTTAGGTGCAAACTGCAGAAGACACGGGCAGTACACACCACGTAGCTTTAGGTGCAACCTGCAGAGGACACGAGCAGTACACACCAAGTAGCTTTAGATGCAAACTACAGAGCACAAAGGCTGTACACACACTACATAGCTTTAGGTGCAAACTGCAGAGGACACAGGCAGTACACACCACGTAGCTTTTGGTGCAAACTGCAGAGGAAACGGCAGTACACACCAAGTAGCTTTAGGTGCAAACTCCAGAGGACAAAGGCAGTAAACACACCATGTAGCTTTATGGTGCACACTGCAGAGGACACAGGCAATACAACACGTGAGAATACTGCAGCTAGCGGCAGGCCCAGTCCCCCTTTGCTTCTGTGGAGAAATAGTGTACTCTGAGGGATTCGGTACCCCGATTTACCCCAGGTAAACTTCAATATTTTACTCTGTAAAGATCTTAGGTGATTTCTCTTAATTGGGACGGGAAGGGAGAGGAAGAAATATACGATTCTCGGGAGCAAGGTCATCTTAACTGAGTTTATCCTCCCTAGCCATGAGAGACCATGTTTGGACCAGAGATGAAGATCAGCCTCCAGTTTTTTATAGAGTGGGGGGTAGTTAAGATCGTATAGAGACTCCGTTTTAGTCATCAGGGAAATACCTAGATAACGGATAGAGGTGTCATTCCAGTCAAAATTGAAGGACTGTTTCAGTACCGGTTGAGGAGAGAAGTGAGGGGGGAGGTCAGGAACAACAGGATGTCATCAGCGAAGAGGCCAAATTTGTGGGTCTGTTCCCCACAGGTGACTCCCATTATGTCAGGGTTCTGGCGTATAGCGATCGCCAGAGTCTCAATTGCTATTGCAAAAATTAAAGGGGATAGTGGGCACCCCTGTCTAGTGCCTCTTTTGACTTCAATAGGCTTGCAGTAATGTCCTCTGATCTTTATGAGTGCCTTAGGCCCCGTACACACGAGAGGATTTATCCGCAGATACGGTCCAGCGGACCGTTTCCACGGATAAATCCTCTCAAAGATTTCCGCTGATTTCGATGGGATGGAGTGTACACACCATCGCATTGAAATCCGAGCGGAAATCCTCTGCCGATGACGTGTCGCGCCGTCGCCGCTATTATGACACGGCGACGGGCGCGACGCTGTCATATAAGGAATTCCACGCATGCGTCAAATCATTACGACGCGTGCGGGGAATCCCTTTGGACGGATGGATCCGGTAAGTCTGTACAGACGAGCGGATCCATCCGTTGGAATGGATTTCAGCAGATGGATTTGTTGTGCAGCACAGCAAATATCCGATCTGCTGGAATCCATCCCAGAGGAGATTTCTCCGCGGAAACAGATCCGCTGGCGTGTACACACCATAGGATCTATCCGCAGAAACCCATTTGCTGGGATTTATCTGCGGATGGATTCTATCGTGTGTACGGGGCCTTAGGGTGTGAGTAGAGAGCCCGTATAAGTCCTAAAAATCGGTCCCCAAAGCCCCAGCGCTCCAAAATGGAGAAGATGTAGGGCCAGTAAACGGAGTCAAAGGCCTTCTGCAGGTCCAGTGACAATATGAATCCTTTTTGATTAGCCCCTCCCGTCCAGTTAGTTTGTAAGATTGATATCAGGTCTATTGCACGTCGAATCTGGTCTGGGCCTTTTCTGCCGGGTATGAAACCTACTTCGTCTTTATGTATATATTGACCAATGAACACCGCCATCTATTCGCCAGAATCTTAATGAGAATCTTTAAGTCATTGTTAATAAGGGAGATCGGGCGAAAGTTGCTGACATCTTCATGATTTTTGTCTGGTTTGGCAATCACTGCGATATAAGCCAAATTGATATGGGAATCCAAGGGGTCGCCTTTGGATTTAGAATTGAAAAATCTGGTTAGATAAGGCGTCAGGATATCTCAAAAGGATTTGTAATAAGGTATGGATAGGCCGTCAGGAACCCGGGGCTGACCGCTTACGAAGACCCTTGATTACTTCTATTACCTCATCCTCTGTGATCGGGGAATCCATTCTATCTCTATGGGCAGTCAACAGGGAGGGAATGGGTAGTCCCTCTAAAAACCGGGAGATTAAGTCAGCATTGGTTTGATTGGTGGAACCGTACAAACGTGAGTAGAATCCCTGAACAGCATCAAGTATCTTCATTGGGTTGGTTGTAGGAGGTTGTCCAGCAATCCTAATTTTGGGCATACTGAGGAGTCTGGACTGTGGGGTTAGTCTAGAAGCCAGTAGGGGACCAAATTTGTCCGCTTGGGCATAGAATTTGTGTCTACCCCATCTAATTGATTTCTCAGTCTGGGTCGTTAGTGAGAGGTCGAGGGCTAATCTAGCAGTAGCAATTTGACTTATGGGGATTTTGAATGGGTCCTTTTTGTGCAATGCCTTAAGGGCAGAGTAGTCTTTATCAAGTCGGTCTATTTCGACCCTCCTCTCCCGTGTTACTTGCGTGGATATCTGAATGAGTTTGCCCCTGATTAAGACTTTGTGTGCAGCCCAAAGCGTCTCAGCAGAGACATCCTTAGTGTTATTAAATGTTAAATATTCTTTCAGGGCTTTTCCAATTTCAATTACTCTGACTGAATCAGAGAGCAAAGACTCATTCAGTCTCTAGTGTTTTCGTGTCCCTCCCGTGGCCCCAGAAAGGAGAGTTATGACCACCAAAGAATGATCTGATGTGCTGTGTCCCTGATAAAGGCATTAAGGACTGCAGGGAGGAGGGTTGAAGGAGTGAAGATATGATCTATGCGTGCATATGTATTGTGAGCATGTGAGTAATGGGTATAATCTCTCTTGGAGGGGTTAAGTTCTCTCCATGCATTAGCAAGGCCATTCCCATGTAAAATCTTCGCAATTTTGAGGCTCTTCTTTGTAGGACGCATAAGTTGAGACCCTAGTGGTTTGGACTTATCTAGGCCCTGATCGAAAGCCGCATTCGAGTCTTCCCCGAAGATGATAGTGCCTTCAGGTTCAGGGGAAAGGGTGTTTAACAGAGTGCTAAAAAATTTAGCTTGTCCTCTGTTAGGTGTGTAATAAGATACCAGTGAGTATAATTGGTCGCCCACCATGCCTTTTATCAGAATAAATCTCCTGTCAGGGTCAATAATATCAGAGATTTTAACAAAATGACAGGCCTTGGAGAACAAGATAGCCACCCCCTGGTTTTGTTTTCAGCACTGGCCAAAAAGAATTGCGGGAAGTGTGAGTGGAGGAATTTGGGGCAATACCGGACAGGGAAGTATGTCTCCTGCAGCATGAGTATGTAAAGCTTAAGTGATTTATAGTAGTCCATTACCTTTCTCCTTTTGATCGGGGAGTTAAGGCCTTGGACATTGTGAGATGCTATACGGAGTTTGGTGCCAAGAATATCAGCCATGGAGCAGAGCGGGAAAACCACGGTTCAAACTACCTCCACTCACCCGTCGAAGTCTTGGGGCATAGAAGGCTCTGAAGGCATCAGCATCAGTTGTGTTCAAGGCTCGATTGCTCAGGTCATGATGAAGGCATAGGAGATCTGAAAGAAAAACTTGTATTAGGCACAGTCGAGATGATGAGGAAAAGTCAAGGAAGGGGAGGGGAAGACAGGAAAGTAAAGACATAAAAAGCTCTCCCTGAAGCGAGAAGTGGAGAGCGGGGGGGGGGGGAGACACCCCTCGCATTCCAAGTACAGGAACTTAAGTCAGTCCCTTCCAAATGGGAACGAACTACCCCGCCCTCAGAGACCATCAGGCGTCCAGGGGCTGGGCGCAGGTGTTCCAAACCGGAACAGGGTGCCCTAAATTATAAATATGTCATGCAAATTGTCTACATAGTGGTGCACAGCAGTATAAGGAGTCCTTTAGAGTGAGACAGCTGACCACAACCTACAACCAAGAGGTCCCACCCCCTCTCATAGCGAGACAGGGGGGCCTCACAGGGCCCACCAGTAAATTACTATGTAAATTACTAAATAAAAAAAAAAGGGAAAAAGAGAAAAAAAAAAGTTCCCTGAAACTAGCCAAGTTCTAGGTCATTCAATCCTTCAGTTTCCAACAGAAAAAAAAAGTGAGATTTCTTCCACAAGTCGTAAACACCACTCCCCTAGGGGGGATTAGGGAAAGAAGTGTGGAGAAAGTAGATGCTTCCAAAGTGGCCAATGAAGGACCTGCAAGACGTCTGGGTCAGTCCTCTAAGTTGGAACTGTGAGTAACAGACTGAAGGTGAATCAAAGTGAAGGGAACTAGGGGGTTGTAGCAAAATTTTCGCTGCTCGGGCATGGTGAAGTTCAAAGTGGTGTGGTCAGGCTGCCCAGGACCATACTCCAGGTCTAAGGAGAGAAATTAACAGGTCGTGAAGGTAAGAGCCTCAGGTGGAACCATCATCCTTTGCCTTCTTAGTATTGCCCTTGAACCACAAGGGTGATTGTGGGCTGGTAGGTATCGGCCTCTTGTTAGATCCATGTCCCATGTTGGAGGTGTCCATGTCCGCTTCATGTGAAATTAGCTTTAATTGTAGGAGCAATTTTTCTCCCTCAGGTAAGGTAGAGAAGGCATATTGTTTACCGTTTTTTCGGAGAAATTGACCGCAAAGGGAAAAGCCCACCAATATTTTATAGCCTTCTCCTCCTCTGTATGGTGGATGGAGAGAGATCTGCAAAGATCTGTACCTGATGGCCCTGGCACAACACAGCCGAAACAGATCTTGCTTGTCTCATTACTTCTTCTTTTACGGAGTAATGGTGGGGTTTGGCTATGATGTCTCTTGGGGTACCATCCTTTCTTGGGGGTCCAATTGCCCTGTGGGCCCTGTCAAGTTTGAGTCAGTGGGGAGAAATATTGGGGAGAAGGTTTTTAATTAAGTCCTGCACTGCCTCCGGTACATTCGTCACGGTCTCGGAGAGTCCCCGGATTCTGATATTTGACCTCCTTGACCTATTCTCGAGGTCGTCAATGCGGGACATTGCCAGATCAAGTTGGTCTTGGAGTGTGTGTATGTGCCGGTAGTTCTGGGTCGTCGCAGCGATCGTTTCCTCTATTTTGTTTTCGATCGCTTCGATCCTATTGCCCAAGGAGTTAAAATCAGTCTTTAAGTCCGCTGTGATTTTTGCTGCTGTTTGAGCCAGGCCTCTGGCCACCAGGGTAGAGAATTTAAGGAATAAGTCCTCCATTAAGAAAGCAGCGTCCTGTGGCTGAGCAGCAGGATGATAGATGCCTGGCTGCAGCAGTGGTGAGGGGGAGAAGTCTGTCATGGTTCTCTTGATCAGAGAATCAGTGGAGGCTGGGGAGGGGGTATAGACCGGTATAGGGTTCATCTGTTTTTCAGAGTTTAAGTGCTGTGGGATGTGGGGTGGCTCTGACCTCCATCCTCCATCCTCCATCAGGATCCTCCATCTGAGGCAGCGTTGTGGCGGCCATCTTGGATTTTTCCTGCGCTCCAACCTTCTCTAATTGCGGCCTCAGATCTCATCGGACCGCGGACCGGAGCATATAGGGATGTGTCCAATAGTGTGGGGAGCTATCCCATGGCGTTGTGAGCCTCCGGGGATGCTGTGCACCGTGCTGTGGGCGCCGCTGAATCAGCCTGGAGCGGAGCTCACGGATCAAGCGGCCATCACCGTACCCCCATGCATGCGCTCCGCACCTTGCAATTTATTTTGATCAAATTGCATCACTTCTTGGACTGAGTCGCAGTTGCACCATTTAGACTTTGTAACAATTGGACAATCTTGTGGTTCCATGCACCATTTATACAATGTGATTTTACTTACATTATACAGTCACCTACTGTATTTGTATTTATTTGCACTGTATATCCATCATTGTTGTATATCAGTTATGTTCAGTCATTTATTTTGATTGGAGCATAACACCATCCTGTGATTTCCTCTGCGACTGCATATATTATTATCTTTACGTTGTGATTTTATTTATGCACCTGAGTCACCTTATCTGCACAGTTTGCACATTCATTCAGTTCACCTTTGGATGCACCTTATCTTAGCATTTATAGCGATTTTATCTTTCAGTCAGTCTATTTGCATATTTGCACATTCATTTATCAATTATACTATTTTGGTTATTTATACATTTTACCACTTACACCGTTCTATGCCATTGGAGCGCAACACCATCTCTTGATTTTTTCCAAAGCCATAGTATAATTAGAGATGTTAATTAACTGGGATTATCATTGTTCCACTTAATGCATAGTAAAATATGATTGTGGACTATTTTCCTAAATGGCCTAATAGTCTGTCCAACATAGAAATCACCACACAGGACATCAAGTAGAAAATAGGCAGGGAGACCCGAGGAAGTTCCAGGGTGCTCAGGAAATTTGGCAAATACAGAATAGGGCCGTATCGCACTCATGATGGACCCGAAACAGGAATGGGAACCGCCATTGATATTTGATGTGCCTCTCTTGCAGGAGCGATGTCAGTGGTTTCATAGCCAATGTTTGGCGAGAAAGATCCAGCAAGAGCATAACAGGGGTCTCATTCAGCAAGATGGAGTCCTGTGTGCTGGCAGCCAGCATTATTTCTTCTTTAAATCTTATAAAAGTTCACCCTGCACAGTGTGTCATGAATTAAGGATTAATCAGGGTTCCTCGGACTCAAGGTCCTGTGGACTCTGTCCAGTTCAATAGGGGATTATTTAGGCCATTGGAGCAATTGATTAAAGATGGCAGCTACAGCCCCTGCCAGGTCTATTTGATCCACTGTTTCAGGAATGCCCTGATCCTTATGTTATTCCGTCTGTTCCTGTATTCAATATGATCCTGTTATACATACGCTGCTGTAAAATAACAGCGTGGGAATTCAGTGCCTCCTCATGGGACTGTAATGCATTGCACAAGCCATCAGCGGTGTTTTCAATGTCCTCCATGCGGACCTCCAGGTCTTTTTTTGAGCTCAGTGATCTCCTGTCTGTAGGTTTTCTCTATGTGTTTGACATAATGTTTAAAGTCCACCTTAGTAGGCAGGGAGCGTATATAGGAATAGAGGGATCTAATCTGAGATTCCATGTTTCATCCATCTGTGGAGCACAGGGAGGCTTGAGAGGGGCTCTGAGAGTGGCATGTTGGGATGATCAGAATCTGTAGGGAAGGCGGAGAAGCCCCTTGAGCTCACCTGCATATCGTCTGTTGCTGGCTCTGAGCAGGCTGGGAAGGAGGGCGCCGGTGCCATCTTGGATGTGGCCTGGGACCCAGAGGCAGCCGAGGATTGGGTAAGAAAGCAGCCCAAATCACGCAAGTATGGCCTCCACTTAGCTTGTTTTGTACCTTGGGCTTGCCCCTAACCCCCTGGGTGGTGTAGGAGCTGTTTCAGGAGGAAATGGGAGATGTAGAGCCCCGAAGGAGCCATCAGGTGCGGGAGCTGCTGCCAAGCCACGCCCCACTATGGCTATAATTAGATTCTTCATAAGGCCATATTTTAACATGCCAAAGAACACTCAGCAAGGTTCAAAACTGATTGGCAACCAAATTACATACATTTTCTACTGCTCTGATTTGAGATGAAAAATAAATGAAAAATTTAGGCTATAGGTTTCTGTAAACACTTTTTTTGCACCAGCTTGTCATATATCCTTGAGTGTGCCAATTACTGTACATGCTTTTGTGTAAAATAATATGTTCATGTATGTAAAAATTTTGGAAATTTGCTTGAATTTTAACCATGGTTGGATTGATTTAATTATTCAGCTTATGCTCATTAAGAAATGATAATGCCTTAGCACATTTATATTAAGGGAAATTAATAAACTTAAAAGATGTCCACTGAGTAAGGGAGCTATAAAAAGATTGAAGGTTTACTTTCTTAGATAAAATGAAATAAAAAAAAAGCAAAAAAAAAAACATATCAAAGTTATAAAAAGCATTTAGAACGAAATTTTGGTTTAATCTACAGGCACACATAATGCATTCCATTTTCTTTGTTAGTTGCCAAGCTTTGCCCTATTAAGCTTTGATGTTAATGGGAAATCTTGAAATAGGATGGAAATTTATACAGTCTCTTTCCAAAGAATATTTTCTTCACATTAACACAGCCAGAAATTTCTATATTCAGCCAATGATGATTCTCTTGGCATTAAAAAATGACAGAAGCACTGTACAAAAGCTAGGTCACATTAAAAAGTTACCAATTGCCACAACCGTCTGGTTTATAAATTAATAATAATTGTTATGAAAGGTGGTTTCACTTCCCTATTTTTTATTTGGTTTGTTTAGCATAGAAAAATGTCCTCTCTGGAAAGAACAATTGTTTCTGAGTGTTAATTTGAACTTTCCAAACTTTCCATGGGTTTAGTTAAAGGTGTTGTATATTGGAGAACAGCATAAGAACCTGCTGTGGATAAAGAATAATGTACACTTGGAGGGAGGGGGTTACTAAAACTGGCGCACACTCTGGTGCATCTGGTGCATCTGCACATTGTAACCAATCAGCTTCTAACATCAGCTTGTGCAATTAAGCTTTAAGAATTAGCCCCATTCACATTGGAGCGATTTGACAAATCATAGACTATTGCCAATGGATGCGACGCCAAATATGCAGCACCGCATTGATTTCCAAAATTAACTGTTCCCGCACTACTTTTCATTCAATAATTTTTATTAGTATAGAGAATATGAAAGAGAACCATACATACTCACAAATGCAATACAATACATCAGAGATGCATAATAAAACATGAGAACAAAAACAAAAAAATATTTAGAACATAGTACAATGGCACAGAAGGGAAATGTACATCGACCATCTAGTTCAGATCATAACCCAGCTAAAGCCAATAAACCAGCACAACCAATAGTAGGTCCTCACACTTCGCCCGCCCCAACGGGACCTGAAGGGTCTGGTTATGGATATTTTTTTTAAATTGATGGCGGGGTTCCCCTTAATATCCATACCAGACCTAAAGGGTCTGGTTATTGAATTCGGGGGGACCTCCGCGCATTTTTTTTTACTAAAAGTCCGTGGGCCAGATTCATGTACAATGGCGCAGATTTGGACCGGCGTAGCGCATAATTTTTAGACTATGCCGCTCCAGCGCGGAGAGGCAGTTAGGTGATTCACCAAAATTTTTTTGTGTAAGATGGGCCAGCGGGGCGGATTTTAGATGGCGTAAGGCGGGGTACGGCCAAATGGGAGTCACCCTATGCTAATGAAGTGCCGACCGTGGTGCAGGGGTCACGCCGGGGCGCATCTTAGACCGTGCATGCGCAGTGACATCCAGGGGTAAATGCCCCAATCTGCACATGCTCAGAACTGCGCCCCGGCGTGACCCTTGAGCTACGCCGGCCCACTACCAATGCCCAGTCCATAAATCAGCCCAGACTTCCGCCCTGCAGGTGCAAATGTACTGAAGCTTTTTTTTCCCAAGCTAGGTCGTTTGCAGTGTGGTGGGGCAGTTATGGCTGATGAGGAATCCTCAGGTGGGCGGATGACCAATTTCAGCCCAGAGGAGAGGGCTGTAATTATTGAGGGCCTCTCCCAACATGGGGACCGCCTCTATGGGCCACAGAGTGCCTACACTGGCAAGGCTGACAAACTCCGAATTTATGCAGAGATCACAGCGCAGGTGAATGCTTGGGGGGTGGCGGAGAGGGAGCCAAAGCACATCCGGAAGAAAATAAATGATTTGCGTCGCTTAGTAAAAGAAAAATTGGTGGCCAACAAAAAGCATGCCAGTGGAACAGGAGGAGGACAAGCCAGAAAGATCACCCTGACAGCAGAGGACCTTGTTGTGGCTAGGTTCCTGGCTAGGGAGCTGGTGGAGGGCCTGGAGGGCTTTGATTCTGGGGATCAGCCCTTGAGGAGAGATAAGTGTGTTTTATCTTCTTTCGGGTGTGTTGCATGTGTGTGTGTGGGGGGGGGAGGGAAGAAGTGTCAAGTGTGTGGGTCCACCAACATCTGAATGTTTTGTGTCCTCCACAGATGTGCAGGATGGAGCTGGGCCATCATCGGCTGCAGGGCAACCCACCACATCCAGGGTGGAGACTGCCCCTACTTCTGTGATGGAGGAAGTGGAGGAGGAGCAGGTCGTGTTAGAGGAGGAGACTCTTTATTTATTGGTGGAGACCCCCATTCCTTCCCCCTCCCAAACCTCCCCCCTCATGAGAGTTTCCCCCTCAGGGCTCTCAATCCCTATCAGGGATTCCCCCTCACGGGACCCCAGCCCCTCCAGGGCCAGCCCCTCACGGGACCCCAGCCCCTCCAGGGCCAGCCCCCCACGGGACCCCAGCCCCTCCAGGGCCAGCCCCTCCACCCGGCCTCAAGCCGCTCCTGCCCCGAGAAAGGCTTTAAAAAAAATGAGGGGAGTCCCTGATCAGCTGGAGTTAAATCTTGCAAGGGACCAAACCAGGCAGACCCGCCACATTGGGACTCTTGCAGGGATCTAACACGGGTCGCAGCTAGCCTGGCGTCCTCTGCTGAGAGCCAGGCTGCCTGCACTGTGGCAGTGAAGGAGGCTGTTACGCAGGCTGGGCAGAGTCGGCACATCAATGAGAGCCTGAAGGACGTTGTGGGGAACGGGGCAGCCCTTCTGTCCTGTCTGGGGGACCTGCAGGACACCACATCTCAGCTGGCTGCTGAGGTCCGGAGCCTGGCAGGTGCTGTCAGAGAGGAGGGGAGGCTGACACGGCACCAGCAGCGCAGCACTACCACCCGCCGGCTGCGGATGCAGGCTGCCACCAATAGGTACCTCCACCGGCTAGCCGTGGCAATGGAGGGCAGGCAGGCAGCTATGGAGAGACTGGGGGAGGTTCCACCACCAGCCCCCCAGCTCCACCTGCCCCACCTGCCCCCCCAGCCCCGGCTCACACCAGGCAACAGCGCCCCAAAACCCTAGGGACAAGAAAGAGCCCACGCCAGGGCTGTTGATTTTTTGGACTATTTATTTTTTACTCAGGTTATGAGTCTTTTTTATTTATTGTATACTCAGGTTATGAGTCTTTTTTATTTATTTTTTACTCAGGTTATGAGTGTTTTTTTTTATTTTATACTCAGGTTATGAGTCTTTTTTTTTTGTTCCTGCACACGGGGAGTAGTGCAGGCTTCAGTGTGAATGGTGTGTGAATGTGGGGGGGTGACACTTCTGCCATTAAGGTTTGTCACCCTCAGTCATTGGGGAGAAGTGATCCCCACGACCCGTGTGAAAGGTGTATGAATGTACAGCAACATAATTGGAGCCTTGGCGCGGCGTTGCTGCTCCCTAGTACCATGGGGGGTACTTCGGTCTAATCCAATTCAATGTGAATGTGGGGTGTATGTGTTAGGGACCACAGTGGTGTACATGCGTGCATTATCATTGTGCCATGATTAATGTGGGTGTTTATCGTGAAAAGAAGCCTTCCACGAGGCGTGTCCTGACTGCTCTTCCATCAGCAGACGGGGTAGCCTCTGGCAGGGGGGGATTATGTGGTTCGGGGGTCAGGTCATCACGTATGTCAATCTCCAGGCCTTTTCTCATGGCGAAGTTGTGCAGCATGCAACATGCCCCGATGATCTGGCACACAAAGTTTGGGGAATACAATAGGGTACCCCCAGACTTATCCAGGCACCGGAAACTGGACTTTAGGAGGCCAAATGTGCGTTCCACCACTCCACGGGTACGTGCGTGTGCTTCATTGTATCTTCTCTCTCCTGGAGTTTGGGGGTTCCGGAATGGAGTCATCATATGGGGTCCCAGTGCATATGCCGCGTCACCTGGAAGGGAAAAGACAGGAGGATGTTAGTCATGCATGTGCCCCTCGTGATGTCTGCATCATGGGGGGGGACAGTCATACCTGACACCCATGTCACTCACCAACCAGCCAGCTGTTCCTGTACATGTTCTGTTCAAATTCTGTAGGGATGTCACTTTGACGGTATATGAAGCTGTCATGACAGGACCCGGGGTGTTTGGCACGGACGTGCCATATGAGGCATTGGGCATCGGCAATCACCTGTACATTGATTGAATGCCAATGCTTGCGATTGCAGTATATGTGCTCCATGTCACGGGGGGCTGTAGTGCCACATGGGTGCAATCAATGGCCCCCACGGTGCATGGGAATCTGTCAATTTGGTAGAAATCTCTCATTGTCTTCAGCCGCTGGACCTACTGGGTGGGTTTTATGATTTGGTTGGCCATGCATCTCAGGATTGCAGGGATAACCTGGTGCACACATCTGCTCATGGTGGATTGTGACATCCCAGCCGACAATCCACTTGTTCTTTGAAAAGATCCAGTGGCCAGGAAATGCAGGGTTGCCAGGACCTTCACCAGTGGCTGCACTGCATGTGTGCGGTGTGTTGGGCTGGTGATGTCATCCTGCAGGATTCTGGTTAATTCCAGGATGACTTCACGGCTGAATCTGTAGGTGCGATACACCTCCAATTCCCCCATGGCAAAGACGTCAATGCGCATGCGGAATATCCTCTCCCGTGCCCTCCTACGTGCCCGTCGACGCAATAGTGCAAGGACCACGGCTGCCCCTGGCATGTTGGCACACAGATGTGTTGTCCAGCAAGTGTTGTTGCTCAGCTCGTCTGTAACGCTGCTGCTTTAGCTGCTCTCCAGCTGACCTGTGCAAGTCTGGTGCATAGTTACCCCTGCTTTTATGAGGGGTAACTTGGCGCCGGAATTTTCAGTTCCGTGCATCGGGAGTAGCCTGCGCCGGTCAAGCTTAAGTTGATGAATCAGCCCAACAACTTCATTTGCATATTTAAAACACAAAAAACATGGCCGCACCAGATCTGACCAGCGTAAATCTGCGCCAACGCCGCGCCGGCGTGGAAGTGTTACACCGAGGCGATGAAGTCTATTTGGAGGCGTAATCTGCACTTACGCCGCGCATCTCCCAAAAAACGGTGTAAGTGCTACATGAATCTGGCCCCGTGTCTTATTGACTTCAATGGGGTTCGGAGTTCGGGTTCGGGTTCCCGAACCCAAACTTTTTTTCTACTTATTAGTGTCCTATAATCCTATATTATAACTGGGTCAGAATTGACCCTAACACCATAAATGTCTTAATTTTCACCACAGTATTTTAGTGAAAAGGATTATTTTTCTATTACATTGTTTACATAGAGGTTCCTGACAAAGTAAAAAAATCTTGATGCAATAAACAAATTTATGTGATACTTATAGACATTCAAAACCTGAAAACGGGTCAGTTCTGACCCTAACATAAGAGGAGGGTTAATCAGCATAAACCTGCATCCAAAGTGAGTGAATAACTAAGGTGGTATGAAAGAGTATGAAGCAAAAAAAAGGGGGGGGAGAAGGAGGGAAGAAAGAAAGAAAGAAAGAAAGAAAGGAAAGAAAGAAAGAAAGAAAGAAAGAAAGAAAGAAAGAAAGAAAGAAAGAAAGAAAGAAAGAAAGAAAGAAAGAAAAAGAAAGAAAGGGTAAGAGCTGGATGCGACTCAATGAGTGAAACTAAAACGGAAGTTAAAATCTAGTCTTGTTATTCTCATACCAGTCTATCCAAGGCTTCCAAATCTGGCAATTGGTCCTAGACAAGTGCTGAGAAGCTTCAAAAATAGTTAAGCAATATGAAGATTCGTGGACCTAACCACGTCTCCTAGAGTGGGGATCTCCTTACTCTTCCACCTCCTCACCAACTCTAGCCTCGCACTTAACAAAATATGGGAAACTGTACGTCTGTAAGCCTGAGGGAATACGTCTATACCCAGTGATAAAATAGTGAAACCAAGTTAAGGAGAGCAACGGTGAGTAGTGACCAAACTTATGAGGTCAAAAATGTTAGACATGTGCACACTGAAATATTTTGTTTCATAATTTTGTTTTCGTCCGAAAAATACGTTTATTTAGTTACTCCCGAAATTCTTTTTTATTTATTTTGTTTTTCGTAAAAAAAAAAATGCATTAATCCGAAAATACAAATTAAGGTGGAATCTGTCATTGAAGGCTCATGGTGTCTGTCGAATGTTCTAAGAAAGAAAAAAAAAAAGAAGATTCAATAGAATCTTTAAAAAAAAAATTGGACTCTTCATGTCTCTCTATGTCGAATCTTCATGTCTCTCTATGTCGAATCTTCATGTCTCTCCATGTCGAATCTTCATGTCTCACTATGTCGAATCTTTTCTCTCTATGTCAAATATTTTCTTTCTATTTCGAATCTTTTCTCTTTATGTAGAATAATATTGGACTAGTAGAGTTAAAGTTAGGCACATTCGACCGCAACGAAAATGAAAATAAAGCATTTGTTTATGTCGGATCTTTCGTTTTTCGTTTTCTGTGCTTTCGGTATCCTTTGTTAAAACGATAACGAAAATACCTGAAATTCGGACGAAAATGCATTCGGACGAAAACGAAAGCACATGTCTAGAAAATATCACTCCAATGTTTCCCCAACCTGGGACAGCTCCCAAGTATATGTATTAGTGAACCCCTCTGTCCACAAAGTCTCCAACACAAAGGAGAAGATTGTGTTTGAAAACCCGCTAAGCGTGTGGGGGTTAGATACCATCTCAGCATAATGTTCTGGTAAAGTTCACACAAATTAGCACTTCTAGTAACCTTATAAACCAAAGTAATGGCATCCTTCCACTGGGATACAGAATATTGGGTGTTTAAGTCCCATTCCCAAAATCTCATGGATGGAGTTTTAATAAGTGCAGTTTTTTGATTAAGTAAACCATAAAATAGGGATATACCCCAAATAGAGGTAGTAGGGTTGGTAAGGTCTAAGAATACTCTACATGGGATGGTAATAGATGTCTCAGTGGAAGCCCTCAGGAAGTGAGAAATTTGGGTGACCGTGTAATGGTCTCTTAATTCCAAACCATACTCAATTTGAAGGGATCTAAATGATTTGACTGCAGGGCCTATTTGGATATCCGTAACATTCACAATACCTTTAGATTCCCAATGTTTAACGTTTAGGTTAGGAATCAATAATTGCAGGCCAGCTATAGGGAACAGAATAACCCTAGGATTAGAATCAACCAGAGGTTCATTTAGGAACCTCTTCCAAGCTTTAGGAGCGGCCCATATTGTAGGGGATAGGGTCAAAGGTAATTTATTTGTATGAGTACTGGCTAGCAATAAATTAGAAAGGCTGAAAGTAGGACATTGGTAGGTTTCCAGTTCCTGCCACCTAGAAGTAAGCCCACCTGGGAACCAATATCTTAATTGGGCCAAGATCGCAGCTAGATAATAGTCTTTAAGGAGTACATGACCCACCCCTCCTGCCATTCTAGACTTGACCAGCTTTTGGAAGGCACATCTGGCCTTCCGACCCTGCCAAAGAAATGTATTTATTTGGGATTGGGCTATAGTAAAGAACCTATCAGGAACTAAGATAGGGAGGTTTCTGAATAGATAGATGAATTGGGGTAACAATATCATCTTGAAAGCTGCTAAACGGCCTGACCAGGTAGATTCAGTCCATGATATCTCTCTGAGCTTGGAGGCAAGTGAAACTAGAAAGGAGTTATAATTGGCTTCTGCTAAGCGATCCACATCACCTGTTAGTGTGATTCCTAAATACTTAATACCTTCTGTGCTCCAAGTATATGGATAGTGGGCTTTAACCCTGGTACATGTGTGAGCATCAAGTCCCAAACCCAAGATATAAGATTTGCTGTCGTTTACTTTATAATAAGAGACCCTATTGAACTGACCCAGAACTTCTTATGTTGCCGCCAGAGAAGAGTCCACTTCCGTCAATATCATGATAATGTCATCTGCAAAAAGACTAATCGAGTGCACATCCTTACCAACCTGAAATCCCGTTATCTTAGGGTGAGTTCTCACATAAATGGCCAATGGTTCCATCAAAAGGTTAAATATTAACGGAGACAGGGGGCACCCATGTCTCGTGCCATTAGTAATATTAAACGGGGCCGAAAGAATACCAGACATATAAACCCTGGCTGATGGCTTAGAGTACAGAGCCAGAATTGCAGAAAGTATATTCCCATTGAAGCCAAACTATTCTAGAGCCTTGGTCAGGTATAGCCAACGGATCCTGTCAAAGGCCTTCTCTGCATCCAAAGAAAGGAGCAGAGAAGGCATTTGCTGCACTTTCGCAAAATGAATAATATTAATCATACGACGTGTAGCGTCCGAGGTTTGTCTATTTTTTGTAAATCCTGCTTGATCCGGGTGAACCAATGTGGGCAGAATGTCTACCAGTCATATGGCAATTAATTTGGCATACATTTTGAGATCAATATTTAGTAATGAAATCGGTCTGAAATTGGAGGGAGAAGTGGGCTCTTTCCCTGGCTTAGGCAGTGCTACAATTAGGGCTTCCAGCATTTCGGGGCCAAAAAGAGGCAGAGGCAGCAGCTGATTGGAACATTTGTAGTAAGTAGGGCGATAGAAAGGGTTTGAATTCCTTATAGTATTCGCTACTAAAGCCACCAGGGCCTGGCGACTTATTAAGAGGTAATGAATCTATAAACTTAGACATTTCATATTCAGTAAATGGGAGATTCAAAAATTGAAGCTGATCACACATCAGCTGGGGAATTTCAAGCTTTTCCAAGGATTGGGCAATAAGCTTAGGGGTCGGTTGAAAAGTGGTTGGATCATCTTTAAAATTGTACAAAGTACTGTAGAAATAACTAAAATCATCAGCAATTTGTTGGGGATGGAACACTTTCTGGGCAGACTTTGGATGTATTATATATGGAACCTTAAATTTGTACCTATGGCCCTTAAGGGCTCACGATAATAATTTACCTGCCTTATTTCCTGTGGAATAATAGGTCATCTTAAGTCGCTTAGAAGTGCGCTCAAAGTTCTCTAATAGATACAATCTAAGGTCAGACCTAAGTCTTGTTAGTTGTTGGGACAGGGTATGAGATGGATTTTGCTTATTTTTACTCTCCAAATCAGATATTTGGCCCATTAGATCCGTAAGTCGCTGCTGCCTCTGCCTCCTGTGTCTCGCCCCTACCTGAATAAAAATACCTCTAATAAATGCTTTGTGGGCGTTCCAGACCACAAAATTACTTTGCACCGGGCCAACATTATTTTTTAAAAACTCAGAGATTTGGGTGCTAATCCTGTCCCTTACCCCTCGCTCCTGCAAAAAAAAAAGTGTTAAGTCTCCAAACCGGGCATGGTTTACAGGAAGCAGAATCTGAAATAGATAGTACAACAGAAGCATGGTCACTCCAAGATATATCATTAATAGTCACTGATTTAACCTGAAGCAAGACCATGTGGTCCACTAAGAAAAGGTCTATTCTTGTATAAACACAATGTGGGGGAGAAAAAAAAGTGAAGTCTTTTTCTTCGGCATGTAAACAGCGCCAAGCATCATAAAGGTTACACTTATGAATCAATGGGGACAATACTGGGAGATGGCGAGTAGACGTAGTAGTGGAGTCCATCTCTGGACCTGGGGTCACGTTAAAGTCTCCACACACAATAAGCAGTCCCCTCTGGACCGACTGAACTTTTTTCATTAATTTGTTGAAAAAATGCACCTGGCGTTTGTTGGGGGAATAAGCATTAACTATTGTATACCTAGTGGAATCCAGATCACTCAATAAAATAAGAAACCTCCCCAAGGGATCACTAATGAGATCATGTAAAGTGAACGCCACAGAGTCTCGGATAGCAGTTAGAACTCCTTTTGGTCTTAAAATCAGCATTGGCTGTGAATACATGGGGAAAGCTTCCATGGGAGCACTTTGGCGGAGCTTTTGCGCAGAAATTCATTTCTTGGGCACAAATAACATCACAATGGTGAGTGAGCGCTTCTTTCCTCAACGATTTTCGCTTGACCGGGCGGTTGAGCCCTTTAACATTCATGGACAAAACATTAAGCGGCATAGTCCATGGAGGGAAAGGGTGCTAACTGAGGAGATCCCATATCGCTGGGGAAGCCCAGCAGAGCCATAAATCTTATGGTTGTATGAGTAAGCCGCTCACAAACCACTATATCAGCATTTGAAAGACAGTACTCACATGACCAGGTGTAGGTACTAATTTGTCTTTGCACAGTTTTCAGAAAGATAATCTTCGGATCCTTGGAGATAAAAAAAACTCTTGGTATGTTTGATGACATCCAGTGAATGAGGTAGAGAATAAACTAAGAAACAAAAAGAGAAAAAAATACAAAAAACAGAACAACCGTAAAGGTAACATCGCCACTTCAATATAGGTGGCAATTAGTCTGAAGGATTAATTCCTTCGGGGGCAGCAATATGCTGCAACTTGCAACTGGGGGAAAAGTTCAAATGAACTGAGTCAGTTCCGGGTTCAGGGAACCAAAGTAAAAGCAAAGCCCAACTGGCTCACGCTATGTATGGGACTTGGCATTCTTAGCGTTAATTAACATGAGAGAAATTAACATGTCCTTCAGCACTGTATCGAGTACTGGTTGGTTCTGCGTAGGGTAGGACACCCGGCGAACAGGCCTCAGCTCCATCTTGCTTGCTGGCTTTACCGTGCGGTAGAAAAAAGTCTGTCAGCCGCTGGGGCTTTCTGTCCAACTGCCGCTTCCCGGGCACGGCAACGAGCCTCCGGTTCGAGTCCGTCGGTCGGTGCGGGAAAAGGAGCCGTAGAAGGGCTGCTAAGTGCCGCTGTCGTTCCCGTCGCTCCGGAGCTCCGAGCTCACGCGTCCATCTGGCTCGAGCTCAAAGCCACACCCCGTTCGTGCACTACTTTTGGTGACTTTGGGGTGATTTCAAAAGACGCCTGTGCATGTTATACTGAGACACATTTTACTTTATATTCTTCATGGAAAGTATGACTTTGCTCAGGAGGATATATATGTACTCACTACACATATTCTATCACATATAAAAAATGGTGAGAGTAGGGAGATCCATATTTATGTAATAGAATATGTGTAGTGAGTACATATATATCCTCCTGAGCAAAGTCATACTTTCCATGAAGAATATAAAGTAAAATGTGTCTCGGTATTACATGTGGTACAATTAGAAAAGCCTAAAACAGAATAGTGCAGACAAAGGAACATCTTTTTATTTTTATTTATATCTGTTTTTATAATTTTTGCATTTGTTGAGGTGTGTTTTCTGTATTTTATAATACATTACATTACTTCCCTCAACAGCTATCTTTTCTTAACCCATGTAAGTGCTCCCTACGGGTACTGTCAAATACAACTTATTACATAACTGCATTCGGTGAACTCATTATAAAGTGATTAGCTTTTAGCAATATGCTAAGATTTGAAGCTTGGTACATTACTGGTACATTACTGATGCAGCTCTTGTTTCTCTAATGTCACATCTTACCTGCACATAATTATGAGAGCATTGTTATCTGAAATACAGATGTTAGTTAATAACTTAATAAAAATAATAATGAGGCATTGTCAAAACATTTGATAAAGCAGGAGAGCTGCATTCTGATTGACATAATGTACCAGGTGTTACACTGCAGTATAAGCAGGAGAAAAATAGTTACTTTTGAAATCATACGAGAAATAAAAAACACAATAACATAGTTCAGTGAAAATATTTCCTTAATTGGCAGCATTAATTGGTCAAAATTAAAGAGACATTTCAAAGTCAACAGTATACTCACAGTAGATGTGACACTTCTGAGAGTTGATTTATGGCTGTATTTTAGGGTTATTGCTATATAAAGTGTTTCCAAACGTAAAGCCCAACTCCACCTTGTGGCTCCCTCCCCCAGTTCTCAAGCCCCATCCCCCATCTCCGTGAGCATCTGTGAAAATCATATATACCTTTTTCCTTTCTTCTTCAGTCTTGCGCTATAACATAGCAGTCCCTTATTCTCCTCCATTGTTATAGAAAAACATGATTATTTGCACCTAACCACGACAAGGTGTAATTTTCATTTCTGCACAGAGCATTGGAGACTCTCATAGTATATCTAGAATATACTGTATGATTGTAAGACAGATTATATTTATGTATGTCCCATACTGAAATATCCTGCATTTTATGGGACATCTAAAAGCAAATAAATGTCAATATATATATATATATATATATATATATATATATATATATATATATATATATATATATATATATATATATATTAATATACCCTATATTACCAAAAGTATTGGGACACTTTATGACTAAGGCTTTATAGGCTGAAACGCGTCAACCATTCCTATTCGCGTTTGTCCACTGTGGCTTGTTAATTAAAACTACTCATTTTTAAGAGCAAGGACCGTAGTGCGGATCATCTTTTCTTTATTACTCTACCCAGCCAGCGACTGTGGATAGAGCACCCGGGAACCTTGCTTTCCTGTGATGTATGCATAGCAGCACTGACTTTTTTGTTTATGTATTGGGACATCTGCCTTTACACACACATGGTCTTTAATGGCATACCGGTCTTAGTCCATAGGGATCAATAGATCTGGCCCATCCTGTGCAGCTATAACAGTTTCAACTCTTCTGGGAAGGCTGTCCACAAGGTTAAGGAGTGTGTCACTGGAACTAAGGGGCCAAGCCCAACCCCTGAAAAACAACCCCACACCATAATCTTCCCTTCACCAAATGATTTGGACCAGTGCACAAAGCAAGGTCCAAAAAGACATGGATGAGCGAATTTGGGGTGGAGGAACTTGACTGGCCTGCACAGAGTCCTGACCTAAACCCGATAGAACACCTTTGGGATGTGTTCAACATCGTGCCTGACCTCACAAATGTGCTTCTGGAAGACTGGTCAAACATTCTCAAATACACACACCTAAACCTTGTGAACAGCCTTCCCAGAACAGTTGAAGCTTCTATAGCTGCAATAAATATTAAAGTTATACAGTATACAGAGTAGCCTTGATGTGTGCACTGCGGCTTACACATATGTTTGCAATTGTGTGCAAGAAAAAAGAAAACCTTTTGATTTTAATGTAAATTGTTAAACAGGGTCAATTTGGTTGTTTTGCAGGCTGGCTGGTAAGTGCGCTTGCACTGGGAATTCTTTTGTGTGTATATATATATATATATATATATATCATTCACAGCATCCAGATCATTCTGCTACAGTAAGGATTAATTATCTAAACCAAGCTGACCCAAAGAAATATTTTATTACCACTGCTAAATGCGACATGTTCCTTCTGTTTGTTAGGGATCCTGCATACATTAATTTGGCCGATTTGCTCACCTGTTCTCACAGAAATATCCATACACTGTACACAGTTCATAAGTCTCCCTCATATTATTTTCCCTGTTGATCAAGTAGTCTTAGGCCTCATACACACGACCAAGTTTCTCGGCAAAAACCAGCAAGAAACTTGCTGGGTTTTTTTTTTTGCCGAGGAAACCGGTCGTGTGTACATTTTTCGACGAGGAAACTGTCGAGGATCCCGTTGAGCCAAAAATAGAGCATGTCTTCTTTTTCCTCGATGGGAATGGAGAAACTTGCCTTGTCGAGTTCCTCGACAGCCTAACAAGGAACTCGACGAGGAAAACGATGTGTTTCACCCGTAGAGTTCCTCTCGTGTGTACAAGGCTTTAGCCTATAGTGTTAGGCATTTTCTCTATTGGTTAATGTTATGGTCAAATTTTCTTATGGCTATTTTTCTCTTAGGATTGAATGTTGGGGAATGTAATATCACCCAGCAAAAGGCAACAGGGTAAATATTACACACACATAACAAACATTACAAGTATTATTTGTTACCCTTGCACAAATGTTGGGACATTAAAAAAGCAATTTTTATTATAAATAGGGGGTTATTTACGAAAGGCAAATCCACTTTGCACTACAAGTGCACTGCAAGTGCAAAGGTGGGTCATAGCAAAGGAAAGAAATATACAACACAGGTTTAAAAAATGATTTTTCTAACATTTTCCTTTGTTAATAAAAGAAAATATCAGAAGATGTCCATTAACCTCCCTGGCGGTATCCCCGAGCGTGACTCGGGGTGGGTTTTTCTTGCTGCGATCGGTATCCCCGAGTCACGCTCGGGGTAGACATGCAGAGCCTGCAGCGTGCGCTGGCTTACCTTCTCCTGGATCCAGCAATGTCACCACGCTGTGTGAGCGAGTGGGACCTCGCTCGATTCACACAGCGTCCTCCTGTGCCGCCGATCTCCGTTCCCTGCGACGTTACGACGCACGGGAGCGGAGATCGGCGCCAAATTCAAAAAAGTAAACAAACACTATACATACAGTATACTGTAATCTTATAGATTACAGTACTGTATGCAAAAAATACACACCCCCCTTGTCCCTAGTGGTCTGCCCAGTGCCCTACATGTCATTTTATATAATAAAAACCTTTCTTTCTGCCTGAAAACTGTAGATTGTCCATAGCAACCAAAAGTGTCTTTTTATGTCAAAAATGGTTTTAGATCAGCTAGAAAACAGCGATAATAAATTATAATCACTTGCAGAATTGTGCGATAGCGATTTGCGGGGAAATTCGTCATAAAAAAAAAAAAATAATGACAGCAACAATTCTGCAACTGAAAACATTTCAGTGATTTTGATTTGATTACATTATTGAATAATTTCTATTTCAATTATATTATTACTTGCTATAATTATTTATAATTATTTATTATATTATAATTTAAAATTTTGTTTTTAAAAAAATGTCATACCCGGGATGCCTATTAGATTCTTGTTTGGTCAGATTTAAGTGAGTAATTCCTAAAAATCACAGGCCTACAGTATAAAACACCAAATTTCCTTGCAAATAATTGTACCGCTTTCAGCATGTTTTTTCAGACAGAATTATACCGCCAGGGAGGTTAACTACTTCAGCCCCGGAAGAATTGGCTGTCCAATGACTGGGCCATTTTTTGCAATACGGCACTGCGTCGCTGATAACTACGTGGTCGTGCAACGTTGCACCCAAAAAAAATTACGTCCTTTTTTTTACCACAAAAAGAGATTTCTTTTGGTGGTATTTGATCACCTCTGCAGTTTTTATTTTTTGTGCTATAAACAAAAAAAGAGCGTAAATTTTGAAAAAAAATACTTTTTTTTACTTTTTGCTATAATAAATAGCCCCAAAAAAATATATATTTTTTTTAATCTCAGTTTAAGCCGATATGTATTTGCAATAAGAGTATATTGATTGGTTTGCGCAAAAGTTATAGCGTCTACAAAATAGGGGATAGATTATGGCATTTAAAAATAAAAAATGTATTAGTAATGGTGGCGATCTGCGATTTTTATCGTGACTGCGACATTATGGCAGACACATCGTACACTTTTGACACTATTTTGGAACCATTGTCATTTATACAATGCACTGATTACTGTGAAAATGACACTGTCAGGGAAGGGGTTAAACACTAGGGGGCGATGAAGGGATTAAGTGTGTCCTAGGTAGTGATTCTAACTGTGGGGGGATGGGCTACCAGTCGACAGACTACCAATGGCACAGCTGCACAAAGGGACATATCTGTATGTCCCTAAGAATTTGCTGCCATGCAGGCGTGCGCAAGCCCCGCCACGTGCTCGGTGAGGGTGCCCGCAGGTCCCATGGACTCAATGTCTGCCGGGTGCCCACAATCATCTCACGGAGCAGCAGAATGGGGAGATGCCTATGTAGACAAGGCATTACCCTGTTCTGCCTAATGACATGACAGCAATCACTGCTCCTGATTTTCTTTTTTTTTTACTTTTTACTTTATTTATTATTCAACTGTCAGCGGGGAACACCATTGACAGCTGATAACTCATTGGTTGTTAAGGACGTAGCAGCCAGCTTCCTGGCTCCACTCATTAACATCCAGCTTATACTGTGCCCTGATTGGGCAAAGCTTTGCAGCAATGTGTGTATAAATCTGCAAATTCTGGTGTTGGCAAATGGCACGAATCAGGCAAATGTTTGGCCGAAAACTCGTGCCCGGCCCCGAACCAATTCACCCATATCTATTTTTGACATTTACCATATTAAATACTCAATTACAGTATCAAGCAGTTTACCTCAACTACTCCCTAAAGTGCATATTTTTATTAGCAGTATCATCATAATAAGTGTTCTGTTTTCCAATTTTGACCTTGGACTTTCAGCTAACTTAAAAAAGAATAGAGTTTGTTTTGCTATATTTTATTTAAAATACCAAATCCCAATGCTTAATTTGATTTTACAGGCAGGTGAGCCCCTAAACTAGACAGTATTTCAAATTTAACTCTGCACTATGCTATATAGACTGTGTTTTAGAAAACTGAGTGGGTGGTTGGTACCAATATTGCTGGGTATAAAGGTAATCTAATTTAATGTGGTAGTAGGCAGGTGCAGTCCACTTTCTTCACTGTAGGTGGCACTTCCTCTATAGTTTCCAGGGTCCAGTTGGATGCTGGATGCCCATGTGACTCTGGCAGCCATCTTAGGTGTGGCAAACCCTATGTAAGACCCTAACTTCTGGGTTTGGCACGCAATCTATCATGTGGGTAGTGTCGGGACAGGTCACCTGTTTGTCAGGGACAGTATTAATGGTAGGGAAAGGTTCCGGATGTGTGTTACTGCAGCCACACCATGCTGAACCCACCCACATGGACACCATGGTGTGTGTGTGTGTATGGGGGTACTGAAGACTTTTAACAGGCGTTCAAGTACTTAAAACTGTATTTAAGCTTTACCTGTTATGACTAATTCAAGATGAATCAACAATTCCTAGTGATGCATAAGGCCTCATACACATGATGAGTTTCTCTGCAAAAACCAGCAAGAACCTTGCTGGGAGATATTTTTTGCTGAGGAAACCGGTCGTGTGTACATTTTCGTCGAGGAAACTGTCGAGAAACTCGACGAGCCAAAAAGAGAGCATGTTCTCTATTTCCTTGACGGAAATGGAGAAAATTGGCTTGTCGAGTTTATCGACGGCTTCACAAGGAACTCGACGAGCAAAACTATGTGTTTCGCCCGTCGAGTTCCTCGGTCGTGTGTACGAGGCTTTAGACAAGCAGCCAGCAGAAGTAACCTGCACATAACATTTTGCATGGGGAAAGTAGGTACGCAGGAGTGTTACCTATTTTAATTATCTGGTGGCCTGAGTATGGATTGCAGACAGTAGAGACCAGTTTAAGTAGGTGTAATTCTGACAATATTTTGTTGTGGAGTAAAAAGAGAGTACATAATAAGTTGACTAGGAAAAATGAAGAGGAAAAACAAGAATGGGGGACAATGGATGGGAAATATAAACTATAAAGTAGGTGTAGGAAGTCTTTGAGAAAGCCCAGAGAGGCATAACACATCAGGTAGTTGGTGTGGAGTGAGGTCAGCACACTGGGTGGAGACCGGACATCATCTTGCCATTGTCTAATCTATGAGAGCATACTGTGCTTTTTCCCACATATGCAATGTCGTTTTTTTTATCCTGTGTGTTATTTTGGCTTTCATCTTCATCTTGTGAATTACATGTTTGGTACATGCTTAATTACTTACAAAAATAAAAAAGAGAAATTGGATTGAAGAAAGAAAATAAATGAGAAGGAGAGAAAGGGATATTAGAAGAAAGTCTGGGCCATATTTGGGTTAATAGTACTGGGTGAAGGAGCTTTGCTAGGAGGCATGCAGGAACGTGGGGTTGTTGCCTCTCAGGGGGTGGGTGTAGTCTCTTGTCTTCATAAACCAGGGGTTCATTGTTTTTAGAGGTAGTTGTTTGGTGTGCAGTGCAGATGGCATATTTAATGGATCAAATGATGAATACAAGGTCTTTCTCTTCCACGAAAGGAGCATAATTAATCTAAAGGTGTGCCTTTTCAGTTTGTGAAGGTTATAGAAGCTGCTAAGGTTTTATATACAGTAAAGCTTGCACTTTAATAGCTGTTAGATGATTAATTTGGCAATTACTCCAGGTATGAGGCAAGCATGGTGTATAGCTTTCAGCATATGTTAAAAATAAAGTAAATGGAAAAAAATGGGAATATATCCTTGTAGCCTTTAAAGAGTGTGTCAAAATATATATTTTTTCTAGAAGTAAAAATAAGATATTGGGCAAAAGGCATCTGCAGTGAAGCAGCTGTAGTTTACAGTCATAATAAATAGACAATCTGATTTACTAAACTGCATTGATTGTTTCTATTGGTAAATGGGTAAGCTATTCTTGATAATGTAAAAAGGAGTGCCATGGCTTTCATTTATTCTTGCTTATTTTGATTTTCAATGTCACATTATATATTTCACATGAAAAAATGGGTATTATGATTCTTAAAAAAACAAGTAATGAGTGCATTGTATCAATTAAGACCTGTTGACATCATTTGGTTTTATGTGTACTACACTGCAGGATCAGTGTGAACTAAAAATGCATTAAAACTACTTACCATTATAATCTATGAAGCCCTTCACATCAGTGCATTGCATTTTTTTAATATCCTGAAAAAATGCATCTTCTGTGCATTTTGGAAAAAAGCACACTTTACATTATAATCAAATGCACCAACAACACAATGGCCCAGATTCAGGTAGAATTTGCCCCTTTTTTACAGAGGCACAGGGCAGCGTTTTTTCCCTGCGCCCCCGCAAATGATCTGCGCTGCGCGCGATTCACGGAGCAGTAGCTCCGTAAATTGCATGTGCGCTCTTTAAAATTGCCCTGCGTAAGGGCGCCTAATGTAAATGATCCCGTAGGGGGCGGGAATCATTTAAATTAGGCGCGCTCCCGCACCGAGCGTAGAGTGCATGCTCCGTCGGGAGACTTTTCCCGACGTGCATTGCGGCAAATGACGTCGCAAGGACGTCATTTGCTTCCAAGTGAACGTGAATGGCGTCCAGCCATCACTTACGCAAACGACGTGAAATTTAAATTTCACGACGCGGGAACGGCGGGTATACTTTAGCATTGGCTGCCCCTACTATTAGAAGGGGCAGCCTTACGCTAAAGACGCCGTACGGAAACTCCGTAACTTGCGTACGCAGGGCCCGTGCAACATTGTTAATCTGTGTTAGTATGCAATTTGCATACTATACACTGAGCACAATGGGAGCACCCATCGCAAGAATGCAGCCTAAAATCTGCATGGCATAAGAGCCTTATGCCACGCAGATTTTAGCCTGCAGTCAGCGTTACGATGTTCCTGAATCAGGAGCATTCGTAACGTCGGAGCAAGTCAGCAATTGCGCTGCGTAACTATGGTTACGCAGGCGCAATTGCTCTCTGAATCTGGGCCAGTATAAATATTTATTTGCCCATTTTTTTAAGTCACATGTCCATATTTCCAATAATTCCTGCAGGAAGAAAATGCACACACAACTAAAAATGTAAAACGTGTTCTGCATTGCATTACATTTAATGCATTAAAACCATGAAAAACACATTGGGGGTTATTTACGAAAGGCAAATCCACTTTGCACCACAAGTGCAAACTACAAGTGCAAAGTGCACTTGAAATGGCACTGAAAGTTCACTTGGAAGTGCAATCGCTGTAGATCTGAGGAGAATATCTGAAAAATTAGGGGAAGCTCTGCTGATTTTATCATCCGATCATGTGCAAGCTAAAATGCTGTTTTTTTTTATTTTCCTTTCATATCCCCCTCGGATCTACAGCGACTGCACTTCCAAGTTCACTTTAAATGCAATTTCAAGTGCACTTTGCACTTGTAGTTTGCACTTGTAGTGCAAAGAGGATTTGCCTTTAGTAAATAACCCCCATTATGTACTTTGAGGAGAACATATGTATTTACAATACCTATAGATAAGCCTTTTTTAGGCTTACCTATAGGTAAAAGCAAGAGATGGAAGTTTACTTCCACTTTAAGGAAACTGTAAGCATGGCACCCTCTGGTGTTTCATTGACTGAAGTGGTTCCCTCAGTGCCCAGTTTCCAGGGGATTTTAGTTTTTAATAGCAGGTCCTTGAGCTGCAGAAATGTGTATTAGGACAAAGTTTAGGACAGCGAATACCGTTCTGGTTATTTCAGTGTTAAAGTATGTATTTTACTAATTGTTTTACATTTTGTGTGTTTTTTTTTATGGCTGATAAAATGGCTGTTGTGACCAAATAAAATCCAGGTCACGCAATCTCAAAGTGTTTTTTTTGGGGGGGAATACACCATTGTATGTAACTGGCTAAGCTGCTGTACTTTAGCCAAAATACAGTATGTTCATGCAAATATCCTAGTTAAATGACAACTAATAAAATCATATTTTACAACTGGCATATTTTTACTGACAGTGCATTGTGTCTTACTAACAAGCTGACAAGTTAGGTGTGCAGCTTAAAAGTGGTGTGGTCAGACATAAATATTGTTAATATACTCTATGGGCCATATCCACAAAAGAGATACTCCGGCGTAAGCCGTCGTATCTCTGGTTCTAACTTTGGAACTGATCCTCAGAAGCAGTTTTCCTAAGTTAGGCAGAAGATCCGACATCTGTAAGGGACTTACACTGCCGGATCTTAGGATGCAGTACCGCATCCGCCACTGGGGGCATTTCGAGTCGAAATGCCTCTTCTAGTATGCAAATTAGCACTTAGGGCGATCCTCAAAGCTTTTGTGCCTAGTTTTTTCGCCGTAAGTGTTAGTTTGCCTGGTGTAAAACTAGGGCTGCTTTTACAAAGTGTAAAGTTAGTCACACCTTGTAAAGGCCCATTCAAGCGACGGCATTTGGTATGCATTCCCGAGGGAGAACTCCACGGCAATTTGTAAATTCCAAACCGGCATGGGTTCCCCCCCAGGAGCATACCAGGCCCGTAGGTCTGTTACGGGTTGTAAGGAGACCCCCCCTCCGCCGAAAAATCGACGTAGGGGGTCCCCCTACAATCCATACCAGACCCATATCCAAAGCACACTACCCGGCCGGTCAGGAATGGGAGTGGGGACGAGCGAGCGTCCCCCCCCTCCTGAGCCGTGCCAGGCCGCATGCCCTCAACATGGGGGGGTTGGGTGCTCTGGGGCAGGGGGGCGCACTGCGGGCCCCCCCACCCCAGAGCACCCTGTCCCCATGTTGATGAGGACAGGACCTCTTCCCGACAACCCTTGCCGTTGGTTGTCGGGGTATGCGGGCGGGGGCTTATCGGAATCTGGGAGTCCCCTTTAATAAGGGGGCCCCCAGATACCGGCCCCCCACCCTAAGTGAATGGATATGGGGTACATCGTACCCCTATCCATTCACCTGTAGGCAAAAAGTAAAAGTTAGTAAACACACAACACAAGGCTTTTTAAAATAATTTATTATTCTGCTCCGGATGCCCCCCCTGTCTTCGTTATTAGCTCAATTACCAGGGGGGCTTCTTCTTCCACTCTCCGGGGGTCTTCTCCGCTCTCCGGGGGGGGGTTTCTTCTTCCGCTCTCCGGGGGGGGGGCTTCTCCGGACTCCGGGGGGCTTCTTCCATCTTCTCCCCTCTTCCGCTGTTGACTCGGCGAACCCCGGTTCTTCTGCAGATGTACGGTGCCTTCTCTTCAGCGCTGGCTGCCTGCTATGTTTGTGTGTTAGCTCGATTTCAAACAGGCAGCCGGCGCGGTCTTCTGTGACGTCAGGTTCTTCTCTTCCCTTCTTCCGATGTTGCCTCGTCGCCTGTTGTCGCTGTAATGATGGAAGCGCACCTTGCATCCCATTTATATAGGCATCACCGTCCCATCATGCTCCGGCAGGTACCCACGTGGTGGGTGCACGTGGGTAGGCACCCACCACGTGGGTACCTACCGGAGCATGATGGGACGGTGATGCCTATATAAATGGATGCAAGGTGCGCTTCCATCATTACAGCGACAACAGGCGACGAGGCGAAGAAGCCCCCCCTGGTAATTGAGCTAATAACGAAGACAGGGGGGGCATCCGGAGCAGAATAATAAATTATTTTAAAAAGCCTTGTGTTGTGTGTTTACTAACTTTTACTTTTTGCCTACAGGTGAATGGATAGGGGTACATCGTACCCCTATCCATTCACTTAGGGTGGGGGGCCGGTATCTGGGGGCCCCCTTATTAAAGGGGACTCCCAGATTCCGATAAGCCCCCGCCCGCATACCCCGACAACCAACGGCAAGGGTTGTCGGGAAGAGGTCCTGTCCTCATCAACATGGGGACAGGGTGCTCTGGGGTGGGGGGGCCCGCAGTGCGCCCCCCTGCCCCAGAGCACCCAACCCCCCCATGTTGAGGGAATGCGGCCTGGCACGGCTCAGGAGGGGGGGGGACGCTCGCTCGTCCCCACTCCCATTCCTGACCGGCCGGGTAGCGTGCTTTGGATACGGGTCTGGTATGGATTGTAGGGGGACCCCCTACGTCGATTTTTCGGTGGAGGGGGGTCTCCTTACAACCCATAACAGACCTAAGGGCCTGGTATGCTCCTGGGGGGGAACCCATGCGGTTTTTTCTTTGAAAATTGGCATGGAGTTCTCCCTCTCAGGAATGCATGCTGAGCGACGCTGTCATTTTTTTTTTTAATTATTTGTTTTCCCGGCGCGTCTTTGTTTTCACCCGTCGCAACTTTAGTGTCCCGTCGCAATCCACAAAGCCGCCCGGCGTCAATTACGTTCGCGCGATGCACGTCGGGAAAATGACGTCACACGCATGCGCAGTACGGCCGGCGCGGGAGCGCGCCTCATTTAAATTGTAAACGCCCCCCGGAGAGGAGGAACGCCTTACGACGGCGGCACTTAAGTTACACTGCTTGAAATTTTTACGTAAGTGCTTTGTGGATCAGGCACTTAGGTAAAAACTTTAAGTCAGTGTAACTTAACTGCTGAAAGTTAAGTTACGCCGCCTGGCTGAGGATTTGGCCCTATATTTTTGAATAAGTACAAGTTTTAACTGACATGTGACATGTCTAAGATTATATTTTCTGACTTACTGATAGGTGCTGTGACATGACTTATGGACAGTTAACAGATCCCAAATAACAGATAGGCATCATACACACAACCGTTTTCCTCGACAGAATCCATCAAGAAACTTGGTGGCAGAGCTTTTTTGCCAAGGAAAACGGTCATGTGTATGTTCTCTTTTTCCTCGTTGGGAGTCTCAATTTCCTCGTCGTGTTTCTCGTCGGGCTGGTTTACGATGAGAAACACGCGCATGCTCAGAATAAAGTATGAGATTGGAGCGTGTCTTCGGTAAAAGTAGGGTTTGTAATGGAGATGGCACATTCGTTACGCTGTAACAGACTGAAAAGTGTGAACATGAGATTAGCAAAAGCAGCCCCAAGGGTGGTGCCAGTGGAATCTAACTTCCCCTTTATAGTGCCGTCGTACGTGTTGTACGTCACCGCGTTCGAGACGTCAAAATTTTGTCTTGACAGTGTGTACACAAAGAAAGCTTGTCAAGATTCTCGACAAGCCTAACAAGGAACTCATCGAGGAAAACGATGTTTCATTTACGACGAGTTCCTCCGCCGTGTGTACGAGGCCAAAGTGTGTGTTGACTGACCAGTGACATTTTTAGGCTTTATCATGTAATGTATTTTGACTGACACATAGGGGTTATTTACGAAAGGCAAATTCACTTTGCACTACAAGTGCTAAGTGCACTTGAAAGTGCACTGAAAATGCACTTGGAAGTGCAGTCACTGTAGATCCAAGGGGACATGCAAGTAAAATAAAAACAGCATTTTAGCTTGCACATGATTGGATGATAAAATCAGCAGAGCGTTCCCTCATTTCAGATCTTCCCCTCAGATTCAGTGCAATTTCAAGTGCACTTTGCGCTTGTAGTTTGCACTTGTAGTGAAAAGTGGATTTGCCTTTCGTAAATAACCCTCTATAATGTGTTCTGACTTCTATGATAGCCACTTTTGTTTTTACTACTAGGTTTCAGGTTGCTTATTTCAGATGCTATTCATCTTTTATCTAACTGTATAACATATTGGAGATGACAAATACAAACACTAAAGGGTCACTAAAGGAAAAAAAAATGTTTTTGCTGAAACGACTGTTTACAGGGTATAGAGACATAAAAGTTAACTGATTCATTTTAAAAATGATTAAAAATAGATTAAATTCAATTATATAATGTACCTGCAGTTTCACTTTCGTTTTTAAACTGGTTTCATGTTTCTGTGAAGTAAAGAGACCCACAGAACAAAAACAAACAAATCCAGGGCAGTGTTTTGTTTTTAAAATGAATCTGATTGGTTCTGAGGAGTTTTAGACACACAGCTTGGACCACAGTGAAAAGCTGCCATGAGATTTTTCATAAGGAGCCAGACAAGCAGGAAGTGTGGAGATCACAGCAGAATTACAGCAACTTCAAAGCAAAAACGAACTATGAGGACATGAAACCAGTACTACAGTAAGGTAAAGGAAGCTATTTAGCTAAAAAAAAATTCCTTTAGTGATCCTTAAGGCTCGGTTCACACCTATGCTAATTGAATGCACGTTTTTTCCGTATCCAATTCGCATAGCAGGAGAATGTGATTGGCTCTCTGTGGAGTCGGTTCACATATCTCTGCTGTGGGTCTGTAGCGGTGTGCCAGAAAAACGCGTGTCTTTTTTGGTGCATTTCAGGCTAGATTTCAGCCCAAAATTTGGGCTGAAATTGGACCTGGAATGGTGAACCAGCATGCACCGGACCCCTGCTGTGAGCCGCATGTGGTGACGGTGTGAACCGTGCCTAAGACAACACTTAGCCACCTTAAATATATAGGGGCAGATCCACAAAGATATTACGCCAGCGTATCTCTTGATACGCCGCATAATTTCAAATTTTGCGCATCGTATCTTTGTTTTGTATCCACAAAACAAGATACGACAGCATCTCGGCTAGATCCGACAGGCGTACGTATTAGTACGCCATTGGATCTAAGCTGCAATTTTTCAGCAGCCGCTAGGTGGCGTTTCCGTCGAATTCTGCATCAAGTATGCAAATTAGCTAATTACGGCGATCCACGAACATACGACCAGCCGGCGCATTTTTTTACATCGTTTGCGTTGGTCTTTTTCGGGCGTATAGTTAAAGCTGCTGTTATAAGGCGTACTCAATGTTAAGTATGGCCGTCGGTCCCGCGTACAATTTTGAATTTTTTACGTCATTTGCGTAAGTCGTTCGCGAATAGGGATTTGCGTAGAATGACATCACCGTCATGAGCATTGGCTTGTTCTGGGTTAATTTTGAGCATGCGCACTGGCATACCCCCACGGACGGCGCATGCGCAGTTAAAAAAAAAATTGTTTACGTCGGGTCACGACGTATTAACATAAAACACGCCCCCATTACATCCATTTGAATTCCGCGCCCTTACGCTGCCAAAGATACACTACGCTGCCGTAACTTACGGCGCAAATTCTTTCAGGATTCGGAAAAAAAATAAGTTGCGGCGGCGTAGTGTATCTTAGATACGCTGCGCCCAGCGTATTAATGCGCCGAGGTACGTGAATCTACCCCATAGTGTTACTTGAAATGCTCACTAGTAATTTATTTTAGGCTTATGAATATTTTGTTACTGTATTGAATACACTTGCCTTAGATCAAAGCAATGTTTTGTACAGCACACACCTTGAAAAGTCTTGCTCAAAAAAAAATTAACGCAGGGGTGTAAGTTGGGTCATGGCACAGTGTTTTCTCCCTATTCACCCCAGAGATGTAACAGGTGGTTATAAGGGGGAAGCATTTTGTATTTGGTGGTGTTTACATAATAAATTGTGTATATATATTTACTTCAAGAATCCAATAATGTACAGATGAATTAAGTAAATAGGAGTTTTCTTTTACATGATTGGATAACTGAAGTGAATCATCACAAGTTATCGTGAACATTCTCAAATTCTTTAGTAAATCACCCATATGTGAAGCAACAGTGTACTATGGTGTGCATTCCATTTTTGGTTTATGGTAGATTTACAGGGATTGCATAGAATTTTTTTATATTTTTAGTTCTGCCTTAAAGCAAAAAACTCAGACTCCCCTTCACTTACCTAAACCGATAGTCACATAACATGCCAGGTCTTAGGTTTCTGCTTCAATGCAGAGAAGGAAAGTCCTTCTTTTGGTGTCCACATTGATGTCTTATGTCGCATACAAATTACGTTTTTAAGGGTCTAGAAAAAAATACGTTTTTTTCAACCCGATCATTAAAACAGCCTTGTCTACACACGATGTGAAAAAAATGCTCTAGCAAAGCGTGGTGACGTACAACACGTACGACACAACGGCACTAAAGGGGAAGTTCCATTTGGATGACGCCACCCTTTGGGCTGCTTTAGCTGATCGTGTGTTAGTAAAAGATGATTTGCGCTCTTCTGTCTGTTACAGCGTGATGAATGTGCTTACTCCATTATGAACGGTAGTTTTACCAGAACAAGCGCTCCCGTCTCATAACTTGCTTCTGAGCATGCGCAGATTTTTCACGTCGTTAAAGCCCACACACGGCCATTTTTTACAACCTGAAAATGTTAAAAACGTTGTGAAAAATTTGAGCATGTTCGAAAAAAAATTGCCCATTTTTTAGAACCCGAAAAATGCTCTGAAGCCCACACACGATCGTTTTTAATGACATTTAAAAAAAAACATAATTTTTTAGAACCCGAAAAACGGTTGTGTGTACGCGGCATAAGGGATAGACAAAAATGCAATTCTTTGGTAGGTAAAAAAGCTTCCGTATCCAGTATCTATTTTAGCTGTTGTCTAGAGTTTAGCTTTACATCTAATTGTCTCTTTCTGGTGAAGTTATAAAAATTTTAACAACTTATTAATATGCTTCCTTAAATTCATTTTCTTCCTGAATCAGAAATAAATTGGCTATAGCTTAAATGTAACTTTAAAAGTCTTGAACCTCTTTCAAACTTTCCTTTCCTAAAATACTAGAAACAAAATACTAACTTTAATTTGAATACAGCATAACTTGAAATTTTATTAGACTTTAATGTTGGACTTCAAATTAAAAACTGTCAAGAGAGATAAAAGGTTGTGAATTGGAATTCTACAGATTTAATTAGACTTAAATGTCAGCAACAGTGGCAAAAAGTCAATGCATCTAAATTAAGACTAAACTTTTGCAAATAAAATGTTAATGTTTAGTGTAAAGCACTAGTCAAACTGTCTTGGCACTTGTCCATGGCAGTAAGCTATTCCAGTTTTGACAAGTTAAATTGTAATCTGCATGCAAATTGCCTTTCAAAGCTATGTTACTTGTTAGTACACATGTACTGACTTTTTCTATGGGCTAGAGAGATAATATAATATCATAGCGAACTTTACTGTGACAGAGATCATAAGTTGCAAGATTTCTTATGACTATTCAGCATTTGGCCTCACAGAGTTTAAATGGAGTATTTATGTCAGTGGCATTAACTGGCAAGGTATAAATTGCAATATAATTAGGCTATTTAGTATAGATGCTTGAAGATATAATGCATGTTCATATTTCCAAAAGCCAAATTAAAATTCTGCACCAATAGTGAGCAAACTCATTACAGACATAAAAGGATGACAGGATGAAAAAGGATTTGCATTTGTAAAATCTCTAGGAAAATTATTAAAAGTGACAGGTTCCATTTTTTTGACACAGAACTTGTACTTCCATGTTTAAATGGTGGTGACACTGTGGCAGAATTCTACACAGCTGAAAACTAATAGGAAATTAATAGAGTGTAATACTGGGCCTACTGAAATAAGCAGAACTGTGTGGCTTTGATGTGAAAGAACAGAAGACATAATTTCAATCTTTGTTTAGTATCCTGGAAAGGCAGCTTCACTATTAGCATGTGAGCACTGTCAGGTCTAAAAATGTGATAGATAGCACCAGAGATCCTTCTTGACAGCTTTTCTGTTCAAATATGAATTTCTGTCACATCCCTCGACTGTTTGAAGGAGCATTCAGAGATGAAATATCATAGCAGCAACAAGCCCAGTGTGAAGCTATTATGTTTTGAAAGGAAAAATAATTACAAGCTGTACATCTCCCAGGCACATATCTGTATTAATAATGCATCATAATAAATACACTGGGGTATACTAATGAAATGTTACTGAACATTAAAGTTTGGACAACCATTGGGTTATGAATCTGTCAAAGAGGGCATCAGTAAGTTCCTCTAGAATCAGATCTTTGCACCAGCTTTAGAAAATGGATAAATCACAAAATGAAAAATGTATGAAATACCATGATATATGTTTCCTTCCACAAATGTCCTCTGGGGCATACATATAAATAGACATATATAAGGACATATTTTGTAATATTGCAATATATCTAAAATTGTTATAGTCTAAATTCATTTATCACTCCATGAGAAATTTGAAACGGGAATATTACCATCTAAACAGTATTAATAAAGTTTACTATTGGCCAACATTAGGTTAGAAAATACTTTTGACCTTCAAGGAAAACAAGGAACAGTATTAGAAAAAACAGCATGTTTTTCCTCCTTAGCTTAAGGATGTCCTAACAACACTTCACCTCTTTTACCGCTAACAATATTATGCTGCTTACTTTCCTTAAATGTTAAAATTGATCTCATATTTTAGGAACCTTTCACCTCTAAATGAAGCTTTAAAATAAAAATGTATGTTTTTTTTTCTATCTGATTTAAGACCTGGGATACATACTTGCTTATAAATCTCAAATCCCCCCCCCCCCCCATTTCCTGGCCTGCCAGGCTGCATGTTTTTTTTTATTCAGCTGTCAGCGGGGCAGCCCATTGACAGCTGATTACTCATCGGTTGTTAAGGACGTCGTGGTGACCGGCTTCCCGACCCCACTCTTTAACCACTTAAGACCCAGACCATTTTTGCGATTCGGCACTGCGTTGCTTTAACTGACAATTGCGCAGTCGTACAAAGTGTCTCCCAAACAAAATTGGCGTCCTTTTTTTCCTACAAATAGAGCTT
Organism: Rana temporaria; assembly: GCF_905171775.1. Classification (NCBI taxonomy): domain Eukaryota; kingdom Metazoa; phylum Chordata; class Amphibia; order Anura; family Ranidae; genus Rana; species Rana temporaria. The sequence goes on from NC_053497.1 coordinate 93,365,811, forward strand.
TCTTTTGGTGGTATTTGATCACCTCTGTGTTTTTTATTTTTTGCGCTATAAACAAAAATAGAGTTTGCGGCGCACCCGTTCTGGAGGGAGGAATTTAGTAGCGGGGCTGGAGGTTCAGGACATGTAGCGGGAAAATTTGAGCTCCCAGCCCACATGGTGTGGAGGATGAGAGACTACCAAACCCGCTGCCCTGCTTAGCATCTCCCCCCTGCCCCCGTCATAGTCTGGGCATAGCCAAGTGTCCTAAGTGCCAGCTGATGGAGAGGTCTGAGAGAGTGGGAGCTGCTGGAAGCACGGAAGGTGTGTGATATAGAGAGTCGAGAGAGCCGAGAGAGCTGCGGTGTGCGGGCACTCCCCCCCTCCGACCCCCGAAGGTATAGGAGGAAAAAGCGTGAGCAGGGAACCAAGCTCACTGAGCTTACCAAGGGGTGCCGGTTGTTGGGCGGAGACATGCCTGTCCCGTGCTTGGGCTGTTCCTGTGTGGTGGTGCTGTGTCGGCGAGCGGGGCGAGTGGATCCAGCCGAAAAGACCCAGCCTAGTGTGGACGGGCGGACGGTATGTGGAGCCGATGCGGGGGTACTCGAAGAGGAGCTGTGAGGATTGGAGAGGGCTGAGGGAGACTATCGTTGCCCTGCTGCTACCGCTGAAGGACTCCCCTCTTCCGCCCCCGGACTCTGCGTGTCTCCCTGGATACTCCAGGTTACTACTGACAGCCCCAGTTTTTTTCCCTATGGCTCGCTCCTCGCTGGACATATGGAATTCTTTCCTCCTTCCCTTTAGCAATACAAATAGCACAAATTGCTATGAAGACACAGTAAAAGCCATTTAGCTAGCGGCGCATGTGGAGGTGGTGAGTAGGAAACAAAAAAAATAAAATAATCTAAATGATGTATAAAGAAATGCTATGAAAAGATAAGGAACATATTGGACTGAGGTTACATAAGTGCCTAAAGAAGATTCCTTTGATTCCTTTGATTGTCCTGGTATGTGTGGTTAACTGCTGTGGTCTTGTCTGAACAGTATTTGCACAGCATATGGAACAGTATTTGGAAACAGTTGTCGGTTGAATTAGCAGCAAGCACCGGGAGACCACCACAGGTATACGGTTGATTTTTTACCTACCCGAGGTTGATACTGTTGATACGATTGAATAATAATAATAAAATAAAACCATAAGGAACATACAGACTGTAGGGGGAATTATAATCATACAGTTATACAAAAAATAATACTCACCTCCTCATCAGTACATGCCTGGCAGACATAAAGGGACATAAATAGGACTGTATATAACTAAAAAAATAAATACATTTTGAAAGTACCTCAGGGCTAAGAGTACAACAGACTATAAAGGGCAGAGGGTAGGAGGGAGAGGAGGAGGAGGAGGAGACGAGCGGTGGAGGAACAGGAGTAGCAGGGGAAAGATGAGGGGAAGGTCGGAAAGAGGATGCGCAACCCCAAAATCACCCCATTTAAGCTTGACACCTAGTCTGGTACCCAGCCCGGGACTGATGAATAAATATGTCACACATGGTTTAAACAGTGATAAACAAACAACTGAAAAGCAGCAAGTTCCTAAGAGTGGCCAAGTGGAGAGTAAGGAGAAGAAGAAAAAGGGTCAAAATAAAAGTACTGAGACTGATGTATTATCTGAGTCCAGACTGGAGCAAGAGGCGAACATAGACCATGTACACAGGTACGCAGAAGGTCTCCAACACCAAGACTTACCCCCAAGTAAAACAGAAATGCAATTGATGTTAGCGGCTTTGGAAAAATCGCTAAAAGGTGAAATGGAGAATATACACAGGAATTTCGGTAACATGCTGAAAAGGGTAGAAGAAGTTGAAAAATCAACAGACCTTAACGCAATTCGATTTAAAAAAAATAGAAAGAGCCCTCAGCCCGACCAAAGACCTCTACAGTACCCTGATACTTGACTCCTGGAGACCTCTCCCGTTGCGTCAATTGCCGTTGACTTTCCAGGCCACCATATTAGCCTGGAGAGAGCTATGCACCTTGGCGTATACGTCCTCTAGTACTGTCTCTGTGCCAATTCCTATTGAAACCTTGTCAGCCGCAGTGCCATATACTTCCTTCTCCAGCTGGGCCGCCAAAGGCATTACCTGGGTTGAGGACCTATATTGCCAGAATGTGCTCAAACCATTTGACGCGCTAGCCGCGGAATATGGCCTGACACAAATGGAAAACTTCAGGCATTCGCAGGCGTCCCATTTTCTCCACTCACTGCAATCCCGTAATGTACTGATTCATGACGCCATATGGCAATTCTACACTAATACGACCCTTCCTCCCAAAGGAGTCTCCCTTGTCTATAATCTGTTCCAGGATAAACTCCTTTTTAAAATGACCCCCCCGTTTCGTAAATGGGAAGCTGATTTGGGCAAAACATTTTCCCTGAGTCAATGGAAATACTCATTTAAACTTATATACAAAGCCTCCAGATGCATTAATCACTGGGAGCTGTCCCAAAAGATAGCCCTACGGTGGTACCTAACCCCATATCGTATAGCTCAATTCTATTCCTCGGCCTCCCCGCTGTGTTGGAGAGATTGTGGAGAGGTTGGCAGCATTTTCCATGTCTTTTGGCTCTGTAGAAACCTCACTCGTATAACAGGTATACTAACACCCCCCAGTTCTGAACTGGCGATACTGAACTTGGGAATCAAAGGCTTTCCCCCAGATTTTCGAATTGTAGTCACTCACATCCTGCTAGCTGCAAGGCTGCTGTTGACTAGAAATTGGAAATCACACACAGTACCAAGTGTATCTGAGGTCCTAGAAATTACCAGGAGCAACTACATTTTTGAGTCCCTGTTGGCGAACAGAGAGGGTAGGAGAGCGAAATTTGACACTCAGTGGAAGCCCTGGACTGACTGATTCAGAGTGCGGTGAAACTGTGAATTTGAAATGTCTTCTTTATGCTATGTTCCTTTTGATATGTCTTAAACGAATACCTATATAAGAGTATATTTACAATGCTCCCACAGGTATCCATCTCACCCTCTTCTCCCCATCCTTTTCCTTCCCCACCTCACTTCCCCCCCTCTCCCTCCCCTCTCTTCCCCTTACCCCCCCTCTCCTCCCTGACTTTATTCACACCACTCGTTTTCCCCCACTGTACTCCTCCACGTAATCTTTTGAGTATGACAAAAGGTGAGGACGTATATATCCCTTTCCTGCTTTAATTATTGTTGTATTGTGATTGCCTTGCCCATACTCATATGTTTTACTCTGATTTAACCTGCTTATCTCTGGAGTTGTCAATGTTGTCTGATCTTCCTTGATGTTCCCTGGGAATACATGTGAGTGTTTTCTACTTTTGTACTTTGAAAAAAAAATTCAATAAAAACTATTGTACGGAAAAAAAAAAAATAACATTTAGCAATTCTTTTGCATCTATGATACACCAGATGTTACAAGGGCCACACTTTGGGAAGCCCATAAGGCATATATCAGAGGAAAATTAATATCAATAGGAGCAGGAAAAAAAGAAAGAAAGAGAAATAACTCTGAAACGGGTAATAAGGGAATTATACGATCTGGAACAGTTACACAAAATACATCTAAATCTGGAAATGCATCAAAGGGTGGTGGTAAAGAGAGAACTAAGGGAGATGATGGCAGAAGAAACTAGAAAAGTATTTAATAATGTGGCAAAAGAAAGATATATGTGGGGAAATAAGCCTGGAAAATATTTAGCAAAAATCTCAAGGGGAAAAAAAAAACTTAGGGCCAAATCCACAAAGCAGATGCGCCGACTTAACTCGAGATTTCTAATTTTACACCGCGCGTATCTTTGCGCCCGATCCTCAAAACGAGATACGCCTTAAAATCCGGTTTTTCCGTCCTACCTAAAATAATTACACCGGCGCATCCTCGGACGCAAATTACGCTAGTCGCGCCGCTGTTTTTGATAGGCAAAGATGCAAATGAGGGAGATAGGGCGATCCACATAATTAAGTGTGTGCGCCGTAGATTACGCCCTGTGCGCACCTGTTAGTTTCCCTGCGCAAATTTACACGTTATAAAAGCAGCCCTAATTTTACACATGCTGTGTAAAGGTCTGCTGAAGCAACAGCATTGAGGAAGAACTGAGCACACATATTTGCTGGACTTCAATCTGTCTGCCAACATGCCCGGGCCATCCATGATCCTAACGGCACTCGCTACTTTAGAGGCGCAAAGAAGGAGGAGGGCACAGAGGAGGAGGAGGAGGGCACAGGAGAGGGTATACCGCCCACGCCGAGATCTCTTTGGCATGCCTGCTTCTGAGGTCTATGGCAACTTCCGTTTCAACCGGGAAGCCATCCTTGAATTAACCCGAATCCTGCAGGATGATCTCACCACCCCAACCCAACGATCCCATGCCCTGCCACCTCTCATCAAAGTAATGGCAACACTGCAGTTTCTTGCCACTGGGTCTTTCCAACGAACATGTGGAGGTCTGGCTGGGATGGCACAATCCTCCATGAGCAGGTGTGTCCATCAAGTAGTCCCTGCAACACTGCGGCGCATGGGCAATCAATTTAAAAAACCCACCCAGGAGGACCAGCGATTGAAAACCATGGCAGACTTTTACTACATTGCCCGATTCCCACGGACCATCGGGGCCATTGATTGTACCCATGTGGCACTACAGCCCCCCCATGAGACAGAGCACCTGTTCCGGAATCGGAAGCACTGGCATTCCATAAATGTCCAGGTAATCGTAGATGCCCATGGCCTCATCTGGCACGTCTGTGCAAAATTCCCTGGATCCTGCCATGACAGCTATATATTCCGGCAGACCAACATCTCCAGAGATTTGGAGCTGAACCTGTATGGAGACAGCTGGCTAATTGGTGAGTGACATGGGTGTCAGGTATGTCCACCCCCCATGATGCAGACATCACGAGGGGCACATGCATGACTAACATCCTCCTGTCTTTTCCCTTCCAGGTGACTCTGGATATGCCCTGGGACCACATATGATGACCCCATTCAGGAACCCCCAAACCCCAGGAGAGCAACGCTACAACGAGGCTCACATACGCACCCGGGCAGTTGTGGAACGCACATTTGGGCTGCTAAAGTCCCGCTTCAGATGCCTGGATAAGTCTGGGGGTACACTGTTGTATTCCCCAGACTTTGTGTGCCAGATAATCGGTGCATGTTGTATTCTGCACAACTTTGCCATGAGAAGGGGACTGGAGATCCCCCCCTAACCAACTCTACCCGGTCTGCTGAGGGCACAGCAGCCAGGAGACGCCTCGCAGAAGGCATCTTTTCACAGTAAACGCACATGAATAATGTCACAATGAGAATGTTTCTTTTCACAGTAAACGCACATGAATAATGTCACAATGAGAATGTTTCTTTTCACAGTAAACGCACATGAATAATGTCACAATGAGAATGTTTCTTTTCACAGTAAACGCACATGAATAATGTCACAATGAGAATGCATGAATGCACACCACTGTGGTCCCTCGCACAGACATATCACATGCACATCGAATTGGATTAGATCCAAGTACCCCCCCCCCCTTTGGTACTTGGGAGCAGTAACGCCACGCCACGGCTCCAATTATGTCACTGTGCATTCATACACCATTCAGGAACCTGGGATCACTTCTCCCTGGTCCTGGGGATCCCTTCTCCACCAAAACTGAGGGTGACACCCTTATTTTATCAGGAATGCCACCCCCCCACATTCACACATCATTCACACACATAAACCAAATCATAAGTACAGTATAATAAACAAAATCATAAAAAAACATTTAAAACAAAAAAATAAATCAAAAGTACCCTTGCAAATTAATTCCAGCGGCGAGTGCTCCGTCTGGGCTGCCCAAGGGCATGGGCACGGGCACGGCCACGGCCAACTGGAGGATCTTCACGGGGGGGTGTTAGCAGGGGAGGGAGTATCTTCATGGGGGGGAGTGAGCAGGGGAAGAAGGAGCCTCCCCTGGTGTCTGTCCTCCTGCTGGCCTGCCCTCCAAGGCCACTGCTATCCTGTTCAGACAGACAGTCAGTGAGCTTTGCCACCTTATTGCGGACCACGCTCCTCAGATCATTGATCTTTTTCTGGATGCCAGCGGGGGTCCTCGTCTCCCCCCCCCGCCGCATTTATCTGATCCATAATTTTTTTGTATATCTTCTTCCTTTGGGCCGGGGAGGTGTTCCGGCTCTCAGGCCCATGTAAATATCGCCCATATTGGATGATATACCTGGCAAGGATTTGCTTCTCAACATGTGTAAAATTAAGCTTCCTGCGCTTGGGAGCCATCACAGACACCACCCAGCAACAAGAAAACTCACAGGACAAACAAGCAAAAATACACACACAACAAACAAACAAAAATACACACACAACAAACAAACAAAAATCAAAACACACAAGCAGACAGCTACTACAAAGTCAAAAACAAACACCCAAAAAACAAACACAAAATCCAAGCAGAAAAAAAAAACACTTAGCAGAAACAATCAAACAAAAAATACACTTATCAGAAACAAACAACAACTACAATCTAATACTCCTCCAAAACTTCTCTATCACACACAACTCACCAACAAACACTGACAAACATTCAGAGCAGAAGCAACTTGCTCTAGGAAGGGAACACAGGGAAATACTTTTGCAAGGGACGTGTGTTTGACTGGGGCTATTTACACACAGGGCGATCCTCAAACTAAGTATGCTTGGCCTTTTACCTATCTCACTGATTGCGCAGAGCAAAGTTCTGCACATGCCCAGTGAGCAGCAGATTTGTGCGCGCATGCGCAGTATGGCCGGCCCTTCATTTGCATGGGGTCACGGCTCATTACAATGAAGCACGCCCACTTCCTTCCCACTTGCAATAACCCCGCCTCGGAATTTAAGTTACATAAGTGCAATTTTGTGCGCAAATGTGCTGTGGATACGGCACTTACGACACCAACTTAGGGCGCCATAACTTAAATGACATAAGTTTTTAAAAACGTTTTTTTTCGCCGCTGGCTGTGGATTTGGCCCTTAAATTACATAGAAAAGATAAAAAATGAAAAAGGGGAAATGAAATATAAAACAACTGATATTGCAAAGATATTTAAAGAATACTATAGTGCATTATATGCAATTAGAAATAAAGAAACATGACAGGAAGAGAAAAAATAGTTAACTAATATTTAACAGAAGTAAATTTACCAAAATTTACAGAAGATAATATCAAACTCCTTGAGGTCAATTACACAAGAAGAAATTAATAATGCCTTAAAAAATATACCAGGGGGGAAAAATCCTGGCCTGGATGGGTTTACAATAAAATATTATAAAAGATTTAAGGAGCAATTAGTATCAGCACTCTGTACATACTTTAACAAAATAGGAGAAAATGAAGAAATCCAAAAATAATCACTTCTAGCAGATATTACAATTATACCCAAACCAGAAAAAGATAAACCCATTTTTCCAGTTTCCTCCCTATTGCTGATGTAAAACTATACGCAAAAATATTGGCAGCGAGATTGAAAAAGGTGATGCCAGAATTAATAAATGTAGACCAAGTAGGGTTTGTCCCAGGGAGGGAGGGGAGGGACAACAGCATAAGAACAATGTTATTAATGCGTAGGGATCAAAAGGAAAAACCACCAGTCTTGCTCATGTCAATAGATGCTGAGAAAGCATTTGACAGGGTAGACTGGGGGTTTATGATGGATACACTACAAAGTATAGGGCTGGGTCCAAGATTTATGAGGTGGATTGACAATCTATATAAACATCCTACGGCAAGGGTTAGGGTGAATGGAAGTATGTCGTCCGCCTTTGAAATGTTCAACGGAACAAGACAAGGATGCCTGCTTTCACCACTCCTATATGTGATTGCATTAGAGCCATTGTTGGAAAAGATAAGGAAAATTCGGACATAGGAGGGGTCAAGGTGGGAGAGGAGGAGCACAAAGTGGCTGCTTACACGGACGACATACTTCTATACATAACTAAGCCAAGGCTAGCATTACCAAACGTAATTAAAGAACTAAAAGATTATGGTGACCTCACAAGTTTTAAGATAAATCCTACAAAAACAACAATATTAAATTCAGGAATAGAGAAAAAAGAGGTAATAGCTTTAAAACAGGAGTTCCCATTTTCCTGGGAGACAGAAGCACTGACGTACTTGGGAATTAAATTAACCCCTACTATAGAAAAAATATATCATGCCAATTATATTCCATTATTGAACGAACTGAAAGCAGATATAAAAAAAACTATCGAAGAGACCTATCTCATGGATAGGAAGGATAAACGTGTTAAAGATGGTGGTTTTACCAAAAATCTTAAATACATTTCAAATGCTCCCGATAGAGATACCTCAATGCTTTTTTAAAATTATAAAAATGATCACTATGAAATATATTTGGCAGAATAAAAAAGCAAGTAAGTAAGAGTAAGCAGTGAGCTCCTATCCAGGAAAAAAAAGAAGGGTGGGATGGCGTTACCCTATATTAAAATATATTATATGGCAGTAATAATTGCAAGGTTAGTAGAATGGGCAAACACAAACACAAATAAGAGATGGGTAAAAATGGAAAATTCACTTTATATGGCACAGTTAGGAAAAAATATATGGATACCACGGAAAAATAGAATACTCAGTTCTGACACACATGAGTTAACTAAAATTGTCTTTAAAGTATGGGACAAATTGTACCGTCGGGAAAAATGGGAATATAATTCTCCATTAATCCCTTTGACAGGAACAAGTTTTTTTATCCCAGGGAATGCGACACGGATGGGAAGATATATGGGAAATGCACAGTTAAAAGACATAGTGACACAAGGAAAAATTAGGACAAGAGCAGATTTAATAATAATGCACGGGTGGCAGCAGGTAAGTGATTGGGAATACCTGCAACTTAAGCACTTAGGGCCAGATTCACAGAAGAGATGCGACGGCGTTTCTCTGGAAAACGCCGTCGTATCTCTCAGAGTATCTATGCGACTGATTCATAGAATCAGTTACGCATAGATAGCCCTTAGATCCGACAGGTGTAATTGTCTTACACCGTCGGATCTTAGGATGCAGTACCTCGGCCGCCGCTGGGTGGAGTTTGCGTCGTTTTCCAGCATCGGGTATGCAAATTAGCAGTTACGGCGATCCACAACGGTTTTCGCGTTCGTTACGTCGCCGCAAGTCTTAGTTTCCCGTCGCAAAGTTAAGCAATCTTTTTCATTGCTTAACTTTACACCAGCCATGTTAAAGTATGGCCCTCATTCCCGCGTCGATTTTGACGGGTTTTTTTCGGCGTAAGTACGTTACGCACGTCGCGATTCACAAACACGTTGCGCCGCCGTAATTTTGCACAAAACACATCGGGAAAATTGCGAACGGAGCATGCGCAGAATGTCCGGCGCGGGAGCGCGCCTAATTTAAATGGTACACGCCCCATTTGAATTGGGCGGGCTTGCGCTGGACGTATTTACGATACACCGCCGCAAGTTTACAGGTAAGTGCTTTGTGGATCGGGCACTAACACTGAAAACTTGTGGTGGTGTAACGTAAACGGGTTACGTTACGCAGCCGCAATTGTACCTGAATCTGGCCCTTAGTTAGCACAATCCCTCAACCAATTAGAGAGGAGAAAACACTGAACACAATTGAAAAACGTTGCAATACAAAAATGCCTTTGAAACATGGAATCTCCCAAATATATGATATATTAACAGATCTAGAAGGAAGAGGGGCTTTACCTTATATAGGGAAATGGGAACAAGATTTAGCAATACAGTTAGATGAAAGACAAATGATAGAAGCAGTGTATTACCATGCAACAGATATAAGTATGATAGAAGCTAATTATAAATTTCTGGTAAGATGGCATATGACCCTGGACAAAATCAACAAGTTTTAGCCAAGCAGTGTTGGAGAGAGTGCAAACAAAGGGGAACAACAATACACATTTGGTGGGAGTGCCCAAGGTCAATTAAATAATTTTAGAATGTTTGTAAGATTTTTTAAAGGATACATTTGTATTGTATGTGGAAATATAAAAAAAAAAAAAAAATAGAGCGACAATTTTGAAAAAAATACAATAGTTTAGGCCGATACGTATTCTTCTACCTATTTTTGGTAAAACAGATTGGTTTGCGCAAAATGTATAGCGTTTACAAAATAGGGGATAGTTTTATTGCATTTTTATTAATATTTTTTTTTTACTACTAATGGCGGCAATCAGAATTTTTTTTCATGACTGCAACATTATGGCGGACACATCGGACAATTTTGGCATATTTTTGGGACCATTGTCATTTTCACATCAAAAAGTGCTATAAAAATGCACTGATTCCTGTGAAAATGACAATTGCAGTTTGGAAGTTAACCACTAGGGGTAAAGTGTGACCTCATATGTGTTTCTAACTGTAGGAAGGCGGGGCTGGACGTGTGACATCAGTAATCGTCTTTCCCTATATCAGGGAACAGGCGATCACTGACACTGCCACAATGACGAACGGGGAAGGTGTGTTTACACACACCTCTCCCCGTTCTTCAGCTCCGGTTACCATTCGCGGGACAACGGCGGCGATCGCATCCACGGGTCCCGGGGGCGCAGTCACGAAGCTTCGGATTGGGTCGCGAGCATACCGCCGGCGGCGCGTTCGCGGCCCCACGGCTGGGCCTTAAAGAGACAGGTATGTGATTGTGCCCAGCCGTGCCATTCTGCCGACGTATATCGTCGGTAGGGGATCCTTAAGTGGTTAACAATTAGCTATTCACTGCACCCTGATTGGGCAATGCTTTGCCCAATCAGGGCTGAGAATGCATTGTGCAGCACGTAGTGTATTGCAGGGCGTTCGGCGGCCCAACTTTAATGATGACCCTAGAACTATTTCTCTCTCTCTCTTTACATACACAGGTGCACCTTATGCTCACATTTGCATTTTTTTTATTATTTTTATTTAAATATATTACATTTTTTCACTTTTTATTTTTTATTTTACTTTATTACTATCGCAAGGGGACTAACAAGTTCCCTGTGTGAAAGCATTGGGAAGGGCACATGTGCCCTTTATGGGGACTTTAGTGGTCTTTTAGACACCCAATGTCTCCCATTCCCTCTGTGCCCAAGGCATGGGCATTGATCTTTGCCACCTTATTACAGACCACGCTCTTTAGATCATTGATCTTTTTTTGGATGCCAGCGGGGGTCCTCGTCTCCCCCCCCCCCCGCCGCATTTATCTGATCCATAATCTTTTTTAGAATCTTATTCCTTTGGGCCGGGGAGGTGTTCCGGCTCGCAGGCCCATGTAAATAGCGTCCATATAGGACGATGGACCTAGCAAGGATTTGCTTCTCAACCTGATTAAAATTGAGCTTCCTGCGCTTGGGTGCCATCACAGACACCACTCAGCAACAAGAATAAACTCACAGGACAAACAAACAAAAATACACACACAACAAACAAAAACACTCACAGAAGAAACACACAAAAAGCAAAACACACAAGCAGACAGCTACTACAAATTCAAAAACAAACACGCAAAAAACAAACACAAAATACAATCAGAAAAAAAAATATACACTCAGAAAAAAACACACAGAAAATACACTTAGCAGAAACAAACACCAACTACTATCTAATACTCCTCCAAAACTTCTCTATCACACACAACTCACCAACAAACACCGACAAACATTCAGAGCAGAAGCAACTTGCTCTAGGAAGGGTAACACAGGGAAATACTTTTGCAAGGGAAGTGTGTTTGACTGGGGCTATTTATACACAGGGCGATCCTCAAACTAAGTACGCTTGGCCTTTTACCTATCTCACTGATTGTGCCAAGCAAAGTTCTGCACATGCCCAGTGAGAAGCAGATTCGTGCGCGCATGCGCAGTACGGCCGGCCCTTCATTTGCATGGGGTCACGGCTCATTACAATGAAGCATGCCCACTTCCTTCCCACTTGTAATAACCCCGCCTTACGCCTCGGGATTTAAGTTACGCAAGCGCAATTTTGTGCGCAAATGCGCTGTGGATACGGCACTTACGACACCAACTTAGGGCGCCGTAACTTAAATGACATAAGTTTTGAGTAACTTAATTTGCGGCGCTGGCTGTGGATCTGGCCCTTAGTTCTTTCCTGAGTTTGTAAAGGGAAGCAAATAGCGTGGGAGATGGTGAGGACTTTATTTCTAAGTTGTGAATTTCTGCCGTAAGTTTGTTAAAGTAAAGACCATAGCATCTTTTGATTCTGGATCCTTGCTGTATGAGAACCCCCCTTATGTACGCTTTGCTTTGTGTGTGTTCCACAAGGTAAACAAGTTCTCAACTGACTTGGCACTGGATGCAAAGAAGTCTCTAAGATGCTGCGTGATGAGTTTAGAGCTTTTGGGTTCCTGCTAAATTCTGATATTGTAATGCCAGATGGGGATTTTAGAGGGGGCACCTTGTTCTGTAATTGCAATAAATATAGAAGCGTGATCTGACCGCGTTATGTCATGAATAGTGGAGGAAGAAATATTCTGCAGTAGCCATTTATGCATGATCCCTGGTATAACCTGGATGAATGTTCTCCTACCAAGATATTTTTAAATCCTCGCTCCAATGTGCCATCTACAGCCCTGAAAAGGACTGGTAGTTTTTCTTCATTTTCTGAAGAACCATATTGACATCCAGTGCACCCTGAGTTCCTCTCCGGTCTGGGATATCTCCAATAAGGATTGTCTATGGCTGTATTTTGGGTATATGATATATATATATGCCTCTAATCAGGGGCAACTTCCTTTTCTACATAAGGTAATGAGAAAGATTTAAGATATATGTAAGGGAAATCTCTTTCTGCTGGGAGATTTTTATCTGGTGGTAGACAAAACCTTAGACAGTATGAATATGTATCTCCACTAAAAACAATTTTCAATTGGAATATGTATATAAAAGACACCACGTAAAAACACACACACACACACACACACATTTAGAGGGGGTCAGAGAGTTAAGTGACTCTGGCCATGTTGATCAGTTCAAATTTGGAGCCTCTGTCTCAGCTTTGGCTGTGCTGTGGGTTCATGCTGTCGTTCTGGGGTACGATAACACCCCAGGCCGACAGGTGGCAGCAGTAGAGTCAAGGATTTGGATATTTCTCTCCAGCAGCCTATCAGGAGGAATTTCCTCGCTGTGCATGCTGGGGAGGGGTATTTATGAGACAGACGCCATTTTCTTGGGTCTTCTTCCCGTGTGGCTCCCACCTTTAGGGTAGCCATACCACGGCACCCCAGCAAAATGGTCTTCTGGGCCGGGGTGTGCGTGCTATGCAGTGTTCCTGGTTCCGGGACCACGTTGTTCCGGAATATTTGAGCTACGGCTGGGGCCCAGTGGTGCGACTGGGTCCCCAATCTGATAAGGTCATAAGCTGTCGGTCTTGTTAGAGGAAGCTGTTCAGTGGAGAGTCTGCCTGAGGAGTGCCAAGAGAGGCTGGTGTTCCAAGAGGGTCCTGATCATCCACCGGGGACCAGGGAAACCGGGTGCTGAGAGGCTGGACATGGTCGCTTTTCAGTCGGTAACCTAACTAAAACTACCTGAAGGAGATCCAGTTGCTGAATCTGATAAGGAGGATTCTGGACCATTATTGTCTCCACTATTTTCTGCAACCATTGGGAGGGTCTGTGGCAGAGACTTAACCCCAAGTTCCGAGTGACATTCTGGCTGCCAGGCTGGTGAGAGAGGCATACACCTGAATCTGTTACTCTCCATTTCTACTATTTCTTCACTCTTCACCAAGTTCTACTGTTTTTCCACGGCTGGGTAATAAAAGCCCAGAAAAGACACCTGTTGTGTGGACATTCTATTTACTACAACTCTCATCAAATACCCTAGACAGCGGAGAACATGAGGTAACATGCCACCCGAAACAAATCAGCAGCTCCTTCGGGGGTAAGTGCTACAGATATATATATATATATATATATATATATATATATATATATATATATATATATATATATATATATATATATATATATATATATATATATATATATTTATATTTACATACAGTGCTGTGAAAAAGTATTTGCCCCACCCCCTTCCTGATTTTTTATTTTTTTGCATATCTCTCACACTAAAATGATGCAGATCATCAAACAAGTTGTAATATTACACAAAGATAACCTGAGTAAATCCAAGATGCAGTTTTTAAATGTATTATTTCATTTATTAAAGAAATCTAACCAAAAAATCATAAAGAAGAATGTCTGGTCAACAGTTTGTGACCTCAAGCTCAAATGCACTTGGGTTATGAAGCAGAACAATTATCCAAAACACAACAGCAAGTTCACCTCCAAATGGTTCAAACAAAGCAAAATTTTGGTTTTGGAGTGGCCTAGTCAAAGCCTGGACTTAAATCCAATTGAGATAACGTTACCTTCCATTGCTTTTCTTCTTGGCCACTAGGGGCGCGCACGCCTGCAGTGTGTACACAGAGCAGACGCGAGTGCCCAGCAGGTGCGATGACCACCGAACACCTGCGATCGCTCATGACAGAGGGAGAACCGGGATCTGTGTGTATAAACAAATGTGAATGAAGATACATAAATTAACCTGTGAAAGAATGTGTGTGTAAAAATGAAGTAAGTGTACTGTATGTGGTAGACAAGGTGTATGGGTAAAAGATGAGATAAAATAAAATAAACAACGTCAAAGGGCAAAATAAGGGGAAGGAAGAAAATTACCTGGGGTATCTAGATGAATGAAATAAATTATTTTCGATGTGATTGAACAAAAACATTTTGATGATGATTTTGCTAGAGAGGTCCCCTAGATGGGCATACGTTTTGTAATGCCTATAACCACAGGAGTCTGGACGAGATATAAATAAACGGTTTTGTAAAAATGTAGGTATTTAATGACAGGGGGACAGACAAGGGGAAGGCAAGGTAGAGATCTACCTATAAGGCCGTATGAAGGGTCGGGCATTACTTACTTGTTAGACCCAATGTCTGATTGTCCCTCCATCCAGACCACCATGTGAGCTCTAAAATAGGGGCTACCTGGGGCTTGCTATTTAGGGAAGTGTCAATCTTGTTGGGCATGCTCTGTGCCGCAGCTCCACCCACCGTCCACTACCCCCCACTCCTAACCGCCATGTCCCCCCACTACATAAGTGGGGATACAGTGAGCCGCCATTGCAATGGCCCGTGTGCGGCCTCCCCAGTGTTCCGGGAAGGAAGGAATCCCAGACTACCGGCGTCACTACCACCATCAAAACAACATGATGTCACGGCGTGCTGCGCACGCCGCGTGCACGCATCTGCGGCAAACCAGTGACTTCCGGGAGGATCACAGAACGCCGCCGGCAGGTGGGAGCTCCTTCTACCAGCCAAAACAAAGAATAGGGGAAACAAGGCTTACCTCAGCGACCCCACCATCTGCCGTGAGGTGTGGGAGTAGGCCCGGGCAATGCAGCACTCCCTGCCGTTCGTGGATCCAGGGTGCCTAGCAATCGGCAGTGGGGCCGCAAACAAAACCACGGCCCAACGGATGACAAAGTAATCTGGTTTTGGCAGTTTATGTGTGCAATCAATTATATGCTCAAAATCCTGAGCATCAGGTACCTGTTTGCGCAAGATCTGCTGTAAAAACATGCAAGCCTAAAGGGGAACAAGATTTGGGAACTCCTTCAGAATTAAAAATTATTGCCTCTCCTCCTATCTTCTAAATCAGCCAATTGTGCAAATCTGACTGTTGATTCTTACATACATTGAGCAGGCTGTTGTGAGCAGAAAAAACTTGATCCATTTTATGCTCAATAGGTGAGATCATTTGCTGCAGAATTAACTTTAGCCAACATATTAATCATATTCAAATGCAGATGGTCTGTAAAATCAGCATGTATTTAAGATAAGAAACTGATACTGGATGGGTAGATGCAGGAAAATGCTCCAAATGTGTTTGCAGCTGGTGCAGGGGAATATTCCCTGTAAGACTAATGTCCTGCTTAGCTTTATATGGACTGGGTAATGTGTTAGAAATGAAAGGATGGTACCTACAAAGGGCTAAATTTAAAGACACCTCGTGGGGGAGGGGGGGGGGAGAGTGGATATAGGGTTAGAAGACCTAGAAGATATCAGGTACATCTGATTATACAGGCTAATAATATGCTTAGTATCGATTTGTAGTATGTTGCTTTCCTTTTCTTTTTCCTGTTTGTACAATGCTAGATGGTTACCTGTTAAAATAATTGTCTGATGTATAAGTCATGAAAAAGAAAAAAAAAAAAAACACCTCGTAAATCAAAGTGAAAAAGTTATGCAGCAAGCTAGTTCATTTTGCTGAAATTTCATTGCAACAACTCAATATGGTCCTCAGTAGTTTGTATGGCCCCCAAGTGCTTGTATGCATGCCTGACAACATCAGGGCATGCTCCTAATGAGACGACGGATGGTGTCCTGGGGTATTTCCTCCCAGATTTGGACGAGAGCATCACTGAGCTCCTGAACAGACTGAGGTGCAAACTGGCAGCACCGGATGGACTGAAACATAATGTCCCAGAGTGTTCTTTTGGATGTGTAGCCTGTAGAGGTCTGTGCGTCCCTCCATGGATATGCTTCCCTAGACCATCACTAACCCACCACCAAACTGGTCATGATAAACAATGTTACAGGCAGCATAAAGTTCTCCGGGGCTTCTCCAGACCCTTTCATGTCTGTCACATATGCTCAGGGTGAACCTGCTCTAATCTAGGGGCGTGGCTTGGACATGAGACTGTAAGGACGCATCTTGTGTGAGCTCCGGCGCTGGCACCTGATTTATAAGCATTACGGATAGCCTTTTGCATCCCTAACCTTATGGCCAGCATGGGAAGGAAGATGGGTAAGACCCAGACTAAAAATGGCACCTCCACGAGCTCCATCAAGCGATTCCTCGCCGCAGAGCCTGAGGATTTCCCCGAGGCAAATGGACTAGGCCGCTCGCCACGTTGGTCAGGAACAGGCTCCGCCTCTCGCCACAGGCCCAAAGCCAAACACCGGTCACCAGTTTCATCCGGCGGCTCTGAAGGTGAGGGGAGTCCGATCAGGCGCTCGGGGGTCGCGGAGCTGGTGAGTGGACTTCCCACTAAGTCTGACCTGGCTTCTATGCTGCTAGGCCTGGAGAAGACCATCAAAAAAGAGCTGTCGGCCGTACGGTCAGACATAGCTCAGGTATTGGAGCGGGTGGAGGAGACGGAGCAATGCCACGATAGGCACGCGGCAGCCATCAGAGACTTGCAAGCTAATACCCGCAACCTTACCATAGCCCACAGAATGGCTTTCTATAAAAAAAGAGGACCAGGAGAACCATAATAGGAGGAATAACATGAAAATCTGAGGATTGCTGGAGGCAACAAATGATGATGACCTTGCGGCCTCCCTTCGTGGCATCTTCAACGGCCTCCTGGGTAACCCGGCGGATCATCCCCTGAATCTGAATAGGGTTCACCGAGCTCGCTGAGTGCTTCCTCGGTGCAATTTGTCCTCTGATACTCCCCGGGATCTTATCTGCTGGGTCCACTATTTCGAAGAAAAAAAACTGATTATGCAGAAGGCCAGGGAGGCAACCATGTTGAATTTTGATGGGGTCACTCTGTCATTTTTCCCTAACCTGGCTAGAGAAACCTTGGAATGGCGGAGAGCACTTAAACCTCTTACGGAGAAACCCGTCGAGGCCTCAAAAAAAAAGATGGGGGTTCCCTGCTGCTCTTATTGCCACTAGAGAAGGAAAAACAGCCATACTTCGCTTTCCAGAAGATCTGGACACATTTTGTATGGATCTAGGCATTGAGCCCCCGGAACTTCCTGGCTGGCACAACGCCATTCCTGCACTCTCCAATGTGCCTGAAGTGCAATGGCAGAAAGTTTCTCGCAAACACCGCTTCACCACTCCGGGCTCCACGCCAGAAGCAGACTAAGCATGCTTTCTGCTCTAATGGTGCTCTAACTTGAGAGCTCTCGCTTGCCCGCGACACGCTAGTATCACCTTGTTGAAATGCTTTGTCATGTTATGGGACTCTTTTTTCGGTTGTCCTGACCGGTTTACACAACTTTTTTTTTATTATTGTTGTTATGTTACTGTAGTCATGTTTCTCAGTGAGGTCCATTTGGTACGTATGTTTGGCTTATTGCCTGCATTTCAGGCTATCTGACGTTATTTACTACTGTGCCGGCGCCGGACCTTGCAGACTGCGTGTGCCTGGTTGGACATGCGCGGTCTGGATTCTGTGGCGGCTCCGCTCCCCTGCGTGGGGCGGTGGGGGGCCTGGTTCGCCATTGCGGTTACTCCTCCTGGGGTGATGTGTGGTGGGGAATTGGGTTCCGTGTTGTCCCGGGCATTGCACTGCAACGTTTTGCGTGCAGCTCAGGGATACGTCCTTATGTCAAGTTTGTTTTAGTTTTTACTTGTTTTCTTCTCTTGCCTCTTTTCTCTTTCCTCTTTTTTCTCATATTTTCCCCTCCCCATCCTTCCTGCCAGCACTGCAGGATGTTTGAACAGGGTGTTTATCCCCCCCGGACCCAAGGCCACGATCAATTTGATTTCCATTAATGTAAGAGGGCTTCATGCTCCAGGTAAGCGACGCACCCTTTATTGAGAACTTAGGCACCTGCAGGGGGAAATTGTCTTCCTGCAGGAAACCCATCTCACGCATACCACATCAGTTAAACTTTATGCTCACCACTATCCTACATGGTACTACAGCCTCTCGGATGTCCCGAAGGTGAAAGGAGTGGCCATTGGGTTCCGGAGGGGTAATTTTTTTACTCTAGAGGAGACCGTTGTGGATTCATTTTGTAGATTTTTATTTCTGAAGGGCAGTCTAGGTAATATACTGTGTACTTTGGCAAATTTTTACGCCCCAAACCAGGGCCAAGTGAGTTTTCTGACCTCCACGCTGACCAAACTGAGGGACTTTGCTCATGGATGTATAGTTCTAGCAGGGGATTTTAACATCCCCTTAGAACCTACTTTAGACACCTTCCAAGGTAGATCTTGCATTCCCCATAGACGCCTTGCATATATACGCAAACAGCTGCACGATGCCCTACTCTTGGATGTTTGGCGTATAATGCGTCCGTGCGAGAGGGACTACATGCACTATTCCTACCTTCATGGCTCCCACTCAAGGATAGACTATTTTTTCATAAATCACCATTATTTAGAGATGCTGTCCCGTTCCCGCATTGAAATGTCAACGATTTCTGATCACACCCCGATTAGCCTGAATTTACACATACCGCCCCTACCGATAAAATCCACTAACTGCAAATTAAGGGCCAGATCCACAAAAACCCGGCGCAACGTAACTTTTTCAATTTAAGTTACACGGCCGGAAAATTTCTACCTAAGTGCCTGATCCACAAAGCACTTACCTAGAAATTTTCGGCTGTGTAACTTAAATCCGGCCGGCGCAAGGCGTTCCTATTCAAATGGGGCGAGTCCCATTTAAATTAGGCGCGCTCCCGCGCCGGCCGTACTGCGCATGCTCACGACGTCATTTTCCCGACGTGCTTAGCACGGTTTTACGTTTCGTCGGGTTTTGAGAATCGCGACAGGCGTAAAAAAAAAAATACGAGTTGCGGCGGGAAAAAAAATAATTTGAAAAAAAAAAGACGGCGACGCGGGATAGAAGGGTCTACTTTTACAAGGCCTAAACAGTTTAGGCCTTGTAAAAGCAGCCCTAATTTTACGATTGCAAACTAATACTTACGGAGAAAAAACGAAGCTGAAAAGCTTTGTGGATCTCTGTAAGTGCTAATTTGCATACCCGAAGCGGCATTTCGACTCGAAATGCCCCCAGCGGCGGATGCGGTACTGCATCCTAAGATCCGACAGTGTAAGTCCCTTACACATGTCGGATCTTCTCCCTATCTTTTGGAAACTGATTCTGTGGATCAGTTCCAAAGATAGAAACAGGGATACGACGGCGTATCAGTAGATATGCCGTCTTATACCTTTTGTGGATCTGGCCCTACATTCCTCTGCTGAACTCAATTAGGGCTGATTTACAAAAGCGGACTCACATGGCTCACTCGTGGCTAGGACGTATTAGCATTGTGAAAATGAAAATTTTGCCCAGACTGCTCTTACTATTTCAAATGATCCCTTATAGGATCCCCCCTGGGTTCTTTAGGACAGTGCAGTCTATAATACGTAGATATGTATGGAACCAGGATCGCCTATAATTGGATAATTAAACCAAAACGAGAAGGGGGTCTTGCGCTTCCAGACTTTAAACGATACTTCCTTGCCATTGCGCTAACCCAACTGTCCGACTGGAAGTATCATAAGGATTCTACAGTAAACTCTGGGTACAGTTGGAAGTGGACTTGTGTGGAGTTGACCTGTTCCCTTTAATTTGGATACATAACAGATTTTGTAAGTTGGCACCAACAATATCATCGCTCACCAAATCGTCTCTGGCAATATGGGACACGCTGTGCAAAACACAAAAATGGCCCTACAACTCACCACTTATGCAATTAACTGGACACAACTTTTTCCTGCCGGGAAACATCGATTCCAGTTTTGGCAACTGGATTTCTGCTACACCTCTCTTGTTACATCAGGTGACTACAGCTACGGGTATCCTACCTATGTCTGAATTAATATCGTCAACACCATTTTCCTTAATGGACCAATGGAAATATCACCAACTCTCACAGTTTGTGAAGTCTCTCCCACAGCCGTTACGGTCGGACACTATTTGTGGGCGACCAACTTCCAGATAGACCAATTTCCCACTTCTACCAGGCCTTGTTGGCCTTACCGTCTGCAGGTCAGCACTCGTTCCTAGCTAATTGGGAACAAGATCTTCAAAGCCCGTTATCTGACATACATTGTTTCAATTATCGCATATCTTCAAAAACAACGGAAGTTAACTATAAGTTATTAATGCAGTGGCATTATACCCCGGTGATTCTCCATAAAACTTTTTCATCAATATCCGATCTTTGCTGGAGGGGTTGTGGAGACCAAGGAACTCATGCTCATATCTGGTTGTTCTGCCCTCTCATTAGATCATACTGGTCCACTGTGTTGCATTGGATTAGGAAAATTCAGGGGACTGAGGTCCCTAATGACCCCTGGGTGGTATTGTTTCATTGTACGGGTGAATCAGTAGGATCATATAACAAATCAATCACTCCTCACCTCCTCAATGCGGCTAAAGCGCTTATCCCTAAGTTCTGGAAACAGCGGACAACCCCCACATTACGCCAATGGCTTTTGGAGGTTGACCACATTTACCATATGGAAGATAGTACGCTTACATTGAGAAATAAATCCGACCTAGCCCACAAGATATGGCCCTGCTGGTTCGCCTTTAAGTTCTCGGCAGCATATGCAGATATCATGGCACAACATGTTTAATTGGAAAATGTGGACTGATTTCTTTGCTGGCACCCTGCATGAGCTGGATAATTTCCCCTTCCCTCCCTCTCCTCCCCCTTTTCTCTCTTTCACTTTTGGAATGTTTCATTTTTGTTTGTTCCTTGAAAGTGTTTTTATATTGAGGTATGGCACTCCCAAGAGATGCAAGTTTGCTGCATGGCAACACCAATGCTAGATCACAGTCTCTGAGTGGATTAGATGTAATGATCGGCTCTTAATGCTGATGATTTATGAGTAATTCACCTTTTTCCTATTGCAGTATATATTAGTGAATGGCTTTTGCCACTTGTTATGCTGTTCAACTGCTATACACTGTTGTCGGAGTGAATGTACCTCCCTCTACTGCTCTTGTATTTTAAAATGCTTAACACCTTTCAATAAAAACGTATTGAATAAAAAAAAAAAACTGCTCTCATCTGTGAAAAGCATGGGGCACCAGTGGCGGACCTGCCAATTCTAGTGTTCAATGGAAAATGCCAATCGAGCTCCACAGTGTCTGGCAGTGAGCACAGAGCACACTAGAGGACGTCGGGCCCTTCGGGCCCCCCCTATGAAGTATGTTTCTGATTGTTTGGTCAGAGACATTCACACCAGTGACCTGCTGGAGGTCATTTTGTAGGGCTCTGACAGTGCTCATCCTGTTCCTCCTTGCACAAAGGAGCAGATACTGGTCCTGCTGATGGTTTAAGGACCTTCTATGGCTCTGTTGAGATCTCCTAGAGTAATTGTCTGTCTCATGGAATCTCCTCCATGCTCTTGAGACTGTGCTGGGAGACACAGCAAACCTTCTGGCAATGACACATATTGATGTGCCATCCTGGAGGAGTTGGACTGCCTGTGCAACCTTTATAGGGTCCAAGTATCACCTTGTGCTACCAGTAGTGACACTGACCCTAGCCAAATGCAATACTAGTGAAAAACAGTCAGAAAAGATGAGTAGGGAAAAAATGTCAGACACCTCCACATGAAAAAACATTCCTGTTTTGGAGGTTGTCTCATTGTTGCCCATCTAGTGCACCTGTTGTTAATTTCAATTAACAGCAAAACAGCTGAAACTGATTAACAGCCCCCTCTGTATATACCTCTCCCACTCTGCTACTTAACTGACTAGATCAATATCCTAGAGTTCTGCAGTGTCAGCAGGTGTGATGCTGACATGAGGAGGATATAAAGTATTACCTAGTAGAGCAAACTAGTCTTATCCCAATAGATGTAATAAAAGAGAAGGGTATAACCATATACATATAAAAAATATGTTCTAAAAATGCATATATAATGTGATATACACAAATAACGATTGACTGGATAAGAACTACTTAAGAAACAGATCTACATCACAGTGATTCAATGGGACCGTATTCAGAACCATTACATTTACAATTATATAATAGATAATCAATAATAAACCAATACTTTACTATGGATTTGAATGGCCGGGGCCCTTTATTATTGGTATTATATTTATTTACCAACTTATAATAAACTTTTACAGTTTATATAACACAACACTTACTTACTTTTTACCATAAACAATCACTTTAACTTAGCCATAACCGCTCGAGTTAATACTATGACATTATTTGTATAACTGTCCCTTTTCTTGAGAAAAGGACCAAACCACATAACAAGGGCCTCAACGATGGGAGGAAGGCTGGGTTGATCTTTCTTTTTTGCTGATCCACCGCTGGCTGCTGCTCCTATGCAGTTTAAATTCCTTATATAAGGGCTAGCTCGTGATACATTAATGTGTCACCTGCCTTTAGCTAGTAATATTTTAAATTTTTATTAAACAAAATGATCAAATAACTGTCAACTTTAACATGTAGTCTGCTCCGGCCCCATAGTTGGGTGGAGAACATTATTTTGCCCCTCCCTTTTCCAATGGGACCGTATGCAGAACAATTACAATTATATAATAAATAATCAATAATAAACAAATACTTTACTATGGATTTGAATGGTCGGGGTCCTTTATTATTGGTATTATATGTATTTTCCAACTTATATAAAACATGTCCAGTTTATATAACACAACACTCACTTACTTTTTACCATAAACTATCACTTTAACTACATCATAACAGCTTGAGTTAATACTATGACATGTTCAATATTTGTATAACTGTCCCATATGCCAGGCTTATCAAAGATGAGCCTGGCACCCCACCCGCTCTGTGGCCAATTCAATACAGTTCTGAATGTCTACATTAAACACATCCAAAGCGATATCCGACAAATGAACAGTGTCAGACCTATTAAAACCAACTAAACCGCCCTCAGATCAATATGTCTGTAAGAAGGCATACATTTAGCCATAGCTCTATTGATTTTTCACAATTTTTTTCACAATGCCGAAGCTCGGGAGTAAGCAACCACGTCAAACGTGGAACAATTTCTGAAAATACAAGAACAGAAGTAGGTAAAACGGCATGTAATTGAGGAAAATCACATTTTAATTGTGAAATGATGTCTAAAGTATGACAAGTATCTATATCATTTCCTGAAATATGAAGTATGACTATTTGAGGAGGAGGCCAAAAGGCATACAGTGACTATAAAGTTTTATGCATATCGTTTAGTCTCAAACCAAGCAAAGCATACCACCATAAATGAAAAGTCTCAAAATGAAAACCTAAGTTAATACCATATTTTCTAACCATTGCTCTACGAAAAGCCCAATATATGTATAAATGTCTGACGATCCAGACGTTACACAGGTTACCTGAAATTAAACAGAAAAAGTAGGGCGTAAGTAAGAATGGTAGCAACTCCATCTCCATCTACCAATATTCTTAACAATATCGTCAGACAAACCCAGGTTGGCAGCAGTAGTAGCTGCCCCAATCTGGAAAGAATGAGAATTAATAGGTAGGTGACCTAAACCCAAATGAGTCAAACATTTCTTTAAAACTGAGAAAAATTGATAACGAATGAGGGGTAGGCCAGAACAATGAATTAAAAGACAATCAGAACCAACTGGTTGATGAAGCAATATAATCGGACAAATTGTAGAAGAGTCGGAACAATGTAAAGTGACCTATTGTCCATGACCCAACTGATCCATTTTGCTTCTTTTAATCCTAAATTGTATAAAATTACTACCTAAAACCAAATCAGAATAAGAAATCCCAGAATAACCCTTAACATTGTTAGGTAGAAGTTCAGAAATTTGAAAGGCTCCAAAGAAACACAAACAAAAGGGCAATCGAAACAATAAAGATTCGTAAACAGAAAAACAGACTGTCTTAGTGGAAGTACAACATTTTTCCAATATATCAATGGAAATAGGCAGACGAGAATCATGAGTTACTTTTGATCTACGATAACCTTTCAAGAATTGTTTCACAGCGACGAAACTCATACAAGAAGGGAAAGCAACCAATTTGGCGAAAAAGGAAGATCCAGCTAATTGTTTCAATATATGTGAATAAGAATAATCTTTAATCATTAAGTGACCTAAAAAAGACAATATCAATTGTTCAGAAAATAGAGTGCCAACTTGAACATGTGCATCCAGGTGAGCACACCATGAATGCCACGCTTCTTTATACTCCACCCAGGTGGAAGGGGCTAATGAATTACTGATGGCCAAACCAACTCTCAAGAAACCAAATCCCACAGCAGAGAAGGGCATTGCACTCCGTATGTGTCTGCCTCTGGAACCAACATTTGAAAATGTTCCAACTGTAGACAGAAAAAGAATCAGCTACAGAATTATCATTCTGGGAACATATTTAGCGTTCAACCAAATGTTTAATTCTAAGCATTTTAAAACTAATTGACAAAGAACTGCCAATACCGGTAAAGATTTGGATGATAGACAATTAATAGCATATACAACAGCTTTATTATCAGAATGTAACAGAATTCTGCGATTCGCGAAACAAGAACCCCAAAGTTCAAGGGAAATCAATACTGGAAATATTTCAAAAAGGGTAATGTTAGCCATTAACCCATTGTCAATCCAAGAATGGGGCCATTCACCCGCTGACCAATGACCCTGCCAATAAATGCAATAACCAACGAAGCCAGTAGCATCCGTAAAAAGATCAAGGGCCTCTGAAGTACAAAAAGATTCTTGCCAAAAAGAACAACCATTAAAATAGGACAAAAAAATTTCAAAAGTTTCAAAACAAACAAATCTGCACGCAAAGAAGCAGTAATCCTAACAAAATGATGAGGGGATTTAACGCCAGAAATGGACAGATATAATCGCCTGGAAAACATCCTGCTCATAGGAATGACTCTTGAAGCAAAAGCCAATAAACATAATAAAGACTGTAACATTTGCAAAACCACTTTCCTTTTAGATATGACAAAATCAACCAGAAAAAAAGTTTAACAATCTTCTGTGTAGGTAAGCGAAATTGCAGCAAGTCTGTATCAATAGTCACTCCCAAAAATTCTAAACAAGTAGTGGGAAGGACAGATGTTTCATGAGCAAGAGGGATAACAAAAAGACGACAAACACATTGAAATTCAGTAAAAAGGTACATGCATTCATCAGAATCAGCAGGACCCATGAAAAGAAAATCGTCCAAATAATGTAATAAATTGGCCGAACCGGATTGATAAGAGACAACCTATTCTAAAAATGATGAAAAACGTACGACGAGAGGAGCCAGACTCCCCCGATAGTCAGGGGGGAGCTGGTTCTTCCCAGCGGGTGGAACAAACGCCAGAGTCAGGGTTTGAAAGCCTGCCTCAGGTTATATACACAGTGGTACAGTGTCCAGTTTAAGATTCTTGGTTGAGAAAGGTACATATACCATACTTAATTGAGCGGATGTGTTACAGCCCACATTAGGATGGCATAACAGTTTGTGTATGTTATACGAGGTGGATTCCTCAAGTCTTTTAGAATTTTCCATGTATGACTCTCCAAATGTGTTATATACCGTGCAATGAAAAGATGAGATCTTTGTACCTTGTTTTGAAAAACTTTAATAAAAATTATTGAAACATGAAAATTATGAAAACATTTCAAAATAACAACAAGATAGTGAGCAGCCCATGGGAAGGCATTTGTCAAAATAATTGGCATTATTAAAATAAAACCCCAACAAATTAATTGTCATGGGATGAATGGGTAAAAGCCTGAAAGCAGACTTAACATCTGCTTTCGCCAATAATGCTCTATGATACAATCTCCTGATTTTCAGTAAGGTAACATCAAAAGAAGAATAAGAGACACTGCAAAGTGCAGCATCAATGTCATCATTCAGTGAAAATCCAAAGGGATAGGAAATATGATGTATCATTCTGAATGAATTTGGCTCTTTTTAGGGAATAATACCCAATGGGGAAATCTCTAAAATTGGCAAACTGGGAGAAAGAAAATGGCCAACAACTCTACCATCTTTTATTTTGTTGGAATTTTTTTCCGCTACAATAGGAACACGACGATCAACTGAAGGTAAGTTCTTAGTGATCAAACAACCAAAACCTTGATAACTAGGTAATGGGAAACCATCCCTAAAACCCTTAAACAGCAGGACCGCCAACTGTTGATTTGGCCACAGTTGAAGCCAAGGAACCATGCTTATAAGTTTCACCGGCGTGTCCGCTTTTAGGAAAAAGATCACGAGAGTGAGGTGTCGTAGAAGCAGAAGCTTTTTTGAATCACCTGGAAGCTGAGTGATTACCCAAGCAGAAAGCACACTTATGATTATATTTACAGGTATGCGACCATTTGCAATGCCCTTCATTAAAACCAAAGCATACTCCACAACAGAAACCTAAAGTAGTAGTAGGCATAGGTTTTACATATTGCTTCTGTTGTAACAACAAGTTCAACCACAAGCCAACGTCTTTTACCCCCCATTTCAAGGTTTTATGTACTGAAAGTTTCTGTTGAAATGCTTCATCATAAAAGAACCACGCAAGGCCATTAAAGTTCTTATATGCCTCTAAAATGATGTTGACATGCTGAAATAGACTGATGCACAGTTTGTGATGTTTTTCACCCAAAACAATGGCATATATGCAGAATGCATGAAGCCAATTAGAAAAATTGGATTAGATTTAGTTTTGTCTTCTGCCAATTTTTCCAAATCTTTTTAATCAAAACGGTTATCTTTTGATGAAGCAATCAAAGACATAATGTCCACATAGTCGCATTTTGTATTTTGTTTTTCATCACTATAGGCAAATGAAATCCAAGAGATGACAATTCACAAGGTAACACTTCTTTAAAAGTACTTTCAGGGACAAAATTAGAAGCAGGTACAGTAGGAGAAACAGATACAGTGAGTGACTGTGATATTGTGTCAATCTCGCTGCTTTTATCGGCGAGATTGACCACCTACGAGCCCTGTCTCGCGGGAGCCAGCACCAAGCTCACCAGGAAGTGAAAAATGTGCGATCTGACTTGGATTCCCGCCAATTCCAGGCACCGTGTTTGGTATGAATCAATAGGGGGAACTTCACGCCAAATTTTAAATAAAAAAAGGCATGGGTTCCCCTCCAGGAGCATATCAGGCCCTTAGGTCTGGTATAGATTTTAAGGGGAACCCCCTACGTGGAAAAAACAGCATGAGGGTTGCCCCAAGATCCATACCAGACCTTTATCCGAGCATGCAGCTGGCCGGTCAGGAAAGGGGTTGGGGACTAGTGAGTGCCCCCCCTGAGCCGTACCAGGCTGCATGCCCTCAACATGGGGGGTGGGTGCTGTGGGGCAGGGGGCCCCCTGTGGCCCCCCACCCCAATGCACCCTGTTCCCATGTTGATGGGGACAAGGGCCTCTTCCTGACAACCCTGGCCGTTGGTTGTTAGGGTCTGTGTCTACATCGTACCCCTACCCATTCACCTGGAGGAAAAAAGTGTAAAAAAAAAACACACTACACAGGTTTTTAAGGTCATTTATTATGCAGCTCCAGGGGGTCTTCCTCCGACTTCGGGAGACTTTTTCCAACTTCGGGGGTCTTCTTCTGCTCTCTGGTGTCATCTCCACGCTCTCTGGTTCTTCTCCCACTCTCCAGTGCCTTCTTTCTTCCGCCAGGCTCCTCAGCTATCTTCTTTCAGCTCTTTTACTAGCGGCAGCCTGGTCTTCTCCATCGTCTTGTTCCCTTTTCTTTTCTTCCAATGTTAACACAACGCTTTCTCCCGCTGTAATGCTGGGTGTGCGTTGCGCAACGATTTATATAGGCCTCTTATGACTTCACAGTCCCATTATGCTCCAGGTGGTGACAACATCAGGGGTGGGGTAATTATGTCATCACCACCCGGAGCATGATGGGACTGTGACATCATAAGAAGCCTATATAAATCATTGTGCACCGCACACCCGGCATTACATTTTTCTTCCAGGTGAATGGGTAGGGGTACGATGTACCCCATATTCATTCACCTAGGGTGGGGGGCTGGTATATGGGGGCCCCCTTATTAAAGGGGGCTCCCATATTTCGATAAGCCCCCCTCCCGCAGACCCCGACAACCAATGGCCAGGGTTGTCGGGAAGAGGCCCTGTCCTTATCAACATGGGGACAAGGTGCTTTGGGGTGTGGGGGGCCGCAGGGCGCCCCCCTCTGTCCCAGAGCACCCAACCACCCCATGTTGAGGGCATGCAGCCTGGTACGGCTCAGGAGGGGGCGCTCGCTCGTCCCCACTCCTCTCCTGACCGGCGGGGTGGCGTGCTTGGATACGGGTCTGGTATGGATTGTGGGGGGACCCCCACACCGTTTTTTCCGCATAGGGGGTTCTCCTTACAATCCATACCAGACCTAAGGGCCTGGTATGCCCCCTGGGGGGGAACCCATGCCGTTTTTTTATTTAAAATTTGGCGTGGAGTTTCCCCTCATGATTCATACCAAACGCCGTGGCTAGAATTGGCGGGAATCCAAGTCGGAACCCCGTCGCTTCTATGACGGCTTTTTCCCATCGCGGCGAGCCGGCTCGGCACTGGCTCCTGCGACGGGGCTCTTAGGTGGTCAATCTCACAGAGAAAGGGAGCGAGATTGACACAATATCACGGTCACCTACTGTATCATCTGAACATGTGCGAGAATCAGAGCACAGCTCCATTCTTTTACCCAATGCTGATACGTCAAAGATAGGAAGGTCAGAGGGAGGAGAAAACACTTCAGATGAACTGGAAGGAGTAAAACAGTCATAGAGGTGAATATGGCGAGAATCAGATTCAGAGAAAACAGGGATGCAAAACGGAGGAGGAATTTGAGATGTGGAGTGGGGGGAGGAACGACCTGAAGCTCAGGAGGTGGCAAGGACCAGCAGTGCTTCATCCATTCAACCCAAGAGCACCGGCTCTTTCCATCAATTGACGCATAAGAATCTTCATGGTGAGTGTCAATGCTCCTTCTTCTTTGCTGATCCACCGCTGGCTGCTGCTCCTACACAGTTTAAATTTCTTATATAAGGGATAGCTCGTGCCACATTAACATGTGACCTGCCTTTAGCCAGTAATATTTAAAAATGTTATTCAAAAACTGACCAAATATCTGTCAACTTTAACATGTAGTCTGCTCCGGCCCCATAGGTGGGAGGAGCAAATTATTTTGCCCCTCCCTTTTCCCTTCTCGGGGGCACAATTAAAATAGTTAAAGTCAGGATCGCTCTAGAGTCTGGACTGGCTGAGTGGTGTCACCCCACAGTGGACTATAAGCACAGGAGTACAGAATAAAGGGCACATAAGTGACCTAAAGGAGAAGTGGGACCAAAAGATTTTTGTGATTTTGACTATTCCCATAAGCAGAGACTAATTTCTTTGTTTTTTGAGTAGTGTGCTGAAAGTAAAGATGTGTAGATATCTTCTGTTATATGAAGGCAAGGCTGTATCTGTTTTTCCAAAACAATTAAATATATATGGATTGCAGTTATTACAGCTCAATTTTCATACAGTCAACAATTCATGATTTGCATGTAAAAAGAAGTAAGTAGATTTTCAACAAATTCTTCATCATAATGTTAGCAAAAACCTTTTTCACAAGGCAGTTCTTTTAAGCAGAATTCCTAGCAAGTTATGCATTGCCTATATAGATCCCTCCAACAGGAAAATGTGCTAAGTACCTGTTAAGCCTTGGGGGAAAACCATCAAATGTTAATGTACTGTACAGGCACAACTTGAAGCCCTCATCTAAGGTCAAATTATTAACAAAGACCAGAGCATTCTAATATCTTATAAAGAAGGAAAAGTTCCACAGTGTAAAACTGTGTCGCACATTGCTGTATAATTCAAATGTAAAATATTTCATTAATGATGCAACCAAGAGTTTGAATTTGTATCCCTATCTTAATGACATGTTTCCTCAGTAATGTTCTGCAGCCTGCTGTGAGAATGCTACTTTTAACAGAATACACTTCCTTAAGGCTTTCTGACATGACTTCAAACTGAGCCAACAGCAATTAACTAAATCTTTTAACATTTTGATTTTTATTGTCTTCAGTATGAAGCAATTGTGATCTATTTTGCGTGTGTACATTAACATGATTTACATTTGAATTACATCTGTGGCCTAAGTTGGAGCATGGAGAGGTTATACATTATTTTATTTTAACAGTCTGTTAATCATCAGTTATAAAGGTTATAAAGTTATAAAGGTTTATCTGTCCATACCCACAATCAAGTACGGTACTTTAAAGCATGTGTAAATACTTGTCATTCTTTTTTAGAGTTCTGCATTTTAAAATAGTTTTTGTATCCAACTGCAGATTTATGTTTGTTTTGCTTGTCGGGTGAAGCAGCTCTCCTGGTCCAGCAATCAACTTCCTTACATGGATTTACACAGGAAGCCCTATTTTGAGTCCATTCAAATCTCTAACTTTAACTGAAGCCCTGAAAAGTGGAAGTGTTTTCTGGACACCAAACATGTTGACTATCTTTTAGTGCAAACTAGTAAATCAATTTGGGCTCTTCTATTATTTGCTCCGTTGATCATTCTGTTGGTACACATTCTTTTCCACTGGGGAAACTAAAATAGTCTTTCTTTAGAAAGCTGATTAAAATGTTCATGTTGGGCCCGGCTGTGGATGAAATTGGGTGGGGCTGCAGACTGATTGACCAGGTCCACAAGTTCAGGATACTTGTTTCATTAAAAGGGCTGGGAAGTCTCACAGGAAGTGACTGTGAAAGACAATGTTTTTAAAAATCTGTGGAGGGTGAACAGGTTGTTTCCTTTGTGACAGCACTTGAACACTTCACCCACCAGACTGTGAATTGTTTAGAATAAACAAATGACTGCAGTATGGACTCCATACATTGTCTTGAAGTAAGCAAGACTTTTTCTGCGTACACACGATCGGAAATTCCGACAAGAAAACTGTGGATTTTTTTCTGACAGAATGTTGGCTCAAACTTGTGTTGCATACACATGGTCACACAAATCTTGTCGGAAATTCAGTCCAGTTCGGATCTTCTGCTTGATTCTATGCATGCATGTTTTTTTGCACGTCGGAATTGCATACAGACGAGTAGATTTTCCGAACTTTTTCCGTCTGAGAAATATAGAACCTGCTCTCAATCTTTTGTTGGTGGAAATTCCGACAGCAAAAGTCTGATGGAGCATACACACGGTCGGAATTTCCATCCAAAATCTCACATCGTACTTTTCTTGTCATAATTTCCGATTGTGTGTACGCAGCATTTCTCTCATTGTTTTTTTTTTGCTGAAGTGGCTCTGTTTTCTGTTGTCTTAAAATAAACATAGGATACTGCATTGTACAGTGTCTCCCTACAAGTCAGCTATCATTTGAGCAGGTCCCCTGCTGAACCTCTCTGTCCAAGATGTTCACATCAACATCCCCCAAAGAATACTCTTCTTATAGGAAGACTGCTAAGTCCTATTTAAAGACTCATGTCCATTTTTTTTCATCAGGGCCAAACAGAGGATGGGTGGGAGGGGGAGGGAGAGAGGCACAAATAGACTTTATATATATATATATATATATATATATATATATATATATATATATATATATATATATATATATATATATATATATATATATATATATATATATCACATAAATAGACGTTCATTAAATGCAAATGCAATGTAATAATATAAAACACTAACAACAGTCTTAATACACCATAGATATCTACATAATCTCCTGAAGAAGATCGGTACAATTACAAAGATCGTGTTGGGGATCCGTATGTGACAGCCAAATGGTTAACTACATATGGTGATTGTGAGATGTAGATATATATATATATATATGTGAACATCATATATTATAAATTGTATGCCAGAGTTCTTAATGTTGCCCCTATACGTAATTGGATCCATCCTTTTCAACTATATTTTTCTTTGTTATAGATAATATTTTTGATACTTATTAATAAATGAATTTAAAAACCTCATTCAAGAGTTCACAATTTCTCTAGCTGCGAAAAAGCCCCTGAGAGTTTGCTTTCTCTTTTTTTATAGATAAGCCTGTCACCTATCACTATAGAGCTAATGTTTTCAGAGTGGTCCCTATTTTTGTTTCTTGGGCTTCACTTTTGAAATCCCATTGCTGAAGTACATATACAATAGTATCAACATAGCAGGAGAACTTGCAGGCTCAGAGTCTTGCTGTCTTTGAACCAGTCATAAGTTTAAAAAAAATGGCAAATGCTCCAATCATTTTGCAGCTAGCTTATAAAGTAAGTTGCAAATGGAAGTTTTTTTTCACAGAACATAACTATTCCCAGCACACATATCAGCTAGCCAGCAAACAAAACACTTTACACATTGTCTAACAATTGCACTAATAACATATATTTTGCTTACACAACAATTGAAAATACTGTAAATGTGTATTCCACACTGCCTTGTCAAGGTCCCTTTTTGTAGTGTGGTCCCTAACTCTAATTTATGAAATCATTTATGTTGGAGCATATACAGTACAGCAATGGGTAACTTAGGGCAGGTATGCCTGGAGACAGCCCATTATTTGTTAAACACACAGGGACATGCTAGAAGCCCAGAACAACACAATGACAGCTGAAGACCTTTAACCACTTCCATACAGGGCACTTACGCACCTTCCCGCCCAAGCCAATTTTCAGCTTTCAGCACTGTCGCACTTTGAATGGCAATTGCGTGGTCATGCTACACTGTACCCAAACAAAATTGGCGTCCTTTTTTCCCCACAAATAGAGCTTTCTTTTGGTGGTATTTGATCACCTCTGCGTTTTTATTTTTTTGCGCAACAACTAAAAAAAGACTGAAAATGTTGAAAAAAAATTACGTTTTTATTTTTTTCTGTATTTTTTTGTAAATAAGTAAGTTTTCTCTTTCAATTACGGGCACTGATATGGCGGCACTGATGGGCACAGATGAGATGGCACTGATGGACATCGATGAGGTAGTACTGATGGGCACAGATGAGGTGGCACTGATTAGCGGCGCTGGCATGCGGCACTGATGGGCATTTAAAGGCGGCACTGATGGGCACACATAGGCGGCACTGATGGGAACTCATGGGCGGCACTGATGGGCACTCATGGGCAGCACTGATGGGCACTCATGGGCGGCACTGATGGGCACTCATGGGCGGCACTGATGGGCACTCATGTGGCGGCACTGGGCACTCATAGGCTGCACAGATGGGCACTCATGGGCGGCACTTATGGGCACTGTGGGGTGGCACAGATGGGCACTGTGGGGTGGCACTGATGGACACTGTGGGGTGTCACTGATGGACACTGTGGGGCGGCACTGATGGACACTGTGGGGCGGCACTGATTTACTTATGCTGCCAGTCAGTGCCCATTTGTGGGCACTGATTGGCATCTTTTTTTTTCCAGACTTTTTTTTTTTCATACTTTTTTTGGTGCCCTTTTTTTTGCCCTTTCCTGGTGGTCCAGGGGGGCACTCCTTGGTGGTCCATGTGGTGATCCGAGGGGGGCTGCGCTGATAAACAATCAGCGCGAACCCCCCCTGTCAGGAGAGCCGCCGATCGGCTCTCCTCTACTCGCGTCTGTCAGACGCGAGTGAGGAAGAGCCATCAACGGCTCTTCCTGTTTACATCGTGATCAGCCGTGGTTGGACACGGCTGATCACGTGGTAAAGAGTCTCCGTGAGAGACTCTTTACCGAGATCGGTGTTGCGGGGTGTCAGACTGACACCCTGCAACAACGATCGCCGCGATGCGCGCCCCCGGGGGCACGCATCGGCTCAGAATCCTGAGGACGTCATATGACGTCCAGTCAGGATTCTACAACCACTTTGCCGCCGTCAATCTGTCATTGGCGGGCGGCAAGTGGTTAATGTGCCCCACACCAATTCCATCCAACTAAACGAAACAGCAATGGCTCAGATCAATTTATAAATAGCTTTAAAGAAAGGTTCACATGTAAGGGCTTTTCATAGAACAAACAAAATAAGGATATTCCCCACACATTTACAAGCTATCCAGCAAAGAAAACAAATTCTACTGTTTAAAAACAGAGGTTTTAGTTGCACAACATTTGCAAATACTGTATATGTGGACACGAAGCTGCCTTGTCAAGGCCTCTCTTTTTAGGTTGGCCTCTAACTGTAGTCTACAAATTTCTCCATGCTGGAGTATATATAGCAATAGATATAGTGATATTAATACAGCAGATGGACGCACAGACTTGGAGCCCCGGGATGCACGTTTTCATCGTTCTCTTGTTTATTTTAAATGCATTCCACTCAGGTGCAGCTAAACCCCAAACTGCAAGGCTTGAAGTGCACCTTCCCTCGCAAGTGTCAGTTATGAATCACACACTACTTACGTATGAGCAGCATGAACAACCACCCACCTTGCAGCACTCTCCACTCCACACGAAAACCCCATGATGTAAGAGGGGCCGGGTCACCCGTCCACATCATAGGGTAAGCCCCGGCTTTC
The DNA here is from genome assembly GCF_905171775.1 of Rana temporaria. Classification (NCBI taxonomy): domain Eukaryota; kingdom Metazoa; phylum Chordata; class Amphibia; order Anura; family Ranidae; genus Rana; species Rana temporaria. The sequence continues at coordinate 93,401,034 of NC_053497.1, forward strand.
CCCAACAAGCAGAGAATACCCAATGAAAATCCTAAATCATGGGGGTTTTGTCTTGAGTGGTGACTGCAGCATCGCTGGACATCGGATCACCGTGAGACATAGGATTACCTCGCTGGAATGTTTTTTTGATTATTAATTTGTTAATTTTTAATAAAGGACTTATCCCAACTGTGCCTGTGTCACGTACCTCAGAGGGTGAGCCCGACGTGCAGGAAGTGGCAGCCGTTACTCCTCTGATTCCGGGACCCCTGATAGAGTAGACAGGAGGAACGGAAATGCAGAGTCGCACAAGCGCCTGGAGGGACGCTGATGCAGGGGCTGTTGGTCGCTTCTGCAGGATCTGATGGAGTCTCTGGAAGGCAGGTGCAGCCTGGCAAGTAGCAGACCGGTGGGAAGAGGTCTGGAAGATCAAGCAGCAACAAGTCCCAGAAGACAGTGCAAGTCCCAGAAGCCGGAGAGAAGCTGGACCAGCCGATCAGGCGCAGGGAGGTCAGGATGGTAGAGGGGTCGTCAAGCCGGGTCAGTAACAGGCGGGCGGCAGAGTACCAGGGATGAGGCAGAGGGATGGTCGGAGCAAGCCAAAAGGTCAGGGCAGGCGGAAGACAGGATCAACAGGAACAAGCCGGGTATCAGGATTAGGATTCAAGCAGGGGTAACAGGTACTGGCAGGTTCAGGAAACACTTCAGACCGGACAGCAAGGGGCCAGACTCCCAGGACGCCTTAAGTACCTTGTTTTGGCGCCGAATTGCCGTTTGCACGTGCCCGTGCGCCGTTGCCGCCGGTGCGCGTGCCCGTGCGCGCCGTTGCCGCCGGTGCGCGTGCCCGTGCGCGCCGTTGCCGCGATTGCGTGTGCCCCGCGCGCGCCGATGTGCCGCTAGCGCCATCTGGTGGCTGAGGTATTTCATGACATTGCCCCCCTCCAATGGGCAGCCTCCGGATGCCCAATCGAGACATCTCCAGTGGATGCGAGTCCTTAAATGATTGGATTAGTCTCTCAGCATGTATGTTGTCCTCTGGTTCCCATGAATTCTCCTCGGGCCCATACCCCTTCCATTTAACGAGGAACTGAATTTGGTTGCGTCTCCTCCTGCAATCAAGGATGGATTCTACCTCAAATTCTTCTTCCCCATTGACTAATACCGGTTCTGGGGGACCAGTATCTCGTTCAGGAAAGGGATTGGGAACATCCGGCTTGAGCAAAGCAACATGGAAGACTGGATGAATTCGAAAGGTTTCTGGTAAATCAAGTTCGTAGGCTACCTCATTTATCTTTCTTTTAACAGAGAAGGGGCCCACAAATTTAGGGCCTAGCTTCTTCGTGGGACATGCAAGTCTTAGATTCAGAGTGGACAAATAAACTTTGGTTCCAGGTTCCAGATTGAGTTCTCCTCTTCTTCCCCTGTCAAAGATCTCTTTATTGCGTTCCTGTGTCTTAGTCATTGTCTCCTGCAGGATCCTGTTATTTGTGTTGAAAAAGTTTAGAGTATCCTGGACAGCGGGTACCGTACTCTCCGGAATAGAATTAGACAGGAACAGAGGATGAAACCCGTAGTTGGCATAAAAGGGTGACTGTTTGGTGGCGGAGTGAATAGAATTATTGTAAGCGAATTCCGCTAAGGGCAGCAGGGACACCCAATCTTCTTGAGAGAACGAGGAGAAGCAGCGGAGATACTGCTCAAGAGTTTGATTTGTTCTCTCCGTCTGCCCATTTGACTGTGGGTGGTATGCTGATGAAAAGGAGAGACCGATTTTGAGACTACTGCAGAGTGCCCTCCAGAACCTAGACGTGAACTGCACCCCCCGATCGGACACGATGTCCGCTGGGACGCCGTGAAGCCTAACAATTTCCCTGATGAAAACTTTGGCTGTTTCCGGGGCAGAGGGTGTGCCCTTCAAAGGGACAAAGTGTGCCATCTTTGAGAGCCTGTCCACGACCACAAAGATAGTGGTGAAGCCTTCTGATGGGGGAAGTTCCACAATGAAATCCATGGAGATCATTCTCCATGGTCTCTCTGGCACTGATAACGGTTTAAGGAGTCCCCAGGCTCTAAGCTTGCTTCCCTTGTTGCGAATGCACGTGGTGCAAGACTCCACATAGTCCTTGCAGTCCTTCAGAAGTTGAGGCCACCAAAAGGTGCGTTGCAAAAGTTCCGAGGTTTTTTGTATCCCAAAGTGACCGGCCAACTCATGATCGTGACAAGAGCTCAGAACATCAATTCGTAGACTCTCGGGCACGAAGATCTTGTCCTGATGCCATAGCAAACCGTCCCTGGACTGCAGCTCCGAACCAGATAAAGGGAAAATTCCAGCAGAGGCTTGCCTGATTTGCGGTAATAAGTCCCTTTGTAACAATAGAAAGTTCCCAGATGACAAGATGGTGTCAGGGGGACTGAGAGACCCTGAATCTCCGTACATGCGGGAAAGAGCATCCGGCTTGGTGTTTTTTGACCCTGGCCTGTATGTGATATGAAAAGAGAATCTCGTAAAAAAAAGTGCCCATCTGGCCTGGCGTGGTTTAAGTCTCTTGGCCACCTTCAGGTACTCGAGATTCTTGTGGTCAGTGTAAATTAAAATTGGGTGCGCTGCGCCCTCCAGGAGGTAACGCCACTCCTCCAGAGCGGCCTTTATTGCCAACAACTCTCGGTCCCCGACGTCATAATTTCTTTCTGCTTCAGACAACTTACGGGAGAAGTAAGCAACGGGGTGTAACAGAGCCTTGGGGCCCTGTCTCTGCGAAAGAACTGCCCCAACCGCGGTTTCAGACGCATCCACCTCAAGAATGTATGGCAAACTCGCGTCGGGGTGTCTGAGAATGGATGCCGAAGTAAACAAGTTCTTCAGGGTTTCAAAGGCTGTTTGGGCTTCTGTAGTCCAGCGGAAACGAGCAGTCTGTTTGGTCAAATCCGTTATAGGAGCAATGATGCTGGAGAAAGCTCTGATGAATTTGCTATAAAAATTTGAGAAGCCGACAAATCGCTGAACGCCCTTTCGGTCCGTAGGTGCTGGCCAGTCGAGAATCGCTGAGACCTTCTGGGGGTCCATCTCAACGCCTTTTATGGAAATTATAAGCCCCAGGAACTGTATACTTGAGCGTTCGAACTCGCATTTATCGGGTTTGGCATACAGTCCGTGGGTTCGGAGACGCTCAAGTACATTCCTGACGTGTAGCCGGTGTTTTTCCAGAGAAGGGGAGAAGATCAGGATATCGTCCAGATAAATGATGACAAAGAGGTCCAGGTAGTCTCTAAAAATGTCATTCACGAAGTGTTGGAACGTTGCTGGGGCGTTACAGAGCCCGAAGGGCATGACTAAATATTCGAAGTGCCCGAAACGGGTACGAAAAGCGGTTTTCCACTCATCCCCTTCACGTATGCGGACTAAGTTGTAGGCCCCACGGAGGTCTAGTTTGGTAAAGACAACCGCGGACCCAAGACGTTGAAACAGTTCAGGCACCAAGGGGAGAGGGTACCGGTTCTTAATTGTTATCTTATTAAGTTCCCGATAGTCCACACAAGGGCGAAGGGAATGGTCTTTTTTTTCCACAAAAAAGATGCCTGCTCCCGCGGGTGATGTGGATGGGCGGATGAACCCCTTCCTCAGACTTTCATCGATGTATGTTTTTAAAGTCTCTAGTTCAAGTCCTGTTAAGGGAAAGATCCTTCCGAAGGGAACTTCAGCACCTGGAAGGAGTTCAATGGGGCAATCGTAGGCCCTGTGTGGTGGAAGGGTCTCAGCCCCCTTCTTGCTGAAAACATCCAGGTAGTCGTGGTAAGCTTCTGGAACAGATTGACGGGTCTCGATGTCGAAGTCCATACAAAGTAAAGGCAGAGGAGGAGGTGACACTTGTAAGCAGTGCTGTCGGCAGAACAGAGAACCGAAGCTGACCTTGCCCGTGGTCCAGTCAATCTGCGGGTTGTGAATTTGAAGCCATGGTACCCCCAGTATGACAGGAAACAGGGGAGAGTGAATCACATCTAGGCATAGCAATTCATGGTGATTTTCAGCAATGGTGGTGGGTAGAGGCTGGGTTTCTCGGGTGACTGGTCCGGATTTTAGCACCGAGCCATCCGCTAGGTAAACAGAGAGTCCAGTAGTCCTGGGACGAAGAGGGATCCGATGCTTGATGGCGAAAGACTGGTCCAAAAAGCAGCTGCAGGCCCCTGAGTCAATTATAGCGCTGACTTGGATGGACTCTCCTGGAAGCTGGAAGAGAATAGGAATAGCCAGATGAGCGGAATTACTTGGCAGAACAGGTAGGTGAACGGAAGACATGGACAGACACTTACGAAGTTTGGCAGGACAGGTCCTCACGTAGTGCCCGGCCTCTCCGCAATACAGGCATAAGTTGTTGACCCTGCGGCGTTGTCGTTCTTCGGGCGTCAGGGAAGGACGGAGGAGACCCAACTGCATGGGCTCTGAGGTGTCAGGAATAGATGAGGCTGAAGGAACCGGAGGAACTATACTGGAAACGGGAGGCACCCGTGGCAGCATCCAGACCGGACGAGATGGGGTAGTGGTCCTTTCCGTTCGTCGCTCCCTCAGGCGCCGATCGATCTGGATGGTCAGGTTAATTAATGCCTCCAGGGTCCCTGGAACTCCTACCCGGGCCAGTTCGTCCTTCAGTGGCTCAGAAAGACCAAGGCGGAATTGGTAGCAGAGGGCCGAGTCATTCCAGGTTGTGTCTGAGCTCCATCTGCGAAACTCGGACACATAGTCCTCTGCTGGTCTGCGACCCTGTTGCAGGGCGTGCAAAGCGGCCTCCGCGGAGGCGGCCTGGTGAGGGTCCTCATACAGCAGAGACATGGCTTGGAAAAAGGTAGTAACATTGTCAAGTGATGGATCTTTGTTTTCCAGGAGGCGATGGGCCCAAGCTTGCGGTTCGCCAGACAGCAGTGAGATGGCGAAACCCACTTTAGTGGCTTCTAACGAAAAGGTCCGTGGCTGCAGAGCAAAGTACAGTTCGCAAGCATTGCGGAAGGCCCGGTATCTACTACGTTCACCCGCGAACCTCTCGGGCATAGGGACTTTGGGTTCGGGCGGTAGCATGATCACGGATGGGGAAGCAGATGCCCCAGAAGCCGCTGCAGCGGTGGTGGGAGTAGATAGAGCCTGGACACGATTCTCCAAACGCGTGTAGCCTTCTTGTAAGGTTCGGACGGCCTGGGTCAGTCCCTCAAGATGGCGGCAAAGTTCCTGCATAGGATCCACTCCCTGCGCGGGCTCGGACATGGCTGTCCGGTACTGTCACGTACCTCAGAGGGTGAGCCCGACGTGCAGGAAGTGGCAGCCGTTACTCCTCTGATTCCGGGACCCCTGATAGAGTAGACAGGAGGAACGGAAATGCAGAGTCGCACAAGCGCCTGGAGGGACGCTGATGCAGGGGCTGTTGGTCGCTTCTGCAGGATCTGATGGAGTCTCTGGAAGGCAGGTGCAGCCTGGCAAGTAGCAGACCGGTGGGAAGAGGTCTGGAAGATCAAGCAGCAACAAGTCCCAGAAGACAGTGCAAGTCCCAGAAGCCGGAGAGAAGCTGGACCAGCCGATCAGGCGCAGGGAGGTCAGGATGGTAGAGGGGTCGTCAAGCCGGGTCAGTAACAGGCGGGCGGCAGAGTACCAGGGATGAGGCAGAGGGATGGTCGGAGCAAGCCAAAAGGTCAGGGCAGGCGGAAGACAGGATCAACAGGAACAAGCCGGGTATCAGGATTAGGATTCAAGCAGGGGTAACAGGTACTGGCAGGTTCAGGAAACACTTCAGACCGGACAGCAAGGGGCCAGACTCCCAGGACGCCTTAAGTACCTTGTTTTGGCGCCGAATTGCCGTTTGCACGTGCCCGTGCGCCGTTGCCGCCGGTGCGCGTGCCCGTGCGCGCCGTTGCCGCCGGTGCGCGTGCCCGTGCGCGCCGTTGCCGCGATTGCGTGTGCCCCGCGCGCGCCGATGTGCCGCTAGCGCCATCTGGTGGCTGAGGTATTTCATGACAGCCTGTGTGTTTTTTTACAATTTTTTACATTTTATTTGTGAAATGGTAGGGGTACAATGTACCCCGTTACCAATTCACATGGGGGACCAGAATCTGGGGGTTTCCTTTGTTAAAGGGGCTTCCAGATTCCAATAAGCTCCCCGCCCGCAGACCCCCACAACCACTGGGCAAGGGTTGTGTGGATGAGGCCCTTCTCCCCATCAACATGGGGACATCCTCCCCATGTTGAGGGCATGTGGCCTGGTAAGGTCCAGGAGGGGTGTGCTCTCTCGCCCCCCCTCTGTGGCCTGCCAGGTTGCATGCTCATATAGGGGTCTGGTATGGATTTTTGGGGGACCCCATGCCATTTTTTTTATTTTGGTGCAGGGTTTCCCTCAATAGCCATACCAAACCTGAAGGGCCTGATATGAAATTTGGGGGGACCCACACACTTTTTTTTTTGGTTTGGGGTTCCCCATAATATTCATACCAGACCCAAAGGGCCTGACCCAAAAAGACCAGACCAGACCCAAAAAGACCAGACCCAAAAATTAATGAATAGCGGCGAGTAGTTTTAAATTACTTTTTTTCCTTTAGAAATTACATTTTGTGCAGGGGAACATGCGCTACTTTACAGGCATACTATACACACTACTATAAGGAATATTTCACTGTTATTGTTTCACTTTAATCATTATTAAAATCAGTGCTCCCAAAAAACAGCAGTTTTTAAAAGGTCCCGAACCACTTTTTATGACAATAACTTGCATATTAACCTTTGAAATTAGCACTTTAGATTTTTCCCATAGAGCTTAATGATGTTCCACAGCTTTTAGATTTTCCGCGAACACCCCAAATTGTTCGCCAAACAGGTGAACAGCCAATGTTCGAGTCAAACTCATGTTCGACTCGAACATAAAGCTCATCCCTAATATTTTGTAACCCTCCTTACTACTAAATGTATTATATTCTTTATATATCAGTCTTATGATACCTCCGATATGTTTCACATAGTAGAAATTTCTCAAATGCTACATTTGTTTTATTATTTGCACACTTCTCCCTTGCATATTTTATTGCTTTTAATATGTCTTGCCATTTTTTTAACAAGAAGTAAGGTATAACTTTTTTTCAAGAATATTGGTCTTTTCAGTCAAACTAATAAAGCACTGAAAATTTAAAAATGGCCAGGTAATGAAAGGTTATTACAGGCAGGTACTCAAGTGTTTAAAGCCCACTCCAAGGAAGGTAAAATCCTCCCAAGAAGTTGACTTACTTTTGTATTTCTGTGGTTTAAGCTACTGTTGGGTGTCTATTGAAGCCCTGCTTTGTGTGAGCTGCCTCATCAGAGCTATTGAGCGTGTTTGACATTGACCTTCATCTGACTACTCATGCAAGTTAAAAAGTTCCCATCACCTCTTTGAATGTGTTGTTCTGGTGCTCCTTCAAACATGCAGTCACCCATAGCCCACCTTAAAATTCCAAGGTGAAATCAACATAATTAAAAACAATTAATACATGAGGTTTACATATAATCATCAAGGGCATAAGAAAATTAAAGTAGTTGTACACCTCAGTCATGGAATGTGAGCAAAGCCCATATATCTGTAGTGTTTACTGTAATTATCTCTCTCCAAAGCTCTAAGTGTCATTTCTCTCTGGTGCTTTGTTCCTCTATCAGTATGTTTTACTTAAAGGAACCTGTTTAGAAAAAAAAAAAAAAACCTTTACAGCCCCTTTAAAGGAAGGATTGTAAATATATAGCTGTTCAACCCTTTTAAATGTATATCGTCTAATGTGTTGATCCACATTATGTTTATATACAACAACATCACAGTATTTTAGTCATCACATCTAACTGGTAGGTGAAGTTTGTATACGCCATGGGTCATTTTGGTTCCTTTGTAAAAGAAAAAAAAAAATAAGACAAATATTCAGCATGGGATTCTACAATTTTGATAATGTTTTATGTTTTTATGATGTCTGAGGTTCTTTTTATTATACCTTTACCTTCTTATGTTCCTCATTTAGCAGCTGCTTTATAGGAATTGTCCAGAATACACATACTGTAAGCAGTAGCATGCACTTCCACATATAACAAATTTGACACAGCTTATAAGGAGTTAGTAGAAGTGATCAGGTGCTTTTGCAGACACCAAATCACATGTAAATTTACTAGAGAGATCGTAGGTTAACGTTAAAAAAAATATAGCTGAGAATCATTAAGAATATTTTTTCCAATTTGTTAATATCATGTGGAGTGACGTAAGCAGGCGCTGAGGACGCCGCTGGCTGTTTCTAGTAGGACAGACATACACCTGGAGTGACGTAAGCAGGCGATGAGGACATGCTGGCTGTTTCTAAGGGACAGATGTACACCTGGAGTGACGTAAGCAGGTGCTGAGGACGCCACTGGCTGTTTCTATAGGGACAGACGTACACCTGAAGTGACGTAAGCAGGCGCTGAGGACGCCGCTGGCTGTTTCTATAGGACAGACGTACACCTGGAGTGACGTGAGCAGGCGCTGAGGATGCCGCTGGCTGTTTCTATTGGACATACGTACACCTGGAGTGAAGTAAGCAGGCGCTGAGGACGCCGCTGGCTGTTTCTATTATTGCACTTGATTTTAACATTGATGTAAGCGCAGGTTTTTCTTCAATAAACGTCCCCCTGCTTTTTACCTACTACACCATTGGAGGCTCTCTGTTTTCTCTCTCTCCCCTGAAACAGAGTTTCTATTAGGGATTGATCGAGGAGGTGTGCACTAGCACCATAGAGAGAAGGCTGTGGACAGCTGAAGAGGTTGCAGAAGCACCAGTGAAGTGTGACAGGTGGAAACGTTTTTTTGGCTGCATGGAGGTGGATGATGCAGGGAGATCGTGGATGCTTTTGACACTTGTTATTGAGGTGAGAGTTCTGGGAGCCCTTTTACGGATGTGATTAAATCTTTAATTGCCATCTACATCAAATCTTTCATTGCCATCTACATACATCTCTTATAGTGGACATTCAGCCCCATTTCTGTTCTCTCCCTTGACAGTTTTTACTGCAATTTAATATACAGACACTTACCACTAATTATTAAATTTTTCATTTTAATTTTTCACTTTATTGATCAACTTGTTTATGTTTTTTGATTGATCATCACCCATCACCATCACTTTTTGTCTGATAGTGTTTAGTTTTTGCGTAAAACCCTTCTTTCAACATTATTTCACCTGTGTATTGTAAACACTATTAGGTTTTGCGGCATTTACACTTTTGTTTGTTTTATATCATTTATTTGCTCATAGTAGCGCGAAGGACACTTTATAATATAAGTTTACTTCTGCCACTACCAGTTGATCCTGCCCCCTTACTATATGATTACCCATGCATAGTCTGTTATTTTCTTTATATCTTTTGTTTCACATTTTTCAATTTAATGTAAAACTGTTTTACACAACTTCATAAATGTAAACATATTATTAGTATCAGCAATACTGTTGTTATTATAGTATATTAAAAAGTTCATTTATGTTGTCACAATTACATTTTGCCTGTGTCTATTGTAAACTTATTTATTTCCCACATTGTACCCTTTGATTAAACACAAATATTATTTAACATATTGTTTTCTCTTTATCATTAGAGATCTTGCATGTGGTTTTATTAACTCATATAATCTTGTTGCTAAGTATTATAACAAAATGACTGACTGCCTTGAACTCCTGTAATAGATGCCTTTGCATTCATTATTCATTTGCTTGTAATCATACACAATCTTTTACTGCTGCACAAATTTATTTTGTATGCTTGTGTATTTTTATAGTGCCACTTTATTTGATTTATATATTGCCTGCAGTTGTAATGCACCAAACAAAATAGAAAAAAAGATCTGGTTTCATGTAAGCAATAATTTGCAAATTGCCGTTAAAACAAAATAACTAAGAATCTTTTTTTTCTTTCTTTAACACTACCATCTTCTGCCTTTCTCCCTCCCCACACACCACATTAAATGGCTGCCTGTGTTAGTATGCTAATGCCCTTTTCATAATACAAGCAATGTTTACATTCCTTTAAAAAAAGAATAAAAGTGATAAAAAAATAAATAAAAAGAAAGCATCAAACTAAAAAAATAAAAGTAAAATACCCAAAAATTCAAAAAATAATAATTTAAATTGTTCCTGTCCCCGCATGCTCGCTTGCAGAAGCAAACATATCCATAAGTCATGCCCACATATGTAAAGGGCATTCAAACCACACATGTGAGGTATCGCCCTGAACGTTAGAGTAAGAGCAATAATTCTAGCCCAAGACTTCCTCTGTAACTCAAAAAATGTAACCTGTAAAAAATTTTAAAGCATCAACTATGGGGATTTTTAAGTACCGAAGTTTGGCGCCATTCCACGAGTGTGTTCAATTTCGAAGCGTGAAATGTTAAATATCTCTTTACTCAGCGTAACATCATCTTTCACATTATGCACAAAAATTGGGCTAACTTTACTGTTTTTTTTTTTTTTAATGCATGAAACAGTTTTCTCTCTAAAAAAAAAATGTTATAAAAATTTTATATGTAGAAGGGGTTCATTTTGGTACCTTCATCCTGTCAAAGTGTATAGGGAATTGGAGGGAGGCTAAAGTGGACTTTGATGGTACCGTATGTGTAACTGATTACCAGTCAAGGTTAAAAAATATATATATATATTATTACAAAGATAAACAAAGTTCATTTACATATTACTAGCATAAATTACATTAACAATAACTCATATTTTACAATACAATTTCCAACCATCCACAATATAATGTATAGAGGCTCTACATGTTTTGCGTTTTTTTCGTACTATCCGCTTCCTCGGGAGTTTTACACAAATATAAATTTGTCAGATGGTACATATGGATTTTTGTCACATGACTATAAATAGAAGTAACATTATTAGTATTATTTTACAATGTGGCTATAATCAATACATTTTTTCATATAAAAACAAGCATCTTGACTGGTAATCAGTTACACATACGGTACCATCAAAGTCCACTTTAGCCTCCCTCCAAATCCCTATACATATTTGAAAAATTGCTGCGCAAATACCATGCAAGATAAAAAGTTGCAATAACCGCTATTTTATTCTCTAGGGTCTCTGATAAAAAAACATATATAATGTTTGGAGGTTCTGTGTAATTTTCAAGCAAAAAAATATGATTTTTTTTACATGTAGGAGAGAAATGTCAGAGATGGACTGCTAGACAAGTGGAAAATAAAAAAAGACATGTTTTTGTTAAAACACATGCCTGGAAGGGTAATCCTGCCTTTGAAGGGGTAAGGGGTTATTTTTTGTAATGTACATTTTAAAATTGCTGGCAAATGTCTTTGACAGCTTCTTTGTTAAAGAAAAAAAAGAAAACCGCACACCAGCCCATATAAAGGTCTACTATGTAATTTGGGGAACCTTTTGAGGGATTTTGAGATGTCATTTGCCTGCAATTTAAACTGTATATTTTTTTATTTATCATATTACTATAGGCCGGGTGTGAAGTGATTACTTACATCCAGTTTTGTTATCTATTTACTGGAGGTCATTCTTTTTTAATTTGTTGCAGCCACAATGACACTTTGTAAAAGTGACACAAATAAAAACTACATACTTGGAACCAGGGCTTTTTTTCAGGGGGAACTTGGTGGAACTCAGTTCCACCACCTCTGGCTCAGACCCTTTGGTGCCTGCTCACCACAATCACTTGTAAACAGAGAAATCCGGTTTTAGTGTTTACAAGTGACAGCTCTGCACTCTGTATGTAATGCAATCCTGGTATTTAATGCCCCCTGAAGACCCTCCTACTGTTCGTGAAATTTGACTGACCACACCCACTATTTGATGTGATTTGAAGGGTGTGTGTGGGTGGAGAGGTTTTGGGGGGTCGTGGCTGAGTTTCAGCACCTATTGTTTGATAAAAAAAAGCCCTGCTTGGAACTGTTACCAAAACCTTCACAATGCTTTCATGAAATTGGCACAGGACATTCTAAAACCCTAAACACTCTATTTAGTTCACCCTCATTATGGTCAAGGGAACTACAACCATCCTCAGGACCACAGGGCAATAATAATAAGCATGGGCTAGCACAAAGGTATGTAAATACTAAACAATAAATAAATAATTAAATACATAAATAAAAAACATAACACCAAATATAATCCAACACCTTTATTAGTGGTATAAATCGGCCACGGTGCTATCCATAAACGGGGGGTTACAACTTTAATAAAATAATAAATAAATAAATAATTAAATATATAAATAATTAAATAAGCCATCTTGGCTAAGATATGTTTTAACAGGAATTAAATGGTGTCCATCCAGCAAAGCTGGACGACTATTCCCCTAAGGATAACCTCGTGACTTTGGACAGAAAATAGGGGCGGGAGGGTGGGCGCTGCTCCTCTGACTGGAGCTGACTGAAAAAGCCGCCGCGCTTGGATCCTTATATAGCCTCACAGCGCGGGAGGCTCGGCGGTCTTCTGGCCAATCAGCGGCTCCTCTCGGCGGCCAATCACACGGCTGTTGCTGCCCGCGGATGGCTTGAAATCTGCAATACAAAACACACAGCAGGGATACTGTCCTTTCTTCTCCCTTTGAGCTCGCCCACGTTGGTCCAGCTTATTGCTGTGACCTGTCATGGGCTAGCACAAAGGTATGTAAATACTAAACAATAAATAAATAATTAAATACATAAATAAAAAACATAACACCAAATATAATCCAACACCTTTATTAGTGGTATAAATCGGCCACGGTGCTATCCATAAACGGGGGGTTACAACTTTAATAAAATAATAAATAAATAAATAATTAAATATATAAATAATTAAATAAGCCATCTTGGCTAAGATATGTTTTAACAGGAATTAAATGGTGTCCATCCAGCAAAGCTGGACGACTATTCCCCACCGGCCGAGACCCGCAGAGCATCTGCCGGTTGAGGCCCCCCCCAACACCGTGGCTGATTCAATCAAACTTTGCAGGCCCATGTTGAAAATATCTAGGCCTATTGGAGACAAATGCACCTTATCCTTTCTAAACAGACCTGGGATAAAACCCTCTAACTCCGAATGGCGGAAGGACACTCCGCCAGCTGTGGTCAGAAAACTGTGCATAGTTCTATTTAGTCTCCTCCGAATCCTGTCCAAATAGAACAGACCACTAAGAGGAGACCACAGCAACCTAGGAATCATCTCTGAAAATGCCAAAACCGCAGAGGGAAACATGAGCTTTATCAGATTAAGGTCCCTCTTCATTTCGCACAAAAGGTCCCATGTACCGAATTTGCCAAGGTCGTTAGCGCCGGCATGTATAACTAAAATTTGAGGGGCAGGCCAAATAGTAGACAAATAGGACAAATGATCCTTGACTTGGCGCCAACGAAGGCCCCTAACACCTGACCATAGAACTAAGAAGGAATTAGAGTCGAGACCTAGATTGGTTGAATAGGATCTGGACTCCGAATGCTTGGCGGCCCAAAAAACGTATGAGTGGCCTATAACCCACACCACTTTCCTGGCTCGATCTGAAAGAGAAAAATTACAATGTTAACAGTTCCGGACGTACATACAATTTAAATCTAGAACTATCCCATCGACCAATATGTTTTACTCTATCCTCTGAAAGGCCAAGGGAGCTTGCTGTGGTGGCCGCCCCAATTCTAAAAGAGTGGGACGAAAAGCGAAAACCTGATAACTTCAACTGCTTGAGACAGGAAGAGAAAACCGCCGAAAATTGGAACCTAGTTAAAGGGGACAAATCATTATGGATGAAAAAAGAAGCTGTTGCCGAGGGCCTAACGAGCATGTATTCTCTCACGAGCCGCACTGGGCACAACGCTCCAATAGGAGAACTGGATAGCGAGAACCACCGGCCTCTACCGATAGGAAACGTCTTGGACCTACACAGGAACATAAACAAACAATCTTCTCTAACGCAGACGTGATCCGCTCTAAGGAAAGACAAGGAGCTTTTGTTAGTGGCAGTAAACTCGCCAACTCTGAGAGCTCCAAAGAAGGCGACCGAAAAGGCCGCCTTAAACAGAAGAGACTCAAACCTGGAAGCACATACCTTGTCTAGGGCACCAATGAGATCAACCAACAATGAGACCGAGATGGGACGCCTCACATCGCTAGAAGGCCTGGATCTTCTAAAACCTTTAAGGACTTGTGACACCTGAAAAAAGGAATTTAAAGCCGGCAGGCCTGCAAATTTCAGGAAAAAAGAAACTCCGGCCAATATCTTACTCACTGATGCCGGACTCAGGCCTGACTGTATAAGGGAAGATAAAAAGGTTAGCGCTACATAAGAAGTGACATTCAAAGGGTCCACACCGCCTTCATGACAAAAGGCACACCATCTTGACCATGAACTCGTGTAGTCTAGCCAAGTCTTGCTTGATACCGAATTCCTAAGATTGCGGAGGATTATTCCCATATTAAGCCCCAGAGGAAATCTGGGCAAGGGGTCCCCTGCTGCTCTGCCGACGGTGCCAACTTCCGAAATTTTTCCAGCTGTAGGCGAGATAAGGCATCGGCGATGTTATTATGTATGCCTGCTATGTGTTCAGCTTTCAACCATATATTAAAACGCATACAGTGTAATACTAAAAACCGCAATAATTTAAGTACCGGTACAGACTTGGAAGATAACGAGTTCACTGCAAAGAAGACACCCTTATTATCCGTGTGCACAAGTATCCTTTTGTTTGAAAAAGAGTCCTTCCAAATTACCACCGCTACTATGACTGGGAATAGTTCCAAGAGAACTAAATTCTGTAGAATTTCCTCTTGCAACCATCTTTCATGCCACCTGACAGCACACCATCGTCCATTTAGAAAGGCACCAAAGCCCACTGACCCGGCGGCGTCCGTAAAAAATTCTAACTGACTGCTAGTTTCAAAATCCTGTTGCCACACTGTGGCACCATTGAAATTGCTTAAAAAAGCATCCCAAATCCTCAGATCCTCTTTAATACTTTTGGACAAACGGATGTGCGCATGTGGATTACTCAACCCCCGAATGGACAAAGAAAATCTGCGGGAGAACACCCTGGCCATGGGAATGACTCTGGCTGCAAAGGCAAAAAGCCCCAGCAGAGACTGGGCTTCTCTCAGGAGAACTTTCCTCCTAGCCAGAAAAGAGACAATCAACAACCTCATTTTTTGTAATTTTTGATCAGGTAGCCTAAACTCCATGTTCACGGAATCTATCATTATGCCCAGGAACTCTATTGATGTGGTAGGGAAACAAGTCTTCTCGTGTGCCAGGGGCACACCAAAATCCTTGCAAATTCCGCAGAACGCCTGTAAGGCCTCCAAGCATTCGTCAGATCCCTCAGTCCCGATGAAAAGGTAGTCATCCAAGTAGTGGAGGGAAGCCCCATGGGGGAATCTTGTGGACAAGACCCAGTGTAAGAAGGTGGAGAAAACTTCGAAATAGAAACAGGATAGGGAGAACCCCATGGGCATGCACTTGTCAAAGAAATATTCGCCATGGAAATGAAAACCTAGCGAATTAAAACCTTGCGGGTGTACTGGGAGAAGGCGAAAAGCCGACTTGATATCCGCTTTTGCCATCAAGGAACCTTGTCCCATTTGTCGTAGCATTACCAGGGCTTCGTCAAAAGATGAGTAGCAAACTGGAGCAACCACATCCGCCACCTCGTCATTCAACGAGGATTTCGGAGGGTACGATAAGTGATGGATCATTCTGTAAGTACCTGCTTCCTTCTTAGGGACTATCCCTAGCGGGGATAAACGGAAATTAACAAATGGGGGAACCGAGAAGGGGCCGGCAATCCTGCCCTCCGCCAATTCCTTGGCGATTTTTTCTTGCACCACACTCTCATGCGTGCGAACCGAAAGTAAATTAGAAAATATTTTACAGCCAGACCCTTGGAAGGAAGGCACCAAAAAACCGTCCTTGAAACCGTTAATTAATAGAGCCGCCCTCCTGCGGTCTGGGTAAAGCTCTAACCACGGGCGCATTCTTGTTAGGCTCACTGGTGTCGATGCCCTTTCCATGCAATGACTGGTGAGCGGTTGCGGATGACTTACGAAAACACCTGCATGCTGGGTGAGTACCATTGCAGTAGGAACACTCATGTCTATACCTGCAATTCGCCAGATATTTGCACTGGCCTTCATTAAAGGCGAAGCAAAACCCTTTGCGCAGGGTATTCTGCGCCGGGTTGGATAATGGCCTAGGCGCGAACTGTGGTTTAGTGGGCAACATCAGGTTGAGCCACAAGCCCACGTCCTTTGACCCCCAATTAAGTGAAGGGTGGACCGCCAGCTTCTGCCGGAAGTTTTCATCGTACACGAACCAAGCTGATCCGCCAAAATGGCGAAAAGCTTCAGCTATTATGTCGACATGCTGGAAAAGACCGGAACATTTTTCCGGAAACCGTTCCCCCAGCACTGCAGCATAGATGCAAAATGCTTGCAGCCAATTCTGAAATGTCTTCGGAATAGCTCTCCTCCTATCCTCCTCAGTCCTGTCACCAGATTGCTTCTCTGATTTAGCTAAGAATTCTTTGGAAGCGGGTAGTAGTGACAATAAATCCAGAAACTCACCCTTCCAGATCTTGTCTTTAACCGCTTTAGACAGATGGAAACCTAGCGGGGACAGAACGCATGGAAGGGGTTCCTTAAATGAGGACTCGCCAACCGTTGCAGCTGACAACCTGAGAGGGACCGTGGGATTCACCATGTCAGGATGGTTGACACCTTTAACTGACATCAATTTTTTGGTATCCTGACTAGCAGGCATACACCAGTCCTGCCACACAGCACTGATATCATCCGTACAATGTATGTCATCATTATCCATAACCTCTCTGTCAGAATGCAAACCATAATCAGCACCAGACACCTGTGCACACTGATAACTTTTGGCTGTCTTACCCCGCAGCTGCGGACTCTGCCCAGCACCAATATTCATTTGTGCCCCTGAGGAAACATCCATCATATGTTGTATAGCATTCCCTGCACCAGACACCTGTGCCCTCTGTGTAGCCTCCCCAGCACCACTAACATGTGCCCCTTTGAACTGATTTAAAACATTGGATAAGGAGTCTACTAACACAGCAAACTGTGACATTTCAGGTAACATACCTTTCCCATCTTCCAATGACTGCTCACTCGCCTCCACAGCTGATGGGGGAGAAGCGCTGCACCCCCTCTTCCGAGGTGCACCCTTTGTGACAGGCCTGCCAACCTTCCTCGGACCTGCTGGCTGAGGGGAGGCAGCTGCACTCTTGCCCTTTTTTTTTCTCAAGGGCTGCTTTCTTGTCCCGCTCCCAGAGGCAGCGGAGTCCGTCATTGGCAGTGAGGGAGTGGGCGCAGGGGAAGCTGGAACATTCTCCCCTTCCAGACACTGGCGCAGCCACTCCTCACCCCCCATGCCTTCTGCTTTCTCCAGCAGTCGGCATAAGAGTGCCTCACGGTCTCCTGTTGCGCGGCGCTTCATGACAGAAGCCGTGCAGCGCTGCTCCTCTGACTGGAGCTGACTGAAAAAGCCGCCGCGCTTGGATCCTTATATAGCCTCACAGCGCGGGAGGCTCGGCGGTCTTCTGGCCAATCAGCGGCTCCTCTCGGCGGCCAATCACACGGCTGTTGCTGCCCGCGGATGGCTTGAAATCTGCAATACAAAACACACAGCAGGGATACTGTCCTTTCTTCTCCCTTTGAGCTCGCCCACGTTGGTCCAGCTTATTGCTGTGACCTGTCATGGTATCACATCAGAACATTATAAAATTAGAATGCAGTAACATCATAAATTATCCCTTGTATAACTAAAATAAATCCCCTGATATAAGTAACTGATATAACGAAAACACTGCCTTAGTATAGCTACAAAGCTGCTCTAGAATGAATACAAAATGTCCCTGGTATAACTACAAAACTGCTATGTTAATGCAAGACAATTTTTTCTCCTTTATTACAGTATATGTAATCACAACATGTCTATATCAATAATTGTTTACTTTCTGTTAAATCTGCTGTTTGATTATGTTTACTAAATCCTTTGGTGTATTGTGTTCAGAATTATAAATATTATAAAATGCATGTTTATTTTCTTCTTATTATTATTTTTAATGTATCTTCTTCACCTACAAGGTAGGAATCTTAATTTAAATAACAACTCTGATTAGAACAAACAACAAGGTTAATAAAGGATTGGTGGATAGTATAATTCAAATTTTGCTGAAACCTAGTATTAAAGCCCAATTCCAGGAATATTAAAAACCCACCCTTTCAGTACCCCACCTGGGGGTTTATGAATAGGGTGTAAATACTTACGTTATTCGTCACTCCAGAAAAGTCTCTTTAGTGCTGCAACCAATCCTCTGCAGCCTGCTCTGTAAGTGGTTACCTCTTTAAGTTGCACTTCTCAGCATACAATACAGGTCTAATGTCCATGTATTGTGTGTGATGATAATGAAGCTCTAACCACATAATGGAGCTTTGGGAAGAGGAGGTGTGTGTCAGAGCTGGATGGAGTGAGGGTTCAAGGTAAGCATTGATTCCTGTGATTTTTGACAATAGCAATTATTTTTCACCATCTTATTTAATAATAGGACATCATTCATTAGCATTCTGAATATTGCTAAACATGGTGCTGAAACTGTGTATACTGACAGGTGTTAATACAACTCAGGGGCAGACTCATCAAGAGAGCCCATCTATGCTTGCCCTTTCTACCAGCTGTGCAATTCATTGAAACCATACTACTGCTTCTATGAATGAAAAAGTATCTCTGAATGGAGGAAGCAGAACTATCAATCATCCATTCATCCCCTATTCTTGATAAGAACCTGTGACAGCTCTTTAGTTGTATTTACTCCACCACACCAGAAGATTACTGTGGCAGGGGTGGACTGAGGAGGATTTCTACTAACAGAAGATAAATCAGCACAAGAGCCATATGCTAATCACTGTAAGATATGTCCCTTGTGATGGTTTTTAATTTTTTTTGTTTTGTTTTTTAGCTACACTTAAGTTTTAACATGAAAAGCAACTCTGGAAGCTTGAGCCCCTAGTGATGTCATTGCACATGTGGTTCTAGATTGTTGGTGGATTGCTGTATACAATATGGGCCATATTTATAAAGTAGTGATTGCATGAGTCACTAAACATTCAATGGTGGTAAATTATCTACTATATATTAAAAGAGATTGACAAAGAAGGATCACCTACAATGAATGTTTGCTTTATAAATACATCCTATGTGTTAATTCTCCACATTCCACATTCTCCACAAAAAGAAAACATGAAAAAAAATCATACATGCTGTACTTTTGTCTCCCATCGATCTGTCTTTTTTCTATATTATCTGTTGTTATATGGCATGCTGACCTTTAACATCCTAAACTATTTGTTTTGTTTGATAAAGAGACTGGTGGCAATCTCCAAAAAAATAAAAAATAATTCTGCATGTGAACATATTACCAGTTTTAGTTACATTTCTTGGATTGCTTGTACTGTATGAAAACAATATTTGCACTGTCCTCAGTATTTATTTACTGACCAGCATACCCAAGCATGGGTATACTGCATTAGCATTGATCTTATACAAATTTTGAAGAAATGTCAGGTATAACTTACAGTAAGACAAAAGTTGTTTTGTGTCACATTCCAAGCATGTCTTCAGGCTTAAACACCAGAATGATCATTTTAACCACTTGATTAATGATTGTTGTAATCTATAATATTTATTACTTCAATGGAGCTAGAAGATTGAATAAAAGAAAAATAAATTGACTTAGAGTCGTGCGTGCAGCACAGGCTACCCCCCCCCCCCCGGGACACATGATATTCCTTCCTTATTGAGGCCTCCAATCTTTTGGCTTGTCCTTTAGTGGACATTGCAGCGTGGCTGCCTATTGTGTGGATCTAATTTCCATCCTGGCTTTTCTCCCCCTGCTCCTTGCCTCATTGGTCCCTGTCTGTATTGGTTCTCATTTTACTTCAGAATCTATCCGTATCTATTTATGTATTTTTGATACATTACGGTTTGCTGCCAACTATAGGAAACCTTCTTTTCTCTTCCTATTGGGCTGCCCTGAGTTTTCTCACAAGCTATATACCATCTGTACATCTGTGACTCCAATTGGTCCTCGATGCACGTGGATGGCTAGCAATCTAATTGATTTATGAAATTAGCAATACTTTATTGTCAAAAACTCTCTCTCAAACTCGTCCTGAAGAAGCCGCTAGGCGAAACGAAAGAAAATATTGCTTGTGAATGTATATCCTGTACTTTTTCATTGTATTTTATTGAATTTATTGTATGTAATTTTTGTAATTAAATTTATATTTTTCTAAAATCCCTATGTCCCTGTGATTGCCTCGAAAAGTCCGCCTTGTCACTACCTTGTGTAGTACTTCTTTTTTGATACCCACTTTTATACATTCCTGTTTTTCTTGTAGTTCCTTTCGGATTACCCCATCTGAGGAAGGCAGCATCCACCTAGCTTTGGGATACCATATATACCTTTTACACCACCATTTTACCTGATATCTGTTACGTCGCACCTTGGAAGACCTATTAGCGCTGGAAGTGACTGTGTTTTTCAATTAATGGCGTATATTACATCCCTCTGAGAGGGTTTATACTTTCTTTTCTCCAGTCCATAAAACTCATAGTAGGTTGGATTATATTTTTGTTTCACAATCTTTATTCGATGCTACTCCGACAATTAGCATTAAACCTAAAATATGGTCAGATCGTTCATCTGTTTTTTGTCACCTTAATTTCGCAGAATCTTGTGCCAGGATTAGATCCTGGCGACTTAATGATAATTTATTAGCAGACCCATTATGTGTAACTGATATTAAAAAAAAACAATAATGCATTTTATAGAAGATCATGATTTGGACAATACTGTTCCACCAATTAAATGGGAGGCTCTAAAATGCATCTTGAGGGGAATTTTTATATCGCATGGATCAAGATTAAAAAAAAATAGAACTTCAAAACCTCTAGCTTTACTAAAGAAGATCTCTGATTTAGAATCAATTGATACAATTATTAACTGTGATAGAGTCAGAATTGAACTTGCCAATACTAGAAGTCAATTTTTGTATTCTCTTGACCAGCATTCTTTAAGAGCTCGGGATAAAACCTTGAGGGTTTCATACGAATATAGTAACAAGAGCAGTGCTTTTTTGGCACATTCTCTTCATCCTAACATATCATCTGTCTTGAAATTACCTTCTGGTAAAGGGCTGTTTTATACTATTTCAGCTTTTGTAGAGACTTTTTCGCAATTACTATTCTTCATTATATAATATTTCACAAACCTGAAATTTACTATTCTTTCATAGAGATGGAAAAAAAAATCATATATGGAATATACAGCTTTGGCAAGTCTTTACTGGCCACTAGTTCTTCCTTAGAGGTTTCTTTTACTTCTGAGGAACTACTAACTGTTATTAAGACTGCCAAGATTGGTAAAGCACCAGGGCTAGACGGATCTTCTAGTCGGTTTTATAAAACGTTTGCACCAGATTTATCTCCGATTCTTTTGCATTAGTTTAACTCAATTTCAAAGTCTCATGCCGCGTACACACCATCACTTTATGTGATGAAAAAAAACGACGTTTTTAAAAATGTCACTTTAAATGACCGTGTGTGGGGGAAAACTTCGTTTTATGTCTTGTAAAAAACGACCAAAAAAAATTGAAGCATGCTTCAATTTTATGTGTCGTTTTTCAAAACGTTGTTTTTTACTTCACAGAAATTGACCGTGTGTAGCAAAGATGTTTTTACACCCGCGCATGCCCAGAAGCTAGTTATGAAGCGAGCTTCAATGGAAAAACGTGGTGAACGTAACCTCGCTTTGCTAGAACATTGTGAGAAAAACGATGGTGTGTAGGCAACTTCGTCTTTGAAAATTGAAGTTTCAAAAACGTCGTTTTTTACTTCACAGAAAATGTTGTTTTTTTTCATCACATAAAGTGATGGTGTGTACAGGGCATTAGCCTTTTCCCCTGGAAACATTGAAGGCTTATATCTCTGTTATTTTGAAACCAGGTAAAGACGAAACAGATCCAAGTAGCTATCGTCCTCATTGCTGAATCAAGACATAAGGGGCCAGATTCAGATACAATGGTGTATCTTTAGTTGGGCATAGCGTATCCTATTTACGCTATGCCGCCGCAACTTAGACAGGCAAGTGCAGTATTCACAAAGCACTTGCTCCGTAAGTTGCGGCGGCGTAGCGTAAATGGGCCGGCGTAAGCCCGCGTAATTCAAAGTAGGCTGGTAGGGGGCGTGCTGTATGGAAATTAATCGTGACCCCACGTGCATGTGCACGTATGCTCAGTATCACGTTGAATTTTCTCCGTAAATTACGCCAGCTCAATGCTTAGTCAACGTGAACGTAACCTACGCCCATCCCCATTCACGTACGACTTACGCAAACAACGTAAAATAAGACGCTGTTCCGACGTTTCCGACGTCCATACCTTAACCTGACTTACCCCTGCTTTATGAGGGGTAAAGTTACACCGGTCGTACGCCTTACGTAAACACTGTATTTTAATACGCCGGGCGCAAGTACGTTCGTAAATCTGCGTATCTAGCTCATTTGCATATTTGACACGGAAATATACGGAAGGGCCCCTAGCGGCCAGTGTAAATATGCACCCCAAGGTACGACGGGATAGGAGGCTTATGCCACTTGTATCTTGGCAACAGTGAGGCGTATCTGATTCTATGAATCAGTCGCAAAGATACGACGGCGCACATTCGGATTTACGATGGCGTACGTAGAGATACGCCGTCGTAAGTCCTTTGTGAATCTGGGCCAAAATTTTATTCTTAACTTATTGCTAATAGGCTTCAACCAATACTGCCTCAAATAATTCATACAGATCAAACTGGTTTTGTGACGTCTAGAGAAACTTGAGACAACACTAGTAAGACTCTCTCATTAATCTCCTTAGCGCAAAAACAACAAATCTCGGCGTGCCTGCTTTCAATTGATGCAGAAAAGGCATTTGATCGCCAAAACTGGAGGTTTTTGCTCTATTTACTTCGCCAGATTAATCTGGGAAATAATTTTATTATTAAAATCCTGGAACTATATACAATTCCTTCTGCATAGGTTGAAACAAATGGTACTCTCTCCGATACATTTAAGATTAATAATGAAACCCGTCAGGCTTGTACGTTATCTCCATTATTATACATGATCACAATGGAACATCTAGAAATAGCTATATGTAATAATCCTTCTACACATGGTATCACTATTAAGAAACTTTAAGGTAAATCTGACTAAATCTGATTTATTTAATATTTCACTACCTAGAGATGAGGTTTCTTTGTTAGCAGCGTTATTTCCTTTCCACTTGCAAGAAGTAGCAGTGGAATATTTAAGAGTGAAAATACTAACAAATCTTACTCTTGTTTATGAGTTATATTTTTTCCACTTTTATTATGAACTCAAGCCGAACGGTTATCATGAGAGATGATACCGCTCTAAAAACTGCTGAACCCTTGGCTTTGCTTCCATCCCACTTAACCAAAAAGGTGCTGGCTATGCACAGGTGCATTGTATAGAAGAAGATCCTGGACTGCTGCACTCTTTAAAACAATGTCTTTATTGTACAAATGAAATCCAAAAAACAAAATATAACTTCCTTATGATACCGCTAGCCACCTTTTTCCTGTTGTTCACTTCATTTTGACTGCATTGCTTTGGTTGTTTTTTGGATAAAATTTTACAATAAAGAAATAGTTTTAAGAAGTGCGGCAGTCCAGGATCTTCTTCTATTGAATGGTTTTCATGGTCGAAGCTTTCTTTCTCATGGTTTGGCCGTATTAAATCCAGTAAGATGGATATTCTCCCAAAGTATTTATACTTATTCCAAACCTTACCTATTAAATTACCTAAAACATAAACAAAAAAAATTGAACAGTCTTTTATCATAATTCGTTTGGAAAAGTACTAAACCTCAAATTAACTTGACCCTTTGTCGATCAAAAGTTTGTGGAGGAGCAGCTTTGCCAGATTTTGAGTATTATTATAAGGCAGTTATATTCTCTTGCATTCTAGACTGGTTTCACCACTACCATGATAAACAATGCGTTCAATTGGAAATAGATTCTTCTCTATTAAATCCTAAAGCTGCCTTGTGGCTCTGTATCAAAGATATAGTATCATGCTCTTCTTGGTCTTGGCTTACCTATACGGTTTTAGAATGTTGACATCATTATTTAAAATTATTTCCTTTGTCTATCTATCTATTACAGGTCCTCTTACTCCTTTAATAGATCTTTCTTTTCCTATTGGTGTCAACGCTATTCTAAGCTGGGACAAATTTTATTGGCCCCAGATCAGACATATGATTATGGAGATTACATTCATGCCATTAGTAAATTTCCAAACTCTACATGAGCAGAAGAAAAGCATTTGGTTTCTTTATCTGCAACTACAGAGTTTTTATTGTTCTTTGACTCCGAAATATTCTATCCATCGACCACTCTCAGACTTTTTGAGCAGTTATGTACATCTCTGGAACCACCAACACATACTATATCTAAGATATATATGTTACTATCTATTCTTAATTCACCTGGTCTACCATCATATACATCCAAATGGGGGATGGAACTAAGCAGTCGAATACAAGAGGAAAGTTAGGATCACATTTTTATTAATACTCATACATTTACAATAGCTTGTGATACCCAAGAGCGCAATTTTAATTTGCTATCAAGATGTTATTGCACTCCAGTTAATCTAAACCAAATCTTTTCGTCACAGTCAGATCTATGTTGGCATTGTAATGCCGCTATAGGTAACCTTTCTCATCTCTGGTGGGCTTGTCCCTCTATTTAAAAAACTTTAGGATCAAGTAATCAGTTTATATAATACTGTTGTGAATGAGTCAATTAGCAATTCTGCTGAATTAGCTCTTTTTCTTTTTTACCTTACTACTTAAAACCCCAAAAATCCCTCCTCCTTTTTTCTTTCAGCAGTTAGACAACTGATACCAATATATTGAAACTGTTCTACTGTCCCTTCAATTCCGGAGTGGATTGAGACTCTTAATGGTATTATGCATATGGAGGAACTGGTAGCTGAAAATAATGATACTATTCAGCAGTTTAAAAGGGTGTGGCAGACCTGGATAACATTTAAAAACTCATAAAAGTTCTTGGAAATGTTTTAATTTCTAAGTTCATTGTTGCCTGAGTGTACATATTCTATTCTGTTTTAAATTAGTAGATGTAGAACAAGAAAGATTCTATATTGTATTTAGTATATTCATGTGAGACATTCCTATGTGTGTTCCCAGACTTGAGACTGGGGCAGAGGTTCACCTTCCTGTGGGGCAATGACCCTAAGCATACAGCCAGAGCTACAATTGAATGGTTTAGATCAAAGCATATCCATGTGTTAGAATGGCCCAGTCAAAGTTCAGACCTAAATCCAATTGAGAATATGTGGTAAGAAAATTTCTGTTCACAGACACTCCCCATCTAATCTGACAGAGCTTGAGCTATTTTGCAGAAAATAATTGGAAGAAATGTCACTATCTAGATGTGTAAAGCTGGTAGAGACATATCGAAAAAAGACTTGCAGCTGCAATTGCAGCGCAAGGTGGTTCTACAAAGTATTTATTAGTAAAACATTTTGAAAACCATTTTTTTCTTGCAGTTCACAATTATGTGCCACTTTGTGTTGGTTTATCACATGAAATCCCAATAAAATACATTTACATTTTTGGTTGACACATGACAAAATGTGGACAATTTCAAAGGGTATAAGAGCACTGTATTAGAAAAATATGTGATTTTGTCCAGTTAGCCTAAAATCCTGAGAACTGGCCAAAACTCTGAATGAGATGGAGAACCTGAAGCAGGGTCGTTTGCGGGTCTGAGAGGTATAAGAACATATCGTCCATGTAGAGCGAGATGTGTTCCTCCAAAGAGCTAATCAGAATTCCCCGAACTACAGGAGAGGACCTGTCAGGAACCATGAATCAGACAGACAGAAGTGCAGTAAAATTTGCATACTTTTTAATAACATGGTAAAATCAATGGTACAACAAAGCAAACATAGTCAAAACATAGCCAGGGTTCGGTTACCAGAGTGGGTAGTCGGAAAAAGCCAGTGAAACAAGTGTAGCGGACTGCTCCTGTTGGGCAGGTGCTGCTTTAAATTTATAGGGGGTCTGAGTGTTAATTAAGTTGGGCATGTGGAATTTGACTACATTTAGCCTCTGTTTCAGCCATGGCTGTGCTGGGAGTAACCACCAATGTTCGCCTGGGGGTGTTAGTACCACTCCAGGCCAAGGATGGCAGCAGCAGAGTCAGGAAGTATTGGGTGTCCCCCTCGACAGCCAATCAGTGGGGGTGATCATCCTGTTGTGCATGCTGGGAAGGGGTACTCAAGGAACAGACGCCATCTGTGGTCCCACCAACTCGTGGCCCACCTGGCCGAGGGTGCATGTTCCTGAAATCCTGGCTCCGGACCACATTGGTATGGGGTTGTGATCTGTCTAAGTAGGCCCAGTAGTCAGACTGGGGCCTGCGCTTTCAAGGTGATCCTGTGCTGTCTGACCTTGAGGGAGGAAGCCGCTTGATGAAGGAAGCCAGGGGAGGGCCTATCCTGGAGAGGACCATGCAATAGGCTGGTATCTTGGGAGGAGGCCTGGAAACCTCATTGAAGGATGCACCATACACTGAGAGGCTTGATAGTGATCACCCGGCAGATCTGAGTTCTACAGAAGTGAATCAGGAAATTTCCGGATGCTGAATCCTGTGTTAAGTGTCTCATCGTAAAGGAAGGTCTGTGGCAGAGACTGTACTTTATTCCGTGCGCCATACCGGCTGCTAGGCCAGTGAGAGGGACCTATCCGGGGGAGCAATACCCACTCTGGCTAGAATGGCGACGGGAACTGTTCGCTGGAAGTAGGAGTGTTTCCGAATTGAGATTGTGCACCTGAACCTGTCTACTTATTTACCCTTCCACCCCATCAACCACTTTGTCTTTCCCTACCAAGTTCAGCAAATAAATCTTAGAAAAAGAAGTGTAAAATGTGGACATTGAGCGTTTTCAACTCTCTTCTACTACCCTGGAGGGCAAAGATATATAGGTAACCTGCTGCCCGAAATACTCAGCAGCTCCTTCGGGGGTAAGTGCTACACAAGAATCCAGAGATCAGCATAGTAGAGGCAGCAAGCAGGATCAGGAACCATAAGGGAAGTCAGCCAGGAAAAAGTCTATAACAGTAAAGTACAGCGGAGAGTATCTGCATATGTTGACCAGGCGAAGGCACAGGAGATCTGATCCAGGCAGTTTTAATAGCCAGCAGGGCTAGCTGCCAAGCGGGAAATGAAGACCAGGTGAGTGTGAAATTAAAAGACTGTGGAATGAAGAATACTGGCAATTAACAGACAGCTGCACACAGAGCTTTGAGGAGGAAGGGCTGAGCCCAGCCCTGACAGGACCTTATAAGCTCTGCCAAATGCTCCAAGGCCAGGGTAAAAAAACAGGGGTGAGAGAGGGCACCCCTGTCAGGTACAGTACCTCTGCTTATACAAAAGGGATCAGAAATATTTGCATTGACTCCTAGACAAGCTAATGGCTGTGTGCATAAAGGGCCAGATTCTTGTAGATCACCGCATCTTTGCGGCGGCGTAACGTATCTCATTTACGTTACGCCACCGCAAGTTTTATGGGCAAGTGCTTGATTCACAAAGCACTTTCCTGTAAAGTTGTGGCGGCGTAGTGTAAATCCCCCGCCGCAAGCCCGCCTAATTCAAATGATCCGGGTAGGGGGAGTGGATCATTTAAATTAGGCGCGTTCCCGCGCCGAACGTACTGCGCATGCGCCGTCCCTAAAATTTCCCAACGTGCATTGCGCTAAATGACGTCGCAAGGACGTCATTGGTTTTGACGTTAACGTAAATGGCATCCAGCGCCATTAACGGACGACTTACGCAAACAACGTAAATTTTCAAATTTCGACGCGGGAACGACGGCCATACTTAACATTGACTGCGCCTCATATACCCAGGGGCAACTTTACGCGTCACAAATCTTATGTAAACGTCGTAACTTCACTGCGTCGGTCGGGCGTACGTTTGGGAATTCGCATATTTTGCTAATTTGCATACTCGATCGGGAAAACGACGTCGGCGACACCTAGCGGCGAAAAAAAAATTGCATTTAAGATCCGACAGCATAAGAGCCTTACGCCTGTCGGATCTAATGGTTATCTATGCGTAACTGATTCTAAGAATCAGGCGAATAGATACGACGGGCAGACTCAGAGATACGACGGCGTATCAGGCGATACGTCGGCGTATCTCTTTTGAGAATCTGGCTCAAAATATGTATCCATGTTAGAAAAGTGTGGCCAAACCCATTTTTTTGCAGTACCTGGAATAAAAAAGGGCACTATATATAGTTAAACACCTTATGGGTATCAAGAGACACCAAATCTCTGTTAGCAGTTGGGACATTCAGGATTTGAATATAAGTAAAGAGTCAGCAGAGGGTAATATTAGTAGCTCATCCAGGGATAAACCCAGCAGGTCGGATTTTACAAGGGAAGAAATTCCCGTATGGAGGCGACGAGCCAAAAATGTTGAGAGGTGTATTTATTAATGAAATAGGTTTAAAGGATTCAAAAAGGATGAGATCCTTGTTAGACTTTGGAATCAGAACTATTAACACCTCTCTCATAGATGGGGGTGTACTTAATTCTCTAATATGACCTGATATAAGATTTTTAATCAAGGAACAAGTTATTCTCCATGAGCCATTTACCAATCTATGGGTAAACTATTCAGGCTGGGAATTTTATGTTTGGCAAACATGGTAAGGGCTTTATCAATCTCCTCCACAGTAATCAGACTGTGTAAAAATTGTCTGTCAGCTAGAGATAAAATGGGGAGCTGAATGTCACTAAGATAGCCTGTGAGAGCTTTAGACCCATAGGTCGCAAAATTGTGTAAAAAATTGTAAAAAAAATATACTTCCAGTTGAGGTATGTAGGTTACTCGCCCTATTTAGAATCCTGGGGATGGTAAAGGGTTCATGTATAGGTTTGGCTGAGAAGGATAGAAAATGACCATTCCTGTCACCAGAGTCAAAAATATGCTGTGCTTAATATAATATATTTTTGGGGGTTTTGTTGGTTAGGGCAATAATATAAGACCTTTGAGCATCTTTCCATAAAAGATAATTGTGTGGAGAGGGGTCAGAAACATATTGACGCTTCCTATCACCCATTGTTTGCGACAGTTCAGATAAACAAGTGGGTGACTAAAGCGCTAGCCAACAGTAAAAATTAAAAGTGACCAGTGAAAAACAAAATGCTGCTCAAATCTAAAATGTGCTAACAACAAATAAAGGTCTGAATAAAGAATGATGAGCGCAAACTGAAAATCTAAAAGTGAATATAAAGACAGTCCATAGGGGACTGATAACAATCAATAAAGATATGCAGTGAATTCAAAATTAGTGAAATAACCCAAAACTGATAATAAATCCAAAAATAAAAGTCCAAATATATAAATCAAAGTTTGGATAAATCAATCTAGTGTGCCAGTGATAAACAAAACTTCTGCACTTCGGGCATCAATGTGGACAATCTTGATAACTCTTTGCTTAGCCTGGGCTCGCAGTGCGCTTACCTCCAGACACTAGGTCATGCGTGTCAACGAAATCCTCCCAAAACTGGAACAGAATCCAAACAGTGGGTAACACGTGTTGCATGGAATCTTCCCAGTGCTGAGATAGAATCGAGGGGCGTTCTCTGTATCCAATACCAGTATAGGTCCAGGCGCAGCGAAGTCGACTCCACAGGATAGCCACAAGGTGTATCAGGAGCAAATGTAGAAATAAAAAGCTCTCATGGTGAAGTATGCAAGCACTTTAAAATTTAATAAAGGTAAAAATGTGCTTACATTGAAAAAACGAATAAAACGCCAAACAGCGGCACTTCCGGTCGTGACTTCATCGGAGGTGTCGTGACGTAATGCATAAGGTTAGATGTGACCGGAAGTGACGTGACACCCTGACCGTCCACCGGAAGTGCCGCTGTTTGGCGTTTTATTCGTTTTTTCAATGTAAGCACATTTTTACCTTTATTAAATTTTAAAGTGCTTGCATACTTCACCATGAGAGCTTTTTATTTCTACATTTGCTCCTGATACACCTTGTGGCTATCCTGTGGAGTCGACTTCGCTGCGCCTGGACCTATACTGGTATTGGATACAGAGAACGCCCCTCGATTCTATCTCAGCACTGGGAAGATTCCGTGCAACACGTGTTACCCACTGTTTGGATTCTGTTCCAGTTTTGGGAGGATTTCGTTGACACGCATGACCTAGTGTCTGGAGGTAAGCGCACTGCGAGCCCAGGCTAAGCAAAGAGTTATCAAGATTGTCCACATTGATGCCCGAAGTGCAGAAGTTTTGTTTATCACTGGCACACTAGATTGATTTATCCAAACTTTGATTTATATATTTGGACTTTTATTTTTGGATTTATTATCAGTTTTGGGTTATTTCACTAATTTTGAATTCACTGCATATCTTTATTGATTGTTATCAGTCCCCTATGGACTGTCTTTACAGTTCAGATAAAGTAGTACCATTGGCTTTCTTAAGAACGTAAACACCTGTCATGTAAGAGCCCCTCATTACTGTCTTAAAGGAATCCCCTTGGAGGCCAGTGGAACACCCTGGGTCTATCTGCTGACAATAAGTTTTCATGTTATCACAGCATTTGGAAAGCACCTCCAGTTATCAACAAACCCATGCCCATGTGTCCAGTCTTTTAAAAAGTGGAATGAGTGTGAGCACCTCCCAGCCTATCAAGCAAGGTGTTCAAGACCACATTAAAGTCTTCAGCTATTATTATAGTACCCTTAGCTTTTAGCAGTAATTTAGAGGTACAGGCTGATGCCGCATACACACAACCATTTTTAATGTCATGGAAAAAACGTTTTTCTCAACGTGATTCTTGTCAAGCCTGCCTTGCATACACACGATCATGAAATAAAAATGCTCAAGCAAAGCTCGGTGACGTACAACATGTACGACGGCACTATAAAGGGGAAGTTTCATTCGGATGGCGCCACCCTTTGGGCTGCTTTTGCTGATTTCGTGTTAGTAAAAGTTTGGTGAGAGAAGATTTGCGCTTTTCAGTCTTGGTGCTTTTCAGTCTGTTACAGCGTGACAAATGTGCCATCTCCATTACAAATGCTAGTTTTACCAGAACGAGTGCTCCTGTCTCATAACTTGCTTCTGAGCATACACGTTTTTTTCCCGTCGTTAAAGCCTACACACAACCGTTTTTCACGATGTGAAAAATTACTTATTTAAAAAACGACGCAAAAAATTAGAGCACGGTCTAAATTTTTAATGGCCATTTTTCACGTCGAGAAAAATGCTCTGGAGCCTACACACGATCGTTTTTAATGACCAATTTTAAAAATGGCATTTTTCACGTCATGAAAAACGGTTGTGTGTATGCGGCATGAGAGCTTCTGAGGGTCAACAGGGGGAAGGAGATACACGTTAAAACATAAAGTGTAGCGCTAATTATAAGTGAAATAAACGATTGGGTATATTAATAATTAACCAATCATTGAAAAGTGTCCGTATGAAACACATTAAAGTAGTCCATAAAAAACTGTGAAAAAATTAATAATAAATGAATCCTCAAAATTCAGTTCACAGTGGATAAATGTGCAAAATAAACTTCAATAAAGAAATGGTAATAAATCTTCATAGGTAAAAAAGATGTATAAATCCAGCACCGAAATGAATGGAGGCTTACCAGAAGCTGTGGACCCAGAATAGGCATATACCTAGTGGGTCATTTGCGCTTTAAAGTTGATGATACCAGCAAGGAGGTGAAGTCCAACACAGGATCAGGTGAAAGTCGGTTCAGAAGCACCTTGTATTAGGTTGTAGACTTGGGTCCATATGGAGGTTCAGACACTCAATACAACGGAAGTTAGAAAAAAGAAGGCAAAAATGCACATAGTGTAAATCCGTTTAAAAGTTTACTTGATAGCAAAATCAAAAAATGGGTTACACTCACATTTTCAGCATTGGTAACAGGCATGTAACAAAGAGCAGTATTGTCAGCAAATTCCCGACATGTTTCAATCTAAACGATCATCATCTGGGGTGCTGACACACTGCACAGGGAATGCTTATAAAGACAAGACACCCTTACCTCAATGGTGGCTCCACCTGTGGAATCCCAATTGGTCCAAATTACCTTACAGATGAAGTAAAAGCAAAAATGTGGCACTGACACATAATCCAATCTCATTTGGTAAATGAGATTGGATTATTAAATTTGCTGACAATACTGCTCTTTGTTACATGCCTGTTACCAATGCTGAAAATGTGAGTGTAACCCATTTTTTGATTTTGCTATCAAGTAAACTTTTAAATGGATTTACACTATGTGCATTTTTGCCTTCTTTTTTCTAACTTCCGTTGTATTGAGTGTCTGAACCTCCATATGGACCCAAGTCTACAACCTAATACAAGGTGCTTCTGAACCGACTTTCACCTGATCCTGTGTTGGACTTCACCTCCTCGCTGGTATCATCAACTTTAAAGCGCAAATGACCCACTAGGTATATGCCTATTCTGGGTCCACAGCTTCTGGTAAGCCTCCATTCATTTCGGTGCTGGATTTATACATCTTTTTTACCTATGAAGATTTATTACCATTTCTTTATTGAAGTTTATTTTGCACATTTATCCACTGTGAACTGAATTTTGAGGATTCATTTATTACTAATTTGTTCACAGTTTTTTATGGACTACTTTAATGTGTTTCATACGGACACTTTTCAATGATTGGTTAATTATTAATATACCCAATCGTTTATTTCACTTATAATTAGCGCTACACTTTATGTTTTATTTTGTTTGTTTTTCGGAATTGATCCATTCCGTGGTGTTGGCTGCATTTTATAAGTTTTTTATAGTAGCGCGGTGTTTATCTATACTTCTAGTATAGTTATTTTCCACACGTTCTGTTGATCTTATTTTCACTGCAGCAACTCTATCTATTTTTGTTTGCTGTTGCACTTTTCTGTCCTTATCATGGACATTTTTGAGTATAGAGCACAACGCACTGTTAACACAGAGGGTGTTTTTTCTGTCATAGATAATGACACCGAAATAGGGGGCATGTTCATGAGACTAAAAAACATCTTGGTCTCAGAGCTGCACCTTCAGTGGGACATTGTCTTTTTACACCAGTATGTCACTGAAGGCATGGTCCCTAGGAGTTTGAGGTGGGAGGTCCAACCTCAACAAGGTGACTCGGACCTTGACTCCTGGTATCGTTATTTTAACGAGGCTGGTACTAAGTTTCTGGACTTCCTTTTAACTCGGAAGAAGGCCAGACTCTTGGTTCTTGATAGAGAGATTAAGGAGTTAAAAGAAAAACTTTCGGGTTTCAAGGATTACACTGAATACAACTCCCTTTCCTCCAATCTTTTGGGCCATCTAGAAAAAGAGGATAGGGATCAGAGGAATAAGAAGCATAAAAAGTACTCCAGGGATGTTGGGGGACTATAGATCTGGGACTGTCTTTAAGTGGCAAAAATCATTGTTAACCCCTGACGGCTCTGAGCCCTCTTCTGTGATGGACACTAATGAACAACAGGGGGATAACCAGCCTATAAACACTCATCGTCCTAGCCATATACAGCCCAAAGCACCACCTCCTGTGAAGGGCCCACCCCTAAGGGGTAGACATTCTAGCTATGACACGCCTGTGAGGAACCATTCAAACAGGAGAAGAGGGAGGGATCGTTCTAGAGGCAACATACCTGAATATAGAACTCCCATTTATCCCACTCAGAGTCACCAACATTATAGTCACTCGCCAAGGAGAGGGGACTATGGTGCTTCTTATGAGACTACCCCTTATTCCTACCAGTACCCTCCAGTGTATACCAACAATAGGTTTATCCCCTTGCAGGATATGCAGGATAGCTCTAGAGGCTATCAACGACCACAGTCGAGTCATGACTATTGTGGTCCTGAAGGTTACCCCAATAAGGATTTTCATTGGGTAGGGAAGGGCCAAAAAAGGCCTTCGGACCCAAGAGAGGCAACAGGGGAGGCAAAAGACAAAAAAGGAAAAAAGAGGAAGGTAAACTAGGTTGTGGTTTGTTCAATTTGAGTGGTAAAGTACTCACTTCTAGCGAACTAGCCGTTTTAGACAAGGGTCTCAAATTTGCTCCTCCACACAAATTGAACAAATTTGATACCTTTATAGATATTAACAAATTTGCCCGGAAGCTCAACATTCAGCTGCATTTTATTTTAGACTCAACACCCCAGATGGAACGAGCTGCCACCTCAGGGACAGTGCATTCGGGCCTTTCAAACCCTTCACTGTTCAATCCGGCCGTTCCAGCTTCTTCCAAAGGAATACATAAAGAGTGTTATGGGTTCCCCTTATATTTAGTAAAACCCTCACATACATAACAAGTGTTCTTTTGATCTGATGACACTTTCTGTTGAGTTAATTTAGAAAGAGCGTGAGACTTTGAAACACCAATTAGTGAAAGGTCTTACGAGAATTACTCCATGAACATCAAATAGCCATTAAACATGTGTACTGCAAAGCACCATGTTTGACTTCTGTCGGTGCTTCAGTCGTCTAACAATCAGCTTTGTAAGCTACCAGTCATTTACCAGTGCCACCATGCAACTCACCCAGTCGCATTACCCTATTGATGTTATCCACATTTCTGACAGAATTGGAGAATAGAGGAAATAGTGGACTTAAAATCTGGTGCTGGTGCTGTTGTGTATGGTAGCCAACAAGTTTCTAACTTCAGCTTATTCATTTAAGCTTTGAGAGAAAAAACAGGAAGCTGATTGATTAGTATGCAGATTTTGCACTCTCCAGTTTTAGTAAATAACCACCTATGAGTTGAATGGTGTCACTGATAAATGCTAGCAGTTACAAAAGCTGATTACTGGACAGCTGGAATGCAGACAGAAGTCACGCATGATGCTATGCATTTATCAAGGCACTTCTGTTATATGGTTGGTTAGTGTTCATAGACTAATTCTAGAGTAAAATGTTACTTTAGGGAACTAGAGGATGACTTACAAGTGTCACTTTAATATCCTGAACTTGGCAAATTATGAGTTAATGCTTGCTTACAAAAAAATACCATAGTAATTTGAAACAGCATACGAAGAAATACCCTAATCCTAAGGTGACATAGATGATTATCTTAACAATCTGTATATATATGAATATTACATTTTCATATGCATGTTGATACATGAAGGTGCAACCATGTGAATGGTGAGTGGATTCTGTAACGCCACCCTAAATACTTTGCACTAAGTACAATTGTTGCTGGTTCTTTCCCTTACAACTGACATCTGTCTCTTTGAGTGTTCTCTTACTTCCTGCAGCCTTGCGCTCCACGGTGGTTGCGGAGGTGCGCCACCTGGCGGCACTTCCTGGTCCGCTCCTGCGCGGCCTATTTAAACTCCCAGCACTGACAGTATGGCGTTCCTCTATTGCTGACAGAACGCCACTGTCAGCTGGGCTTCCAGACTCACATACTCTGAGCCCTAGCTCCCTGAACTGGACCACCAGGACTCCTTGCATGGCACAACCGCTCACATCCACCAGGTCCAGGCACCCAGGACGCTCATCCATGCCCAGCTATCTGTAACCGCAAGTACTCTGCTATAGAAACCAATTACTAAGCATTGCTCTCCAAACATGTCGCTTTGCTTCCAAAGTTCATGATCACTGCTAATGCTAACAAATGCTTTAGAGTTCTCTTAAACTCTCAACTACAGCTCTCATGTTAAAGTTAACTTCTATAGAAACCAATTACCATGCACTGCTCTCCACACTTGCCGCTTTGCTTCCAAGTTTAAGTTCACTGCTAATGCTATCAAGTGCTATGGAGTTCTGCTAAAGCCTCAACTACAGCTCTCATATTAAGTTCATTGCTATAGATACCAAATACTATGCACTGCTCCCATGTTTGTTGCTTCGCTTCCATGCATGAGTTTATTGCTATACTTACCAAGTACTCTGGAGTTCTGCTAAAGCCTTAACTACAGCTCTCATGTTAAAGTTCATTGCTATAGATACCAATTACTATGCACTGCTCTCCATGCTTGTTGCTTTGCTTCCATGCCTGAGTTTATTGCTATACCTATCAATTACTATGCAGTATCCCTAAAGCCTGAACTACAGCTCTCATGTTATGCTCACTGCTATAGATACAAATTACTATGCACTGCTTCCTATGCCTAATCCCTTCCTATCCTGTCGCTGTGCACTACTAGTTTATCCAAGTAATGAGGATTGCATGTCAAGGTTACTCAGTACGCAGATACCCTTAAACCCTCTACAGATGTCCTCACCATTGTGCTCTGCCAATGATCTCGGTTCCTTTCAGTAATAACCAATGAACTGTGATGTGTAGACTACTCTGTCCATAAGGAACCCAGTCCTGTCTGTACAACACCAGTACCATTGAGCTGTCTCTCTCTGGTCAGTCTGACCCCTAGTGTGCAGTCCCAGTACTGCGGCTACTCATATCCCTATACCTGATCTATATCATTTATACCAAGATTTACTTTAATGTTGCTTATGCTGGATTAAGTGCCATATACTTCACTGAGGCTGTGATGATAGAACCCAAACTCTTAACTGAGTTAAGAGTGAAACCTGGATTCGAACCTGAGAAGTCTCCGCAGTTGCGATCCATAGACCTGAATCTAATTTGGCGTATCGTTACAATTCAAAGTTCTGGTGGAATGAACCCCTAAAAATTTGTCTCTAAAAAAGTCTCTAAATGGAGGCTGTAAAGGGAGCGAGGCTGCTTCAGGCACGGGCTGGGGAACCCAATCACTGTGAACAAAATAAAAGCAAAAGGAGGAGAGAGAAGCGCCAAGCCAATCCTTTAAACAGTGGAAAAAAATTTGTGGGAGCAACTGCGCTAATAGATATAAAAATGAACAAACTAATGCTCATAAATAATACACGTGTATAAACAAAATCAATGTAGAGAAAGCTGCACCTTCCTGTAAATATTGTACAGTAATAACATAAAGTGGAAAAAACAAGATGCGCTATACAAAAAAAGAATTTTTTTTTCTAAAAGTCATGACATAGATCAGTGTCCATAAATGATCTAAAACGTAAAGAAAGTCCTGATCCCCAGTGAAGTGAAGGAAACAGAAGAAACAGTCCATAAGTGATGATCTAAGGCTGTGGTGACGATCCAATAAATAGAAAAACCTCCACCATAAATCAATATGTCTGCTTACCAGATGACCAGCGGTCTCTTAATTAAAAGAAGACCCCAGAAGGCAAGGAAGTTGCTGGAAACGAAAGAGCAGGCAGGCGAGGCTACAAAGGTGGCAATCGATGTTGGCTATCGTCATATTGATTGTGCTTTCATCTATGGCAACGAGGTGCAAGTTGGCCAGGCTATCAACGCAAAGATTGCTGATGGAACAGTGAAGAGAGAGGACATTTTCTACACTGGAAAGGACCCCAATTTTCCATCGATTGGCTTGAGACGGAGGTGTACTTGCTATTCAGTCTTTCTACAATTCAACTGCCATAGTGTTTACCTACACGCCTTCTGGGGTCTTCTTTTAATTTCAATAGTTTTTTATTAAATTTTTCAAGACATACAAAATTGAACATAGAAGATGCAGTACAGATGTTAATCTTACATAGATTAGAATTAACATTAACAGCCTCAGCTAGGATAGGAGATAGTTTCCCATCAAGGTCCTAAACATAGGCCTTATCCGCATCACCGCCATGAGCGATCCCTCTCATTGGTCGCAGCGGTGATCATGTCGCGATAAAATTCTTTCTCCATATGTGGGTTAAACTATCATCATATATGGCTCTAAACGTTTAGAACATCGTAAGCATCAACAACCAATAAACCATACTTGCACTAAAGATCTCGTAAAGTCAGAATTAAGGCAATGAAGTTATTACAATATTGCTCCCTCGCGGTACCACTTGAACCATGGTTCCCAGGCCCTGGAAACCGAGTCCCTACTGCCTAAAGCCGAGGAATGGAGAACCTCGTACGTACCACATGTCTGAATTGACTGAATGATCTCTGAGAGTCCGGGAGCGACAGGGGCCTTCCAGTGTCTCAGGACCACCAGTCGTGAGCACAAGAGGATATTTGACACCACAACTCTAAAAGGTGGCGGTATGCCCTGTAGTCCTAGAGACAGCAGTGCCATATCTGGGGTTAGTACCTGTCTGTGGCCAATGATAGTAGATAATAAACGTTCAATTTGGGACCATAAGAGGTGTAAATAAGGGCACCACCATAAGGTGTGGAACAGTGTACCCACTTCTCCGCACAATCTCCAACACAGTGGAGAAGCCCCCTTGTGTATCTTGGATATCCGATATGGGGTAAGGTACCACCTAAGTGTCAGCTTCTGCTGCATTTCCCGCATGTTTGTGGATTTAGTGGAGGAGTGAGTAAGGCGAAACGTTGAACCCCACTGTTGTGGAGAGTATTCTGTTCCAATGTCCCTTTCCCATGCTAGCATAGATAGGTTTTTTATACAAGTGTTCTTGTCCCTCAAACATGTGTATATAACTGATATACCTCCAGTAGTGTAAGAGGGGTTTTGGTAATAGCGTAATAATTTTGCCGGAAGAACCGTGTAGATCAGAGGGTCTTTTTTTATTAGGTGGTGTATTTGCACGTAAGTGTATTTAGTCGTGAGTGGGAGATGGAATTCTTTTTGTACCTGTTCAAAGGGTTTTACTTGCCCCCCCACCATTACATCTTCCAGATATTCAATTCCCCCTTCTACCCACTTATCAATAGTTATGTTTGGTATTAGGAGTTTTAACGCCGCGATGGGGAGTTTTAAGGGGGAAGAGTCGTCGACCTCCTTCGTGTTTGCTCTCAGATACATCCATGCTCTTACGGATGCTAGAATGGGAGGGGCTAGTGTGGTGCTTAGGGATCCGCAAGAGGGAGCTGTCATTAGAAAATTTGTTAGACTGCCGTGTGGGATTTGGCTCAATTCCAACTCCTTCCACGGTGTGTTAGCGTGTGGCGAAAACCAATGCTTCAGCTGTGCTAGTATGGAAGCAAAGTAGTAATCCTGTATATGGACATGACCCATTCCTCCCGCGTTTCTACTCTTAATAAGTTTGCTAAATGCACATCTAGCTCTTTTGCCCTGCCATAGATATTTATTCAGTAGAGATTGCATAGAATTGCAATAGGTGTTTGGAATCGTGATAGGTACTGTCCTAAAGAGGTACAGCAACTTCGGGAGTATCTGCATTTTAAATGCTGCTAGTCTACCTAGCCATGATAGCTCCGATAGTGCTATTTTAGATAACTGGGGACCCATCGACTCCATGAAGGGAGTAAAGTTAGCCTTTAAAAGGTCTCCTGATCTAGGAGTCAAAGTGATGCCCAGATAGCCAATCCCATCTGACCTCCAGGCATATGGAAACCTCTGTTTGAGCGTGTGCTCCATCTGCCAAGGGACAGTTAAATTGAGTATATGAGATTTTGTTGTGTTTACCTTATAGTACGACACTTCGTTAAATGTTTGTAATGCTTCGTGGACTGCTGGTAAAGACACCTCTGGGTTTGATAACATCAAGATGATGTCATCCGCAAATAAACTAATGACATGTTGTTTGCCCCCTGCGTGAATACCAGATATGCTAGGGTGTGAGCGCAAGTAAGAGGCCAACGGTTCCATCAATAGGTTAAACACGAGAGGGGAAAGGGGACATCCCTGTCTCGTGCCATTGGAAATTTCAAATGGGGCAGACAGAGCACCCGATACATATACCTGTGCCGAGGGGAGTGTGTATAGGGCCATCACTGCCGAGAATATGGGTCCAGAGAAACCAAACTTGCTCAGGACCTGTGACAGAAACTGCCAATGAATCCTGTCGAACGCCTTCTCCGCATCCAACGCTAGGAGCAGAGAAGGCGCTCGACTTCTACCAGCCAAATGTATTACATTTATCAGTCGGCGAGTGGCATCCGACGTCTGGCGTCCCCTAGTGAAGCCAGACTGGTCCATATCTATCAGTAAAGGCAGTATATCCACCAGTCTGGAGGCCAAGATCTTGGCATAAATTTTGATATCATTGTTCAGTAAAGAAATTGGTCTAAAATTCTGAGGGGTGTTCGGTTCTTTGCCCGGTTTTGGAATAGCAACAACCATAGCCCTTAACATCTCCGGAGGAAAGGAGGACGAGGCAGCAGCCGCATTGAAAATATTGACCATATGTGGGGTTAAGATTTCTTGAAATGTCTTGAAATATTCCCCTGTAAAGCCGTCCGGTCCTGGGGATTTATTATTGGGAAGCGTATGAATTGTCTGTCTCACCTCTGCTTCTGAAATGGGAGCATTCAAAGCAGTAAGGTGGTCAGGAGATAGGACTGGAAGTTTAACCTTTTGTAAGAATGACTGAATAAGTGCAGTATCAGGTTGTATTATATTGGGGTCGTTTTTAAGGTTGTAAAGTGAGCCGTAATATTGACTAAAAGCGTCTGCTATATCTTGTGGGTGGTGTCTTTTAGTGTTTGTTACCGGATGTATTATGTGTGGAATCTGTGTTTTGTGTCTAATACCCTTTAGTCTATTGGCCAACAATTTCCCTGCCCTGTTGCCGCTTGTGTAATACGCTAACTTAAGTCTTCTTGAGGCCTTTTCAAAGTCCTCCAGAAACAGTAGTCTCATGTCAGTGCGAAGTTGCCTAAGTTGTGATGAGATTTCCCCCGTCGGGTTAGTCATGTTCTGTCTTTCTAGTGCCGATATATTGGATAACAATTGGTTGAAATGCTGCTGCCTTATCCTCCTACACCTCGCACCTTGTTGGATCAAAATCCCCCTAGCAAATGCTTTATGGGCATTCCACACAACAAAGGGATCAGACACTGATTGATTATTAATTTCAAAATACTCAGTCAGCTGAGAGAGAATTTTAGACTTTGTCGGACCATCCTGGAGCAGTCTAGGATTTGCCCTCCAAATAAATGTGGGCTTGTGGGTAGAGGTCTCCCCAACTAGGAGAGAGATCGAGGCATGGTCCGACCAAGTGATGGTGTTAATCTTGGCCTCTCTGCAGTTAAATAACAACCATTTATCTACCAAGAACAGGTCGATCCTGCTATAGGATCTATGGCAATTAGAGAAGAACGAGTAATCCCTCTCATCCGCATTGAGACATCTCCAAGAATCAAACATGTCATGCGATCTTAGGGCCTCTTTGAGGGACGGGGGGGACCTCTTTGGTGCAGCTGTGGAGTCCATGAGAGGATCAGGAGTGATATTGAAGTCACCGCATAGTAAGATCTGACCTCTCCTCACTGACTGAATCTTTTTCATAATTCTGTTGAAAAAATGTGTCTGTCTGTTATTCGGTGCATACACATTGGCCAATGTGTATGTGGAAGAGTTTATGTCGCATATTATGATCAAAAAGCGACCCTGAGAG
Organism: Rana temporaria; assembly: GCF_905171775.1. Taxonomy (NCBI): domain Eukaryota; kingdom Metazoa; phylum Chordata; class Amphibia; order Anura; family Ranidae; genus Rana; species Rana temporaria. The sequence goes on from NC_053497.1 coordinate 93,442,547, forward strand.
TCTGCGATCATCGAGTGTAGGTGGAAAGCCACAGAGTCCTTGATGGCGACCATCACCCCTTTAGTTTTAGAGTCATCCTTAGCGTGAAATACATGGGGAAATTTAGGGTGTGAGCACTTAGGAGACTTTTGGGCATGAAAGTGTGACTCCTGGACGCACAAAATGTCACATTTATGGTGAAGTGCTTCTTTCCAAAGTGACCGCCTCTTTGCTGGGTGATTCAACCCTTTGGCGTTAATAGATAAAAATTTTATCGCCATAGAAACGTGGACAGTTTATGAGTGGTGTAGTGTCTGTAGATATCACTTACGGGATCCAGAGGGGGTATCCACAGTGGTTCCGTCCCCGGCGCTTCATGTAGCAGTTTTAGGACTCCCACATGAACACCTTCAGAGTCCGTTGAGTCCGCGATATGAAGTCTGACAAATGAGATAGGCAAGTTATAATTCCTTAAACAACAACAGTTAGCAACAGAAGCCATAGGCAGAAATAAAATAAAAAAAAAGTAGAACCAAAGTTTGGGTGTGGCACAGAGCCACTCAGAAAACTGGGGTGACCAAGTTCAAGCAGGTAACAAAGGTAAAAGAAAATAAGATCTTCTTCTCCAGCAGGGTACTCTTAGGTACAAGACCACATCCTGGTTATTTATGAGTACGGGAATTTTTTTGGTTGACTGTGCGCCATTCTGAATTAGGGGATGAGCGGCCGCTCTGACGTTGATTTTGAGGTTGTGCTTCTGGTATAATCCCCCACGAGTTGAGCAGGGTCAGCCCCTTCGCCATTGACTCCATCACATACTCCACCCCTTCCTTAGTGACAATAAGTTTTGTCGGAAAGCCCCACTTGTAACTGAGGTTATGATTTCTTAGGGCTTTTGTGAGCGTGTTCAGGTTTCTACGCTTTTGCAGTGTAAATTGTGATAAATCAGCGTAGAATTGGAGGTTGGTGTATGGCGACGGGAGACCGACATTATGTCTAGTCGCTGTCATCAGTTTCTCCTTTGTATGGTAAAAATGCAGCCGCATAATAACATCTCTAGGCACAGTCTCAGAGAGGTAAGAGGGCTTAGGCAGACGATGAATTCTATCCACGGTAATGTCCATTTCTGACATATCAGGCAGGAGTGCTTTAAAAAGTTGGGATACATACCCGCGGAGGTCATTATACTGAATATTTTCGGGTATACCCCCGTATCTTCACATTATTCCTCCTGCTCCTATCTTCCATATCCGCCATTTTGGTCTTAAGAGCCTCAATTTCAACATCCCTGTCGTCATTGGCATCCACCAAGTCATTTATCGTAACCGCGTATTCCCCCATCTTGTTTTCAACATGTGTCACCCTCTCAGCCATGGAGCCCAGATCCTTGCTGAATTTATGCATACAGGAAACCATATCTGAGTGCAGTGAACTTCTCAGTGACACCAACATTTCTTTTAAAACAGTATCTAATACTGGCTGGTTACTAGTGGGGAATACATCAATGGAATCAGGCAGCTCCCTGGTATCCTCTCTAGTATCATCCCCTGACACACGCAGCTGGCTCACCTCCTCCTCTGTGGCATCCGGTCTAAAACGGGACTTCTCCGGGCTTCCTGAGGACGGTGTAGCTGGTGGAGATCCCAGGGATTTAGGAGGGCTGCTCCTTTTAGCAGTGTTCCTGCTAGTAGCAGGTTGAGTTTTCGATCCCGATGCCGGCGTGGAAGTGGCGCCGGCGCCATATTGCCTGGGCTCCGGCGGGAAGAACTCCGTCAGCTTCTGGGGACGATTTCCCCCTTTCTTGTTCTTGCCCATGGTACTAGAGCTGCCCGCCAGGTTGGGGAGGTAATCCGCCGTGCCTTGGGTCTATTCAAATGCTCGGATGGGTCGCTGTTAGCCGCTGATCTCCTGCTTGCTACGGAGCTCCGCTCTCAAGCCTCCATCGCGGTCTCCGGCTAGCTCCGCCCCTGGGGTCTTCTTTTAATTAAGAGACCGCTGGTCATCTGGTAAGCAGACATATTGATTTATGGTGGAGGTTTTTCTATTTATTGGATCGTCACCACAGCCTTAGATCATCACTTATGGACTGTTTCTTCTGTTTCCTTCACTTCACTGGGGATCAGGACTTTCTTTACGTTTTAGATCATTTATGGACACTGATCTATGTCATGACTTTTAGAAAAAAAAATTCTTTTTTTGTATAGCGCATCTTGTTTTTTCCAATCCTTTAAACAGCTTAGGAATTTATTCAGTATATAAGTATAAAACAACACTAAAAACATGCGTGAAAAATGTTGGAGAACTTGTAGAGTGCTAGAGTGGGTGGGAACTTCCACATGCAGCATCACAGGAGCACAGGAGGGCCACCAAAAGTCTCTATTGAGGGATCCAGTTGCGCCACGTGTTAGCCACAGCTGGAGCCTTGAAGGCACGGCCTTGTGTTTTAAAGGCACGGCCTCGCCTTCTTCATCAGCTGATAAAGAAGGTGAGGCCATGCCTTCGAAAACGCGTTCTGATTGGCCAGACATTGCGTGAGCTGCTCCCCAGTTTGCAGCCCTGGGCCACTCCCACCCAGAGACACACAGCCAACGTCTCCATGAGGCTCATCGAGGCTCCAGCTGTGGCTAACACACAGCGCTCATGGATCCCTCAATAGAGACTTTTCGGCGGCCCTCCTGTGCTCCTGTGACACTGCATGTGGAAATTCCCATCCACTCTAGCACTCTTAGCATTAAGCATTAAACTGATTGAACTACCTGTAGATTAACCTCTTTCCTAAAAAGTGACAATTCTAACATTAACGACAGGCTGTACATACTGTATAAAGCTAGCCAGCCCCCATTTCACTAGCTTTACTGATCGCTCCAAAGAGACCTACAGTATGACAACCCTTAGATAAACTGTATGCAAAGTTTCTTGTATTTTTTTCAAATGCCAGAACTGGTTGATTGCCAATCTTATTTTAAGGATAAAATATATTTTGTGTCTTGGTAGCTTTAATTTAATTATTGAAAGTTTACATAGATTTGATAATAATAAACAGAATGATAGTACACTCTCTGTTTTTATATTTAGAAGTATATTAAAATAACAGTTTATTCATAATGTACCATGGGTTATACAAAAGTAGATTATAATTGTCTAAAGCAGCTTTTAGTACTGTGTGTTTCTTTGAGTGATGATAATGTTGGCAGCTGCCATATTGAAGACCTGCCTCATGGGCTTACATGGAGGCTTTATGCAATGTTCTGAAACAGACTTGTCCATTTAGATAAGGAAAACAATTAAGATTCATTTTCCTCTTTGTCCATATGGATATATTCTATTCTTGTCACAAGGCATTCGGAATAAGTTTCTCATTTAAAACAAAAATCCAAGCTGAAGGCTAATAGTTCTTTTCAAATGATTACAATAATTCCAGACGTGCCATTTAATATTACATTATTTAATATTATATTATTTATTAGCATTAAATTGACATTTATTCATAATAACAATAGCAACCTTCTACATTTTTAACAAGAGAATAATAATAATATTAGGTGAAAATGAACATTGCCTAAGGAAAGTATATGGAAAACACATTTAACTCATGATGGAGCACTTTTACTGTCTGCATCATAAGTATGTTGAACATTAAAGTGGTTCTTTAAAGTGCAGTTCCACCCTAAAAACAAACTTTTTATGAACAGCTTGCCTTTAATGTAAAAAAATAATAATCTTAAAAATAAATAAATTATTCACTTCTATATGGCTGTTACTAGGCAGATTTTGTAATCTGCCTAGTTCCTAGTCCAAGGTGGTAGAACTTACTGTCCTAAGACCCCATTGCCTCCTGGGAAATGATGACACTCATTTCCCAGGAGTCTCTGGGCATTATTGTGTCTAAAAATCCCAGCATGCACCTCTCTCGGAAAATCCAGGAAGAAACATGAACTGGGCTTCATAATACCCACAGCTAAGATGGAAACGGCCACAAGATCCCTGAGATGATATCAGGTAAGTTTTTGCAACTAATGTAACAATAGTAAAATTGAGAAAATCAACTAGTAATTTCATCAAACCATACAGTGGCGCTAAAAATCATTGCAGTCCTTAATATGATTAATCTTTCTTATGTGCAAATATACATAAAAGAAAAAACAGGATCTCCAGAGATAGGTAGGTGGATAAAGTCCAGTGAGAAGGGTGTTCCTTAAACCAATGTTCAGCTCTCTGCAGCCAGTGAAAACACACGTGCAAACCACCACTCCAGGGTCCCCTCAAGGGGGTCTACTCAACCGAAAGTTGAGTAATAAAAGCTCTGAACATTAAATCCTCCAGGTTTTCTCCAACTCAGGAAACTGCCAGCAGATCAGCATGTAATCCGTCAGAGAGTAGATTTATTCGAGCTCTGAACATCCAATCCTTAGATCATCTCCACCTCCAAAGTAAGCTACAACCTGACCAGGGTGTTATTCGCCTTGTGTCCACCAGATGTCAGAATGCCCAAAAATAAAAGGACTTGATATGGTGTAATAACGTTTAAACAATTTATTAACACACTGTGCCAGTGCACTTAAAATAACAGCATTTGTTTTTAAAATAATGCAGCACACATTAAGGCTGGTTCCAGCTCACAGTGGGGTTACCAGAGCTCGTATCTGTCCGCGTCCACCACTATCAGAACATACCTCTGTCCCCACAGCGGTGGACGCGGACAGATACGAGCTCTGGTAACCCCGCTGTGAGCTGTGAGCAGTTTCCTCTGAGTTGGAGAAGACCTGGAGGATTTAATGTTCAGAGCTTTTATTACTCAACTTTCTGGTGAGTAGACCCCCTTGAGGGGACCCTGGAGTGGTGGTTTGCACGTGTGTTTTCACTGGCTGCAGAGAGCTGAACATTGGTTTAAGGAACACCCTTCTCACTGGACTTTATCCACCTACCTATCTCTGGAGATCCTGTTTTTTCTTTTATGTATATTTGCACATAAGAAAGATTAATCATATTAAGGACTGCAATGATTTTTAGCGCCACTGTATGGTTTGATGAAATTACTAGTTGATTTTCTCAATTTTACTATTGTTACATTGGTTCTAAATTTTGAAGTGGCTGCTTTGGCAATATTTATTTATATATATTGACCTTTACTGCATATATTGCGAACACCATAAGCCCCATAGCGCCGAGATAGTGGAATTGGGCCATTCTTTTTCACTGTTTGTTTTATATTAAGTTTTTGCAACTGTTTATGTACCGATCGTGCTTTATTAATATGTTTTAATGAATATTCATAATAATGTAATTGAGATTGCAAAAAAATAACACATTTTATGCCCGGAACCCTGCTTTAAAGTGGTTGTAAACCCCCACCCAGAAGTTACACCTACATGTAAGCCTAGATTAAGGCTTACCTGTAGGTGTTTGCAATATCTCCTAAACCTACATGGTTTAGGAGATATTTGCCAATAGGTGTACACAGTTGTCTATGGTGCATGCCCGCCGTAGACAATGGCGCAGGTGTAGTAAAAACCACATTCATAAAAACGGCAATGTCATTGTTGACGGCTCCTGCGCACATTACATCACCGACGCTCCGGCGAATCACAGCGCCGGAGCGGCGATACCCGGAAGTAACCTTCCGGGTATCTGTGAAGAGATGTCTGCCGCCAGAGGGGGAGACGAGGATGGCTTCGGGGGCTTCGATTCTAAGGTAAGTAATGCATAATGAGCAAGTATGCTAGTCATACTAGCTCATTATGGCTTTGTCTTGCAGGTGTTTTAAAAAAAAATATGTTTTCAAGGGTTTACAACTGCTTTAATACCCCTGCACAGAGCAGGTAAGTATAGATTGTTTTTTTATTTTTATAACATTTATAAGAACAGCAGGTCAGCTGTTAATGTTGGAAAACAATTAAAATTGGTACAAAAATGTAAAAAGAAAAATATTTGCATATTTATAAAGCAGTAAATATTGCACTTACCAAATATTCACAGGTCGATAACCATTTACTTTAATTTAAAACACATGCACCATGAAAATTCACTTCCAGTGAATATTTAGTAAAACTCAAATGCAGAGAAAGAAAGAGGGCTACTTTAGATTACTAGTAAAACCAAAGAAGGACTTCATGGTGAATAATTGATGTTTAAAGCACATGGGAGGAGGAGGCTGTCATTTCTAGCTAAAATGGTACCTGTCATTAGAGGCAGACTGGGCTTCTGGGTCCCCACAGAGAGATTTTAGGTATTGGGGAGCTCCCTCTCACACCTGTTTTTTTTTAACGTGACACAACTACAGTCTTCCTCCAACAACACTGCCTTTATGCAAAAACAAAAAGTAGCAGTTTGTATTGTACTTTTAACACAGTTGTGCTTATATAACCAGGCAAAATTATGCTTTCTTTTATAAAATTTTTGTGGTAATTGAAGAACACCATTATGTACCAAATATAACAATGAAGAAACACACAACAGTGTGAAAATCCTAAATTTGCATACACAGCTTTGGTTAAGAATGTGACACATGCCTTGTACACATGATCAGTCCATTCGATGAGAACGGTCTGATGGACCATTGTCATAGGCTAACCGATGAAGCTGACTGATGGTCCGTCGTGCCTACACACCATTGGTTAAAGAAAAACGATTGGGTCAGAATGCGGTGACGTAAAACACAACGACATGCTGAAAAAAACGAAGTTCAATGCTTCCAAGCATGCGTCGACTTGATTCTGAGCATGCATGGATTTTTAACCGATGGTTGTGCCTACTAACGATCATTTTTCCCATCGGTTAGGAATTCATAGGTTAAATTTAAAGCAAGTTGGCTTTTTTTTAACCTATGGTTAAATAACCTATGGGGCCCACACACGATCGGTTTGGACCAATGAAAACGGTCCATCAGACCGTTGTCCTCTGGTTAACCTATCGTGTGTACGAGGCCTTAGTATGAAGGCCAGTGGTACAGGGTTGTAATTATTATATTACTCTGGCATCAGGATGATGACATTAGTTATTTTTAGTATATTTGACACACTCATGCAAAATGCAATAAGACATATGATCTCATCTGATTTCTACATCTTTGTGCTCAATGAATAAGACCATAGATGTGTATAATAGTAAATAGCATCTAATGCCCCATACACATGATCGTATTTTCCATCGGAAAAATCTTGGATGTTTTTTCCGACAGAATTCCGCTCAGGCTTGGCTTGCATACACACGGTCACACAAAAGTTCTCTGAAGTTTCGACCGTCAAGAACGTGGTGACGTTCAACACTTCAATGAGCCGAGAAAATTAAGTGCAATGCTTCCAAGCACGTGTCAAATTGTTTCCGAGCATGTGTCTGAATTTTGCGTGTCGGAATTGCTACGGACTATCACATTTTCTGATAGGAATTTTTTCCGTCTGAAAATTTGAGAACCAGCTCTCAATTTTTTGCTAGCGGAAATTCTGACAGCAAAAGTCTGATGGAGCATACACATAGTCGGAATTTCCTTTCAAAAGCTCACATCTGACTTTTGCTGTAGGAATTTCCGATCGTGTGTACAGGGAAATAACAGTATAAAAAGTACAATTACATACACAGTAATTGATCAAACAAGTGTTGTCAATTATAATGAAGATTACCAGTAGGGATGAGCCGAACACCCCCCTGTTTGGTTTGCACCAGAACTTGCGAACGCACCAAATGTTCGTGTGAACTTTAGAACCCTGTTAAAGTTTATGGGACTCGAACATTTGAAATCTAAAGTGCTAATTGTAAAGGCTAATATGCAAGTTATTGTCCTAAAAAGTGTTTGGGGACCTGGGTCCTGCTCCAGGGGACATGTATCAATGCAAAAAAAAGTTGTAAAAACGGCAGTTTTTTCGGGAGCAGTGAATTTAATAATGCTAAAAGTGAAACAATAAAAGTGAAATATTACTTTAAATTTCGTACCTAGGGGGGGTGTAAAGTTAGCATGTGAAATAGCGCATGTTTCAAGTACTTAGAACTGTCTCTGCACAAAGTGTCATTTCTGAAAGGAAAAAAAGTCTTTTAAAAACCGGACTTGCGGCTATAATGAATTGTCGGCTCTGGCAATTCAGAGAGAATTCATTCATAAAAAAAAAGAAAAATAGCGTGGGGGTCCCCTCAAATTCCATTACCAGGCCCTTCAGGTCTGGAATGGATATTAAGGGGAACCTTGCCGTCAATTTAAAAAAAAATGACGTGGGGTTCCCCCCAAATATCCATTCCAGACCCTTCAGGTCTGGTGTGGATTTTAAGGGGAACTCCACCCCAAATTAAAAAAAATGGCATGGAGTTCCCCCAAAAATTCACACCAGACCCCTTATACCAGCATGTTAACCTGGCTGGCCGCAGAAAAGAGGGGGGACAGAGTGCGGCCCCCCCTCTCCTGAACCGTACCAGGCCACATGCCCTCAACATGGGAAGGATGTCCCCATGTTGATGGGGACAAGGGCCTCATCCCCACAACCCTTGCCTGGTGGTTGTGGGGGTCTGCGGGCGGGGGGATTATCAGAATCTGGAAGACCCCTTTAAAAAAGGGGACACCCAGATCCTGTCCCCCCCTATGTGAATTGGTAATGGGGTGCATTGTACCCCTACCATTTCACAAAGGATGTGTAAATAGTTGGAAAAAACACACACACACCGTAGAAAAAAGTCCTTTATTAATAAAAAAATCCAGCGGTGATATTCCACTCGTTCCCGGCTTCCTGCTCCAACGTTGTCTGTATCCAGCGACGGTCAGTGATCTCCGGTCCAGCAATGAGAAGATCCATCCATCCAGAGCGCAGCCACGCCGACCTCTTCTCACCGCTGGACACAACCCAGAGAATGACGTGGCTGAAGCTGTGACATTTCTTATATAGGGGAGGCAGGGCCACCCATCACGTGACCCCGCCCCCTCTGATGCACCCTCTGCTATGTCACTGTGGAAGCCCAGTCTTCCCCCTTGCTGGGCTTCCCCAGTGATGTAGCAGAGGGTGCATCAGAGGGTGCGGGGTCACGTGACGGGTGGCCCCACCTCCCCTATATAAGAAATGTCACAGTTTCAGCCGTGTCATTCGCTGGGCTGTGTCCAGCGAGAGAGGAGGTCGGCGTGGCTGCGCTCTGGATGGATGGATCTTCTCATCGCTGGACCCGAGATCACTGACCGTCGCTGGATACAGACAACGTTGGAGCAGGAAGCCGGGACCGAGAGTGGATTACCACCGCTGGATTTTTTTTTTTTTTTATTAATAAAGGACTTTTTTCTACGGTGTGTGTGTGTGTGTTTTTTCCAACTATTTACACTTCCTTCGTGAAATGGTAGGGGTACAATTTACCCCATTACCAATTCACATGGGGGGGGGGCAGGATCTGGGGGTCCCCTTTGTTAAAGGGGTCTTCCAGATTCTGATAAGCCCCCCGCCCGCAGACCCCCACAGCCACGCCGTCGTATCCATGTTTCTATCTATGCGACTGATTCACAGAATCAGTTACGCATAGATATCCCTAAGATCCGGCAGGTGTAATAGTTTTACACTGTCAGATCTTAGGATGCAGTACCGCGGCCGCCGCTGGGGGCATTTCTCGTCGAAATTCCGCTTCGGGTATGCAAATTAGCACTTACGGAGATCCACAAAGCGGTTTCCCTTCGTGAAGTCTCTGTAAATTGTTAGTTTGCAAATGCAAAGATAGGGTACCTTTTACAAAGTGTAAAGTTAGTACACCTTGTAAAAGTATACCCTTCTTTCCCGCGACGCTGTCAATTTTTTTTTATTTTTATTTTTTTCCCGCCGCATTTTTTTGTTTTTTTTCCGACGCAACTTTTTTTACCCGGCGCGATTCACAAAACTCGGCGCAACGTAACTTTGCGCAAAGCATGTCGGGAAAATTGCGTCGGGAGCATGCGCAGTACGTCTGGCGCGGGAGCGCGCCTGATTTAAATGGGACTCGCCCCATTAGATTGGGCCCGCCTTGCGCCGGACGGATTTAAGTTACACCGCTGAAAATTTCTAGGTAAGTGCTTTGTGGATCGGGCACTTAGGTAGAGATTTTGCGGCGGTAACTTAACTTAAATAGGAAAAGTTAAGTTACGGCCGCTCGTTGTGGATCTGGCCCTAATTAGCCAAGAAAATGTGGCTAAGTATGTATGGATGATAGCCTATGGATAGCAGTTAAAATAACTATATTTGCCAGTCCTCAAGTTGTTGATTTAGTAAAACTAGTGCACACAAAATCTGGTGCAGTTGTGCATAGTAATCAATCAGCTTCTGACTTCAGATTGTTCAATCTTTGACAATACAACCTAGAAGTTGGTTGGTTACTATGCACAGCTGCATCAGATTATGTGTGCACCAGTTTTAATAAACCCCCCCCCCCCCCCCACACTGTTTTCTATGGTCTGAAAACATTGTATCCACAAGATTTTCATCAACAATGTCAACCTCTAATTCCTTGATAATATCTTTAAGATGTAGTTATTTTTTTTTTTAAAAAATCTAAATTTTATTTTTATTGGGTTTTAAAAGAACAAACATAATATTATCACATAATGTACACAGATATCAAAAACATCATGTTATCCGAAAAAAATTAAGACATAGGAGTTACAGATAAACAATGTCCATAAGTACAGAGCACGGGGGTGCTCAGTACGGCGAAACAAAAATATAAAAGGTAAACCACTCATAGGTAAGTAATAGAAATGCAAAACCAACAAGAACAATATGATGCTAATACAGTTCAAGATGTGGTAAGTGGCATAGGAGTCCCATATTCCGATCGATCCCAAGGCTCCCAAACTTTATCAAATTGGGGGATAGTGTCATGTACAGAGGCTGTTAAACATTCCATCCTCCAAATCTCAGCCACCAAATGGAGAAATCTGGACCACGGAGGAGGAGCACTAGACAACCAGCATAATGGAATAAGCCTTTTGGCAGCTAACAAAATATAAGAGATAAACAAATTGACAATTTAGGTTATGCCGGAAAAAGGGAGACCCAACAAATAATTTAAGGGATCGAGCGGAAGGGACACATCCACCACCTCCTGTATCAGTAGCCCCACATCATGCCAAAAAGGTAGGATCATAGAGAATTGCCAGAAAATATGAAATAAGATAGTGTCAGTCCTGCAACGCCAGCATCGCAACGAGACTGAGGAATCATATTTATGAATTACATCGGGTGTTTGATACCAGAACATGAGGACCTTTGGATTACACATTTGAAGGACTTGAAGGTAGAGGACCAAATCCAATCCCATATCTGAACCATAATAGGTCTACCTATTTAATGGGACCATCTCCTCATGTAATGGTGTGTGGTCTAAGTAAAAGGGGTCGACTCATGGAGGATACAGTGAATGGAGGATATTAAATGAAGTTGGTGAGGGCCTTGTGTGCATAAATACTCGAAAGCGGTCGGTTTATCAAGAGTCAGGGTTGGAGACTTGGAATGGAAGAAATGCCTAACCTTTAAATAAAAATGGAAAAGTTGGGGGGGTATATTAAATTTCTCACGTAGAGTATCAAAAGTATGCAATCTCCGCGTGATAGGATGAACCAAATTCCGGAGCTGAAAAAGAGGGGCATTAAGCCATGGGAAAACCCTGCCCAGGGACATACTGTCCGGTATGCTTGGGTTAAACAGCACATTTACAAGGGGAGGGCAAGGTGAGGCAAGATGATAACTTTTGAGGCATTTACGCCAAATGATTAAGGTGAAAGTCATTGGAGCAGTGCATTGGCATTTTAAGATAGGATCCAGGGATGAGAGGGCGCCCCAAACCAAGGAGCATGGGTGGACCGGAAACAACACCCCCTTTTCAATTGTGGTCCATTGATTTGGTGCATGCAAGGAGGACCACGAAGCACTAGCCCTCAAATACGAGGCATAGTAATATTTAATAATGTCCAGGGCACCCAATCCCCCCCTGGGTTAAATACCACCAAACGTGCTATGCCGTGGGCCCTATTGCCCCAGATGAACTTTAGAAAACTCCTATGAATAGCTTTTAGTTGAGCAGAAGGCATAGCAACTGGTAATGTTTCAAAGTGGTATAGTGGTCTAGGTAAAATGGAAATTTTTAGGACATTAATCCTACCCAACAGTGACAGGGGATACCCTAGCCAGGTTATCAGGGATTTGTTGATGTCTAAAACCAGAGGGGGGAAGTTAGCAGAATATAGGGAAGAGTAAGAGGGGGTGAGGAGGACACCTAAATATTTGAGGGAGGCATTGCACCATTTATAAGGATATGATTATTTAAGCTGGGATAGCAATGATGGCGAGACATGTATGTGGAGGGCTTCAGTTTTGGAAGTGTTGACCTTGTAACCGGAAATAGCACCAAAAGAGGCCAATAATTTGTGCAGTGAAGGGAGAGATATCAATGGATTAGTAATAGTGTGCAGAATGTCATCTGCAGAGTGACAATTTATATTCTCCCTGTCGCAACACCACCCCACGGATATCCGGATGAGTGTGAATGGACTCGGCCCGGGGTTCAAGACATAAAATAAAAAGTAATGGTGATAAGGGACACCCCTGCCGAGTTCCGTTTGTCATGGGGAAGCCAGGCAACAGGAAGGACGAATTTCCGAACCTGGGCTGTGACTGACGAATAAAGGGTCTCTAGAGCTTTTAGAAAAGGGCCATTAAAACCAAATGTTTTTAAGACAGCAAACATATAAGGCCAACTCAGCCTGTCAAAAGCCTTTGTTAAGGGATGTACATAAGGGCTGAATACCGGATGGAATCGACCAGTTCATCAGAAACCAGCCAACATTTGGCCCGTGTGTACGCAGCTGGTCCGTCAGAAGCCGATTGACCCAATCAGCGCTCTCAGCCAATGGCCTGTGTGTTCTGGCAGGCAGTCCCCCTATCAGAATACAATTGCTCAATGGGTGAGATCGCTGTACTTCTATTGGATTGTAAGTATAGCGGCTCCTCCTGAGCTCTTCAGCTTGCCGGGTTGAATGAAAAAACAACTGTTACTGTGTACTAGGCTTTAGGGTCTGTCATGTCTAGCTAGAATTGTACATGTCATTCCTGTCGATGTCATGTCTGTTGATGCTATGCCTGCCTCTCTGAACTGATTAATCTACCTCTAGCAACTTCAGCAAGTCACTAACATAATGGCTGCTGCCTGCCTGCAGGGCACCTATTCTCTCTCTTCCTCTGTGCCTATGCCTAGCATATGCATACATATCATTTTCCAGCTTCCCAACCAGTGGTGAATGGAACGTGCCAGTACTGAAAGCCAAACCAGTGGATCACAAAAATTTTAGGATTTATACGTGAAATCACTAGCATTTTATTAGCTGTCTGTTTGAGTCTGGTATGGGTTTTAAAGGGGAACATTAAACATAGGGATGAGCCGAATACCCCCCGGTTCGCACCAGAACCTTAGAACTGACCGAACGTTCGCGCGAACATTTAGAACCCCATTGACGTCTATGGGACTCGAACGTTCGAATTCAAAAGTGCTCGTTTTAAAGCCTAATATGCAAGTTATTGTCGTAAAACGTCTTTGAGAACCCGGGTCTTGCCCCAGGGAACATGTATCAATGAAAAAAAAGTTTTAAAAAATATTTTTTTCAGGAGCAGTGATTTTAATGATGCTCAAATAAAAAAAAATGAAAAATTTCTTTAAATATTGTACCTGCTGGGTGTCTATAGTATGCCTGTGAAAACGTCTTTGAGAAACCGGGTCTTGCCCCAGGGAACATGTATCAATGGAAAAAAAGTTTCTAAAACGGTGGTTTTTTTCAGGACTCCTGAAAAAACGACCGTTTTTAAAACCTTTTTTCCATTGATACGTGTTTCCTCGGGCAAGACCCGGGTTCTCAAAGACATTTTCACAGGCATACTATAGACACCCAGCAGGTACAATATTTAAATGATTTATTTTTGTATTTTTTTATTTAAGCATCATTAAAATCACTGCTCCTACATCAGGAGCAGTGATTTTAATGATGCTTAAATTAAAAAAATATATAGCTGGGTGTCTATAGTATGCCTGTGATAACGTCTTTAAATAGCACAACCACCTGCCTGCCAGTAAATTAGGAAGAACTGATCTAGCTAAACTATACAGTGTATAAATATATGTACAACACCTGGGATGTATATATATCCTCTACACACTGTAACATTAACTGACTAACCTGCCTGCCTGCTCTATCTACCTGCAACAAATGACACTCTCTCTGTCTCTCTCTGTTCTCTGTTAACTGCCGCAACACACTACACAAGGCCGCCCTGCAGGCGGCCTTTTATAGTGTGGGGCGTGTACTAAACCCCCTGAGCCATAATTGGTAAAAGCCACCCTGGCTTTGGCCAACTATGGCTTTCCATTTTTTGCATGCTGTGATTGGCCAAGCATGCGGGTCATAGTGCATGCTTGGCCAATCATCAGCCAGCGATGCCACAGTGAATTATGGTCTGTGAAGCGTAACTCGAATTTGGCGCGAACGACCCGTTTTGTTCGTATTTCGACGAACGACCGAACATACAATGTTTAAATCGAACATGAGTTTGACTCAAATATGAAGCTCATCCCTAATTAAACATAAAAAAACATAAGTAAATACCTTGTCAGGTGGGGATCCACTTACAAAGCACCTTCTCCCCATGTTGATCCTCATCCCCACAACCCTGGCTGGTGGTTGTAGGGGTCTGCAGATGGAGAGCTTATCAGAATCTTAAAGTGCCCTTTAATAATCCCCTAGATAGCAGAACCCCCCCCCCATATGAATGAGTATATTGTACATAGTACCCCTACTCATTCATCAAAAAAATGTAACCTAGAAAAAAAGGTACCCAATGTGTATTTAAAATGTATTAAAAATAAAAATTCCTCCAAAAATGCCCCTCATTGTAAATCCATCATCATTCACAATGCTGACTTGTTAAAAAAAACTGACAACCCTGTCATCAGCTATAAAAGATAAGGGGCAGAGATGGTGGTGACATCATTGACCAAATATAAAATTCATCCACAAGTGTGAACAGTGCAGAGATGCACCAAAAGAAAAATGTAAAACTGCATCACAAAATATGACACAGACCATAAAAAATAACTTTTTGCAGCAGGATCAGCTCTAATGCCATGTACACACAATCGGTTCGTCTGATGAAAATGGTCTGATGGACCGTTTTCATCAGACGAACCGATTGTGTGTGGGCCCCATTGTTTTTTTATCCATCGTGAAAAAACTAGGAACTTGTTTTAAAATTATCTGATGGTTAAAAAACCGATAGAAAAAAGCGATCGTCTGTGGGCACGTCCATCGGTTAAAAATACACGCATGCTCAGAATCAAGTCGACGCATGCTTGGAAGCATTGGACTTCATTTTCCTCAGCACGTCGTTGTGTTTTACGTCACCGCGTTCTGACACAATCATTTTTTTTAACTGATGGTGTGTAGGCAAGACTGATGAAAGTCAGCTTCATCGGATATCTGATGAAAAAATCCATCAGACCGTTTTCATCAGATGAACCGATCGTGTGTACAGGGCATTAGGCTGGATTCACACCTATGAAGTTTTAGTGCTTTTTGCATTTTGGAGATTTGCACTACAGAATGTGTTCCCAAAGACCCATCTGGACATGAGGACAACAGTCTACTGTTGGACATGGGGGAAGAGACATTTTCGGGAGGATCGAAGCATCAGGGGAGTATAAACGCTGTTTTCAGCCCTAGACAAAATGAACAGTTAACTCATGCAGTGCGGCACATCATAGGGAAAAATCTTTTTTTCAGAGTTCTACTTTAAAGGTGATCACTACTCTCTGAATAATAAGGCTGGGGTATATCTTACCAATGACAAACGTCTAAGATTATGTACCTATAAAATCCCTCTACCAATCATAAAATCAGGAATCCAAAAGCCATAGCAGACAATTTTAGCACTTATTTTGCCACCATGTACAATCTGAAAGAAAGATTATTTATTTGCAAAATTGTATAACAGGATCTAAGAAAAAAATATATTTTCCCAAGCTCTATTTGTGTGAAAAAAAATGACACAAATTTAATTTGTGCACAGTGCTGCATGTTGGCAGCATTTGCCAGTTAATGTAGCATGGTGTTAAATAGCAAAAAATGCCTTGGTCATGAAGGGGGTAAAACTGTTCAATGGTCAAGTGATAAACAAAAATCAATTCAGCAGAGAGCAGCTCCATTTCTATGCTTAAAGGGCAACATTAAAATGGAAAATCACTCTCAGCTAGCAGCTAGGGATGAGCCGAACATCCCCTGGTTCGGTCCGTGGCAGAACATGCGAGTGGACTGAAAGTTTGCTCGAACATTCGAACACCGTTCTATGGGACCCAAACGTCAAAAATCAAAAGTGTGAATTTTAAAGGCTAATATGCAAGTTATTGTCCTAAAAAGTGTTTGGGGACCCGGGTCCTGCCCCAGGGAACATGTATCAATGCAAAAAAAAAAGTTTGAAAAACGGATGTTTTTTTTCGGGAGCAGTGATTTTAATAATGCTTAAAGTGAAAAAATAAAAGTGAAATATTCCTATAAATATTGTACCTGGGGGGTGTCTATAGTATGCCTGTAAAGTGGCGCATGTTTCCCGTGTTCATAACAGTACCTGCACAAAATTACATTTCTAAAGGAATAAAAGTCATTTAAAACAGCTTGAGGCTGTAATGTAATGTCGGGTCCCAGCAATATGGATGAAAATTATTGAGAAAAATGGCATGGGTACCCCCCCAGCCCATTACCAGGTCCTTTGGGTCTTGTATGGATATTAAGGGGAATCCTGCACCCAAATTAAAAAAAGAAAAAACAGTATACAGGCGCTCCAAACAAGACATGGACTGTAGGTTTGTTCTTAACCACTTGACGCCCAGAGGACGTCAAATGATGTCCTGGGCTTTGTGGGACTTTGTGGGGCTATATATGAATTATTCCTGAAGCTACAGATATCGGCATTTTCAGCTGGTGATTCCCTACACCATAGGAATGATCATAGCGGCTGTTCCACCACTCGATCGTTCCTACGGGCGGCAAAAGGGGATGTCCCCCCCTCCCGCCGCCCTCCGCTGCTTCTACCGACTCACCTGTGCGATCGGTGAGTCGGTGACAGGATCCGCTGGCCCCGGATGGTGATCACAGAGATTTCCTGCGGACCAGATGGTCGCCGAAGTCTCTATAATAACCGGAGGCCAGGCGCGATGTTATGACGTCACGCCCGGCCTCTGCATTAAAAAAAAACAGCGCTGCTTTGGCTGTGAAGCAGTGATCTTTTTTTTGTCTTCCCAGCCTAGAGGTGAGATGTGGGGTCTTATTGACCCCATATCTCACTGTAAAGAGGTCCTGTCATGCCATATTCCTATTATAAGGGATGCAAGAATAAGCACTGAAGTACAGTGTGAAACGCGTCAGAATTGTCCTTATTTTCTGTGGCATGTTATTTTTGTGACCAGTTTTATAAAAAGGAACATTTTTGGAGTGCGGCTGTCGCAGCTTCTTCTCTTCTATCTTGCATACCATTGCATTGCCAGCACCCATGGTTTGGATTCAGTGAGAAAAATTCTTTGGTTCATCTGAGCGGTCATCTTCTTTCTCATCTTTATTACAAGGGATGTTTACATTCCTTGTAATAGGAATAAAAGTGATCATTTTTTTTAAAGTGTCAAAATGTAAAAGAAAATAAGTAAAATTAACAATAATAAAAATATATATATATATATTTTAAAGTGCTCCTGCCCCCGTGTGCTTGCATGCAGAAGTGAACGCATACGTAAGACCCGCCCACATATGAAAATGGTGCTCAAACCACACATGTGAGGTGTCGCCGCGAATGTTAGAGCGAGAGCAATAATTCTACCCCTAGACCTTCACTGTAATTTAAAACATGTAACCAGTAAAAAAAATTTAAGTGGCGCCTATGGAGATTTTTAACTACCGAAGTTTGGCGTCATTCCACGAGCGTGTGCAATTTTGAAGCATGACATGTTAGGTATCTATTTACTTGGCGTAACTTCATCTTTCACATTATACAAAAAAATTGGGCTAACATTACTGGGTTTTTTTTAACGCATGAAAACGTTTTTTTTTCTTCAAAATGCGTTTGAAAAATTGCTGCGCAAATCCTGTGCGAGATAAAAAGTTGCAATGACCGCCATTGTATTCTCTAGGGTCTCTGATAAAAAAACATATACATAGTTTTCATCAGACTAACCTATCGTGTGTACGCAGCATATTTCAGCTGATGGTAAGCTACCAAACGACACCTTGAGGGGTCACATTATAGTGATTCCCAAGCCAGAAAAAGACCATACACTGTGCAGAAATTATTGGCCTATAGCCCTCTTAAACTCTGACCTAAAATTATTTTCAAAGATTCTTGCAAAAATGTTACTGCCACATATCTCCCATCCTGTAAATGCAGACCAGGCAGGCTTTATCCCTTAGAGAGAGGCCAGGGACAACACTATAAGGGCAATATATTTGATTTACTTTGCCCGCTCGAAGGCCTGACCCCTTCTTCTTTTATCAACAGATGCTGAAAAGTCCTTCAATCGGCTGGATTAGCAATTCTAACGATCCACCCTTAGACACATTGGTTTGATGGAATGAATGCACGATACAGTCATTATATACTGGTCCTAAAGCGGCAGTGTTGGTTAACGGAGCCTGATCAGAGTATTTATCTCTGTCCAATGGGACGAGACAGGTCTGCCCCCTCTCTCCATTGTTGTTCACCCTAATTCTAGAACCTTTTCTCTGCAAAGTCAGATCAGACCCCACAATTAGCGGACTACAGGTTTCAAATATGGAACATAAGATCGCTGCTTATGTGGAGGGCCTTTTATTCTTCCTTACCAACCCGGAGGTTTTGTTACCATCTTTACTCCAATATTTTGATCAGTACGAGTATCTCTCAAGTTTTTCTATAAACTACGCTAAACTATGCTAAATGTGAAGTGAAGAGCATTCTTCTCTCTATGGAGAGTATCACTAAGTTACAAGGCAATTATTGGTTCAATTGGGTTCAGTCGTTTATGAAATATCTGGGGGTTAAATTGACTCAGGACACTGCCCTATTATACGAGATGAATTTTTTACCATTGCTATCCAAAATGCGAATGCATCTTCAATTATGTCAAACTCTTACTCTAACATGGTTCGGGAGATGCAATGCATTTAGGATGACAATGCTTCCTCAGATTTTATACTTAAAGTGGATGTAAACCCGGAAAAAAAAAAATTATGTCACAATGTAGTGTATAAGATTTCCTATCATCTGTGCCCAGTCTTGCCACACAGAGTTAACCCAGCTCTGAGCAATCCTCCTTTATTGTTCAGTGAGATAAAATGGACAAATAGAGAAAAACATTGGTCCGTTCCGCCCCCTTGCTGTGAGTGACATGTTATTTACATATCTCATGCACTAGCCTGAGACAGAGGTACATCCTGTGTCAAAAGTTCACAATTCACATCCCGCTCCCCTCCTCTCCTCTCCCCTCCCCTCCCCTCCAGCTCTCCTAGGATTGACTGCCTTTACTGTGTTTTGACTGGATGTTTCTCATCATGGGGTGTGATCCACAGATCAGGGTGATGAGGAAATGTATGCTGCAGTGAACAGCCAGCAGAATATACATAGACAAGTGATTAGGGGGGACATGTATCTAGTGAGAGCTGGGCAGAGTAGAAGCTCCAGTGATCTTATTATTGTTATATTGCAGTGTGTGTGTTTAAGGTCACCTGATCACAATTCCAACATTCCTTTTCATCACCAGGATGTGTTATGTGGGGGAGAAGTGGATTTCTCACTTTTTATAATTGCACCCAGTATGGCTGAATGAGCTTAGGGCCGGTTCACATTAGTGCGCTGTGCGAGATTGCATGTGATTTGAACCGCACTGCAGTGCAAATCACATGCGATGTCCGTGCAGTGCGATTTCATAAATACAGATAGTATGGCTGATATCGCACCGCATTTGGACCAAACTCGCACAGGAACCTTTTTTTGGTCAGCACCAGAATCGCATGGGTGTTCACACCTATGCGATTCGATTCATGTCCGAACTGTCAGTTCGCAGTGCGATATGCTAGCTGAAATGTATGATACTCCCCAGCAGTTTGCATATTGCAGTGTGAACTGCTATGCGAGTCAGTGTGATGTGGGAACCTGCAGTGGATTTGCAGGGTTCCTGCATCGCACCAGTATGAACTGAGCCTCAAAGCATACAGCCTACAAATGTCACCTGACTGCTCCCACCAAGGCTCGGTTCACACTGGTGCGATTCGGGAACCCTGCAAATCCACTGCGGGTTCCCACATCGCATACAACTTGCACGGCAGTTCACACATGGGTGTGTCATACAATGTTAACGACACCCCCATTTCAGCTCGTATATCGCACTGTGAACTGACAGTTCTGACAGGAATCGGATCATATAGGTGTGAAGACACATGCGATCCGATTCTGGTGCCGACCAAAAAAAAGGGTCCTGTGTGTGTTTGGTCCAAATGCAATGTGATTTCAGCCATACAGTGTGTCACTGGTCACTGTTAGTGGGATAGTGGACAGTGTCAGTGGACCATGCCAGTCGGGTAGTGGTCGGTGTCAGTGGGCGGTGTTAGTGGTCGCTGTCAGTGGGGTAGTTGTCTGTGTCAGTGGGGTAGTGGACGGTGTCAGTGGATGGTGTCAGTGGATGGTGTCAGTGGGATAGTGGTCGTGTCAGTGGGATAGTGGTCGGTGTCAGTGGGATAGTGGTCGCTGTCAGTGGACGGTGTCAGTGGATGGTGTCGGTGGGATAGTGGTCGGTGTCAGTGGACGGTGCCGGTGGGATAGTGGTCGGTGTCAGTGGACAGTGGACGGTGTCAGTGGGATAGTGGTCAGTGTCAGTGGACGGTGCCAGTGGACAGTGTCAGTGGGATAGTGGTCGGTGTCAGTGGTCTTGGGCTCTGGACCGTGTCGGTATGGGGGGGGTGGTTGTGGTATCAGGTTTTTTTTTCAATTTCTTTATTTATCTTTTTTTTTTTACAGTTTTATCAGCCCTGTTGGGGGCTTTGGTGACATGTCAGAGACCCCTGACATCTCCCCTTTGAGACAGAGAAGGGGACAGAGGAAAGAATCCCCAGTCCCTTTCTCTGCATTGAAGATGAATGGAGGGGAGACAGTGACTCCCCCCATTCATAAACTGAGCATAGTAACACACAGGTTACTCTGCTCAGTTATCACAGGACACAGAGCGATCGGCTGATAATTGGCTCCTTTCTCTGCTCTCCATCCTGAAAGCCCCCCTCGCAGCCCACAGGAGAGGAGAGGGAAGCCGGTGGCTGCGGGAGATGAGGGGGGCGTAGAGGGAAGACAGAACAGCCGGTGGATGAGGAGGACACGGAGGGGGCCAGAGAAGAAGGGGTGGTGGAGAAGCACACAGGCAATAGAGGAGGCAGACACGGACAGTCGGGGATGATCGGTGCAACGGGACAGCTGTGAACTCTGATCCCCCATGCGTGGCTGATGAAAAGCCATGCAGGTGGGGATCGATGCTCACATCTGTCCTGTTGAACCGATCATCCACTGCAGTGTGCACTGTGTAGAATGCGCTCTGCCTCTCTTGAGCACGCTCTGGCCAAGGGGAGTGTAGAGGTGGGCGGGGGTCTACATCATGACTCCGCCCAACGAGCGCTGCATAACAGACCCGCCCACATAATCCAGACTTTTTTGGGGCTCAAAACAGAGAAGGGGGAGACATTTGCAGGAGACATGTATATCCTTATAGTGCATTACTATGGCAGTAGTTTTGAATTGATGAGAGTGGGTTTAAATCCACTTTAATGCAAGTAATACCAATTCAATTACCAAAAGCCTTCTTCCTCTCATGCTGAACAATGCTGACTTAATTTATTTTGAGTAATAACACAGCCAGACTCTTTCATTCTATGATAGTTTTGCCTAAATCAATGGGGGCAATTAGGCTGCCTGATCTGATCTCATATTACTGAGCCATACATTTGTCTAGAGTGGTATAATGGTGTATTTGGCGGCAGACTAAACTTTGGGTGCAAATCGAACAACAAGCATCACCGATTGTTCCTTGGGTTGCCCATAAACACTTTTGTGGATTGAAGTCGCATCCCACAATCAGGGCTACAATTGCAGCTCTTACTCAGACATTCCCTTTAAAAGGCCTTTCTCCCTACCCATCTCCATAAACTCTGGTGATTCATGACCCAGATTTCCCACCCGGGGTATATAATAAACAACTCTGGGGATTGTCATTTTTAGGCATATCTAGATGTATGCACTTTGTTACCTTTACAGGCATAAATGTCCACACAAGATCTACCCGGCCTCACATGGCCCCCTTTGAGCCCCTGGTCAGTCTTTCAAGTGTCACATTACTTATAGTCTTTACCGGAGGGAGGATTGTATGCTGGGCCACTGATGTTTTTTGAGCATTTATGTGCAGAGGGGAAATATGTACCACACCTGTTGTCACTCTTGTATAAATGGATCATTGAGCCATGGACAGCCTTTACTTCCACCCTCTTTTTTGTCTCTCTGTCTTTCTTAGCAATTACTCATTCTTGATCCATGTGGGTAGGTCAGCTATGTCTAAGGATCCCCTGGGGAGGGGGGGGGGGGAGACAGACATTGTGAAGTTCCTAGTTATTTATAATTTCCCATTAATTGCCAACTTTTTTGGTTTTGTCTTATCTATTTATTTCCTCTTAGGTAAACATACTTTCCAGATCCCCAAGTGTTGGGGTCAGGAGAGGGTATTTTTTTGTCCGTATTAAAGTACAAAGGAATAATAAAGAATTTAAGTTGCGATAAGAAAGTAACGCATTTTAGGTTAATAGCAGTGTCACATATATTAGAAACACCCTGTGATTATAAAGTGATTTGGTCATCCACTTGAATGGTAATGAAGATAATGTTTGGATTTGATTGAATGCTTTCGGGTGTTATTTTGGATTGATTAAGTTATGAAACAATTTTAAGAGTTGAATTTATCTGTATTTTTTTTATGCACCCTTTTATGTGATGCTGTTGAATATCAGATTTAAGTTGATGGCTAGATCTTCCCCTATCTTAATCTACTCCTTTTTTATTCATTATTGCTTATATGTTTTGTAATAAAAAAAATGAGGGGGGGGGGCGCATGCGCAGAGTGATGCGGGACAGACGTTGCTGAGAAGAGCTCCATCTGACTAGGCTGTCCAGGCCGGATTCCCGGGGCTAATCCCACACCAAATCGACTCAAAACACCCCACCACCCCCGAGGGACATCCCGGTGCATGCCATCCAGCAAAAAAGGGCGAAATCGCCGCTCTCAACACACGCTGACAAACCTTTTACTTACAGTGGAGAAGATGTCTCAAAATGGCGCTGGCCACCATGCGGCCTCCAGCAGCAGCTCCATAAAGAATCCAGCTTGCCTTTCTCCTAACAGTGAGTACACACAGCCTCTCTCCAAGGCTGACTTTGATGCAAGCCTGACTGCCATATATGAAAAACTTGTGGATAAGTTAGAACAGGAGCTTCACAAATCCACTAATGCTCTCTCCCAAGAGATTGCAAACATAGGAGGCCGCACAGACATACTTGAAACCAAGCATGATGAGCTAGCTCTTGTCCATGATGACCTCAGGAAAGATTACGAGACCCTGGCTGATAGCTTCTCCTTCATGCAAGCCCACATAGAGGATTTGGACAATAGAAACAGATGCAATAATATTAGAGTGTGTGGTATTCCAGAATCTATAACTGATTTACCTCAAGACATTAATAAGCTCTTCCATGGCCTGGTCCTGATAAACCTCTGTCTGCATTTGCATGCGATAGGATGCATAGGGCACTAAGGCCCAAACCAACACCTGACAACCCCCCCAGAAATGTGATAATGTGCATGAGAGATTTTTTTACTAAAGAAAACATCATGAGAGCTTCCAGAAACTCCCCCCGCATTGAATTAGATGGAGTTAAACTGCAAAAATAAACTGATATCTCCCCTGCGACTTTATATCGCAGACGCAGGATGAAAGAGGTCACAAGCATTCTCCAGACAGCCAGAATCAAGTATAGATGGGGCTTCCCTTTTAACCTATCTATAATGCACAATGGCACAACGTACATAGTGTACAATGTCATAGAGGGAAAGGAGCTGTTAGTCAAACTTGGCCTGCTGGAGCAGCAACCATCCCACCGTCTCCCCGCCACCCCCAGGTCATCGCCTATCTGGTCTACCCCATCTTCTAGACGCAATCAGAGGGAGGACAGAAGATGGCAACTACGTTCTATCCGTCATCAGGTCTCCTAACCAGTTTGAACCTCACATGCTGCTCACTTGAGGATCATACTCCTCACTTTTTAGCTGTCTGCATTCTTTTTTCTTTTTATTTGTTCTATTTTTTGGAATTAAATCTGACACATTTTTTTTGTTTTTCTTTTGGTCGGCCCATCTTTTGTCAACAGGGTTTTCTACACCATCTTGATCATTGCGTTTACAGTGTGGCAGGAACCATTTCCTTTTTTTTATTATTATATGTTTTCCCTGTTTGTCCTTTCCACCATGTCACTCCAGACTTTATACTTGCCATAGACTAAGGCACTATATTACCTCACGTACCCATCTGACTCCCAGTCTGTTTGGGAAGTATATGTTCATCACGGACAGCTGTAACCTTTTTCAATCCCACAACTACCCAACCCTCTCCCATTGGAGGCAGCAGGCCTTATATCTATACATGATCTATCCTGGGACTTCTCTCACGCAGGCTGCTTTAAACATACTCTGGAACTATGACTTTTATTCTCCACCCTGCACACAGTGCTTGGTGGGTTGGGGGTATAGGGATAGATGTAGAGGGATGTTCTTTGTTTGTTGTTCCCTTCCACACACCAGCCTACTGGTTTCACTCCATTCCTGTTTAAACCCACAGTGTCAAAATTATCTTTGTCATTTAATATTAAGACTGCAGTTTTTGTTTATCTTGTCTCAAAGAAAGTTTCAGTCTGTTTTTCCATACACTAATAATGCTGAATATTTTGTTTGTTTTTCTCACTACATGCACCATCAAGCTAATGTTTTATTCATTTGTTAATATCTGCCTGGTTCATCCGTCGTCGTTGGTTTGACCCCCGTTCTGCCTGTGTGGCTTGTTGCCCCACCCCCCTTGGGGGCGGGTTGCTGGCCTTGCAGGGAGAATCAGGACTTTGTAGTCCTTCAGACAGGGATGGACTGGCTATTGGGACTACAGGGAGTTTCCCGGTGGGCCGATGGCTCAGTGGGCCGGCTTCAGTGACAGCGGACCGCCGCCCCGCCTCTGCTCCTCTGTCTCTCCCTTCCCGCAGCGCTCACCTGGGGGGAACAGAGAAGCAGAGGGAGGACCAGAGGAGCGGGGGGACGACAGAGGAGCATGGGGGAGGGGACAGACAGCTGACTCAACAGCTATGGCCTGGGAGTTTCTAACTTCTGCCTAATCTTGTCCCATAAGGGGGGGGCACCGTACTGATTCTTTGTCCCGGGTGAAATAATGTCTAGCTTCCCCACTAGTACTGCCTATAAGAGTACCAGTACCAGCCGTTCTACTCTAATAAAGTAGAATGGCTAGTGGCTAGGGGGAGAGGAGGCTTGAGTGGCCGGGGGGGGGGGGGGGAGTTCCGGCCGCCATGGGAGAGACCCGTCAAAGTGGGCCAGTCTGGATGAAGTCCAGGGCCAAATTTTTGTCCCAGTCCAGCCCTGCCTTCAGATAATTTGTCTGGGCTGGGTGACTCACAATCCCCACGCTCCCTACTTTTCTATTTCTTTGTTGTTATTATTCTGGCCCTTATGGCATTGAACTTAAACATTTGAAACAGTGGAAGACATGTTATATCTCTTAGATTGGTTTTCAGCAGATTTGGTATTAAACTTTATCCTATTCACAAGTTTCACGTTTCCCCTCATCTTATAACAGTAAAGGTTACAAGAGCCATTATTTGGTTCTACTATATTTTTGCGGTAGTAGTGCTATACCATATTTTTTTTCTCTTGACCCCCAACCCCTACATAGAAGACAAAATCTTATCTAAATCTATCATTCCCCTCTCACTTAGCAACTTTCGATCACCTAAAAATGAGTCTTAAAATTTTCTCACACAATGTCCAGGGCTTCAACTCCCCCAAAAAAAGTAAAAAAGCATTTAAACACTACAAGAGATTGGGGGCTGATATCATTCTAGTGCAGGAGACCCATTTTTCTACAGACAATCACCCACAATATTTCGACAAATCATTTAACCAGTTCCACTATACAACCTTCACCAACAAATCCAGAGGCGTTGCATCAGAAACAACGTCATTTTTGAGATACAAAACATATATAAAGATGCTGATAGCAGATTTATAATATTAAAGGGCTGCATTGACAGATGCAATGTCACTATAGCTTCCGTTTACGCTCCCAACGAAGCTCAGTCAGCCTTTTTCACCAACTTTCTGGACACTCTTGACCAATACAGTTCCCCTCACATGATAATTGGAGGTGACTTTAACCTATCGGCACACCCAGTGTTAGATAGAAGTAGAGTAGTTCCCTCCTCCAAAGCATTTCCCAAAACCTTAAACCGCTCACTTAGTAAACTCCAATTGATTGATTCTTGGAGGGCACACAACATAGGAATAAAAGAATACACACACTACTCACATCCCCACGACTGTTATGCCCGCCTGGATTACATTTTTTGTACTCCCATCCTTTTAGCGAACTCATCCAAAGCCTCCATCCACCCCTTCCCTTGGTCAGATCACAATTTAGTAGAATTTTAAACCTCCCATATAGGGATGTCCCCTACCCCCTTTAATTGGCGTCTCAATGACTCGCTCCTATCGGAACCCTACAACCCACCAACAAATCTATACCCACATAGAAGAATATTTCCAGGACAATACCTCCGATGAAGTGCTGCCCACCTCAGTCTGGGTGGCTCACAAAGCTGTCCTGAGAGGACATATAATCAATATTGCTGCAGCCAAAAAAAAAACTAAACGTATGGAAATTAAAAGCCTTACTAAGGAACTTGGAGATTTATACAACAGGTTAGGTAACAACACCTCTCCAGAAATAACACAATCCATACTCTCCAAACGCCAAGCTTTAAATACGATCTTATCAGAAGACACTGAACGAACCCTTATGCTGCGTACACACGGTCGTTTTTTGTGATGAAAAAAAACGACATTTTTGAAAACGTCATTTAAAATGACCATGTGTGGGGAAAACATTGTTTTATGTCTTCTGAAAAACGTCGTTTTTTGTGTCATTTAAAATAATAGTGTGTGGGCAAAACGATGTTTAAAACAACGTTTTTAAACCTGCGCATGCTCAGAAGCAAGTTATGAAGCGTGTTTGAATAGAACAGAGTGCTGTTGTACGTGCTGAACGTAACCACGCTTTGCTAGAGCTTTTGGAAAAAATGATGGTGTGTATGCTTCATCGTTTTTGAAAATTAAGTTTAAAAAACGTCGTTTGTTTTCATCGCATAAAACATAGTTTTTTTATATAAAAAAAAATGACCGTCTGTACGCGGCATTAGATTCTCCAAGGCAACATTTCTCCTCCACGGCAATTCCTCTTCGGCAATGTTCGCCAGAAAACTGAAACATGACACTAAGCCCCCTCATGTATATAAACTTCGAAAAAATAATGGGAACATGGTAACCCACCCACGGGATGTCCTCCAGATATTCTCTTCCTTTTATGAGAACCTCCTTTCAGGCCCCAAAACTGACCCTCATCCCTCCACTTTAGAGTGGCTGAACTCCCTTAATTTACCAAAACTCAGTGACACACAAATATCCTCCCTAAATGAACCCTGCACTAATGAAGAAATTACTAGCATAATAAAATCCCTTAAAAGCTCAACCGCACCTGCCCTGACGTTTTTTCAGCCTCATACTATAAAAAATATACATCCCTCCTGACCCCTAGCCTTACCAAAATGTTCAATCACATCCTGCAAGGTGGTCATTTTCCAACAGACATGTTACTGGCCAATCTTTCCCTAATACCTAAACCCCAAAAAGACCACACCCTCCTACAAAATGTTCGCCCCATCTCAGTTCTCACAATGACCTTAAGCTGTTTGGCAGATTGCTTGCGAATAGATTGGCCTCTGTTATCACCTCCTTAATCCACACAGATCAAACCGGCTTCATTCCGAGTAGGCAAATAGTGGATAACATAAGATTGGTCACTAACCTGATCCAGGACGCTAACCTTTCTTCTCGCCCCTTGTGTCTTCTTAGCCTAGATATTCACAAGGCTTTTGACAGTGTTAACTGGTCATACTTGAACCACCTCTTGCCTAGATTCGGTATCTCAGCCAAATTTATTCACGGTTTTAATGCCCTATACCACCTTCCTCAAACTAGAATAAAAATCCCAGGGAACAATTCAGAATTCTTCCCCCTGAGCAGGGGCACGAGACAGGGTTGCCCCCTTTCCCCCCTTTCCCCCCTTCGTTTTGCTCTGGCCATTGAACCTTTGGCCCACGCCATAAGACATAATGTAAACATTAAAGGCTACAATAAGGGCCCCCATCAATTTAAACTTAGTCTGTATGCTGATGATGCCCTACTATTTCTCACTGACCCACTCATTTCGATCCATAACCTCCTATCAGAACTTCACACATTCGATAAACTTTCCGGCCTGCAGGTTAATACTAACAAATGCTCTATTCTCCCCATTAATTGCCCTCCGAATCTATCGTGCGTATTAAAATCGAACTTTAATTTCATATGGTCCCCTATATCACCTAAATACCTTGGTGTAAATGTCACAGCCTCCCACAAAATTATATAAATCCAACTACATCCCCCTCTTTTCCCAAATTTGCTCATTATTAAAAATTTGGTCCACATACCATATTTCGTTCCTGGGCAGGATCTGTGCATTTAAGATGTCTATTCTCCCCAAACTATTATATTTCTTTAGATCTTTACCAATCAACGTCCCTAAAACCAGACTAGGGGCGCTACAACGAGAAATCAATAAATGTATCTACAATAATAGGAAACCCAGATGTGGATACTCCTCGATGCACAGAGCCCAACGCGAGGGTGGTCTGGGACTTCCTCATCTGTGGCTTTATTTTCTATCCTCTAGACTGGTACACATGGCACAGTGGTCCTCCCCAGACACTAATATCTCCTGGCTAAAAAGTTTGAGTCTACTTCCATTTACCCATTAACCTCAAAGGCATCCTATGGACTAACTTGAAGCCACATCACACTCTGTCTAAGCGTAATACGATAGTGGCCCACTCAATTCAACTGTGGAACAAAATCAAAGCTACTTTCAAACTCTCCTCAGTGTCTCCTCCACTGGCCTCTTACTTAGGGGACCCCAGATTCCCTCAAGCCTTTTTTGATAACACCCCATTCCACCACTGGATTGACCATAATCTCACCACTTTGAAATCCCTCACTTTTAATGCCAAGTTTGTTCCCTTTTCTACCTTACAGGCTAGATTTGACTTCCCCCCCTCGGAACTCCCACATTATTCTCTAATCCAAGACTTTTATGCTAGGCACTATTCATTGCCTACTAAACCCCCTAATACAGTATTTGAACACATCTGCATTTCCTCCTCACGAGACAAGGGGCTAATATCACTACTGTATAATCACCTCAACAACTCGATCCAACCTGAAAAGTCTGGTCCCATTCTGCGCTGGGAGTCAGACTTGAAGTGCACACTCACCATAGAGTCTTGGTCCAATATGTTTGACAACCTCTGGAAAAGTACTTGTGCAGCAGCATTTAGAGAACCACCCCTGAAGCTTCTAACCAGATGGTATATGACTCCATCCAAAATCCATTCCTTTTACCCCACATCCCCCCGTGCTGCTTCAGGGGTTGTCCAGAGGAGGGAGATTACCTCCACATCTTTTGGAGCTGCAGGCATCTCGAACAGATTTGGGGTG
Organism: Rana temporaria; assembly: GCF_905171775.1. Classification (NCBI taxonomy): domain Eukaryota; kingdom Metazoa; phylum Chordata; class Amphibia; order Anura; family Ranidae; genus Rana; species Rana temporaria. Next base: position 93,472,463 of record NC_053497.1, read on the forward strand.
CTGTAGTTAGCAGACTTGAAAATGCACTCAAAAAGAAAATCACCCTTTCACCCCAGATTTGTCTGCTGTTTGCCACTGTTCCAGACATCCCCCCCTTGTAACAGGCTGATTCACTCCCTGATCAGCTCTATCCACTGGATGATAGCCTCCAATTGGAGATCTCATAACCTACCTTGGTCCCAGGTCGAATCTAGAATGGAAATGATCAGATTATCAGAAAGAATACATCATACATTGTTTGATAGAATGCAGAAATTTTATGAAAAATGGTCATACTGGTCCACACCTACAACTCTGCTCGGGTAACTTCCTATTGCCCTTTGTATTCCTTTCCTCACCTCTCCCCTACCCTCTACCCATCTCTGATAAATGTTACTTTGTTATTTATTATCCGCATCTCTGGTACTCTTGCCCCCTTCATTTACCCAGTATTCAGACCCCACTATCGCATAGCCTTGCCTAACAGTTTTTGTCATCTTACAATCCTGTATAACATGTATCCATAAATCTCACCATCTCTGTACTCATATTATGCATTTCATGTAACCGTTGTATTTCTTGTCTTCCAAATAAAACTTTTGTAAACAATAAAAAAAATTAATAAAAAGTTATACGTTAAAAAAGAACAATTGTGAAGAGTATGGCAACTGCATGAGTTGTTTGTTCCTAATGTAAAGCTTGTCTACTTGTTCATATGGGTGCTCTAGTAGCCTTTATTACTTAGAAGACCAACAGCATATGTTTTTATTTAGGCTTCAGTGGGAAGTACTTCAGTGGGAATAGTTGAGAATCTCTGGAATAATAACTGTGACTATAAAATAACAGAGACCCAAGGGTACAGCAGCCAAATTTCATGTAAATCAGTGACAAAAACAAAAAAAAACATTGTCTGGCTCCACAATAAAAAGAAATGGTTTTGTCCAGAGATGAAACAACCTGGATAAATGACTGATGATAGTTTACTTTTTGACTAAGGTACACCTTGAATTAGAAAAAGATTAAAATGTAGAAGTGAAAGTCACCAAGTGTGATAAATGCATTGAAAGTTTTTGTCAATGTTATGTTATGTTATGCACTGTACATTAATGACGTGTGATTCAAAAGCTATGGTAAACCACTGTGCATATGCTTAAGGGATAATGATAAAGAGGATAGAGGCAGCAAAATAGATTTTGCACTCCAAGTATCTATTTGCATATGACCTACATGAATCCTAAAGTAAAATGGGATTACTGTATATTGTGGGTAGTGCCAGAATTAAGTTTGTAACCTTGCCTAGGACATGCAACAAACTCTTCTTTTCATTTAGCAGCTTCAAGCAGTACAGATAAAAAATAAATAAAAATGCTAAGCATTTTGTTAATGCAATACTTTTTTAAAGCTTAAAGGTAATGTAACTTTTTTTTCCAGATATATATGTAAATTGAATCCACCTAATATGAAATATTAGGCAGATATAAAAACACTATTTATTTTAGCTAACCCGATCATTGTACACCTTTATATCAGGTTTCAAAGATAATACATTCTGCCATCTTGCCATGACGCCATTTTAAGTCACACACTTGAAGCATTTAAATTAATATCTACCTATTAAAGTTTCAGAACCAGATCCATACTTTAATCCAGGGGTCTCCTAACTGTGGCCCGAGGGCCAGATGTGGCCCTTTGCTAGCCTTTATGTGGCCCTTGGGGCACTGTTCCTCCAACTGATATAAGGCACTATACCTTCCACTGACACCAACAAGGGGGCACTATTTCTTCTACTGATATCAATGATTGGATACTATTCCTCCTACTGATAGGGGCCCTACTCCTCCTCCTACTGACCACCAACCCTGAGGCCATATTTATTCTCACTGGTGCTGGGCCCAGGACATTTTCTGCCCCCGCTGGCCACAATCCCTTCTAAAGTCTGAAGGACAATAAACTGGCACTTTGTTTGAAAAGTTTGGAGACCCCTGCTTTAATCTACTAGACTTCTGGGAAGATGTACAGCTCCAAAGTAGACTTGTTTGCTTTCTCTTCCTAAGAGTATTTAGAAAAATACCCTAACTTTGAAACTGCAATCCTAAATATACCATCTGAACAATACACACTATACTAAATCAATCAAAAGATGACTTTGAAAAATCCCCCACACCCCCCCAATACACACACACACAACCCTTTAGAAAATGGGAACTGAACTTAAATATTTTATTTGCATCAGAACAAAAATAAAAATATACTTTCCGCACAAATCACATTAATGTTCAAAAATACTGAACACTAATGCCGCGTACAGACGATCGAACATTCCGACAACAAAACCGTGGATTTTTTTCCAGCGGATGTTGACTCAAACTTGTCTTGCATACACACGGTCACACAAATGTTGTCGGAACTCATGTTCGACTCGAACATTGCCTGTTCGGCGAACAACGAACAATTAGGGGTGTTCGCGGCAAATTCGAAAAGCCGCGGAACACCCTGTTAAAGTCTATGGGAGAAATCTAAAGTGTTAATTTTAAAGGCTAATATGCAATTTATTGTCCTAAAAAACATGTATCAATGCAATTTTTTTTTTTTTAAGCGGCCGTTTTTTCAGGAGCAGTAAATTTAATAATGCTAAAAGTGAAACAATAAAAGTGTAATATTACTTTAAATTTCATACTTAGGGGGGGTGTAAAGTCAGCATGTGAAAAAGCGCATGTTTCCCGTACATAGAACTGTCCCTGCACAAAGTGTCATTTCTGAAAGAAAAAAAGCCATTTAAAACCGGCTTTGCGGCTCTAATGAATTGTCAGCTCTTTTAATTACAGAGATGATTCATTCATAAAGAAAAAAAATGTGTGGGGGTTCCCCCAAATCAAATTACCAGGCCCTTCAGGTCTGGAATGGATATTAAGGGGAACCCCACCATAAAAAAAAAATGACGTAGGGTTCCCCGCAAATATCCATACCAGGCCCTTCAGGTCTGGTGTGGATTTTAAGGGGAACTCCACCCCAAATTAAAAAAAAATGGCGTGGAGTCCCCCTAAAAATCCACACCAGACCCTTATCCGAGCATGTTAACCTGGCCGGCCGCAGAAAAGAGGGGGGACAGAGTGCGGCCCCCCCCTCTCCTGAACCGCACCAGGCCACATGCCCTCAAAATGGGGAGGATGTCCTCATGTTGATGGGGACAAGGACCTCATCCCCACAACCCTTGCCCGGTGGTTGTGGGGGTCTGCAGGTGGGGGGCTTATCAGAATCTGGAAGACCCCTTTAACAAAGGGGACCCCCAGATCCTGCCCCCCCCTATGTGAATTGGTAATGGGATACACTGTACCTCTACCATTTCACGAAGGAAGTGTAAATAGTTAAAAAAAAAACACACAGACACCGTAGAAAAAAATCCTTTATTAATAATAAAAAAAAAAAATCCAGCGATGTGAATCCACTGTCTCCTATCCAGCGATGGATGATCTCTCCAGCGACGGATGATCAGCGGTCCGGTCCAGCAATGCAGAAGATCCATCCGTCCAGAGTGCAGCAGGGGAGCTCCACTCTCCGCTGGACACAGCCCAGCGGAATGACGCGCTGGAGCTGTGACATTACTTATATAGGGGAAGCTGCCACCCGTCACGTGACCCCGCCCCCTCTGACGCACCCTCGTACGTCACTGGGAAAGACCCTGAAAGACAGGGCTTTCCCAGTGACATACGAGGGTGCGTCAGAGGGGGCAGGGTCACGTGACGGGTGGCCGGCGCTTCCCCTATATAAGTAATGTCACAGCTCCAGCGCGTCATTCCGCTGGGCTGTGTCCAGAGGAGAGTGGAGCTCCCCTGCTGCGCTCTGGACGGATGGATCAGAATCAGACGGATGGATGGATCAGACGCATGATCAGAATCAATTAAAGCCATTTTTGGAATCATTGAACTTAATTTTTCTTGGTTCGTTGTAGTGTTGTAAGTGACCACGTTCTTGGTGATCGGAATTTCCGACAATATTTGTGTGACCGTGTGTATGCAAGAAAAGTTTGAGAAAACATTCTGTCGAAAAAAAATCCACGGTTTTGTTGTTGAAATGTCCGATCGTGTGTACGTGGCATTAGAAGACAGTATGATAGGAGAGCTGACAAAACATTCTTGATCAGTAGGCTACTATTGTTTTTTTTTAGAAAAGTGTTTACTACTAGTGTTGAGCAGAATATGCCATATTCGATTTCGCGATATATCTCGAATATATATTCGAATATTCGAGATATATTCGCTAAATTCGAATATTCGTGATATTTTATCGAAAGTAAATGATTGCGATTTTTCGCTATTGCGAATGCGAAAATAATTGCGATTTTTTGATAACTGCGGTAGGAGCACTCTGATTGGCTCAGAATATTCGTGATATTTTATCGAAATATCGCAACATGCGAATGCGATATTTATTGCGCAATTTCGAGAAATGCTGGAGGAGCGCTCTGATTGGCTCAGAATATTCGTGATATTTTATCGAAATATCGCAACATGCGAATGCGATATTTATTGCGCAATTTCGAGAAATGCTGGAGGAGCGCTCTGATTGGCTCAGAATATTCGTGATATTTTATCGAAATATCGCAACATGCGAATGCGATATTTATTGCGCAATTTCGAGAAATGCTGTAGGAGCACTCTGATTGGCTCAGAATATTCGTGATATTTTACAATACAAAATAATTGCGAATATTCGGCAAATGCGGAAGGAGCACTCTGATTGGCTCAGAATATTCTTGATATTTTACAATACAAAATAATTGCGAATATTCGGCAAATGCAGAAGGAGCACTCTGATTGGCTCAGAATATTCTTGATATTTTACAATACAAAATAATTGCGAATATTCGGCAAATGCAGAAGGAGCACTCTGATTGGCTCAGAATATTCTTGATATTTTACAATACAAAATAATTGCGAATATTCGGCAAATGCGGAAGGAGCACTCTGATTGGCTCAGAATATTCTTGATATTTTACAATAGAAAATAAAAAGTGTTTTGCATTGGTGGTGATTCTTTACTCTATCCATCTGTCACAGCCGTTTGTCAATCAAACACCTTAAAGATTGAACACGTTCATGCTGCATGCTTTGGACTTTTTTTCACTTCACATATCAAAGACATTTTTATGAAAGATTATTTTTCTATTATTGGGACTATATTTCTTTATATATTTGTTTCACTGTGTATTTCACAAGTTATTTGCGCTTGCTTATTTTATAATTTGCCCACATGTCTTGTCACTAGACATATTTTTTATTCTTGTAGAGCGACTCCATTTTCTGTCTTGTATTAATTTATGTTGTATAACATTTTTGAGTTGCTGCTGTATTCTCCCCTTTTTTTAAGGTATGCGCAATTTTTTCCTTCTTACAAAAAAAAATAATATCAAACATACAAATATTCATAACATACACATACACATACACAAAGCCCCCCCCTTTTGCATCAGAGACAATCAGAGTTCTCCTACCACAGTTATCGAAAATTCGCAATCATTTTCGCATTCGCAATAGCGAAAAATCGCAATTTTTTTTTTTCAATTTGGCAACATAATAGGATCGCCTCAGCTTAGCTACTCGGCCCAGGGTCTCTAATCATACCAGCAATGCTTTTAGACGTCGATAGGATGTGATCTGTTTTAAAAATCAAATTGAAAAAATGCGAATATTCGGAATTGCGAATATTCACCGCGAAATTCGAAATATAGCGCGATTTCTCGAATATGCTATATTCGAGTCGAATATTCGCAATGCGAATATTCGTGAGCAACACTATTTACTACAGCAAAATAGTTAACAGCTTATGCATACTAATTGTTTTATATGCTATAAGAAGAAAAGACATTATAATCTTATTACATGGTCAGTTGATTAGCATACCTATATAAATCATCCAAACTTTTCATTTGTTTACTATTCAGAAAGGAAAATTTCATTACTAGATTTTCAATTAAATGTGTAACTGTAAAGTGAAGAGATAAATTGTGTTAATCATGTTGAGTATGTTTGTCCTAATGAGGTTATCCATTTTATGAATTCTCCTGTAAAATTATTGCTCTGTTATAAGCATGATAATGAAAGATATTTGGTATGCTAGTCTTAAAATTGTTCATTATAAGTATGCGTGGAAACAGTACTGAATATAATCAAGGTAAAAACTGTAGAAAGGTGCATAATGGTAAAAATGCTTTATAATGCATTTTTTTTATTATTATTGTGATAGGTATTACCTGTGAGGATAAACATTTTGTTATACATTTACATTTTCAGCAAAAAAATAAAAATACCTCTATCCCTTTATTTCTGACTGTTGTGACCAGACAGTTTGCAGTTCTGGACATTTGCATATTAGTTTTAACACATACAAATAACACTAATGTTATTCCAACTATTTAATATATATTTTTTCCTATTTATGTAAAATATAGGAATGGCAAATATGAACTAGGAAATGGGTTCATATTCACTGCCTCACAGGATTCATGCAAATTTTGAATTTTCACAGTTTGGTGTATGAGTAAACTTAAAAGGGTGTTCAACTGCAACTCAAAGCAAAATGCTGGTTGCAGCCAGAAGTCACTCATTTAGTGACAGTATTATTGCCACCACTAAACTACAACTTAGTGCCGTAAGTCGTAAGTATTGTTGGTTGCTGAGATGCAAGTGGCTGCCGGCCTCTTAGCAGCAATGTAATTAGCTGCTAGGATGTTGACTGCCATATAGTAAATGGTTGTTATGGCACACTTAAACAACCAGGCCCGTCGCAACAAGGCAAGCAAACCAAGCAATTGCTTGGGGCCCCGTGCTGGCCTGGGGCCCCAAGCAGGGCCCTCGCTGCACTTCCTATAAATGCTGCAGCCGCCTGAGCACTCTATAGAGAGGCTCAGGCGGCTGCAGCACTGCTGCCTCTCTCGTCACTTCTTCCCCTTCCCTGCAGCATGGCCAAGCTCCTCTTCCTTCCTCCTGTCCTGTCAGTCCGGCCAGGTACCGCGCGGTACAGGAGATTCAGTTTCCTGTTAACGGCCGGACTGACAGGAAGTGCACACTGAGTGCTCACTTCCTTTCAGTCTGGCCGGGAACAGGAAACTGAATCTTCTGCCGTGCAGTATGGTAGGGAGGGTGGGTAAAAAGAACATGGGGGAGTAAAAACAACATAGGGAGGGGGAGTAAAAAAAACATGGGGGGTGGAGAAGACTTTGCGTGCGTGCTGGGGCCTCCATGTCCATTTTGCTTGGGGCCCTGTAAACAACTTATGCCAGTTTCTAAAGAAAAAAAGGATGTGCGGTCCCCCCTAGGTTCCTACCAAACCCGCATTCTCAATAGCATGCAATTTCCCAACAAAACAACATTGGGTCCCCCAGAATCCATAACAAACCCTTATCTGAGCATGCAGCCTGGTTGGCCATTAATGCGGAGCAGTGAGCATGCATTTCTCACCCATAAGCATACCAGGCCACATGCTCTTAACATTGGGGGAGTACTTTGCCATATTAAAATAGTTTTTCACCTCTATACAGTATTTTTAAATGTTATTTTTTTACATTGGTACATATCCCTCAAGACAGTGACCAACTTTCCAATCTCTTTGTTTGATTTGGTGGGCCCCAGGTAATTTTTTTCAACCAACACCAAGGGAAATGTAATTTACTGGCTGGCAATTTAAATGGCATGATTTAGTACATCCAACTGATGAGCCACTTCACATGCAGGTTTAAAGTGGTTCTAAAGTCATACGTTTTTTTACCTAAGGCCGCTTTCAGACAGGTGGATCTGCCTGCTCACCTGGAATCTATCCACTGATCCCTGCTAGGCAGGCAAGTGACAGGTCTGTGTCTGTTCTGCGTATGCAGAATGGACATAGACACAGCCCACTTTTCTCCATGGGAAGTCGGATGGAAACTGACCACCTGTCATATGAAAGTACCAGAAACAGAAGAGTAGTATGATCGTTAGACAACTAGTAGACTAAATAGAAGGACATTTATCAATTCTGTTGCACAGCACATCAATGCTAAACAAGAACAATAAGTTAGATTGTGCAACAGATGAACTAGGTAACAGTTGTTACAAAATAATTGTATATTTAAGATTTAATATCTCACATATATGATATATGGTTAAAATAAGAGAGTTCTATTGTCCAGAGCGAAAGCTTTAACATAACGCACATTTATTAGAGCTTATACAAAGTCTAATCTAACACACAGAACCTATCTATAGTCTCAAACAAGACCGTAGGTTAAAATACATACATTTACATGAAGAAATCTAGAGTATATTCCTCTAAAACATTAGATTACAAGCGTGTGCAGTTGCTACATGTAATTATAACATGCCTATACCATAGTTACCTTTTTAAGACCCATGCTTTTAGGCCATCTCTCCATCAAGTCATCCTTTCATAAAGTGATGCTTCCATAAAGTGAATTCCCTTTCCCTCTGCAGTCGAGTATATCTCTCTATGCTGATGTCCCATTGGTTGGCCTAGCTAGGATCACGATTGGAGGCCTGACTACATAAGTCAGCCCCCTTTCATGCAAATCCTGGTGACTATATATTCGGCAGCAGATTCAAGTGAACTTTCCCAGGCTTAAACAGGGTGATTGATTGAACATCCCAGCATGGGGTCAGTCACAGAAAGGGGTTTAAATCCCTGGCTCCGTATTGTCTAGTAACTTAACACAGGCTTTGCTATATGCCAAATGCCATGAATTAGCATTCTAAATAACACGCGCCGGCGTATAACACGCACCCCAATTTTAAGAGGGGAGTTTAAGGAAAAAATGTTTTCTCAGCACCCTTTACAGTACAAGCCTCACCCATCCAGTACACACCCCCCCCCACCCATTATACATCCCCCATCCATTATACATCCCCCCATCCATTATACAGCCCCCCCCATTCAGTACACAGCCCCCCATACATGATACATCCCCCCTCATCCAGTATACAGCTCCTCTCCGTTATACATCCCCCATCCAGTACACAGCCCCCCCCCATACATTATACATCCCCCCTCCCCAGTATACAGCCCTCATCCATTATACATTCCCCATCCAGTACACAGCCCCCCCCCCCATACATTATACATTCCTCCCTCCCCAGTATACAGCCCCCATTCAGTACACAGCCCCCCCCTGCACTCCCAGGAGACCCCCAGTCTCCTGGGACAGTGCTGCCAGCATTCTCTATAGTTAAGTAAAAAAAAAAAAAATCACTGTCAGCCCCTTCCACACTGCTCCTCCTGTGTCTCCTATTACACAAACGAAGCTTCCATTTACCTTAATAGCTCCGTTTTTTTTCCACTGATCTGGTCACATGACTTCTCTCCCCTGATGGGCATGTGACTGCTCTCCTCCAATCAAAGCTACACTCAGAGGAGGAGAGCAGCCTGAAAAAACGGAGCTATATAGCTATTTACAAGCTTCGTTTTAAAATGAGGCTGACAGAGGAAGAGCAGTGTACAAGGGGCTGGCAGACTATGCAGAGAGCGCTGTTCCATGGCCATGTCCCGATCCTCGCCCCCTGCTGGTAGAACATGATATCGGCGTATAACGCGCAGGCACGTTTTACCCTCTGATTCCAGAGGAAAAAAGTGCGCGTTATACGCAGATAAATACGGTATATATATATATATATATATATATATATATATATATATATATATATATACATAGATATATATACACATCTCTATTTAATTTAGATTACCAAAAAAACATATGGCAACACAGTCTAAATAATGATAATGCATGTTTCTCTCTGCTAATGTTTAGAGTAAAAATATATCTCATCTACAGTAATAAATCTTACTCAAAAATTAACAAGGTTATAAAATGGTTGTAAAGTCAAATAAATATTACTTCCAGCCCCTCTGTTCTACTAAGCTATCCTACACTGCCTACATGTTTTTATAAAATTGTGCCTGTAAATACCTTATTTCAGATTGTTTCTGGGCGGTCATGTAACCTCCAGTTGCTCTTAATAGATAACTTAGTAGAACAGAGGGGCTGGAAGTAATATTTATTTTACTTTACTGCCAGCTACTAAAAGCAGCAGGAGGGAAGGGGGGGAGTGGAGAAGATTGCTCACAGGAGCTAACACGGGGTAGGGTAACCACGTGTCCCGGATTGCCCAGGACACACCCCCGCATTTTGCAGGTCTGTCCCGGGCACATTCATTCCAGGACAATACAGTGTCCCGGAATGAAACTGACACAGCCACCCCCCAGGGCCAAACTGATGCCTCCAAAAATGACTGCCACATCACCACTCTACTCATTGACAGTACTTGTCCTGGCTGGGAATGCCTGGAGGAGCACAATCCCGCCCCCTGCTTGTGATCGGAGAAATCATAAATCCCGCCTCTTGTGTCCAATCACTGTGCTGTGATTCGTTACAGCACAAGCTGATTTTTGGGAAGGGAGGGTGTCCCTGAATGGTAGTTTAAAAATGTGGTCACCCTACATGGGGGAGAGAGGAGAGCAGCGGGATGACAGAGGCATGTAACCTGACCATTGTAATCATGGATCAGCAGCTGTGATTACCATGGTCAGCACACTAAGAGAGGCACAGGAAAAGGCAGAATAAACCATGTTTTTCCTTGTGGTGTTCCCCTTTTAAAATCATACCAGACTTAAAGGGCCTGGAATATGTTATGGGGAAACAAATCCTAAGCCATTTTTTATTGTGTGGAGGTCCCCCAATAACACCTATATCAGTCCCCATCTAAGAATGTAATCCTCAGCCATGTAAACAAAGCAGCCAATGTTCCCCATGATGTCATTGACCAAATATGATCATGTCCATATTTAGTCAATAACACAACAACTCTTTTGTTAATATCAGCTTCACCTGTCAGAGATTTCAGTAGCAGATGGGCAGTAGCAGATTGGGAACAGACGTGTGTTAGTGCTTGACGTTTTATCTCTGCTGGTACAGTAGGTTGGCGGGAAGTCGGGTGTCGGACATTCTGACTGACATGGATCTACATCACTGAATGATGCAATTAATGATGGATGTACATTGTGGGACATATATTTTTTTTTATAAAGGACTTGTCAAATACTATATTTTATTTCCACTTTACATTGTTTGTGTATTCATTTACATCAGGTTGTAAAGGTAGATGAAAAGGAGGATAATTAAATGAATGCAAGTTGGAAGGTGAATTTGTAATAATTTATTGAAGGTAGCAACAAGTGATTAAGTCAACACATTTAGGAGTGTATATATACTGTATATATATATATAAATATATGAATATGGAGAAATGAAAGTTGATAATATAATAAAAACAAAGCCATAAATAAAAAAGAACAATAAACAACAAATAACAATAAAATAGATAAAATAAAAGGTAATGTGGGTCTTCTGATGAATTAAAAGGACATGTCCCTCATAGTTTTTACAGGTTTCCATTATTAATAATAATAATAATAATAATAATAATAATAATAATAATAATAATAATAATAAAAATAATAATAATATAAATAATAATAATAATAATAATAATAATAGAGAAAGCTGAAAATCAGGCAACAAACAGGTAAACAGTTCACACTTGTGGAATTGTGTTCATATAATGACATTGTGTGTGCCCAGTTTTGCAGATTTCTTTGAGCTAGGGGAATGGGCATTTACTTTGCACATGGGGACTAAAGACAGAAAGGAGGGATCATCAATTTTTTTTTTTTTTCCAAATTGTAGAAATGCCATCTTTAAAAAAAAAAAAAAAAAATACTTTAAAAGCAACACATTAAAAAAAAGGTTTATACGCCCAAATAATGGGCCAGATACACGTACATTGGCGCATATATCCGTCGGGCGTAGCGTATCTCTCATACACTACGCCGCCGTAACTTTTTTTTTTAATCCTCAAAGAATGCGCGCCGTAAGTTACGGCGGCGTAGTGTATCTTTGGCGGCGTAAGGGCGCGCTATTCAAATGGATGTGATGGGGGCGTGTTTTATGTAAATATGTCTTGACCCAACGTAAATGACTTTTTTTTCAACTGCGCATGCGCCGTCCGTGGGGGTATCCCAGTGCGCATGCTCGAAATTAAACCGGAACAAGCCAATGTTTACGACGGTGACGTCATTCTACGCAAAGCCCTATTCGTGAACGACTTACGCAAACGACGTAACATTTTTAAAATTTTACGCTGGAACGACGGCCATACTTAACATAGGATACGCCTCATATAGCAGGGGTAACTATACGCCGGAAAAAGCCGAACGCAAACGACGTACAAAAATTTGCCGGCTGGACATACGTTCGTGGATCGCCGTATCTAGCTAATTTGCATACTCGACGCGGAATTCGACGGAAACGCCACCTAGCGGCCAGCGTAAATATACACCTATGATCCGATGGCGTACTAAGACGTACGCCTGTCGGATCGATCCCTCATTCCGTCGTATTTTGTTTTGTGGATACAAAACAAAGATACAACGCGGGAACTTTGAAATTACGCGGTGTATCAATAGATACGCCGGCGTAATTCGTTTGTGGATCTGGCCCAATGTGTTTATTTTTATTGAGTGTCTGAAAAAGTGATCAACAGTAGATTTATTATGGCTTGATTTGTATTTCATTGTATGAAGAATGTTTCAATATTTTGTGCTAAAATCAATGTTCTGCACTTCAAATTCCTTTTGTGTGGTGATAATTTGCTACAAAGCCATCCTTGTTTGTGGTGGCACAAATAATAGCTCACAATCTGTACATAGCAATTATGGAATACATAATATTAGGTATCAGTTGTTAGTTATTTGCATCAAAAAAATAAAAAATAAATGTGCACAGTCCTTGGGTGAACCTTAAAGTTATTATGATGTTACGTTCCTAAAACCTTTTATTCCCGATTGCCATCTGTGCACATTTTGTATCTTAATAATAATTATGTAAACAAAATAACCTATCACCACATCTGATTATTATACCCAATTAAACAAGCAATGTTGTGTTAGTAAGGCTCATGTTGACACTTTAAAAGATCACAAAGAAAGCACAATCCCACAAAGGTAGTGGGTTAGAATGAAAACATAAATTACCTATATAACCCACAGATAACAGTAAATAGAATGAACATCACTTAACTATTAAAACAGATTAACCACTTAAAGCCCCGGACCATTTTGTTGCTAAATGCCCATGCCCGGTTTTGCGATTCGGCACTGCGTCGCTTTAACAGACAATTGCGCGGTCGTGCGACTTGGCTCCCAAACAAAATTGGCGTCCTTTTTTCCCCACAAATAGAGCTTTCTTTTGGTGGTATTTGATCACCGCTGCGTTTTTTATTTTTTGCGCTATAAACAAAAATAGAGCGACAATTTTGAAAAAAATTCAATATTTTTTACATTTATAAATATTCCCCAAAAACATATATACATTTTTTGTTTCCCTCAGTTTAGGCCGATACGTATTCTTCTACCTATTTTTGGTAAAAAAATCGCAATAAGCGTTTATCGATTGGTTTGCGCAAAATTTATAGCGTTTACAAAATAGGGGATAGTTTTATTGCATTTTTTATTTTTTTATTTTTTTACTACTAATGGCGGCGATCAGGGATTTTTTTCATGACTGAGACATTATGGCGGACACTTCGGACAATTTTGACACATTTTTGGGACCATTGTCATTTTCACAGCAAAAAATGCATTTAAATTGCATTGTTTATTGTGAAAACGACAGTTGCAGTTTTGGAGTTAACCACAGGGGGCGCTGTAGGAGTTAGGGTTCACCTAGTGTGTGTTTACAACTGTAGGGGGGTGTGGCTGTAGGACTGATGTCATCGGTCGAGTCTCCCTATAAAAGGGATCACTCGATCGATGCAGCCGCCACAGTGAAGCACGGGGAAGCCGTGTTTACATACGGCTCTCCCCGTTCTTCAGCTCCAGGGAGCGATCACGACGGGGCGGCTATAAACGAATAACTGCGCCGTCGTCCCAGATCGCTCCCCACGGGTTACCGACCGCCGCATGTAGCGGGGGGGGGTCCCGATCAGACCCCCGACCCACGGAAAAGCGGGGCGTACATGTACGCCCATATGCCTGTACGTGCCATTTTGTGGACGTACATGTACATGCGGCGGTCGGCAACCGGTTAATAACCTACTGTATATAAATATTATTGCAGATTAATTAGCAAAAGGTATCTTAAATGTAAATGTAAATATTTAACCACTTAAGGACTGGCTCACGAGGATATACATTGGCAGAATGGCACAGACAGGTACATCGACGTATATTTACGTCACTTTGAATTTGCCGCCGTACACACACACCTGCCGCAAGCTCTGTGACCGTGCCCGTGGGACCCGCAGACTCGATGTCCGCCAGTGTCCCGCGATCGGGTCACAGAGCTGAAGAACGGGGAGATGCCAGTGTAAACACAGCATCTCCCCGTTCTGCCTAGTGACATGTCACTGATCGTCTGCTCCCTCTCATCAGTGATGTGTCACTCGTAGCCATGCCCCCCTAACAGTTAGAATCACTCCCTAGGACACACTTAACCCCTTTCTACCCCCCTAGTGGTTAATCCCTTCACTGTCAGTCACATTTACACAGTAACTAGTGCATTTTTATAGCACTGATCACTGTATAAATGTGAATGGTCCCAAAATAGCACCAAAAGTGTCTGATGCGTCCGCCATAATGTCACAGTCACGATAAAAATCGCTAATCGCCGCCATTATTAGTAAAAAAAATATATTAATAAAAATGCCATAAAACTATCCCCTATTTTGTAGACGCTATAACTTTTGCGCAAACCAATTAATAAACGCTTATTGCAATTTTGTTTTACCAAAAATATGTAGAAGAATACGTATTGACGTAAACTGAGAAACTTTTTTTATAGGATATAAGTAAAAAATATTTTATTTTTTCAAAATGTCACTCTATTTTTGTTTATTTGGCAAAAAATAAAAAACGCAGAGGTGATCAGATACCACCAAAAAAAGCTCTATTTGACCAATCATAGCAATCACATGTCAGTTGTAAACAAACCATGGCTTATCATTCATAGACAGTGTGCACTATTGTGATCTCTGTGTTTGGTTACAGTGATCACAGCAGACCAGTACCATGTGATACTTCTGGCCATCCACAGCTATCACAATAGTACAAAATGGCACATAAATAGATGCTATTCATGAAATAAAAATTATTGCTTATATAGTGATCATCACTCTAATAAGCAATCATTGTGCAAAAAAAATTCTGATCACCTCCCCAGTACTTCACCATGCTAAAATTATACTGTTGTGGTTACTGTATGTAAAAAAATAAAACTGGGGGCGGCAGCCTAGGCGTCAAGCTCCGGAGCTGACAGGGCACATACTGGTGATCAGGGGACAAGTTCACCACCACAAATCCTGCCTGAGTTGTGCAAGATTGTGCCAACCATGTCCCACAAGCACAAGGATGAGCAGTGCCCCCAAAGCCTGACTGCCTTCTTCCTTCATCCAGCATGAAGAGGCTAACAAGCCCCTGCCTCCTCCTCCCAGCATAAAGGACACTACACTGACTTCCCTGATGAGTCTAGGGCAGAAGGGACCCTGAATGAAGGGACCTCTCCAACCTCTCCTTCTCCACACAGCCCTTTTTGTGCCAGCTCAGCAAAAAAACACATGAGACTGGGTGACAGCCTGCAGGAAGGTGAGGTGAGTCATGCTGCGGCAGATACACTATCATGTCTCCCACTCCACTTCTTCATTGCTTCATACCCTACCTCCAATCAACCAGTGATGGACACTATGATAAAGGCTATGCTTTTGTGTTTGCAAAGCTCACTACATGCTGATTTTGTTGCTCTTACCGATAGATTATATTTCAAAATGAACTCCCTGGGTGACAGAGTGGATCACATAGAGAACTCATTGGAGGAGATTACCACTACTTTTAATGGCTTAGTGACAAATGTGTCAATTTCCTGGATCTAGACATCACAGTTATGGATAATAAATTGACCACTAAAACACACTTCAAAAACATAGATGCTGCCACCACAATGAGAAGCTGCCACCACAAATCATGGTTATTCAATATACCAAAAGGACAACTGACAGGAATTAAACGGAACTGCACACATGATGATGACTTTAAACTGCAAGCCACTTTTACCGGGTATAGGTTTAAAGAAAAGGGGGCAGATCCACATACAATTGCATGGGATACGCTACGCCGCTGTAACGTACTTTTTAAAGATTTGAATCCAGAAAGAATTTGCGCCGTAAGTTACAGCAAGCGTAGTGTATCTCTCGCGGCGTAACGGTGCGTAATTCAAATCAGCGAGTAGGGGGCGTGTTGCATTTAAATGAAGCATGTCCCTGCGCCAAACGAACTGCGCATGCACCGTCCCTAAATTTCCCGCCGTGCATTGCGCTAAATGACGTCGCAAGGACGTCATTGTTTTGACGTGGACGTAAATTATGTCCAGCCCTATTCATGGACGACTTACGCAAACAAAAAAAAATATTTTCAAATTCGACGCGGGAACGACGGCCATACTTAACATTGCGTACGCCACCAAATAGCAGCTTTAACTATATGCCGAAAAAAGCAGAACGGAAACAACGTAAAAGAATGCGACGGCCGCTCGTACGTTCGTGGATCGTCGGAAATAGCTAATTTGCATACAACGGTGAATTACGACGGGAACGCCACCCAGCGGACGCCGAAGAATTGCATCTAGGATCCGAAAGCGTACGAATACGTACGCCTGTCGGCTCTAACCCAGATGCCGTCGTATCTTGTTTTGAGGATTCAAAACAAAGATACGACACGGGAAATTTGAAAGTACGCCGGCGTATCAGTAGATATGTCGGCGTACTTCCTTTGTGGATCTACCCCAAGGGGTATACAAATGTTTTTATCCAAAAACAGATTGAAGAAGTATCCAATTTGGACAGGAAAGTGATGCTACAAGGGTTGAAGATAAAACAGCGCAATATGGAGGCACCAATGTTGATTTTAGACTACAATATACAACATCGTGAAGTAGAGAAACAAATCAAAAAACATTGGCACATACTTAAAAGTGGTAGACACCTGAAGAACTTTTTTCCAGATAATAAATAATAAAGAATGTGATAGAACCACCGCCCAAAAGCGGATACAACTTCTTCACCAGTAAGGGATATGTTCCGTGTAAATACTGCTATGCATGCAGGCACTCAAAAAAAACACAAAACAAAAGGCTTGACTTTACTTCCACCAAAACAGGACAGACTTATAGCATTAGGGATTTTATTAGCTGTCATACAGAGGGGGTGGTGTATGTACTACAATGTACATGCAATCTACAGTAAGTAGGCAGAACCAAAAGACCGCTCATGGTGAGAATTAGGGAACATATTCAGAACATTAAAAAAGGCTTCCCTAAACACAACGTTAGTAAACATTTCGCACACAACAAAGACCCCTCACATTTAACTTTTTGGGCAACAGAAAAATATAAAAAAACATGGAGAGGGGCACATTTGGTCAGGTCCATCAGCCAAAAAGAATCCAGGTGGATTTACACTTTACAGATAATGGTACCTGATGGTATGAATGTGGAGTTTGGTCTTAATTGCTTTTTAAATATTTTTTAATTAATTTTTAATTAATTTTATTTATTTTAGGCACAATTTTAATTATGCTCCAGGGACCATTCCTTAAATTTTTTAATAATGATTATTTGTAATGATGTATTACATTATTTATTATATCTCTTGCTATATAGTATTGTATATGAGTATATTTCATGATGATCCCTAACTAGTGATTAATTATGTTATCCTTTATGGATTAATGCCATTACCTATATTATCACATTATGATCTTTATATCACACATATTTTTTAAACTTGATTTAGCAATGTATGTTATTTACCTCGCTGTCTAGCAGAGTTAAATTGCATGTACAATGTTTTCAGGGTTTAAAACTGACGTTTAATAACCAAAATAATGGCGTCACACACAGAGGAGACAAATACTCCAGACTAATGGCCGCCAGGAACACATTGATACACATTGCAGTAGTCTATTATGCGTACACCTACCAACAAAATGGCCGCCACCTTAGACGGAGACACAAACTCCGGCAAGATGTCCGCCGAGCTACTTCCTGGTTTCGGCTATAAATGAAAGGAATCCTGGCCAATCAGACACCTCTGATGAAGCCACATGATGTGGCGCAACTAGTAAGGCCTGATGCACCAGGAAACACTAGGAAGATTAAACGCTGAATGCTGAATCGTTGCCTTACACCGATTTTCATTATTTTTTATGTAAGTTTCTATGTTTTATTGAATTAAACTTCTAAGGCCGCGTACACACGGTCGGTCCAAACCGATGAAAACGGCCTAAAGTCCAGTTTTATCGGTCCAAACCGCCCGTGTGTACGGCCCATTGGTCTGTTGTCCTTTGGACAAAAATGAGAGAACTTGCTTTAAAATCAAACCGATGGACGACTGACCATCGGTCAAAACCGATGGTTAGTACACAAAAGCATCGGTTCAAAACCAGCGCATGCTCAGAATCAAGTCGACGCATGCTTGGAAGCATTGAATTTTTTCAGCATGTCATGTGTTTTACGTCACCGCGTTTTGACCCGATCGGTTTTTGAACTGATGGTGTGTACGCACATCAGACCATCGGTCTGCTTCAGCGGTGAACCGATGAAAACGATCCGTCGGACCATTCTCATCGGATGAACTGGTCGTGTGTACGCAGCCTAAGATATACTTCACTATGGGATGTCTTTTTGCTTCATACTTTGGGTAACATGGAAGGGAGACCCTGGGAAACTATCCATACCCACAGCGATAGACAGCAGCTGGAGACCAATGCGGAGGAACCATCCCTGGACAAATTTTGGAACAGCTTACACCCATACAAGCTTCTTTACACCTGGGCTAAGGTAAGTGCTCTGTGAGCACATCACTTAGAAGAGCCACGTAAGAAGATTTTGGAAGATATACTTGTTTGATTCTCGTTAACACAAGGACATCCATTACTTATTTTGGGACTTTTTATGTACACTATTCATCATATTTGTTTATCGCACATTTTGTTTGCACATTACACATTATTTCTGATATTCAATAACCAGCTATTTATTGTTTTGGATGATTTACTTCATTATAGATTTATTTAATTTTATGTGCTGATCACTTCTTTATCACATCCACTTCAGGTATTAACTAATTTACCCATTTAGATTAAGCAGCATATATTATATTGTGTTACTCTCATTTTACACATTTTTTGGTGGCACGGTAGCACTCTTCACCTCTATCCTAATATACTGCAGTAAATGTGCACTAACGCACCTTAAAGGGGTTGTAAAGGTTCGTCTTTTATTTTCTAAGTTGGTTCCTTTAAGCTAGTGCATTGTTGGTTCCTTTCTAAATGTTTTTTTTCTTTGTTTGAATTTCTCACTTTCTGTTTCTCCTCAATAAGCTTTCCACCATCATCCGAGCGGTGGAAAGTCATTTAGAACAGCTTACTGAACAGCTTATTGAAGAGGAACAGGAAATGAGAAATTCAGACAAAGAAAACAAAGGAAAAAAAAACATTTAGAAGGGAAATCAAAGTAAAAGGTAAGTGAACCAACAATACACTAGCTTAAAGTAACCTATTTAGAAAATAAAAAACAAACCTTTACAATCCCTTTAATATACTGTAGTAAACGTTCACCAATGCAGTTCAATATACTGCAGTAAACCAGCACTAATGAACCTCAATATACTACAGTACATGTGCATTAACAGTGCCATAGGAAGGTCTGCCTCTCTTTGTTGGCCTCCCAGACATGATGCGGGTTTATTACTGAAATGTAATGGAAAAGGGGAAATGTGTACTTGGATGCTCTTTAATCAATGGAAAGTGGTGTTTGGTGCACTTTAACTTGAGTACTCACTACACAGACACACTCCACTGACACACTACAATATACTGCAGTAAAACTGCACTGATGCACTTCAATATACTGCAGTAAAATTGCACTGCCACAATTCAATACACTGCAGTAGAAGTGCACTAACACAATTCCGTATTCTGCAGTAAAACGTCACTAACACAGATCCCACGAGTATCATGGGGATTGGAGGGTAGATCAGCGGCAAATATGTCTTTAATATTAACACCAGACTCCAGTGAGGATACGGAGAAACCAGATCCTGGAATGAAAAGACAAGATCAGATGGGAACACAGATATGTAAAAGAAGCAGACACACAGAATATTACCTCCACCCCTACTCTAATATCGGAACCCACATTGAGGGATGTCCTTATGGCTGTACAGGCATGTAATAATTTGCCACTATCACTAACAAGCCAGATGGTTGAATTAAAAGGGGATATTGCCGTCATGAGACAGAATAATCAGAAAATATCAGAAAGGACTACTGAAGTGGAAACAAGAGTAGGAAAGTTTGAGGACGCAATTCTCCTAACAAAAAAGGATCTGCATCTGACAAGAACACAGAAAAAAGATCAAACCCAGAGAATGGAAGGAATTGAGAATAGACAACAAAACAACAATGTCCGTATATTAGGTCTACCGGAACACGAAGAAGGACATTCACCTGTTTTTGTTGAAAAATGGTTATTGGATATTTTTGGGGGGAGGGATTCTCCAAATCTTTTGCAATAGAAAGAGCACATCGCATAACAAATTACTCTCCGCCTCCGGGAGGAAGACCGAGGATAATGATTATCAGGCTGTTAAATTATCAAGATAAGGATAACATAATAGCTAAGGCGGGACAAAAGGGCAGTATTAAGTACAAGGGCAACAAGGTATATTTTTTTCCAGATTTTCAGTAGAAGTGCAGAAGCAATGGGGCGAAATTCAAGGAAGTTAAAGGGCGACTACAGGAATTGAAGATTAAATATTCAATGTTGTTTCCTGAAAAAATACATATTACAGACGGAGCTCAGTTTTTTTACACACCTGATGCAGTTAATGCATGGTTGTCTAAGAGGCAGAAGTAATTTGGGTAGGAGGATGAGAGAACAATTGTAAGGGGACCCGACTCGCTATGTCAGGGACCCCTAGTTTAGAACCTACCTGTATATTATTCCCCCTCTTCCCTTTTTTTATTTATTTTTTTATCCTGCACCCTTCCGGGACAATATACGGTACGGAGGTAACATCCAATGTGGTTACAGTGGGTCCCCAGTATGTGTCCCGTGTGCACAAGAGGTATTTTGCTGATACAGGTCCCTTTAGGGAGGGATGTTCAGCTTGAAATGTTAGGTTCCCGATACAGGCGGGCGGGGGGTGGGGGGAGGGTAGGATGGAGGGGGGATATTGGAATTTATGTAATAAAAGTGCTTGGGGGGAGGTAATGATGATGGGGAGGGGGAGGGATGTTTGCGGGGTGTGTGTGGAGGGGGATGTTTGTGGGCTCTCTCTCTCTCTCTCTCTTTCTTTGGCTGTTCTTTTATATGCGTTCTCTTTGTGTAGCAAATTAATGGCCTTTTTACTATAAGATAAAGAAGGATGAAAAGAAAAATCAATATAATGTCATGGAATGTTATAGGACTGGGGGAAAGTAGAAAAAGACAGGCGGTAAAGGAACTTATTGAATTTTTTAATCCTGCGATAGATTGCTTACAGGAGACTGGGGAAGGAGGATGATAAAAATGTTTAGGGCCTTTAAATATAAACATGGATTATTCCCATGGAGTGAGTATCCTGATTTCCAGTTCTATTAGGTTAACCCTCAAACAATGTATTAAGGACTACTAAAGATACTCTAATGCCGCGTACACACGATCGGTCAAACCGATGAGAGCGGTCTGATGGACCGTTTTCATCGGACCAAACCGATCGTGTGTGGGCCCCATCAGTTATTTATCCATAGGTTAAAAAAAGCAATCTTGTTTTAAAATCCATGCATGCTCAGAATCAAGTCGACGCATGCTTGGAAGCATTGAACTTCGTTTTTTTAGCACGTTGTTGTGTTTTACGTCACCACGTTCTGACACAATTGTTTTTTTAACCGATGGTGTGTAGGCACAACTGACCATCAGTCAGCTTCATCGGTTAACCGATGAAAACGGTCCATCAGACCGTTTTCATTGGATGGACCGATTGTGTGTACAGGGCTTAAATGAAAAAAAAAATTATTCCTGGTAAATGTTAATATCCCCCGTCCATACAAGGATGATGTACTAAAAAAAGGTTTTTGAAAAAATGGCAAAATGGCACAATGGTCAGATGTACCAACAGTAATAATTGGAGATTTCAATAATATATTAAATGAAGAGATGGACAGGTAAAGTAATAAAAAGAGTAATAGGAAGGGTAAGGCAACAAGATTGGCCAGTCAGATACAAGAGTTGGGTCTACTGGATATATGGAGATTAAGATTCCCGGATAGCAAAGAATACTCATGCTGCTCAAGTACATACGGGTCACTATCGAGAATTGATATGGCTTTGGGAAAATTTTCTTCCCTGTGTAAAATTAGTCCAGTATGAAGCAACGGGACTCTCTGACCAATTTGCCATTGACTTTGTCTTTGGAGTGGAAGGAACAATTGTTTCAACCAGTGTGGAAAGTAAATGCACAATGGCTATATTTGATCTCAGAGAAGACTCAATTAGAATTAGTACTTATGGATTTTTCAAAGATAATAAGGTATCAACCTAAGCGATGGTGGTTTTGGATGCAATCCATACCTCATGCTTTGTACATACGATCGGAATTTCTGATGAAAAAAGTCAGACAGAATTTTTTCATCGGATATTCCGATCGTGTGTATGCCCCATCTGACTTTTTTCCATCGGAAATTGCGACAGACTTAGAAAGAGAACAGATGGAAAAAATCGGAAATTCCGTTCATCTGTATGGAACTCTGACTGAGAAAAAAAACATGCATGCTCAGAATCAAGTACGAGGCGGAAGCACTCATTCTGATAAAACTAGCGGTCGTAATGGAGATAGCACATTCGTCATGCTGCAAATTATTGCATCGTTTAAGCAGCGATTTATTTTCTTCTTTCTAATGCTAGAATAATGAAGTTGTTTTGCTGCTGATATTCACACAGAGTTCTGAGAAACGTATTTCTTTATTGTTTCTTGTAATCCCATGAATATTCATATTTGATTTTAAAGCTAGATCTCCATAATATTGGTTTTATTTGTTAGTTTATTTATGTTTTATTCGATTTTTTGGGGGGTTTAATATTTTCACGTGATCTCCATTTTTTTTGGTCAAGTTACCACAATAACATTATTATCTTGTATTTTTTTACCTCAAGGAGGTTGGTGTCCCTTGTTAATTTGACATTGTATTTTTGAAATTTACCTGCCTACTCACAAACAAACTGTCCTTTTTAAGAAAAACACAAGTATTTTGAGTAAATAAAATATCCATTTATTCTGGGTAACAAAATGAAGAGGAAAGGCAACGATGCAGAAACGGGTAGAATTTGTGAAGCCTTTAGACCCCAAGGCAGACATCAAGTGTTTGTAATATAAAATTGCTATCTTGAGGAGTCCATATAATAGGGAGCACAATCTGGTCCAGAAATCCCAGAAATCAGGAACAGCAGCATATGACATTTTTGTCCCCAGTCTGTGGTACTACAACAGACTGCGTCTTCTGTCAGACCAGGCTGAGGCCAGGAAATCACTTTCTTGACTTCCCTGCAGCATTCCCTCCACGTCTCACTGCACGCTTTTTTGCAGGCTGTGGCTCTGGTGGTGGACTTGTGGTAGGAGGAGGAGGAGGAGGAGGAGGAGGAGGAGGAGAAGGATGGGCAACCTCACATACATGGCTGTTCTCAGTCAGCTGGCCCCTCAGAATGTGTTGGCCCTCCTCCACTTTCTGTAATCTAGTGGCCACATGGCAGACATAGGCCTCTTCAGGGTCGGGGGGCTTTGAGGACCTTAGTTGCCTCTTTAATGAGTCTTAGTGATGCCTCCTCCATGTGACTCACCTTCCTGGACCTTTTTTTGGAAGGCAGAAGGGAGGCACCTGTGATTGGGTGCTACCACTGGGCCCGACCACCTCCTGGCTGCCACTGGGCCTGGCCACCTCCTGGCTGCCACTGGGCCTGGCCACCTCCTGGCTGCCACTGGACCTGGCCACCTCCTGGCTGCCATTGGGCCTGGCCTCCTCCTGCCTGCCACTTTCCTGACCCTCATCCTGGCTGATGTCATCCTGTGTATGAAAAAGTGACATAGTTTTTGGTTCATGAATCACACACAATTTTCATCTCATGCCTGTTGCAAATTGAATGTTAATAAATGGAAAAGACTATCTTTCTGACCCCAGCATTTTTCATTCTTGTCCCAATCATTTTTGGCCACTACAGTCTATTGATATGTAAATACATTTTTGATTAATCATTAATTTGTCAATAATAACATCTAGTTCCCAACAATAATTATAGGACAATAGATGTGTATAAAAATACTGTACCTGGCTCCAGATGTTCAGATCTGCTTCTTCCAGGATTTCATGGCCAGGTTGCTCCTCGTCACCCTCTTCTGGGGTGGTGGAGAGAAGGGTGGAGGGAATAGTGGAGGGAAGGCTAGAGGGAAGGCTAGAAAGTGATTCCCTGGCTTCAAGCTGGTCGTCCAGAAAGCGCAGTCTGTTGAAGTACCACAACCTGGGGACATACACTTTCGATGCTGCTGCTGATTTGCGGGATTTCAGGATTTTATTGTGCTCCTTCTTAAAAATGTTCCTCAAGTTAGCAATTTTATTCACCAACATCTTCATGTCTGCCTCTGGGATCCGTGTTTGGACAAATTCTAGCAATTTCTCCATTGTTGCCCTCCTTACAACTCAATTATGATATAAATCATGCTTCAGTTCCCACTAATTTCTCATCTCCCTATACCTGTTAATAAAAGCGGATGGAATTCAGGATCCTTGAAGTGCTGCATTTTTTTCTGCAAGATAAAACACAAAAGACAAAAACACTAGGTCAGCCGAAAACTGTCATAATCTTATCCCAATATAGGCCTCAATCTTGAAGCCAATGATGCCCCAAGTTTAAATGTTACCTTTGTTAGGATGCTCATAATGTCCGTTTCTCCTTCTTCCACACACAAAACATAGGTACGACACATGCGTGTTAGTTTTATATACACTGCGCATGCATGAAACACCTCCCCTGACGTTCTTTCTAGTATATTCCCCGCCCCTTCTCTTTCAGTGCACAGTGGGAGATGACATGGTGGTGACACAGCAGGTGGCTGATAATTCCACTAACGGCGAGGAAAGCCCCGGAGCCAGAATTGTCCCGATCCAGGAGATATAAGGTCTCAAATATGTCCTTTGCAGAGATGGTGGAGATGGTGGACATCTTGAGGAGGACAGACTATGATGATAAGCATGGGCCATACAAGAACCCTAATGTGAGAAAGGCCAAGATCATGACTAAAGTTGTGAGGAGCCTGCACTGAAATTTCGGGGTACGACAATCCAAGGAGCAGCTTAGGAAACGCTTGTCCATCCTTAAACTGAGGGAGCACGACCAGTACAGGAGGATCAAGCAAGTTCTTCAAAAAAGTATGTATTTGTCCTGTGTTATTATTATCATTCCTTCCATGTTGCTCCATGTGTTTTTTTTTACAGTTGGACATTTTAAATTGGCAACTTTCAGGTTAGTGGCCAAAGTAATTGGTCATAGTAAACATTGTTTTCCCACAAAATATGATGTTTTTGGCAGATACAGCTAAAAAACATTTGTTCATGCCAATTTGTATTTAAAAATGTTTTGAACATTGTTGTCTAGATGTGTTTTAACTAGAATTAAATGTAAACTTAAATCAGTGTAAAGGAGAGGTCACTCAGCAGCTGTTTACACATCTGGACTCTGTAGCACTAATGTGGGCCACCAGAACAACCTTTTTAGGGTGTCCCACACAGGTTCTCCAGTGGATACTTGAGGTGTCTCCATGTGTGCAAATTGTCACAAAAAGTTCAGTATTCCAGATTTGGTAAGTGAAAAAATCATGTCTTCACCTTGGAATTCTGCCAAAACAGACAATTGTACCCCCACTTCCAAGCAATGTTTCATATTCCTATTTCTGGCCTCAAATATCTGTGTGCTAAATATACCTTTTGTTTCATTCTCATAGGGGAGCAAAGCAAAGACTTGTAGGACACCACTGAAACAAGGACATCAGGAACCCCACACCTCCTAAAGAAGGGGACCAGAGAGAACCCCAAGCTGAAGATGTGGAGGAAGGAGAGGTGGATGAAGTGGTGGATGAAGTGGTGGAAATTGTCACAACAGGTCAGTGTCTGTCACCACAGATTCAGTGTCTGTCACCACAAACTCCCTGTTTCACAAGTGCTAGTGCACAAACTTAAATACAGGAAATCATGGTGTGTAGTCAAGAACTAGACATTATGAGGAATAATATCAATCTTATGGATCAAACATTTAAGAACATGATTGATGTTTTGGGGCAAATCTAAAGAAACACAAACCCCCCTTTTTTTGGAAGCACTATTTTTTTTTTTTTTAAAAAACTACTTTCTTCAAGCCAAATTTTGAAGATGCACACAGTGGGGTAGATTCAGAAAGATGCGCGCATCTTTCTGCAGGCGTAACGTATCTCCGATACGTTACGCCACTGTAACTTTGGGCACACGTTCTGTATTCAGAAAGAACTTGCGCCCTTAGTTACGGCCCGCCAAATTCAAATGGGGATGTTGGGGGCGTGTTATTATTTAAATTTTACTTGACCCCGCGTTTTTCAAGTTTTTTTTGAACAGCGCATGCGCCGTCCGTAAAATATCCCAGTGTGCATTGCTCCAAATTACGTCGCAAGGATGTATTGGATTCAACGTTAGCTATGCCTCATATAGCAGGGGTAACTGGCGAAAAAAGCCGAACGTAAATGACGTAAAAAAATGCGCTGGCGGGACGTACGTTTCTAAATCCGCGTATCTAGCTCATTTGCATATTCCTCGCGTAACTATACGGAAGCGCCACCTAGCGGCCAGCGTAAATATGCAGCCTAAGATACTGTACGACGGTGTAAAACACTTACGCCGGTCGGATCTTAGGGAAATCTATGCGTAACTGATTCTATGAATCAGGTGCATATATACGACCGGCCGGACTCAGAGATACGACGGCGTATCTGGAGATACGCCGTCGTATCTTCTATCTGAATCTACCCCAGTGTGTACTATCTCCCATCAGGGGATCTCAATGTACGTGTTTTGTGGGTGCAACCCCTTTCTAGCAGCTCAAGGTGAGAGGATGGGTTTGCACCCCCAAAACATGTCCATTGATCCCCCATGATGGGAGATAGCACATGTTGACATTAGGCATGGGATCAGGAGGAAAAACACCATTTGCCTCTCAATTTGTGTGCATCTTCAAAATTTGGCTTGTTCAGGGGTGACATCACCCCATCTGATGAAGGCAAGATAAAGACATTTTGGACACACTATAATGTATGATATTGCCCTCAAGTTTTTCAATGTTGAACTTTGTAAGTTCCAGAGTTGTACAAGTTATTTTTTTAAACATTTCCAGTTTATGCAAAAAAAAATAATGATTTTTTTTTTTAAAAGTTGTATTTTAACCCAAAAAATATATAACGCACATGTGAATGTGCACAGAGTAAATTATTTTCTAAACAACTACTGTATGTGTGGCTTTTTTTTCAATGCTCAATACCATTGTTAAGTTGGTGTTTACAGTGACAATGGGGGTTATTTATTAAAGGAAAATCCACTTGGCACTACAAGTGCACTAGGAGAACCTAGGAGACAGCTAAAAGAATCACAATCAATAAATAAAATTCAAGATTTTAACAGATAATTTTGTTTTTATTGAAAAAAAATTAAACATTGTCTGGCATAGCAATGGCCACCTACCCGTAAAAGAATCAACATATTGCCCAACTGTGGCAAGATAATTTGTAGAATTTTTCCTTAAAAAATTGTGAAAAATGCAGCAGCTGAAGATTATATGGTTGAGTTTGTATTCCATCATGTTGAGGGCTGTCATAAAAAGGCAGAACCGACTGGCCATTATCCCGAAGGCATTCTCAACAACTCTTCGGCTCTGGACAGTGGGTAGTTAAAAAAAACTTCCTCTCCAGGTTGAGGGTCCTCTGTGGGAATGGCCTCATCAGGTGTGGTCCCAGACTGAAGTCTTTATCAGCAATGAAGATGAACGGAAAGCCCTCAACGTTGCCTTCATCAGGTGGCAGTGCCAGGCCACCAGTCTGGAGATGTTGGGCAAACTCCATCCGTGTGAAGACTTCACCATTGGACATCCAGCCATTCTTCCCAATGTCCACATAGAGGAACTCATACTGTGCCGATACCACCGCCATCAACACTATACTATTAAACCCCTTATAGTTATAATATTATGACCCCGAATTGGGTGGTGGCATGATGTGAACATGCTTCCCATCTATTTCCCCTCCGCAGATGGGGAAGTCCCACCGCTCTGCAAATTGGGAAGCAACATTCATCGGTAAAAAATGTATTTAAAGTGGAGTTCCACCCTATTTTTCAACTCCTCTTCATCCCCTGCTGCTCTGTCCCCTTAAACGAATTTAACGTATATATTTAAAAAAAAAACAGTTTTATTAGGTTTATAGATCTCCTCCCGCCACGGCCGAGCCCTGAACTCATCCTCCCCCCTTCACAATGCCTCCTGGGAGATGTTTGGCATGAATCCCAGAAGGCAGCCGATTTCCCTAAGCCATGCCTTCCCATTTTTCTCATTGGCCAGTCATTCCTAGAGGGGCGGCTCATGTCCTGTCCTCCCTGTTACCATGGAGCCGGACGCTAGTGAGTGAAGCTCCACTAGCCACTTCACAGTAGCACACGCAACCCCTCAGTATTTTTCTAAAAGTCCCGGGATTCGTGGCACCCACCCCCCCTTCTTTTAATGTCACCCAATCGCGGCACTAACGCCCCCCTCCCCTTCTCTGTATTTTTTTTAAAAGTCCCGTGATTCGCAGCAACCGTGGACCCCCGCCCCGCTTCTCAGATTTTTTTAATGTCCCGCAATCGCGGCACTAACGCCCCCCTCCCCCTTCTCTGTTCTTGGTATTTTTTTTAAAAGTCCCGCGATTCACGGCACTAACGCCCCCCCTTCTCAGATCTCAGTATTTTTTTAAAAGTTCTGCGATCGCGGCACCCAAAACCCCGCCCCCCCACTTCTCCGATTTTCTTGTAATGTCCCGCGATTAGTAATTTTATTATGTTCTGCGATCGGCAGCACACTCCGCCTCCCCCCCACGCTTCTCAGTACTTTTATGTCCGGCGATCGGCGGCAGACGCCCCCCCTTTTCAGTATTTTTTCAATGTCCGTCAATCGGTGGCACGCGCCGCCCCCCCCCCCCCCCACACACTTCTCAGTATTTTTTATGTCTGCCGATCGGCAGGCGGCAGACTAATCTACCCTCACCCCCCCTCTTGTTAGTATCTTTTTATGTCCGGCGATGGCAGTGTATGTTGGGCAATCGTCGCCCGCTTCTCAGTGTCTTCTCTGATGGCTGATCGGCTGCCCCCCTTCTCAGTGTCTTCTATGATGGGCGATCGGTGGCAAACCCCCCTCCCCCTTCTCAGTGTCTTCTATGATCGGCGCCCCCCGCTTCTCAAGTTATAGTGTGCGATGTCAGTGTCATTTCTATTCGGCGATCGGCAATGTCATTGAATGTAATTTACTTTCAGCGATCGGCGGCATGAAGTTTTAAAAGTTGTCATTGCGATGTCATTGTCATATATATATGCGATCAACGGCACCCCCCGTTTGTGAACCTTTTAATGCGCAATGTCATTGATTGTCATTTACTTTCAGCAATCGGCGGCAGATGTCATTGTGTTTTATTATCAACTTTTAATGTCATTTACTTTCAGCGATCGACAATCCCTATCCCCTCCACATATCAACTTTTAATGGGTTATTTCAGGAGAGGTTTGCATAAGGGGCGGCAACTTCGTCTGACACTCCCGTTGCTATGGAAACTTGACTGAAACCTATTACATTGCTTGTGCAGCACTGAGCATGTGCGAGATCTGCAAGGCTGAAATCCAGGAAGTCATACAGTCTGGCTTCATGATGCCCACACTTAAGATGGCCCCAGTCAATTTCTATTTTATAAAGTATCTGAATGCTGTAACAACCTAACAAAACGGACCTTAGTTTACAGACTAACTTTACTAGACTACATTAAGCTTGTGTATTACAGGGGTATTTATATTTAAAAAGTGAAATTGTGGGTGGAACTCCACTTTAAAGGAGTATTTGAAGACAAAAATATAAGGCCCACGTATCAGATTCCTCACCCCCTCTGATGTCCCATTGTAAAAAAAATAGGGGGTTCTATATGAGTTTAGGCCCACAAAAAAGCCTCTGCCACTCTGCCTGAATTTATTGAGAACAAAAGAAGAAAACTTACCTTTATATAGTCCTTCTGCATGACTTGTATGATGGCAAAACACGTCTCTGGGATAATGATCCCCAGAGCCTGGGGGGCGATGCCTGTCATGAACTTGAGGTCCTGCAGACTTCTCCCAGTCGCCAGGTATCTCAACGTGGCAACTAGCCTTTGCTTGGCAGTGATGGCTTGCCACATGACAGTGTCCTGCCTCGTGATATAAGGGGACAGCAAAACCAACAGATGGTGAAAAATGGGGTCTGCCATCTGGAGATAATTCCCAAAGTCATCAGGGTTATTCTCCTGGATCTCCCGCAGCAAAGGCATGTGACAGAACTGGTCCCGCTAGAGCAACCAATTATTCATCCGTGAACACCTCCTCACCCTGTTCATGGACTGAGCTTGGGCTAAAGCATGAACCCCAACACCAAGCCCACACGCAGCACAAACTCTACGACAAGAACGTGCCCGCAACATGGCTAGAAAATGGTCGGCTGGTCAGAACGAACTAAACAGACCACACTGAAGAACAGAAAGTCCTATAAAGAACAACCTGAAAATCAGAAGCGAGCAGACAAGAATGCACTGCAAAACAGATACGACCTGACTACACGCCCTGAAAGACAGATACGAACCCACAAGCACCAACTGAACAGCGGAAAACGATCTAAAAAGCACGATGACTGAAAAGCTGGAATCGTCTCTCATCAAACTTTTACTAACACGCGGTAACAGGAGATCAGCAAAAGCAGCCCAAAGGGTGGCACCGTTGGATTTGAACTTCCCCTTTATAGTGCCGTCGTACATGTTGTACGTCACCACGTTTTGGACCGTCGGAATTTGGTGTGACCGTGTGTACGCAAGACAGCTTGAGCGGAATTCCGTCTGAAAAACCCATCGGAGTTTATTCCGACGGAAAATCTGATCATGTGTACAGGGCATTAGAGGTGTAATCATTAAAGAAATATCTAAAATTAAATTAGCTACAAGACAAAGGGAGAAAATGGCAATGCAAAGAGTTAAGCAAACAGAACAAGAATTTATATTAGATCCCATCGAAGAGAAACGCATAGTATGGCAGGAAGCACAGAAGATATATAAAAACTTGATTATAATTAAGGCAGAGAATAATAGATTTTTTGCAGTCAAAAACACTATGAAATGGGGGAACATGTGGGACATATGTTGGCCAAGAAAATGTGTAACCAGGAAGGACTGCCTAGTAGAGTTGCTCTTGAAGATAAAAAAAGGTGTAGTGATTTATGACACAGAGAGTATGCAAAGGATATTTGTAGATTTTTACTTACGTTTGTATAGATCTGAAATATCAAATATAAGGGATTTTTTTTTTTTTTAGATAATCTAATCATACCCAAATTGACTCCAATAGAAAGTGAATCTTTGGATACCCCAATAACTTTGGTAGAGCTGGAGGAAGCTGTGGTGCAAATTCAAAATAATAAAGCACCAGGGATGGACGGAGTCCCTGTGGAGATATACAAAATATATGGTGAAATTTTGCTTCCAGAACTTTGGATAGTACTAAATGAAGCATATATCACACAGGAACTCCGTAAATCCATGCTGGAAACAATAATAATTGTAATTTTAAAACCTGGTAAGGATCCATTCAAACCAGATTCATATTGCCCAATTTCTCTTTTTACATCAGATATTAGCTAGAGTATTGATCAATAGGCTATCCAGACACATGGACACCTTAATACATGTAGATCAAACAGGTTTTATCCCCTCTAGAACAGCAGCAACAAACATCCGTAGGATCTTTCTGAATCTGCAATTACCAAGGGACAATGGGGGAACTGGCGCCATTTTGTCATTGGATTTCAGGGTTCTGTATCAATTGGAAAAAAATCGGTCCTGATGCCCATATACAATGAGAACATGTCCCTACCAGATTAAGCTAAACAAAATAAAATAAATAATAAAATCAGGTATCTAGGAATTGAGGTAACAGGAAATGTAAGGGGAATATGTAGAACCTCAGACCATTATTACTCAAGTTTAACCACTTGATGACCGTGCTATAGACAAAATACGTCTACAGCGCGGTCAAGTTATTCTGGGAGGACGTCTATGGACGTCCTCCCAGAATCTTGCTCCCGGGCGCGCTCCCGGAATAATTCATGAAGACCCGGCGCATCACGGATGGCGGTAAACTGCCGGAGCGATCACTTGTAAACAAACATGTGATGATGCCGGTTCCTCCCTCCCCTCTCTGTACCGATCGGTACAGTGTGAGAGGAGACGGGGAGAGAGCGGATGGCAGCTGCAGTGCTGTGGGCTGAATCTGTGACAATTGCAGTCACAGATCCAGCCATCCATCCCTCCATGCTCAGCTATCCCTGTGCAATACTCTGCAATACCCTGTGCAATACCCTGTTCAATACTTTGCAATATCCTCTGCAATACCCTGTGCAATACTCTGCAATACCAAGTGCAATACTCTGCAGTACCCTGTGCAATACTCTGCAGTACCTTGTGCAATACTCCGCAATACCCTGTGCAATACTCTGCAATACCCTGTGCAATACTCTGCAATACCCTGTGCAATACACCACAATACCCTGTGCAATACTCTGCAATACCTTGTGCAATACTCTGCAAATACCCTGTGCAATACCCCACAATACTCCGCAATACCCTGCAATACTCCGCAATACCCTGCAGTACTCCGCAATACCCTGCAGTACTCCGCAATACGTCCCCCCTCCTGCTACCCCCCGGTGCTTCTACCGACTCACTGCTACGATCGAAGCCAGGATCATTTTTTTTTTATTTCAGGCTTCCCAGCCTAGAGGTGAGATGTGGGGTCTTGTTGACCCCACATCTCACTGTAAAGAGGACCTGTCATGCTATATTCCTATTACAAGGGATGTTTACATTCCTTGTAATAGAAATAAAAGTGATCAAAATATGTATTTTGGGGAAAAAAGTGTCAAACTAAAATAAATAAAATAAAATGAACATTATTATTTTTTTTTTTTTAAAGTGCCCCTGTCCCCGTGTGTTTGCATGCAAAAGCAAACACAAACCTAATTCCCGCCGACATATGAAAACGGTGTTCAAGCTACACATGTGAGGTATCGCTGCGAACGTTAGAGCGAGAGCAATAAATTTGGCCCTAGACCTCCTCCTTATAAAGAAGGTAGTGCAGCGCAAAACAGTGAAAAAAAACACGAAATCACATTAAATAAAATGAAATGACATTATATAAAATGAAATCATACAACACTCTAATATATCAGCTTAAAATATTTTTAGCGTGAAAGCAGTAATAGATAAAGTCCATAAAGTGCTTAGGTGCAGATGAAATCCAAAAATAAAGTGCAAAAGATCCAAGAAGTGATGTCAAGAGAACCTCCACCAAATAGCAGGAATGGCCTCTCACCTTAATACTTCGACCTGCAATAGGTCACAAAGCATGGGATATCAGAAGAACCACCTGTTCTCACAGAGACAGCAATCAGATGTGAAATGAAGTTACAGCGCATATAGTAAATAAAGATTTGGGAAGACTCCATTGCCGCCTCATCTTTATTTACTATATGCGCTGTAACTTAATTTCACATGTAAGTGCAATTGCTTATTAAATCTCAGCATTTTTTACGGTATCACGCTATGTTGCCTTCTCTCTTCCTCTCCATATCCTTTTATGATTGAAAACATACCTGAGGGCAATCTGTATGTTATACACGCTAATGCCTATTCAATACCTGGGCGAATACATCTCTGGTGAAGAGCCATTGGTCGATTCCTTGTTCCTAAAGTGATCCCTTTGGAGTTCATATTGATCGTTAAGCCTGTTTGACTCATGAAATATATGTTTCTTTGAGTCCATGATTTCTGGTAAGCCTGTATCTTTATCGGTGGAGGGTTATTTCGCTGCACCTAATGCCGCGTACAGACGGTCGTTTTTTGTGATGAAAAAAAACGACGTTTTAAAAAACGTTATTTAAAATGATCGTGTGTGGGCAAAACTTTGTTTTATGTCTTCAAAAAAACGACCAAAAAAAAATTCGAACATGCTCGAATTTTTTGTGTCGTTTTTCAAAACGTCGTTTTTGTTTCACAGAAATTGACCGTGTGTAGCAAAAAACTACGTATAAAACGACGTTTTTAAACCCGCGCATGCCCAGAAGTTAGTTATGAAGTGAGCTTCAATGGAAAAAAGTGGTGAAACGTAACCTCGCTTTGCTAGAGCATTGTGAAAAAATGATGGTCTGTATGCTACGTCGTTTTTGAAAATGAAGTTTCAAAAACGTTGTTTTTTACATCACATAAAACGTCGTTTTTTTTCCATCACAAAAAACGACCGTCTGTACGCGGCATAAGAAGTCACTTTCAGCTGAATTTTGTCTCATCACTTCAATGTTTGAGTCATAATATATCCGTGACACGAGGTGGATGCTTTGTCACTCACAGTCATATATGGACATTTTATCACATGGTGTATTTTTGTACATTACTTCTAATTTTTGTGCGATTTCACTGGATATTTTTACGTTTTGTTTTTCACTATTATTGTTTTTCAATTCTCTGTTAATTTGAATATTAGCATTTCATTATACATTGTATTTGTTTAAGCGCTACACTTTCACCCACAAATTTCAATTTTTGCTTTTTTTCAATCAGCCGTGTTAGCAGCTTCACTTTTTGTATTAGCAGCGCAGGGTTACCCATAACACTATAAGCTTGTACATGTTCCTATTTGAAATGTGTGTACCCCAAGCAAATGTTCATGTATCTTCTTGTCTTTCTTATGTATTCCTCAATAAAAATTATTGAACGAAAAAAAGGATG
Source organism: Rana temporaria (assembly GCF_905171775.1). Classification (NCBI taxonomy): domain Eukaryota; kingdom Metazoa; phylum Chordata; class Amphibia; order Anura; family Ranidae; genus Rana; species Rana temporaria. The sequence continues at coordinate 93,507,673 of NC_053497.1, forward strand.
GCAGGACACCAGCTTTAGTTGAATAGGCAGACTGCCATCCTTTTATCCAAGTCTACATTACCACTTGCCCAGGTAAGCTGTGGCTGAGGGCAAAAAGTACTTAATTGCCTACACAATGAAAGCTGGAAACCTGACATCCTATTTTCTGATTCAACATAAAGATTGTTCCCATTAAATAAGATGCAGAAGAAGCCCTGAAGAAGGGGGAGGCTATTACCCAAAATGCATTGGCTCTGTTTACGTTGTAAGATTGGGGTGATTAGACTCCAGCGGTAGGTGCGTTTTTAGTGAGTATGCCAGTCCATAACTGAATTTTTAAGGGCCTGGTAGCCCACTTTTATTTAAAAGCACAAAAAGTTCACAAATACATCAGTAGCCCTCACAGGGGGCTCCGCCATTACTGTATCTTGCATACTCAACACTTTAGCCTCCTGGCTTTCATTCTTGCCATCTGTTTCAGGCCTTTAACCTAGGCCGTAGGTCTGCTCTTCAGAAGAAACAGAGTTTCCTAGAGTTAAGCTCTCTCCTAGCTTACTCCTAATCAGCGCTTTGCTGCTCAATCACCAATGACATCTGCCTCCTGCAGACATGCATGCTCTGGCTGCACCCATGCAGCGTCTAACTCCTCTCAGAGGGATGGGAGTCCACCTGACTCCCAGCACAGACTTCCTGTCTGTTAGGTGAGACCCTGAGCCATAGTCAGGTCAGAACTAAATAGCCTAAAACACAGCTGTGCAATTAGCGTACCTTTCTCTCCAAAATCTGGCGTAAACCAACAGTCTTTAAGGTTGCACAGGTTCCCACCGCCACAACGTGTTGCTACTTTTTATTAAAAGCTTATGAAACATGCCTTAGAAGTTGCATTTCTCTGGACACTGGGCGCTCTTATCCAAGTCTCCATGCTGAAACAACTGTATGGCCTCGTACACACGGACGGACTGTCCGCTGAAAACGGTCCGCCGAATGCTAAGAAACATTTGTCGGCTGGAAACCTGTCCGATCCGCCGGAAAATTGTCCGGTCGGACATACAGACGACCGAACATGTCCGCTGAAACTGGTCAGCGGAACAGTTTCAGCAGACATGTTCGTGTGTACAGGGCCTATGGGTGCACATACAAGGCATCAGCTCCATCCCCAGGAGGGCCTATCACCAACATCCATCACTGGGCACTAATCCCTGGAAGGAATTCTTTCCTTTTTTGCCCACATGAATACCCATCCAGGACCAGTGTCACGTCCCTGGCGGTAGAGCCTGATGTGCAGAGGACGGCCTCTCTTACAGCTCTGAGTCCGAGCTCCTGATAGAGTGGACAGGAGGCTCAAGAGTACAAAGTCGCACGAGTGCCTGGCAGGATCGCTGATGAGTCGCTGGGCTGGAGTCGCTGAAGGGATCGCAGGAGGACACTAGTGCAGGAGAGGCCCAGGAGCAGTTTTCAGCAGGTAGCGGAAGTAGGCAAGCCGGGTCATACACTATTGGGCATGTCAGGAACAAAAGCAGAGGCAGGAGCAAAGTCAAGGTGCAGGCCGGGTCGGTATTGGGCTGGCAGCGAGGTAACAGAAGCAGCAGGCGGGAGCAGGGTCAAAACAAGCCGGGTCAGGTGCAGGCAGAGAGCAGGAGCGTCAGAGACAAGCCGGGCCGGATAAACGGAACAGGAATTAGGATACAGGATAACAAGATCAGGTACGCTAAACGTTATAGAACAGACAGCACCTGAGTCCGGGAAGTGGCCCAGTTCAAATGGCCTGTCTGGAGCCAAACACTCAGGGAGTGCACGCCCGGGCGCGTGCACATGTGCCAACGCCGCTCTCGCAGAAACAGAAGTCACTGGCCGCCATTTTGGGCACTGGCATGCCCTTCCTGACAACCAGTGACCAATCCAGTCAGTCTAGCGTTCTCTCCAACACAAGCTGGGCAAATGGAAAGACTTTTTAGAGACTGCTGAGCATTAGTTAATGTGGGCTCATCACAGGGAGACAAACACTCCACCACAAATACCCAGTTCACATGATATAAATAAGAATGTAAAACCATCAGTTGTCTTTAAAATGACAGTTTAAGAATATGTGGAATCCCTGTAAATATACTAGTATCTAATTTTAGAATATGTGTATGCAGTTCATTAACCTTTGACTTCTATGGTAAGTAGAGGTTAATAAACACATACAGTGCCTTGCAAAATTATTCACCCCCTTGACTGTTTACCTATTTTGTTACACTACAGCCTTTGGTTCGTTTTTTTTTTAATATGAATTATATGTGATGGATCAGAACACAATAGTCTAAGTTGGTGAAGTAAAATTAGAAAAATATAAACATAAAACAATTTTTCAGAAAAAAAAAAAAATGATAATTGGCATGTGTGTATGTATTCACCTTTGTTATGAAGCCCATAACAAGCTCTGGTGCAACCAATTACCTTCAGAAGTCACAAACTTTGTGAAATGATGTCCACCTGTGTGCAATCTAATGCCGCGTACACACGGTCGTTTTTTGTCTTGTAAAAAAAGTTGTTTTTTCTCATGAAAAAAAAACGAAGTTTTTCAAACTTCATTTTAAAAAACGACGTTGCCTACACACCATCGTTTTTTCAAAATGCTCTACGTTCGTACGGTTACGTTCAGCATGTACGGTGGCACTCTGTTCCATTCAAGCTCGCGTCATAACTTGCTTCTGAGCATGCGCGGGTTTAAAAACACTGTTTTAAATGTCGTTTTAGCCCACACACGATCATTTTTTATGACACAAAAAACAACGTTTTCAGAAGACTTAAAACGACGTTTTCCCCACACACGGTCATTTTAAATGACGTTTTTAAAAATGCCGTTTTTTTTCTTCACAAAAAACGACCGTGTGTACGTGGCATAAGTGTCAGATTATCTGTCATTACTAGGGCTTTTTTCTCATGCCCCTACCCACCCATAGAACCGCCCCTCCTTTGCCACGCCCCTAGAACCCCCCCAAAACCACCCAGTCCAGCAAGACACAGCCCAGTCCAGCCACAGTTAACAGGAGACTAGTGAGGAGGAGGATAGGCTACCTACCAACACCAGCCATCCAGGGCCATCTTTAATATTGAATAATATAAATGTCAACGGCACAAAAAAGGTTAATATTAACGATCTGCTGCAGTACTACTTACACCTCCAGAAGGATGTGAAAGAAATATACCAAGAAAATGTTACTGCACCAATCCAATCAGAAAATGTTTTTAAAACGTGCTACAAAATATATTGAATTAAATTAGGACAAAGCCGGTGAAAGTGTTAATGTGTGTAAAATGTGCAAATATATCCCTAATAAATACTAGATTATGTGCAATATATGTGCAAAATGTGCAAATATATCCCTAATAAGTACTAGATTATGTGAAAAATAGACATGCTATGTGCAAAAGAAAAGGAATATATATATATATATATATATATATATATATATATATATATATATATATATATATATATATATATATATATATATATATATATATATTATATATATAAATGAATATGTCCCTTCAGATACTAAAATAGTATAACCACAAAAATATAACCACAAAATTATAAACACAATAAAAATATATGAATATAAGTGTTAGCATGCAATGTGCAAGAACCCCTAAAAAATTCCAATATGAAAAAGCGAAAAATTTCAATATGAAACAGCAAATAAATGTCCAATTCACAATGCGTTCCAATGAGAAATTGCCCACTGCTTATGGTGCTCCTTATAATAAATCAATAAGAGTGCAGCTTATTCTTCCACCCGATTCAAACCATCACCAACTGCTAGATTGAACACTCACCAGACCAAATGAAAACAGAAGGCCTCAATTTATTGCTTTTCTGATAGCCACTAGACCTGTACTCCTCCTCCCTTTCCACAAGGTTCCTTAGTTTCTCAAAGACAAGGGGCTCATCATGGTGTAGTATGTCAAAAACGTTTAATAAAAGATCATAAAAACAAAGGTACACTCACAAGGATGGTGCCTTAGACCGGCACCAGGTCCCTTTGGCAGTATCGAGCATATCAGCCGCTCACCAGCATCTGGGTTCCTTCTTGGTCGGCGTGTGTTCCACACCTCTGTTTCCTTGCGATTCAACGGCAGGGGCTAGCGTGTGACGTACTTCCGCTCTGCGTGCTACCCAGAAGTCTCTACGCGTTTCGCAATTGTTCTTGCATCATCAGGAAGCTATGCATGCATTACTGATTACAATGTTTTATATCCTGGCTCAATATTTGTTTGACCAATCATACGTGTCTAGGTGCCGGAAATACCTGTTCCGCCATCTTAACTATTGGCCGCCCTTTCCCCGTTTTGTGTATCCTGACTGAGTATTTATTTGGCCAATCACGTGTCTATGGGCCCCGGAAATACCTATGCCGCCATCTAAACTATTGGCCACCCTTTCCCCGTTCTGTATACTATTATCTGCTCCATTCAAACTGTGTTGCCATGGTTACAAAATGCTGCGAGCCTCTCCGGCCGATTCTGCCAAAGTGACCTTACAATATGAAATAATGAAAAATAAAAAATAATAAAAAGTAAAGATAAAAAATTAAATGAAAAATGAAGTTTGTGCAATTCATTGTCCCTACCATGCATTGCCATGCTTTATGCACCTGCAAATTCAGCACATGAATTAGTTATCTTAAAATGATGTGCATTTACCTAAGATGAAATGTGCCAGATATGGTGTGTTACTGGCTGTGACAGACTCACCAGGGACATCACTTATGTCTAAAATCATCCCGTGTCCACTAGGGGCATAGGATGACTGAGGAATGATATCTTGGACTACCTGAGATGGGATTATTATGTAATTATTATCCACAATATATTCCAGGATATCTGTAAAGAACTATGGGCCAGATTCACGTACAGCGGGCGCAAGTTTACGTAACCGGTTTACGTTACACCGCCGCAATTTTTCCGATTTAGTGCCCAAAGCACTTACCTGGAAATTTGCGGCCGTGTATCGTAAACAGGTCCGGCGCAAGGCGGTCCAATTCAAATGGGGCGGGTACCATTTAAATTAGGTGCGCTCCCGCGCCGGACGTACTGCGCATGCTCCCGTCGCAAATTTCCCAACGTGCTTTGCGAAATTACGACGCGCCAACGTTTTGTGAATCGCGGCGTGAAAAAAGATTTACGCCGGGAAAAATAAAAGATTTAAAAAAAAATCAAAATCGGCGCTGGAAAGACAGGCATACTTTAACATGGTGGAGTACTTTTACACCATGTTAAAGGTACCCTATCTTTGCGACATAAATCTAACACTCGCGACGACGTAACAACGGGAAAAATCTTCGTGGATCGCCGTAACTTCTAATTTGCATACCCAACGCTGGTTTACGACGCAAACTCCCCCCAGCGGCGGTACTGCATCCTAAGATCCGACAGTGTAAGTCCATTACACCTGTCGGATCTTCTGCCTATCTATGCGTAACTGATTCTATGAATCAGTCGCATAGTTAGAAACAGAGATACGACGACGTATCAGGAGATATGCCGTCGTATCTCTTTTGTGAATCTGGCCCTATTTACTGTTTGTTGATTCTGAACTCTACGGGTTAATTGTAAGAGTGACTCATTCATACTGTTGGGACACACTGTTAGATGCTAATACCATCACCTCCAGCCATCTGTCTGTTCTCTGTGCTAATTGACCCTGCTATTGTGTAAAGATGTCCTGTTTTTACACTTATAATAATGTATATTATATAGCAGGTGAGCGGAGACGTGACGTCTACTCTGAAAGGTCATATCTGAGTCACCTAGTCTGGGTAAATGATTAGTTAATTAGCTCATGTTAATTTATGTTCTGGTTACCTCCTCTTTAAACTGTATATAAGGTTGCATTGTTGGTTCTAATAAACACTCCATGATTAGCACACAAACAAGTCTCGTCTCGTTGTGTGTTGAGAGCAGCTGGAATATCTGATATCTATATCCAGACTGATAGGAAGCGGTATATGACGGAAACACTCAAGCGGTGCCAGGAAAGGTTCCATCCGCTGGTAATATCTATAATTTGGCATGCAGTACTGAGGTCCACCAGCAGGTGTCTCCTGGCAGTTTTGAACTGCTGGTGTTATGTCATCCTTAGGCCGCAGTACTGGTGTCCACCAGCAGATGGATCCTGGCAGTGTGGAGCAGACAGCACCTTTTGCGCTCAGGTGTGACTTGAGGCCAATTACAGGTATTCCTATAAATACCTGGCAAGTGCAAACATACCTTGCCCTGGTATCGTCCTTGTGCCCTGATCTGTACCTGCTGCCTGATTATCTGAACCTGTTCCTGAAATCTGCTACCTGAGTTCCTGATTATGACTCCCTGTCTTGACTATCCATCCTCTCCCTGTCCTGTGTTCCTTACCCCATCTCTTGATCTCCCTGTGTATGACCTTGGCCTTGCTAACGTTTATGTTTCTGGAATATTCCTTTGTCCATCTGCTGATCTGCTGTGTATGACCCTGGCCTGGCTATTGTTTATGATTCTGGCATTTCCCATTTATTGTACATATCTGTCTGTTGTTATTTGTGGGTCTCTGTCTGTTGGTTGGTTTGTTGCACTGTGTCATATTGGAGGTGGTTGTATTTATATTATTCACTTTCCTAAATAAATCATTATATTTTCACTTATATGGGTTTGGTGTTCCTCTGTTGCTAGCCACACAGTTCTGGTCACACCTGGGACATGACAACTGGCCAAATCACCAGGTGCAAACAGAGGAAAAAAGCCTAAGAACAGAAAACGAATGCAGATTGGTAAGCTACAATATGTTACATTTTTGGTTTTGGTTATACTGCTCTAACATTTGGCTATCTTTGGTCCTATAATATATAGACAGTTTAGTATCCAAATATTTGGTATTTTTTGTCATTGCAAATGCTTGTCTATTTTTGTTGTCTTCTTCAACAAAATAGTGAGCTTGTTCTTTTCTTCTTTTTTTTCATAGGTTACTAGATTTCTCTGGATCCTGCTCTCTTGATTTTAAACATTTTAAACCATTTTTGATTTTATTATTAACATCAAAATTGATTCATTATTTTCTGAGGTATACTAACCTCGGCTTGTTGACTGTCACAAGGTTGAATTTTGCACATTCTTTAAATGTTTTCATTTACGAATAATACCTTATATTTGATTAAATATTAAACAGGTACCCGAGGGACCTGTGTAAAGTAGATGTTTTCATTATTTGTCTTTGTTGCCGAGAATGATTTATGAAGCACTGTTGGGTTTATAAGCTTTGCTCTGGGCACAAGAGCAAGTTATAAACACAAAATATGTGTAGTAGGTGTTAAAAATAAAAATATATATATATATATATTCTACATTGTAAAAAAGAGAGTGATGGGGTAAAGGCGCCAATTGCAGATTACTAGATAATCTAATGCTGCACCTAAAATTTGTGATAACTAATAACTCATAAAATAATAATAGTGAAGGGCGCAATTAGATAATTTAAATCAATTACTTATTATGTGTTAATAAACAATAGCATTCAATGAATAAAGTGCACAATCAATAATCATGAAAAGTCCATAACAAGTCATATGGTCGATTCCTCTGTATGTGTTCCAACACCGTGCTTCTAAAGTGCAATGTGCTTCAAATTCTCAAATGGATAGTGCTTCACCCAAAGTGATACAATGCGCTCACCAGATAGCCGTGGCCACCAAGTGACCATTAAGCATGTATTAGGGACAAATCCTTGTTTCTTTAATTTCATCCCTTCAGGAATCACATCAACATCAATCAACTGTGTACAGATAAAACCAGATTCCAATCCAATCGACAATGGTATATAAACTTGGTTTTCTTCAAACTCATGTATCCTCTACTGAATACATCCAGCTCCCATCATAAAATTCTGTAAAACTGGCTCTGCCGCAAAGAGCCACAAAAGGCAGGGATAGTGTAATAAAGTGTTTTTATTATTATTATTATTATTATTATTATTATTATTATTATTTCTTAAAATATTGCACTTACATATTCCAGTGTAAGGTACAGCAGGCATAAAAACAGCTTAAGGGGAAGCAGAAGCCGGTCAGTCACCGCTATGTGACTCACGGTATACGGCATGCGTCTCAGCTGTCTAAGCGGAAGTGGAGGACTCCTGTCTGTATGCATGTCAAGCCTCGCTTCAATACATTTCACGCTCAAGCTAGCATCATCAGGAAGTCAGTCTTATCAATACATGCTTAATGGTCACTTGGTGGCCAAGGCTATCTGGTGAGCGCATTATGTTATCACTTCGGGTGAAGCACTATCCATTTGAGAATTTGAAGCACATTGCACTTTAGAAGCACATACAGAGGAATTGACCATAGGGTTTGTTATGGACTTTTCATAATTATTGATTGATTGAGCACTTTATTAATTGAATGGTATTGTTTATTAACACATAATAAGTAATTTATTTAACCACTTGCTTACTGGGCACATATACCCCACTCCTCCTCAGGTGAAATTTCAGCTTCCGGCACTGCGTCACTTTAACTGACAATTGCGCAGTCGTGCAACATGGCTCCCAAACAAAATTTATGTCCTTTTTTTCCCCACAAATAGAGCTTTCTTTTGGTGGTATTTGATTACCTCTGCGGTTTTTTTTTGTGCTATAAACAAAAAAAGAGCGTCATTTTTGAAAAAAAATCAATATTTTTTACTTGTTGCTATAATAAATTGCCCAATTTAAAAAATAATTCAGTCTAGGCCGATAGGTATTCTTCTACATACATGCAATAAGCGACTGGTTTGCGCAAAAGTTATAGCGCCTACAAAGTAGGGGACAGATTTTTTTTTTTTTTTTACTAGTAATGCCGATCTGCAATTTTTATTGGGACTGGGACATTATGGTGGACACATCGGACACTTTTGACACATTTTTGGCACCATTTACATTTATACTGCGATAAGTGCTATAAATATGCACTAATTACTGTATACATGTGACTGGCAGGGAAGGGGTTAACACTAGGGGGCGAGGAAGGGGTTAAATGTGTACCCTGCATAGTGTTTCTAACTGTGGGGGAAGGGTACTGACTGGGGGAGGTGACCGATCTGTGTCCCTATGTACAAGGGACACAGCATCGGTCTCCTCTCTCTCTGACAGTACGTGGATCTGTGTGTTTACACACTCAGATCCATGTCCTTGTCTGTGTAACCGCCGATCGCGGGTGCCTGATGGTCATCACGGCTGCCAGGCACGCGCATCGGCATCTCAGTCATGCAGCAGGCATGCGGCTGGAGGCCGGAGGCCTATATAGACGGCCTCCCGGCAATTGGGATCCACACTGCGCCCTTCACTATTATTTTTTTTATATATTCTACATTATATACCATAGCTTTGTGAAATTCAAAAATACATTGACCCTTGTTTCTCCACATGAAAAATAGAATCTATCACTTTGCATGTGTTCTTAACAAGGTATTAAAAATGACAGTTATTCCAAACAATTTAGAAGCTAATTTCAGATGTTTGTTGCAATCGATGTTGTCCCATATTTTAACAAAATTTTTTAAAAATTAGAAAGACTTTTATGAACAGTTTCATAAAGTGGTTGTAAAGGCTGAAGGTTTTATACATTAATGCACTCTATTATACTTATATGCATTCTATATTATACTTAGCTAAGCCCGATCTTGACCCAGGGATCTGCACAAGAGTAGTGTCTCTCTTCGCTATCTCCCTTCATACATGGCTCCTGCTACAAGGGAGTGGGGCTGAACCACCCTGTCTGTGTCAATAGACACAAACAGAAAGCTTGGGAGTGAGCTCACACGAGTGCCCCCATAAAAGCTTTCTCTGGATGTACTTACTGAAGAGGAGAAGCCAGGAGCACCAGCGGGGAACCAGAGAAGAGGAGAATCAGGGCTGCTCTGTGCAAAACCATTGCACAGAGCAGGTAAAAATAATGGGCCAGATCCACAAACTAATTACACCGGCGTATCTATGGATACGCCGTGTAATTTCAAAGTTCCCCCATCGTATCTTTGTTTTGTATACACAAAACAAGATACGACTGAATGAGGGATCGATCCGACAGGCGTACGTCTTAGTACGCCGTCGGATCGTAGGTGCATATTTACGCTGGCCGATAGGTGGCGTTTCCTTCGAATTCCGCGCCGAGTATGCAAATTAGCTAGATACAGCGATCCACGAACGTACGTCCGGCCGGCGCATTTTTTTACGTCGTTTCCGTAAGGCTTTTTTCGGCGTATAGTTACCCCTGCTATATGAGGCGTATCCTATGTTAAAGGATCACTAAAGGAAAAACTTTTATTGGCTAAAATGTATGTCTGCAACTAATACAGACAGAATACCTAGCTGCTTCCTGATCAAAACTATTCTGAGCAATTTACAAGAAAGAAAAGGGGCGGGATCCAGGCGGGGCAGTGAAGGGGAGAAACTAAACTTATTCAAAGAGAGGAGGTTCTATGGTCTTAGCCACACAATGCTCACACCCCCTTCAATTCTCTGCTGCATGGTCACATGCAGTGCTGTAGTTCAGAGAACGGGGACGAGCAGGACTTAGACCACAGTGAGAAGCTCCCATGAGAAATTTACTATGGAGCAAGACAACCAGGAAGTGAGGATTTCAGCAAAGGATTACAGCTGCTTCAAAGCAAAAACGGACAATGAGGACATGAAATCAAGACTGCTATAAGGTAAAGCAAGCTATTTAGCCCAAATTTTTTTCCTTTAGTGATCCTTTAAGTATGGCCGTCGTTCTCGCATCAAATTTTGAAAATATTACATCGTTTGCGTAAGTCGTTCGCGAATACGGCTTTGCGTAGAATGACGTCACCGTTGTAAGCATTGGCTTGTTCCGGTTTAATTTCGAGCATGCGCACTGGGATACCCCCACGGACGGCGCATGCGCAGTTGAAAAAACGTCATTTACGTCGGGTCAAGACGTATTTACATAAAACACGCCCCCATCACATACATTTGAATTGCGCGCCCTTACGCCGCCTAAGTTACGCTACGCCGCCGTAACTTACGGCGGAAATTCTTTTAGGATACAAAAAAAACCTGTAAGTTACGGCGGCGTAGCGTATCAGAGAAATGCTATGCCGGATGGAGGAATGCGCCACGCTACGTGGATCTGCCCCAATATGTTTGTTATTTTAATACACAAAAACCCCAAAGCTGTACTCACTTTACTTTACTATCACTTTAAATCTGTTGGACTTTACATGAAATTCAGCAGCATATAGGTCAAGTCATATACAATTAATTAAGCCAGAAAAGGTGCTAAAACGACTATTACTATTAGTTACATTTATAAATACAGTCAAATATATATATTTTTTCTTATTTGTAGAATGAATAGATATTCATCTCAAAAATCATTTTAAACTAGATGTTTTCATTAGAGTTGACCATTATGTATGAAATGTATTTTTTATTAGGATATAAAAAGCACAATTTTATCCATTTATATATACATTTTGTACAAAAAAATAATAAACATAATTGAGTTCGTTTTTATCCAACCTAAGATTTCTCCAGCAGTTGCTAATGGTTTCTTGAACAATGAGCAATCTATTCCTCTCTTATAAGTGACAACTGAAACCAGTGTTCTTTTTTTATTTTTTTACCTCAGAGAACTCTGTCGGGAGACTTATTCAGTTTTACATTCATTCGCTGTCTCAATCACAGTTCACATCATTGTGGTATTTCGTGAAGACTTTTTTTTTATATATATAAATATACATATCTTTATTACTTTATTAATTTTCCACTTGCACATCTCTTGGATACCTAATGCCCGATTTATCAGAAAAGATTACTAATACAAATGTTTCTCAGTAAAAAGTATCCCACAATCCCCCCCCCCCTCCTAGACCTCTCCCTTCCTATATATAACCGGCTTTCCAACTTCTCTCTTTAGTATGTACTGCACTCTTTCTAACCTCCCTACCTCCTCTCTTTTTTTTTCCGGATTAATTTATAGTGTCTTGTCCTGTACTCCATCAAAAAGGAACGGGTCGAACATGGGATAAAATACCCTATGTTATGCCTCCGGAACGCTACCTTATGCCATTAAATAATGACTTAAGTTATGTTAAGCGCCCATCACTTCTGCATAACCCATCGTATGCTTGTACCCTATCCATTCCTTAAACTTCTCTTCAAACTCCTCCTGTTTCTCTCCTTCCCTAAATCTCAGATATTCCATATTGTAAATTTCATCTACTTTATTGCACCACCCTCTCAATGAGGGTCTCTCCATTTCTTGCCAGTTACGGGATATTTGGTTCTTTGCAGCGTTCAAGAGCTGTGGGAGTAATGTCTTCAGGTAGTGTTTAGTTGGCATTCGAGACCCATGTAACACGCATACCCACGGGTCGTCTGGGAGTTCATCGATTGTTTTTTCTCAAATTTTTTGTCTTATCTTCCCCCAGGATTTTCTCATTTTGGAACAGGTCCACCAAACGTGGGCCATAGTCCCTACTTCATTGAAGCCCCTTCAACATAACTGTGATATAGTTCCTGAGTATTTATGTGCCTTATCCGGGATAAGGTACCAGCGCACCAGGCATTTATAATTCAATTCCATTATATTACAGTTTACCGATGTAGCATGTACCCTCTATATTATTTGACTGATCTTGTACTCATTTACACATGAGCCCAACTCCTCCTCCCATTTCTTGATGTATGGCGGGACGCCCCACGATTTTGACTCATTCAAGATCTTATATATCTTAGAGATTGTCCCCTTTTCAGCCTTTCCCTCGCATAATTTTTCAAGGGGCCGAAGATTTACTTCTGATCGAATAGGCTGGGGGAGTCTTTAAAAAAAAATAATTTAATTGCGCGTACTGCAGCAATTCCGGCATTGAACTTAATTTTCTCAGCTCGTCGTAGTGTTGTACATCACCGCGTTTTTGACGGGCAAAAGTTCAGAGAACTTCTGTGTGACCATGTATATGCAAGCCAAGCTTGAGCGGAATTCCGTCAGAAAAACCATCCAAGGTTTTTCTGACTGAAAATCTGATGGCGTGTACATGGCATAAGAGGGCATGAGTCAATACTATATTCAGTTAAGGCTCTTTTGCTCAACTTTTCACTTCCTTTAACAATCTGAACATGATTATAGAAAGATAGAGTAGACTGAGAGAGTAGACATTGCTTAACAAAGTGAGGTCACCTAATTGTCTATACTTTCATGACCCAATGTGCTCCAGACAGACCCTAAACTCTAATGACATTGGCCAGCTATTGAATACATACAAATGGGCAGGGAATCTTGGGTGACAGCATTTATTAAATATGGTCATGTCATCAGGCACCATTTATCAGTATTAATGTGGATCTGTGGTGTTGGATGATGTGATTGATGATGGATTTATGGGGGGGTCTTTTTTTTTGTGTTGTTTGTTTATGTACTGCCTATTTTTTTTTGAATGAGTAACAAGGATACCCCTTATATAGGGAAAGATAATTAATTTAAAGGATGCATCCAGATTCAGATAAATTCCCCCATAGACACCTACATCCACTAGGCCAGGGATATGAAGAAGAGTCCCTCTGGCAAAGTCCCTTGACCATGTTGAAAGCATGTGACCTGGTATAATTTATATATGTCACTCACTGACATATGTTCCTGGCCAGCCACGCTGCATGCTTAGATACGTGTCTTGTGTGTATTTTGGGTGAACACAACATTGTTTTAATCACAATGTCATTGGTTGTTATGGTACACCATAACATCCAATGACCATGCAGCCTTCACACAGGTGAATGGCCAACAAAGTTTCCTTGGCTTCTAGGACTCTAGCAGCTGCCAGCAACCAAATGGGGCGACAGATGCACAACCCCTAGTAGGAAGCTGTCATGTTTAGTGTATACCATTACTAGTTGTATGACCCCGGGAACAACCACAGGTTTATTTTATGAGGCAGGCAAACAAGCTATTTTGTTTTTTCCATTTAGCAAACAGCAGATAGTAAAATGTTGCAAAGACATCCTTACTTACAAAGTGAATAGGCTATTAACCTTAAAAACGTCATCCCTTTTTAGACTAATCAATGTCTGCTGTTGTCTGGTGATCATTTTCTCTTTGAAGATGTTTATTTTGCTATTATAATTATATTTTGCCAGAGTACAAACATGCCAGGAATAGTAAACAAAGAATAAACATTTCCTACCAAGGATCTGTTCCAGGAGGATGGCTTAACATGATTATGGATAAACATATCAGTTGTTCCAATTAGAGGCACTGTGATTTCTTAGTTTGAGACCAGTAAAAGTTTCTAATTCCAATAAATACTATACGAGCTACACTTTTATAATAACTAAGTAAAACAGAAACTGTCACTTTTCATTTATTACTATGCTAATGTTAGTTCTCACAATATGAAAATACTGCTTAACACTCAAGTGGCCCTTAATCACACTTGTAAAACTGGTAATGGTCTACACAGTGGGACCCAAATGCATTTTACATCTAGCATTTAGAAACTGCACAACATAAAATGGTACTTGAAAATTTGCCAGTCTATGCACTCCTGTAGTTTTGTGCTTTAAAGCTGTGGTAAACAATGAGACTACAGCATCAAATTATGCCTACATAGCTAATGAACACAATAAATCAGAATACAAATGATTTAAATATGCTTTCAGATTTGTGCAATATGTTTTTAAAAATTAACTCAGAGGCTACACACTAAATATTTCCCAGCAGAGTTATAAAATGTACTGTTTTTCCAGGTATTAAAACAGCATAATTTTTATGCTTTTACAAGTTGTTGATTTTTAACTATAAATGTATGCAGCCAGATATGCATACAGTACATTGCTATCATTAGAGATGAACACAATTAATTGAAAAATCAAGATAACTTTTTGATTTTGGTGAATGTAATCTTTTTGGCCAATTTACATCTTTATTTCACTCCAACATGTATATGCACATTTTTCCAAACTATAGGATAATGTTTTTCATGAATCTTAAAGCGGTCTTTATTTTTGAAACCCTGTAAACAATATCATAATGTGCTACTATGCATCGCATTATGTCAACCTTGCCTTAGAATAAGCCCCCCATGGCACGCTATCACCGTTGAAGGCACTTCCATCTTCACTCTGTCTATCTTCTGGGTTTGCAGACTCTGGTTGTGTGAGTGACCAGAGCACAAAGCAAGGTCCATAAATACATGGATGAGTGAGTTTGGAGTTTAGGGTAGAGGAACTTGACTGACCAGTCCTGATCTCAACCCGATAAAACACCTTTGAGATGAATTGGAGTGGAGATTGAGAGTCAGGCCTTCTCGTCCACATCAGGGTCTGACTTCACAAATGGGCTTTTGGAAGAATGGTCAATTATTCCCATAGACATGCTCCTAAACCTTGTGGACAGCCTTCCCAGAAGAGTTGAAGCTGTTATAGCTGCAAAGGGTGGGCCAAATCAATATTGAACCCTACAGACTAAGACTGGCATGTCATTATAGTTAATGTGTGTGTAAAGACAGGTGTCCCACTAATTTTTGTAATATAGTGTATATCTATGTGTAAATTAATTATAATGATGGCCACCTGTAGTAATCAAATATAAATAAATGTTGAAACTGGCTGCTAGACTTTCAACAAAATGGTATATGAAGGTGGGATAAAACCTTCCCACTACATCCGTCAATATATTAAATAAATTTAATCAATACAGAAGGTCAATAAATCTGCCCACATATGAGGTGCAGGCATAAGACAGTACATCTAATAATAACATTTGTAGAGTAATGAAAGAAAAAGGGGCTATATCTGAATTAGACTAATCCGTATATGCTAATTTTAGTCCTGCTGCCTTATTCCTTGCCCACAGGGCCTTGGATGCTTTTCAAGGTAACTTTTCACAAATGACCAGCCATGCCACATGAGGCTACTGATTAGTTTGTAATCCTGTGATCTTTAGTTGCATCCTTCATCTATAGAGTCTGCAGTCCAGAGGGGACATCATGGTATATGAGTGAGTTGTAGTTTTACAAAGTCTGCTTGTTTCCCTTTCATGAACAGCAATTTGTTTAGCCTGGACATACTAAGTTTTAAATGATTCCAAAGTGAGCCAATTGCCCCCCTCACACAGACAATCCATACAATGTGGCAATATTATGTTGCATACAATCCCTCAGAAACAGGGTTTATTCATTTCAAACAAATATGTTAGATGCTGAGGTCTAGAGGAGATGATGAACAGCCAAATAAAAAATGTATAAATATATCTCACCTCATGGAATCTGACTACTTGCCTCTCACAGACATCCATATGATCTCAGAGTGCAATAACTTTGTAGAAAGTTCACTCGTGGTTGCAGGAAAATATGTAATATCATTGAAATTCATGGCTCTGGACAGCCATAAGATTGATAATGTAGGAATGAATATTGAGACATATGCAGTAGAAAATACACTAGACAGAATAAGAAGAGTCCCACAAGCTGTGATGAGAAAATACGATGAGCTCACCATCGAACACTTGTAAAGACTCCTAGGTGTCATTTATCACACACAAGGCTTACCAAATAATGTGTTCCTCCATATAAGAGTGGTCACATGTGCATAGTTGAATTCCCCCAAGGAAATGGCACTCTCTCCAGCCTCCACTCATCCACAGAGACACCAGGATTTTTTCTGTCAGGTGTCATTATCTACATCCACAACTTGCAGGGAACTGTTGCACAACTGGGAATTGGCTCAGCAGGACTGATGCACATGATAAAAGAGACAGTCATTATAGTGTAAAATCATCCATAAAAATAAATGTATTACGTCTAAGTACTTACAAACGTCCAGAAGTAACACAGCATATCATATGGTATAGCACATGCTCAGAAGCATGTATCTGGGTCTGCCTCACTGGTTTATTCACAAACTACATCATCAGGGTCCCATGGAGGATGTAGACTCCAGTTGGGCAATGGACAAAATCTTTCCTCTAGAAAAAAAGGGATGAGCCAACACTTCACTGTGGGGCCACTCACTCAACAAAAAGTTTTGAAATAAGCCAGAAGGGAAGTCTAGATGTCAAGTACCTGGTGGCGATCAAGCTGTAGAGGGAACGTCTCTTGCACCTCTTGTTCAACACCCCTGGTAGCACCAGCTGGGGTTTGCTGGAAGCAGATGATCGTAGATCACCAGGAAGGAACTTGGAACTGGAACATGGTGACACTTAATTCTCAGACCTGCGTGTAGCCACAACACAAGCCAAAAATTAATCAACTGCTGGGAAGCAAGAGGCAGGAATATTATGCAGAGACAGATTCAGGACACAAGCCGGGATTGGTACACAGCCGGGCAGTGAGGACAGGAGCAGAGTCAGAATATTAAACCAAGGTAACAACAGGCAGGCAGAAATTCAAGAACAGGTCAGGGGCAAGCAAAGTCATACACAGAGTTCAACAATGGGTTTAAATGAACATTAAAATCCCCTCCTAGAAGTAGGATACCCACCTGGAATGTCTAAAAGAGATTACCTACAGTATCTTGCGGAGAAAGGATACATGGTGTTCATTAGAGCAGGAAATATTAGCAAAGTAATAGGCTAGGATGCAAAAAAAGCTTTAACAAACAAGTAGTGGCTCTCTTCTCTGAATCAATGATAGTATCTGATAATTGGAATGGGGAGGTTTTGGAAATCAGAATTGACACCCCTTGTTTTGGAGTGGGGATTGGTTGCATGGTGAGCTATCAGAAAGGTTTTGTTGGTCAGCTTCTATATGGAATAAAATGAGTTTCCTGAATAAAGATGAACTGAGCTCTGTATTTGACAAATGCAGTCAAGACTTGAGATCTAATTTCTGGAATGGTAAGACCTTTCACATTTCCACTCAAAATCTGTGGGTGGTTCTGTAGTTTAGAGTCAGTCATGATGGTCAGGCTGGAGCTTCTCCTGGAGTTAATTGGGTACAGGGATACAGGGGGTTCGAGAGAAGGCATTCACAGAACTCAGAACTGATTTTTCTCTCTGTGATTTTAGAGGGGAGTAATGACACAACCCAGGGAGAGGGAGAAGAAAAAAAAGGGGGTAGGTAGGAAAGAGAGGTTAAAAAAAAGGGGGGAACAGAGACAGGGGGATTAGAGTCAGTGCAGTGACACTAGAAAAAAACAGAAGTGTAGATAGACCCGCTAGCCCACCTAACACAGATTGAAAGGGGTAAAGAAAGGAAAATTCCCAGAAAGTCATCAGGGTCCCAATAGAATTGCTGTGAGTATGTGAGAGAGTGATCTGATAAAAAGTGATCAGCGCATAAATTAAGTAAATCAATAATACATAAATAAATATTCCAAAGTGAAAATTCATTTAGTGGTAAAATGCCAAAAATATTGTGCAAAGTGGTAAAATAACAAAAAATATTGTGCAAAGTGCAGCAATACTGTGCAATATATGCATTGGACGAATAGTAAACAAAAAAGTCCCAAAGTGGATGATAAAGTGTCCTTGTGTAAACAGATATCCAAACAAATATGTCTTCACAGTCTTCTTATGTAGCTCTTCTATAAGTTGTGCTCACAGAGCGCTTACCTTATGGCAGGTGTATAACAGCTTGTGCGGATATAAATAATCCAGGGATGGTTCCTCTGCGTTGGTCTCCAGCTGTTGTCTGTCACTGTGGGTGTAGATGGTTTCACAGGATCTCTCCTCGATGTTAGCCCAAGTGTAAAGCAGAGAGACATCCCATAGTGAAGTATATCATTGAATTTTATTAACCACTTACCCCCCGGACCATATTGCTGCCCAAAGACCAGAGTACTTTTTGCGATTCGGGACTGCGTCGCTTTAACAGACAATTGCGCGGTCGTGCGACGTGGCTCCCAAACAAAATTGGCGTCCTTTTTTTCCCACAAATAGAGCTTTCTTTTGGTGGTATTTGATCACCTCTGCGTTTTTTATTTTTTGCGCTATAAACAAAAATAGAACGACAATTTTGAAAAAAATGAATATTTTTTACTTTTTGCTGTAATAAATATCCCCCAAAAATATATAGAAAAAAAATTTTTTTCCTCAGTTTAGGCCGATACGTATTCTTCTACATATTTTTCGTAAAAAAAAAATCGCAATAAGCGTTTATTGATTGGTTTGCGCAAAAGTTATAGCGTTTACAAAATAGGGGGTATTTTTATGGCATTTTTATTAATATTTTTTTTACTAGTAATGGCGGCGATCAGCGATTTTTTTTTCGGTATTGCGACATTATGGCGGACACTGCGGACATTTTTGACACATTTTTGGGACCATTGGCATTTTTATAGCGATCAGTGCTATAAAAATGCATTAGATTACTATAAAAATGCCACTGGCAGTGAAGGGGTTAACACTAGGGGGCGGGGAAGGGGTTAAGTATGCCTGGGTGTGTTCTTACTGTGGGGGGGGGGTTGCCTCACTAGGGGAAACACTGATTTTCTGTTCATACATTGTATGAACAGAAAATCAGCATTTCCCCTGCTGACAGGAACGAGAGCTGTGTGTTTACACACACAGCTCCCGTTCCCCGCTCTGTACCGAGCGATCGCGTGTGCCCGGCGGCGATCGCGCCCGCCGGGCACACGCACGGGAGTCGGGGGCGAGCGGGGGGCGCGCGCGCGCGCCTCCGGCGGCGCGCGTGCGCCCCTAGTGGCGGCTAATAGGCAGGACGTCCATTTACGTGGTCTCGCCTAGGAGAGCCACCTTGTGGACGTATTTCGGCGGTGCAGCGACGGCAAGTGGTTAAATAAAAACATAGAAACTTACATAAAGGATTGTTATTCAATGTAAAACAACGATTCAGCTTTCAGTTCTTCTAGTGTTTCCTGGTGCATCAGGCCCTTACTAGCTGCGCCCCATCACGTGGCTTCATCAGAGGTGCTTGATTGGCCAGGAATTCTTTCATTTATGTCCGAAAACAGGAAGTAACCCGGCGGCCAGCTTGCCGGAGTAAGTGTCTCCGTCTAAGGCGGCGGCCATTTTGTTGGTGGGTATAACGCATAGTGAACTAATGCAATGTGTGTCAATATGTTCTCGGCTGCCATTGTTCTGGAGTAATTGACTCCACTGTGTATGACGCCATTGTTTAGGTTATAAAACATCCGTTTTAAACCCTGCAGCATAGTGCATTGTATAATTTAGCTCGGTAAATGACTATACATTGCTAAAATCAAGTTTAAAAAATCATATATATAATAAATAAATAAATCATATATATATAACAAATACATTAACCTGTGATATTCTAAATACTGGCATTAATACATAAACCATATCATAATTCATTATTTATTAAAAGTCATTATGATTATGAAATATACTCCTATACAATAATATAGAGAAAGACAGTGTAATAGATATGATAATTATAAAAAAAAAAAAATAATAATTAAAAACTAATCACCAGAGCATGATTAAATGATGTCTGAAAATGGATAAAATTATTTAAAAAGCAATTAAGGTCAAACTCCACATTCATACCATCAGGTACCATTGTCTGTAAAGTATACTGTATATACACCTGGATTCTTTTTGACTAATGAACCTGACCAAATGTGCCCCTCTCCATGGTTTTTTATATTTCTCTATTGCCCAAATTGTTAGATGTGAGGGGTCTTTGTTGTGTACTTGGGCGAAATGTTTACTAACGTTGTGTTTAGGGAAGCCTTTTCTTATGTTCCGAATGTGTTCCCTAATTCTCACCATGAGCAGTCTTTTAGTTCTGCCTACATATTGTAGATTGCATGTACATTGCAGTACATATACCACCCCTCTGTATGACAGCTAATAAAATCCATAATAGTGTAAGTCTGTCCTGTTTTGGTGGAGGTAAAATCAAGCCTTTTGTTTTGTGTTTTTTTTTAATGCCTGCATGCATAGCAGTATTTGCATGGAACAAATCCCTTACTATCGAAGAAATTGTATCCGCTTTTGGGTGGTGGTTCTATGACATTTTTTACTACTATGTCTCTCAGGGTTGGAGCCCTTTTGTAGACTATGTTTGGCTCATCTGGTAAAATATTTTTTAGGTGTCTGTCACTTGAGTATGTGCCAATGTTTTTTAATTAGTTTCTCTACCTCACGATGTTGTATGTTATAATCTAAAATCAACATTGGTGCCTCCATATTCCGTTGTATTATCTTCGACCCTTGTAGCATTACTTTTCTATCCAGATTTGATACATATTTAATCTGTTTTTGGATAAAAGCATCTATGTACCCCTTATCTTTAAACCTGTTCCCGATAAAGGTGGCTTGCTGTTTAAAATCCTCATCATGTGTGCAATTCCTTTTGATTCTTGTCAGTTGTCCTTTTGGTATATTGAATAACCATGATTTGTGGTGGCAGCTTCTCATTGATATGTAGCTATTAGCATCTATATTCTTAAAGTGTGTTTTAGTGATCAATGCATTATCCACCACTGTGATGTCTAAATCCAGGAAGTTGACACATTGGTCACTAATATTCCATGTGAGTGATATGTTT
Source organism: Rana temporaria (assembly GCF_905171775.1). Lineage (NCBI taxonomy): Eukaryota > Metazoa > Chordata > Amphibia > Anura > Ranidae > Rana > Rana temporaria. The sequence goes on from NC_053497.1 coordinate 93,529,138, forward strand.
TTATCATTCACATTCAATTTATGTAAGAATTTTTCTAATGCTTCCCGGCTGCCATTCCAGACAATGAGTATATCGTCTATGTACCTTTTATATAATGTGAGTTCCATTGGGATGTCTGAATAGACAGAGTCTTCTTCCTATCGGGCCATAAATGCACTGGCCACACTAGGGGCAAATTTAGCTCCCATGGTTATTCCTGTTATTTGTTTAAAGTGCACTTGATCGTGCGAAAACTAGCTTTACTTCAGGCAGAATTCAATGCCCTTGTTAATGAATTTTCTCTGTTTACATATCAAAGTGCTGTATTCTCTTAGTAGCCATTTAATGACACTACAGGCCTGGTGATGCTTCACTATAGTGTATAAGGATGATACGTCCTCTGTGGTTAATAGGGTTCTTCATTTAAGTACTGGTGTATCCTCTAGTAATTGCAACACATGTTTGGTATCCTTCAGATACACTTTTGTTTGTTGTACCCCCGGTTGTATGAACTTGTCCAGGTATTCTCCCAACCTTGCTGTCAAGGATTCAATTACATTGACTATGGGTCTTCCTGGAGGGTTAGTTTTATCCTTGTGTAGTTTTGGTATCATGTAGATGATGGTTGTTCTGCACATTTCCGGGATAAGGTATTGGGATTCTTTCTTGTTTAGTACTTCTTTCTTCACTCCTAAGTGGATACATTTTTTCAACTTTTAAGCAATTTTATCCATTTCAGACATCGTTTAATCATGCTCTGGTGAACACCTGGGGGCGGAGTAACATCATGGCGCCGTAAGGACTCAGGGCGCTAGCAGCTGCTCCATGCCTTTCTCCAGGCGACTTTTGTAAGGAGGACTCTGAAGCCAAAACTGCCCTGAACTACCGCCAATCCCCATCTGAGCTACCCCACCGGGATTACCTGGTCAGGCGGGTGGCGTTGGTGTCTATGTGTGGTGAGGACCGGCCGAGGGGGATCCCGGGCGCTCTCCGTGCAGAGTAGCGGAAGCTTGCTGGGGTGTACGGAGCCTCCTGCGAACCAAAGGTGATTGGACATCAGGCGGAGTGACGTAGGAGATGGAGGAGGCGACAGCAGACGAAGCGTGTGCACTGTACTAGGACTCGCTGGGTGCCATTCCAGACGCCTCCAGACGCCAGCGTGGATGCCGATCTTTGCTGATCCCTGCCCTGCAGTGAGTGAGCTGGAAGGGAAGCGGGGGTTATAGGAGCTGGATAGACGGCCAGCTGAGTGGTCTGTCCCCGTTCCAGGTCTGCTCCCGGACGCCTCCATCAAAAAGGGTGAGGTTCTCCCCCCCCCCCCTGCCTGCATGTGGACTACCTAGGAGCAAGAGGGGAGGTGAGTAAGAAGCTCCGAAGCTGTGAAGCTGAGAAGGCAGAGGTGGTAAATTGCACAAGACTGTTTTTTCTTTTTTTTTTTTTTTTTGCATCTTCAAGTGTACCTGAACTGATCTTGAACTGTCTTGAAAGGGTATATGGGCCGATGCTCTGCTATCCTGCTAAAAGGGGCCTATTGATATAGTCTGGCTATAATATTACATGAATGAACTTTCAAAAGCGTCCGGATATATACAAAGTGTTGAAAAACAGAGGGAGGAGATCTTGTCCACCCGAATTGAAGGGGGCCATAGGACTGTTATAATCAATATTGAAAAAAGGCCTCCAATTTATGAGAGACAATGTTAGAGAAATAGCAGTTCCGCTGGTACTGGCTCTACCTAAAATTCCCCTAGGAGATATTGATCTGAAGTTCTCTGAGGTCTTAGTCTCAGTCCCAGTGGATAAGGAACGGTGGGTGAAAGGGACAGTAGGACTCGGATACGGATGTCGAACAGGTGCTGAGATTCTGTTTTTCATCTCTTATTTCCGCTCCACTTTCTTTTACCCCAAAACTCAGGTCTAAAAATCTAGAGCTGGGTGAGGGTGGGCCAAGGAGGGGGAGCGGATATACATGCTCTATCAGCCCCCGGTCATATACCACATCAATTTCTGGCAGACACTTGGGCAGTATATCAGCAGGTGAGGGGCAGCCAGCCTATCATCTTACGTCAGTAAAATCTCCATAAACAGGCCTTGCACAAAAGGCAAAAAATGGTGCGGAAGGCCCCAAAAAATACGCAGGGAGGGGGCTCGGGCCGCAGCACAATGAGGTCATATCTTGTGTCTGAAGGACTAGATCGGGCACCAGTCAGCCCCAAAGGAGATGGTGACAATAGCATATCCGGGACACCTGTTAAAAATAAAGGGCATATCGAGGGGGAGACTCCAGGGAAAGAGAAGGAGAAAAATAAGGATCAATCCCCTGCAGTAAAAGGCCAAAGTAAAGTATTAAAAACCCCAGAAAGTCAACAAATACAATCTAGCATGTTCCCTGATACCTCCCTTGGAGACGCCCAAGCTCCACCAACTAGGCAGGATATGATGGACATGTCAGAAATGATATTACGCCTAGAAAGAACCATCAAGGGGGAAATGGGTGCAACGAGAAGAGACATCCAGAGTGTGCTACAGAGAGTTGAAGGGATAGAGGAACAACTAGAAGAGCATAGAAATGCAATAACGGAATTAAGAGACAGAGCGGACATGGACTGGATAGAAATAAGAAACGCTCGATATAAATTAGAGGACCAAGAGAACCGCAGCAGACGAAAAAACCTGCGCATAAGAGGTCTTCCGGAAGAAGTCAAAGATATAGAACTGGGGGAGGTGCTGCGGGAGATATTCAATACAGCTCTAAAAAGGGAGGTGACAGCCCCTATGCATTTTGAACGGGTCCACAGAATACAAAAATCTTACAATATACAGAGAGACCTACCAAGGGACACTATAGTCAGATTCCTAGAATATAATCAAAAAGAACTGGTATCTCAAACTACAAGGAATTCTGTTACTATGGAGTATAAAGGGGCCAAGTTACTCTTGTTCTCAGATCTCTCATCAGAGACACTAGCACGAAAGAGGGCGCTGAAGCCACTAACCAGTCATCTACAATCAAAGGACATACCGTATAGATGGGGCTTCCCAGCCTGCTTGTCGGTTAAGAATATGGGGGTCTCAGCAGTTATCCGTTTCCCTGAAGACGTTAAAGAATTTTGCAAAAAGCTGAATATTCAGCCAATGCAAATAGATAACTGGGAAAAGAGACCTTCAGCCTGGAGAAGATGGAGGGAACAGGAATGGAATAGGGCATAGACTTTTTAGGCGTATGTCGGCTGATGGGAGACCTATCTGGAATACTGGGATGGGGGGAGGGAGGGGGGGAGTGGGAGTCGGGGGGAAAAGGGTGGCTGGTGATCAGGCATCCGCGGGGACTGTCCCCTGCTTCTGGTCTTTCCCTTTACCCCTCTCTATGTAATAATAGTTTGCATTAGGGTCAACATCTAGAGAGAGAATAAAGGATGTCGCCTGGGGAGAGGGTAAATAGGAGCTAATATGCCGTCCCTGGACCAGGAGCCGATCCGACTTAGTGGACGGGGCCTGGAAAATGGGGGGTCATAGTAGACGTCCCGAGGGAAGGCTCTCTCGGCAAGCGGCCTGGATGGGCACTGACCGAGTGAGTCTTAGCATTGAGGTTCAATGCGTTGGGGGGGGGGGGGGGGTATATGTTTTTTATGTGGTCTCGAGGTACTCTGATTAAGATTTTTTTGTTTAAAAATATGAGCTTGAAGTTGAATCAGGAATATGGTTTGGTTGTTTTACAGCTGGAGAAAAGGCCTGGAGTCCCTTATGTCCTGTGGGGATCGGATTTCCGAACCTCATTTAGGGGGAAAAAAGTGAAATATGTCAAATGGGTGCTTTAAAAACGGTCACATACAATGTACGAGGTTTAAATAACCCCAGCAAGCGGTATCAGGTACTACAGGAGATGAAGAGACTCTCGGCCAATATAGTGTTCCTCCAGGAAACCCACCTAAAAATAACATCCAAGACTAGATTAAATTCTAAGGAATTCCCCACATGGATTCATAGCTACTCTCCTAATAAAAGAGCAAAGGGAGTTGCAATAGGGGTCGATAGAAACACACGGTTCTCCCTAGAAGCTACAGAAATAGACCCCGATGGAAGATATCTGTTTGTCAAGGGTACTATCTTGAATGTGAGATATACATTGGTAAATGTGTATTGTCCTAATGTAAGGCCGGCTGTCTACCTGAGGAAAATTTTGAATAAACTAGAAGGTTTTAGAGAAGGTTTGGTGATCCTAGCAGGCGACCTAAACTTTGTATTTGATTCACTATTAGACACTCAACCCATCTCATTGAGATCGGAGGGAAAATATCTTAGAATGGTTAAACATAAACTACATCAAATGCAGATGGTGGAAGCCTGGAGAATCCTCCATCCAAAAGAAAAGGACTACACATATTTCTCAGTGGTCCATGGGTCATATTCAAGAATCGACCATGTCCTACTAGATCATCGGCTGCTTGAAGGACTGATAGGGATAGAAATAAAATCTATAACACTGTCTGACCATGCCCCAGTGGTAATGTCCTTAGACTCAGGGGAGATCCCGTCAGGACATCCAGTATGGAGACTAGACGAATCCCTAATAAACAATACCAAGACAGCCGATGATCTGGAAAAGGATATGAGTACATTCTTCAAAGAAAATGATATTGAAAACATCGCACCAGCCACGCTTTGGGAAACGCACAAGGCATTTGTAAGAGGGAGGTTGATTGCAGAAAAGGTTAAGAGGAGGAAGATTAGGCAGGCACGGAAACAAATACTACTAGAAGAAATCCAGGCCCTTGAACGGGAGCATAAAGTAATACAGGAAGAGCAGGTCCTAAGGGTTCTAACTAGTAAGAGAGAAGAGTTCCGTGACCTCCTGGAGCAGGAAACTAAATGGATTTTCAATAATGTAAATAATACATTTTATGCCCTTGGTAATAAACCGGGGAGATTGTTGGCAAGGACCATAAAACCAAGAAACACACAGAACTCTATCCTGAAAATAAAAGATAGAAATGGAGAAATGAGACATTCTACTAGCGAGATAACTAAAATATTTTACGAATATTACCAAAACCTATATAATGTTAACAAGGGGCAAGGGGACATAGAAGCCCAGAATAGAAGGGAAAAAATTAAACAATATCTAGAAAAGGTTAAGACCCCTGGCCTAGCAGAGGAAGTAATAAGTGACTTAGAAAAAGAAATAACAAAAGAGGAAATAAGTCTAGCGATTAAGAGTATCAAAATGGGGAAGAGCCCCGGCCCTGACGGGTTTACGTCATTATATTATAAAAGGTTTGGGGGGATACTAGAGCCATTTTTCCAGAAGTATATGAACTCAATAGGGGGGGGGCATGGCAATTCGTAAGGAGGCTTTGAATGCCCACATAACTCTGATAGGGAAGGAAGATAAAGACCCCTCCTTGTGTGCCAGTTATAGGCCGATATCTTTAATAAATGTGGATATAAAAATTTATTCAAAAATTCTTGCTGAGAGAATAAGACCGCTCTTAATAGGCCTTATAGATAATGATCAAGCAGGGTTTGTACCTGGGAGAGAAACAAGAGAAAACATTCTAAGAGTTATTTTTTTATTACAGAAAGCCAAAAAGAACAAAGAACCAGTAATAGTCCTGTCATTAGATGCCGAAAAGGCGTTTGACAGGCTGGAATGGGAATTTATGCTAGCAAACTTATCCCATATAGGATTTGGTCCAAGTATGCTCAGGTGGATAGGGGCCCTCTACTCGGACCCCTCTGCTCAGGTGAGGGTGAATGGCACCCTATCAGATAGCTTTTCACTAGGTAATGGGACCCGGCAGGGGTGTCCGCTTTCGCCTCTCTTATTCGTCCTCTCATTGGAGCCTTTACTGGAAACAATACGGACGAATCAGGAAATAGAAGGGATAAAACTAGAAAGAAGGGAGCATAAGATATCCGCATTCGCGGATGACATGATGCTATTCGTATCTAACCCCAGGGAGACACTGCCTAAAATAATGAGGGAATATGAACAGTATGGCGAGATTTCGAATCTCAAAATTAATAAGGATAAAACGGAGATACTAAGTATATCATTAAGCCCACAGGATCGTAGGGAACTTGAGGGGCTTTACCCATTTAAATGGAAGCAGAGGAGGATGAAATATCTAGGGGTATACTTATCTAGCATGGAAAGATATTTCTATGAGGACAATTATATACTATTATTGAATAAAGTAAGATCAGATCTAAAAGGATATAGTATAGACAGAGTATCATGGTGGGGAAGGGTAAGTACTATAAAAATGATAATTCTCCCGAAAGTTCTTTATATTTTTCAAACACTCCCGATAAAAATTCCAGAAATATATTTTAAAATCTTAGAAAAGATAATAGGAAGTTTCATATGGAGGGGAAAAAAGCCGCGTATAGCTGTGGAGACTCTGATTAGATCTAAAGAGGAAGGAGGAATACAGATGCCGGATTTCAGAAGGTACTATGAGGCAGCGGTACTGAGGAGGATTACAGATTGGGTGCAGGGTGAGGGTGGAAGCAAAAAAAAGTGGGTAGAAGTTGAAGAAAGTTTAAGTAAAAAAGAGTTGGGGAATATAATATGGGTACCAAGGCAATATAGAGGACTACCCCTGGATACGCCTGTAATAACAAAAGAAACTTTTAGAATATGGGATAAGGTCTGTAAGAAAAATAAATTGCCCTATAATAGCCCGCTGCTGCCACTTACAGGTACGGATTACTTCCCGCCGGGTAAGGAGGGGGGATTATACCGGAGGTGGGCAACCTCAGACACTTTAAGATTGAAGGATATAACAAAAGGAAATGAAGTGTGTTCGGTGGGTGAACTCCAAGAGAAATATGGACAGTACCCAGGAGATAGGTGGAGACACAGACAAGTACAACATTTTGTTGGTACTTTGTCGAAGCCCTTGCGAGCTATGAATGAACTAAATCAATGGGAAAAACTTATGACCCAAGGAGAATCAGGGAAAGGGGGAATATCAAGTTTCTACAAAATGTTGACAACCAAGATAGAGCTAGGGAAATTGAAAATAATAGAAAGCTGGGAAAAAGAACTCAATCAAACCATATCCAATAAGATGAAGAGACAGGTACTAGAATATGTCCAGGCTACAACGATGGACGCAAAAGTAAAAGAAACCAATTATAAGCTACTTACTAAATGGTACTACGTACCAATTAAATTGCATAGAATGAATAGTGAGGCCTCCCCCTTATGCTGGAGAGAGTGCGGGATGGAGGGAACACATGCCCACATATGGTGGCAATGCCCCCTCATACAGGTATATTGGCGGGAGATACTAGGACTGATAAAAAAAATCAGTGGATATGAGATAAGATATGATCCATGGGAATGTTTGTTCCACACCACGAGTATGTCCAGGAAAAAGTATAGAGGTTCCCTGGTCCCGTTTTTATTGAACGGAGCCAAGGCACTAATACCTAGGAATTGGAGGGAAAAGAGAGTACCCACGATAGGGGAATGGCTCCAAGAAATTGATAAAATGAAAGTGATGGAGGAGCTGTGGTCCTTTCGGGTAGAGTCTGGGCCAAGATATGAGATGATTTGGAGGAGATGGAGGGATTTCAGGGCTGTGGGGCGGGGGGGGGGAGGTGAGGGAGGAGGGGGTGAGGGGGAATAGGGGAGATCGTTGGTAGGAATCCTCCTGGAGTCCCCCCCCCTCTCTTGTTTTTCCTTCTTTCTTTTTTTTTTTTTTTTTTTTTTTTCCCTTCCTATTGGTAGTGGGGGTATATATCTCAAATGGGGGTAATGTGCACAATAGGGGGAAATTATAGCCCCTTTAATAGAATGTCTTGTTTGTTTCTACTTTTTCTTCTCTTTCTTTCACAATATAGGGGTATGTATCTTATTCCCCTTCTGACTATGGTGTCTTTGGGTTGGGTTTTTTTTTTTTTTTTTTTTTTTACATTCAAGTAAATACACAATAAGGGGAATTAACCCCCACACTTTTTCACTATTATTCTAGATGGACTCAGTATTTTTTTTTTCTCACAATTCCATCCTCTTTTAGAACACTTATGTAAATACACAACAAGGGGAATTAACCCCTACATTTCTCACTATATTTTAGTAGGTTTTTTTTTTTTTTTTTTCTCCTTTTTTTTTTTTTTTTTTCTTCCCCCTTTAGAATATAGAAGAAATTGTTCTTAGTTCTTGTTCTTAGTTTTATTTTCTTTCTTATGGGGTAGTTTTTTTCTCTTCTCCCCTCTGATCTTTTGTACACTCAAGTAATTACACAATAAGGGGAAGGAACCCCTACACTTTTCACTATAATTTAGATGGACTTAGTGTTTCCCTTTTTTTTTTTTTTTTATTTTCCTTTTTGTAATTTTTTCTTGTTTATGTACACTTAAGTAAATACACAATAAGGGGAATTAACCCCTATATTCCTCACTTTCTTCCTTTTTCTTTCATATATTCACTGGTGTTTTTGTATATTTAGGTAAATACACAATAATGGGAATTAACCCCTACATTTTTCATTATATTTTTGTAGGACTCAGTATGTTTCATCTGGTTTTCACAGGGGAAAGCCTCCCCCCCCCTTTTTTTTTTTTTTTTTTTTCTCTCTTCTCTTTCTTCTCCCTTCTTTTCTCTTCCCCTCTCTCTGTCTCCCTCCCTTTCCTTCTCTTTCCTCTCTCTCTTACTCTCTCTCTTTCCTTATGTTCCTCCCCCCCCCTCCACTCACTGTGGGTATAGGTGGTGTGACCCTGTCCCCCGGGAGAGTGGATGGGGAAGGATCGGCCTAGGGGTAGAACATGGTGGAGAAATCCAGGAGTAGTATATAGTATTGGTAGAAGAAGATACGGTTTTCTTTTTGTATTTGTTTTTTCATTATTTTTAATGAAAGGGGTACATATCGAGACCATATATGTCAGTTTGTATACTGATTTTATGTTGTATTAATTGTATTGTTTTGTGAAAAAAAGAATAAAAGTATTTAATATGAATCTGACAAACGCTAAAGCCTCGTACAAACGATACGGTTGTTGGTCAACCGAGCGTCTGATTTTTGTCAAAAGGGCGTGTGCCAGGATCTTGTCTTGCATACTAACGTTACACAATTTTTGTGCCACAAACACGAACGTAGTGACATACTACAAGGAATTTCAGCTCTTGAGTGCCACCCTTTGGGCCCCTTCTGCTAAATTCGTGTTTGGTGAGCATCGATTCCAAGCATGCTTGTTTGTACTTTCGCCTTTTGTGTGACAGATTTGTGTACTGACCATACGAAAATATGACGTCAAACCATTGTCTGTCGAAAATTTACTAGCATGTATCCAACATTTGTTGGCCAAAAGTTGGGCAACAAATGTCAAAAGGGGGGTACTAACGGTAAGATTTTAGGACAATAGTCTGTCAACAGACAATCCCCTGCCAACAACCGTATCATGTGTACGAGACTTAAGACAACAGGTTGTTGGTTGAACTGGATCGACTTGTGTCTTTTTTCAACCAGATTAAACACGTAACTATGTAAAAAAAATAAAAATAAAATAAAAATAATCATGCTCTGGTGATTAGTTTTTAATTATGTTTTAATAATTTTTTAATAATTATCATATCTACTACACTCTATTTCTCTATATTATTGTATAGGAGTATATTTCATAATGACTTTTAATAAGTAATGAATTATGATATGGTTTATGTATTAATGCCAGTATTTAGAATATCACAGGTTGATTTATTTATTATATATATGATTTATTTATTTATTATATATATGATTTTTTAAACTTGATTTTAGCAATGTATAGTCATTTGCCAAGCTAAATTATACAATGCACTATGCTGCAGGGTTTAAAACGGATGTTTTATAACCCAAACAATGGCGTCATACACAGTGGAGTCGATTACTCCAGAACAATGGCCGCCGAGAACATATTGACACACATTGCATTAGTTCACTATGCGTTATACACACCAACAAAATGGCCGCCGCCTTAGACGGAGACACTTACTCTGGCAAGATGGCCGTCGGCTTACTTCCTGTTTTCGGACATAAATGAAAGAATTCCTGGCCAATCAGGCACCTCTGATGAAGCCACGTGATGAGCGTAACTAGTAAGGGCCTGATGCACCAGGAAACACTAGAAGAACTGAACGCTGAATCATTGTTTTACATTGAATAACAATCCTTTATGTAAGTTTCTATGTTTTTATTTAATAACATTCAATGACATACTTCACTATGGGATGTCTCTCTGCTTTACACTTGGGCTAACATCAAGGAGAGATCCTGTGAAACCATCTACACCCACAGTGACAGACAACAGCTGGAGACCAACGCAGAGGAACCATCCCTGGATTATTTATATCCGCACAAGCTGTTATACACCTGCCATAAGGTAAGCGCTCTGTGAGCACAACTTATAGAAGAGCTACATAAGAAGACTGTGAAGACATATTTGTTTGGATATCTGTTTACACAAGGACACTTTATCATCCACTTTGGGACTTTTTTGTTTACTATTCGTCCTATGTATATATAGCACAGTATTGCTGCACTTTGCACAATATTTTTTGGTATTTTACCACTTTGCACAATATTTTTGGCATTTTACCACTAAGTGAATGTTCACTTTGGAATATTTATGTATTACTGATTTACTTAATTTATGCGCTGATCACTTTTTATCACATCCACTTGAGGTATATAATTATTTATTTACTTATTCAGATTAAGCAGCATTTGTTTGATTGTTTATCCTTATCTTACATTTGGTGGTGCGGAAGCACTCTTCACCTAGTATGTGAGAGAGATTAGGTTGATCAAGAGACTGCACAGGTGAGGATCCAAAGATATCCTAAGTGTGGGAGTCTATATATTCTTATGTCTGCAACAGAAAAGCTCACCCAAGAGAAAATTATAAACATTATAATAATGTAATGAGGCATTTATAGAGACAGTATTGCTTGGCACAAAAAACGTGTTAAACCAAAGATGATAGCAGGACCTTGTGTACAAGACCAAGGTTCACCATTGTCTGCATAACAACAGTCATGAGTCTGTACTTTCCAATTCAAAGATCCCAATGCTCTGAAATGCCAAGAAAATACTGCAGGCTGTGGAGGACAGTGGACCAGCTCTGCCAAAGGTGTCAGCATCAGACACCATCAGAGTGTACCACAATAAAGACAGGAATGGAGAGCCGGGTTTCTCAAAACAGCCAGAACCAAGGCAGGGAAATGAGAGAACTCACCGTACACCCAAAGCCAGCATTCCCCCTCTGAAAATTAGTGTACAGCTCAGTCAAGCTTTTGGCAGCCCGACACATAAGCCAAGATGCCTCATTTTAGAAATAGGGACTCCATAAACCATTTATAGTGAACTGATACACCACCCTCGATTCTAGATAAGCATCTTAAGGGGGAACTAGCCCTCAACCACTCCCCAAAACTGCTATACTACAAAGAACACCAACAGTCTTAGTAAGAGTGAGGGTGCATGGCCAGCCAAAAGAATGGTATCATCCAGGTCATATAAGGCAACAGCTACATGTCAGATGCACAGGCACAGAGCTTCCCATTGGTCAACCAAGATGACATGACTCGTCCGAGATGCCGACGACCCCAGGCGTCGGACATATGGGGCGGATGCGTGGCGCCGATGCTATGAGGAAAGGCGCCCACCCTCCGCACTCGAACTCGAATAAGATGATTATGTCACACAAGGTGTCTCTATGAAAAAGAAACCAAGAAATCTTGCAAGCTACCCAAAATCTGTAAATATGTAACACCTCCTATCAGGACAGCTGCTAGCACTGATTACGTTCCATAAGACCGTGCAAATGCAATATTTATAGAGGAAATTCTGAGCTATATGGATGTTAGCATCAGTGCCTAGATGCAATGACACTAAATAAAAATGTGTTGACGTGCAAACAACATTTTTTTTAGAGCATGTGATCACAGCATCACAAACCTTATAATCCACATATGTAATGAAATGTATAAATTGCCTTTGTGCTGGTAAATAAATGTGTACCGTATTTTCGCGCAAACTCCAAAAAGTTAATATAAAAACACCCTTAGGAAGATACGATTAATTACTATATTAACACATGTTGGGGAGGGGACAGGATGAAGCAGGAGACAGCTAAACTGACTCAAAAAAGGATAGACACACTATTTTGGCTTTTTTGGTGTTTTGTTTGGCTTTCTATAGAGTGGTGCACTAAAGCACCCAGCAAATGTGAGTACCCTGTCAGAGGGGTTATGGTTTATTAATACAATTATTTTATAAAACGGTATCACACTATCAAGTCCCTTTATGTTTTGCACAAGTGTGGAAGCAGCAGAACTGAGAAGCCCAGGAATCCATTACTGACACTGAACCCAGGGTTGGTTCACAAGCGTGTTCTGACTGAACTTTATTGTGAGGTCGCACGCTCTAAGGCAGTGTTTCCCAACTCCAGTCCTCAAGGCACACCAACAGGTGATGTTTTCAGGATTTCAGGATTTCCTTCAGATGAAACGGCTGTGGTAATTACTAAGGCAGTGAAACTGATCAAATCACCTGTGCAAAATAATGGAAAGCCTGAAAACATGACCTGTTGGTGTGCCTTGAGGACTGGAGTTGGGAAACACTGCTCTAAGGTGAGCATACACACATAAGGGGGAGCACCTTTGTGAACACAAGAACATGAGTTTTATCACCAAAACAAACTGATTAATTTTGGAATTAACTGAAATATTTAATGATGGTACTATTTATATTACATTTTGACACTTATTGTGTGTGCACTTTTTTTGTGCATGTATTTGGATCACTATATTTGATACATGAAGTTTTTGTTTTTTATATGAACTTTTTGGAGTTTGCACAAAACTACTTTATATATTTATTTACCAGCACAGAGGCAATATATACATTTCAACACATATGTGTATTATAAGGTTTGTGATGCTGTGATCACTCGCTCTATGGAAAAAAAAAAACTTTGCACATCAACACATTTTTATTTAGTGTCATTGCATCTAGGCACTGATGCTAACATCCAGATAGCGCAACATTTCCTCTATAAATCTATGAAAAATTAATTTTAGGAAAAGGGTTACCCTTCAGAACTAGTTCAAGAGGCATTCATGTCACACATAAATCCTCTTCCTAGAGAGAAAATCACAGCCACAGCAACTTTTAATGATACATTTTGATCTGTTTCTAGAATAATAAAAAAAAAGCATTTTTTTTTATTAGACCAGCATTTAACCCCCGAGTTACCAGCAGCTCCACAAGTAACCTTCAAGCGGAGGTTCACCCTAAAAACAAGTATATACCATTTAATCCAGCATACTGCCGACATGTACAGTAGGCTGGGTTTTTTTTTTTTTCGGTTTACATACCGTAGTATAGGTATTTTCCCCCCGGGTTCCAGGTAGTGAATGCCGCGGGAGTGGGCGTTCCTATTCAGAGATTGACGTATGACAAAAGCTTCACCCCCGGCGCAAAAGGCGCGTCACCAGTTTCCGAAAAAAGCCGAATGGTATATACTTGTTTTTAGGGTGAACCTCCACTTTCAGTAAGGCGCTTACCATGAAAAACATATTAGCACAGAGTAAAATGCTAACCAAGTATACTAGATCCCCATTCGATATCATAACATATTTTGATAACAGGACAGGCATTTTCCAATGCAGAAAAAGAGAATGCCTGACCTGTCAAATTATCACTCATGGCGGTAACAGAAATACCACCAACAAAGGCAAAACTTTTCTAAGCAAACCGTTCATCACATGTTCCCCAGAATTAGTCATCTATGTCTTGCAGTGTCCCTGTGGCTTCCTGTATGTGGGACGCTGTCATGGAAGGGTTCACCCGTTGGTGACGCTGCCGGTCTCTTGGATCGCAGTACCAATGTCCACCAGTAGGTGTCTTCCAACACTTAGGATCTGTAGTGGAGGGGTGGCACTGTTATATCCTTGGACTATAGTACAGGTGTCCACCAGCGGGTCTCCCGGCAGTGTGGAGCAGACAGCACCCCCTGCGTTCAGGTGTCACTTGAGGCTAATTACAGGCATGCATATAAATACCCGGCTGATGATGATTGCTCTCATCACTTGGTATCGTCCTTGCACCCTGACCTGCTAGCCTGTAATCTGAACCTGAACCTATTCCTGTATCTGTACCTGATCCCAGCCTGTACCTGATCCCGATCCCGAGCCTGTCCTGATCCTGTCCCTCCTGTGTTCCTGTTCCCTTACATCCTTGCCCTGTACCATGATCCCATTTACCTTCCCTATCTGCTAATTAACTGTGTATGACCCTGGTCTGGCTTACGTTTGTGATTCTGGAACTGTCCTTTGTTTATCTGCTGATCCCCTGTGTATGACCCCGGCCTGGCTTACGTTCTTGATTACGGTATTCCCCTGCTACTGTTTATAGTTATTTGTATGTCACTGTTGGGTTATTGTCACTGTTTGGTATTGGAGGTGTTTGTGTATTTATATACAGGCAGTCCCCGAGTTACGAACGGGTTAGGGATTGTAGGTTTGTTCTTAAGTCAAATATGTTCATAAGTTGGAACAGCATGCGTTCTTCGATGTTCCAGCAAATGTGCCCACCGTTGAAAAGTGGCAGAGCATGCGCAGAATGGCAGATATGTAGTTTTCCAATGTTCAGTCGAATGTGCCTGCCGTCGAAAAGGTTCAGTCGAATTTGCCCACCATCAAAAAGGTCCCGTTGAATGTGCCCACCATTGAAAAGGTTCCGTGGAATGTGCCCACCGTCGAAAAGTGGCCAAACAAAAGCTTGTGTCCCATGGCACTTTCATTGCATGCATAACAATGACATAAAATGTCTAGAAGTTTTTGTCATAGAGAACATTCCCAAGGGAACCTTGACTGCAAATGAGATTCTCCCTCTTATGTAGAAGGGAAGTATTTTTGATATACAGTATATGTTTGATTCCCTTGTACCAAAAGGTCTAAATGAGGAATTGGAAACATGTAGTTTTGTTTAGTTGGCTTTCCCTCCACCACCCCCATCCACTCCCCCTCCTTTACAGTCAACACAGTTTGGTCACACCTGGTACATGACAGTATACCAAGGCCATCCCTGACCAGAAGTGGCTGCACAGAGAAGCCATCTCGGTTCTGTTTGCTCTGCAAAGATGAATTTGGATGTGATTACTTACTCTGCTGGTGTCAGAGAGTGGTGAATATCTCCGCCAGACACTGAAAGAGAGGACCAGTGATCAGCTGCTAGAGATCATTTGTCTAGCCCACTCTATGGTTGATCAGGGCTGTATGTTGTTTGGGGATGTTCAGCCTTTAATTAAAATATGTACAGCTGACTCTGCCCTGTTTCTCTGGTATGGCTGTTGGATGATGATTCTGTCTATTTTCTTGAGTAGGGATGAGCTTCGTGTTTGAGTCAAACTCATGTTCGACCATCGAATTACGAACATTATGGGTCTTTCGTGCAAAATTGAATGGCGTGTCACGGCCCATAATTCACTGTGGCATCGCATTGCATTGCTGGCTGATGATTGGCACTATGACCCGCATGCTTTGGCCAATCACAGTGCGCAAAAAACGGAGAGCCATAATTGGCCAAAGCCAGGGTGGCTTTGGCCAATTATGTCTTAGATGGTTAAGTACACGCCCTCCATGGCGGCCTTGTGTAGTATGTTGGTGGTTAAAGACAGAGAGAGAGATAGAGAGAGAGTGTGTCATTTATTTTGAGTTAGATAGAGCAGGCAGGCAGGCAGGCGAGTCAGTTACAGTTACAGTGTGTAGAGGATATATATGCATCCCAGGTGTTGTGTGTATATATATATATATATATATATATATATATATATATATATAATATATACACTGTATTGAGTTTAGCTAGATCCGCTCTTCCTAATATACTGGCAGGCAGGCAGGCAGGTGATTGTGCTAGCTGCAGTATTTTCACTTGGTGTACTGTGTCCTCTGCACCTAAAGCTACGTGAATACAATTGCTGTTGTTCTCATATTAATACCACAGGCAGTGACTGATCAGCAAGTATTTTCACTTGGTGTACTGTGTCCTCTGCACCTAAAGCTACGTGAATACAATTGCTGTTGTTCTCATATTAATACCACAGGCAGTGACTGATCAGCAAGTATTTTCACTTGGTGTACTGTGTCCTCTGCACAGTGTGCACCTAACGCTACGTGAATACAATTGCTGTTGTTCTCATAATAATACCACATGTAGTGACTGATCAGCAAGTATTTTCACTTGGTGTACTGTGTCCTCTGCACAGTGTACACCTAAAGCTATGTAAATACAATTGCTGTTGTTCTCATATTAATACCACAGGCAGTGGCTGATCAGCAAGTATTTTCACTTGGTGTACTGTGTCCTTTGCACAGTGTGCACCTAAAGCTACGTGAATACAATTGATGTTGTTCTCATAGTAATACCACAGGCAGTGACTGATCAGCAAGTATTTTTACTTGGTGTACTGTGTCCTTTTCACAGTGTGCACCTAAAGCTATGTGAATACACTTGCTGTTGTTCTCATATTAATACCACAGGCAGTGACTGGTCAGCAAGTATTTTCACTTGGTGTACTGTGTCCTCTGAACAGTGTGCACCTAAAGCTACGTGAATACATTTGCTGTTGTTCTCATATTAATACCACAGGAAGTGACTGATTAGCAAGTATTTTCACTTGGTGTATTGTGTGCTCTGCACAGTGTGCACCTAAAGCTAAGTGAATTCGATTGCTGGTGTTCTCATATTAATACCACAGGCAGTGATCAGCAAGTATTGTCAGTATTTGTGCAGCTTCATCTCCCTGCAGGCCATAAGTATGTCTGAAAGGACAACAAGGAGAGGCAGAGAGTCACAAGCCGATAAAGGGAGGGCAAGCAGGCTCTGCGTCTAGAGGCAACAGTGCTGGTCGTGGACACGGTGCATCCTCATCAGCACGTGGCTGTGGGACAAGCTCGTCCTTTTTTTCAGCAGCTAGCCGTGTTGAGCAGCAACATGCCTAACACTTGGTAGAGTGGATGACCAAGCCGTCCTCATCCTCTCTCACCCAGGCTCAGGGTACTTTGTCTGGCAAAGCAGCTGCCAATGTGGCCTCTTCATCCTGCTCAATGGCATCAGTCACTCCTTCTCTAGCCCCACCATGTCCTCCTGAGGAGTTCCCCAAACTGTTTGACCACAGTGTTGGGTACATGCTGCAGGAGGATGCACAGCGTTTTGAAGGCTCCGATGATGGTACACAGCTAGAGGAAGGCAGTAACGTGATCCCAGAGAGAGGGGGTGCCACGGCCCAAATTTCTGCAGAGTATATACGGCAGGCCCCAATTTTTAAACATCCAACTTACAAAAGACTCCTACTTGCAAACGGAAGACAACAGGAAGTGAGAGGAAATCTACCCCTAGGAAGGGAAATTCTCTTCTGTAAGAGGTGTCTCCTGTCCACTAATGCTTGATCACCAATCCTTGTTTCACTAAAAAACCCACATTTTCAAAAAGACATTTGTCATTGGGACAGAAAGTGAGGTGCAATCTTCTGAACAGATGCACACAGACAGCAAAACAAATGTTACAGGTGTAATAATCCTTCTCTATGTTTTCCAAAAAGTTTAAAAATAGATTTTTTGGCTGGAGCTACACTTTAAAAGAGTACCAGTTCAAAATTACAAACAGATTTTACTTAACAACAAACCTACAGCCCCTGTCTTGTTTGCACCGCCTGTATACTGCTGTTCAAAGTATATAGGGCCAAAGGGGCTGGTAATGACCTGAGGTGAGGGGGGGGGGCGGAACTCATGCTATTTTTCTCAATGATTTCCATCCATATTGCAAGGACCAGACATTACATTAAAGCCGCAAGCAGTTTTAAATGACTTTTTTCCTATAGTAATGTAATTTTATGCAGGGACAGTTCTAAACACGTTCCACTTCACAGGCATACTATAGACACCCAGCAGGTACGATATTTAAAGGAATTTTTCATTTTTTTTATTACTTTAAGCATCATTAAAATCACTTCTCCAGAACAAAATTTAGTTTTTAAAACTTTTTTTTGCATTGATACATGTTTTCTGGGGCAAGACCCGGGTCCCCAAACCCGTTCTAGGACAATAACTTGCATATTAGCCTTTAAAATTAGCACTTTTGATTTCGAACATTTGAGTCCCATAGACTTCAATGGGGTTCTAAAGTTCGTGCAAACGTTCGGTCCGTTCGAAGGTTCTGATGCAAACCGAACCAGGGGGGGTTCGGCTCATCCCTTTTCTTGAGCACTATTCGGCTTGTTCCAAACAGGTGCTAATGGATTGTATAGATTCAGCGCAGTCCCTGGTTAAACAGGCAGTATGTGAACCCACTTTTGTTCAACCAGTACTTAAACGTCTTTTCTCCCAGCAGCTACAGTCCAATACACCCTGCTTCCCACCAAGTATCAATACCCTGTTTCTACTCCCTGCACCTATCCTGCCTTTACCCACTAACAACCTATCCTGCCTTTACGCAGTAACAATCGAGCCGGCCGGCTCCTTGGCTCTCAACGTTTCGTCGCAAGGGGACGTGGTCCTATGTCCCCTTGCGACGAAACGTTGGGCAGGCGACGTTCTGACATCACCGCTTTACCAGCTGAACCTGGAAGACACAGGCAGGCACATCGCGGAGCCGGCCGGCTCGATTTTTACTATATGCTTTAAACAATTGAGAGATTGTAAGTGTGCATTTTTTTCCCCTAATTTTATAGTTAACCCGGATTTTACACTATGCAAGTTTTCTTTTTATGGCACATCCTTACATTGAATGTGAAAATCTACATTGAGGATTTCCCTGGTGGAGAGCTGTTTGGAAGTTACATGCCTTATGCGATTGCGATCTCCTAATCAGAGATCAAATTTAGCTGGTAAGAGACAGTAATTTCCAATGGTGGAGGCTTTCCTATCCCCACATTTTTCTGGATGTTGGGAGTTTTCTGCACTGAAAAACCTAGTCCTGGGATTTCACCTTTTGGACTGTTCAATATTTGGATTCTGTGAAAACACCTATGACTGGGCTGTTTATATATACTCATCCATTTACTTACATGTTTTGGGAGTTTTTTGCACTGGATCAATAAGTTCAAACATATTCATTCGGACTCTGGATTTTTTATATTTGGACTATTATTTACACTTATCACTGGAGTAATTTATATAGTACATCAATTAATTTTGTTTATATAGAGAGTTTTTGTTTTTTAACAATTCTTTATGGCATTTATATAGAGGAATCTTTATATAGTCACTTTATTAGTGCAGATTTTTTCTGTTTTTGTTTTTGGTGTAATATAACACTTATAGGGCCAGATTCACAGAAGAAGTACGCCGGCGTATCTACTGATACACCGGCGTACTTTCAAATTTGCCGCGTCGTATCTTTAGTTTGAATCCTCAAACCAAAATACGACGGCTTCTGGCTTCGATCCGACAGGCGTACGGCTTCGTACACCTTCGGATCGTAGGTGTAATACTTCGGCGCCCGCTGGGTGGAGTTTGCGTCGTTTTCCGCGTCGGGTATGCTAATTAGCTGTTTATGGCGATCCACGAAGGTATGTGCGTTTGTCGCATTCTCTTACGTTGACGCTAGTCGGCTTTTCCCGGCGTATAGTTAAAGCTGCTATTTTGTGGCGTATAGATAGACCTGCCATGTTAAAGTATGGGCGTCGTTCCCGCGTCTAATTTTGATTTTTTTTTTTGCGTAAGTCGTCCGTGAATAGGAAAGGACGTAACTCACGTCTACGTTCAAAAAATGACGTCGGTGCGACGTCATTTCACGCAAAACACGGCGGGAAATTTCAAAACGGAGCATGCGCAGTACATTCGGTGCGGGAACGCGCCTAATTTAAATGATCCACGCCCCCTACCCGGATTATTTGAATATGCGGCGGGCTTGCGCCGGAGGGATTTACGCTACGCCGCCGCAACTTTACAGGCAAGTGCTTTGTGAATCAAGCACTTGCCCGTAAAACTTGCGGCGGCGTAGCTTAAATGCGATACGTTACACCACCGCAGATGTACCTGAATCTGGCCCATAGTTGCTTGCTGGTTATTATTTTTTTGGATGAGCGCAATATTTTCTTTACTATATATATATATATATATATATATATATATATATATATATATATATATATATACACATATATACATTTTTAAAATTGTTATTATATTGTTATTTACTTTTTTTTTCATTTTCGATCCTCACTGGGGAGAGCATCGCTGGATAATAGATCATCGCTGGACATCGAGAATGGATTACAATGCTGAACATCGAGACTGACATCGCTGGAATCTTTTTTTATTTTGTTATTTTTAATAAAGGACTTGCCCCAAGCCGTCTCCTTACGTTTTTAACATTTTCACACTTTTTTGTGAAATGGTAGGGGTACAATGTAACCCTTACCAATTCACATGGGGGGGCGGGACCTGGAGTTCCTCTTTGTTAAAGGGGGCTTCCAGATTCCAATAGGGCCCCTACCCGCAGACTCCCACAACCAATGGGCAAGGGTTGTGGGGATGAGGCCCTTGTCCCCATCAACATGGGGACATCCTCCCATGTTGAGGGCATGTGGCCTGGTATGGTTCAGGAGGGGGGGGCGCTCTCTCATCCCCCCTCTTTTCTTGTGACCTGCCAGGTTGCGGCCTCGGATAAGGGTCCAGTATGGATTTTTGGGGGGAACCCCACACCATTTTTATTTATTATGGCATGGGGATCCCCTTAAAATCCAGACCAGACCTGAATGGTTGGGTCTGGTCTGAATTTTTTGGGGAACTCCATGTCATTTGTTTTTTATTTGGCGTAGGGTTCCCCTTACTATCAATGCCAGACCTGAAGGGCCTGGTAATGGAATTTAGGGGAACCCCCACGCATTTTTATTTTATTTTTCAATGACTTTCAATTAGTTTTATCTGTATTGCTCACCATTCATTATAGCCGCGAGTAGTTTTAAATTACTTTTTTTCCTTTAGAAATTTCATTTTGTGCAGAGACTTTTATAAACACGGGGAACATGCACTACTTTACAGGCATACTGTATACACCTCCCAGGTACGAAATTTAAAGGAATATTTCACTTTTATTGTTTCACTTTAAGCATTATTGAAATCACTGCTCCTGAAAAAACAGCCATTTTTAAAACTTTTTTTTTTGCATTGATACATGTCCCCTGGGGCAGGACTTTTTCTGACAAAAACTTGCATATTAACCTTTAAAATTAGCACTTTTGATTTTTCATGTTCGTGTCTCATAGACTTTAACGGTGTTCGCATGTTCGAATGAATTTTTTGCTTGTTTGGATATTCTGCTGCAAACCGAACCAAGGGGGGGGGGGGGGGGGGTTTGGCCAAAAATATTTTCTTTATACAACCTATGTGCATCTCTGATATTCAGGCCTCTCCTGAAGTTGCCCTCTTGTCAATGATCTCTGGGTCCGTTTCCAAAATGAAAAATGAATCCTGATTCACTGCCTGTTGGTGGCCCAAGTAGCTATCTCTTGTCACTGCAACAGTATTTCTTATCCCTGTCTCCTGGAGTGGGCCCAGTTTCTCAATGACCTCATGACAATGTAGACACTGGTGGTGGAAGATAGTTCAGACCCTGAAAAAGTCCAAACTATATAGACCTTTAGTGATACTACAACATTTAGTACCCTTATTTTACAATAATCTGCCTAATTTATCTGGCTTCTAACTGCTTTTGTGCATCATGCATGTAATTTTCGTCTCTCTTGGAATTGCTGTCACCTTGAGATGTCCATGTCTGGCTATCCCCTACATTCCCCCGTCCCTCTCCTGTTACTTCATTATTGTTTTAATTTGTACTTTTTCCAAATGTTATTTTCACCCCTTGTTTTGTAGAGGCCTTCTACCAGCCAGTTAAGCTGCACGGCCTACATTTATAATGTTTGAGTAGTTCTCTCTATGGTTATACAATAGTCATCTGTGTATTGCATACTTACTACATTGTATTTGTTATCAGTATTTACTGTACACCTGGAAACTTTTCCTCAAACCACCGGAATAAGGAGTTGTTTGATCAAAATTGTACAGTTCCCACTGGAACAAAGATAGAGGAAACATCTTTCTATAGGTAAAACAGTTCTGAAGTAAACTGTTAAAGAGAGAAATTTCCCTCAACTTGGAAGGTTTTAACCTTACATTCTTTTGTTTGTCCTAGACAGGAAGTGAAGAATCTCTCCATTGGCAACACAGACAGCAAACATCAAAACAAATCAAAATTATTCAAAGCTGTATCCAAATCAAAGGAAACCATTTTCACTTAATCTACTGTTTATTTTATTCTCAGCATTAAAAAAATAAATAATATGGCCTAGATTCACATAGGAGATATGATGGCGTATCTCCAGATACGCCGTCGTATCTCTGAGTCTGAGGCGTCGCATCTTGGCACCTGATTCAAAGAATCAGATACGCCAGAATTTGTCTAAGATACGACCAGCGTAAGTCGCCTACGCCATCGAATCTTAACTGCATATTTACGCTGGCCGCTAGGGGCGTGTATGCTGCTTTACGCCTAGAATATGTAAATCAGCTAGATACGCCAATTCATGAACGTACGCCCGGCCGTCGCAGTACATATACGCTGTTTACGTTAGGCTTTATCCAGCGTAAAGTTACCCCTGCTATATGAGGCGCAGCCAATGTTAAGTATGGACGTCGGGCCAGCGTCAAATTTTCCGTCGATTACGTTGTTTGCGTAAGTTGTTCGCGAATAGGGCTGTGCGTCATTTACATTCACGTCGAAAGCATTGGCTTTTTGCGGGTTAATTTGGAGCATGCGCACTGGGATACTTTCACGGACGGCGCATGCGCCGTTCGTAAAAAGCGTCATTTATGTGGGGTCACAATAAATTAACATAAAACACACCCACATGTTCCACATTTGAATTAGGCGGGCTTACGCCGGCCTATTTACGCTACGCTGCTGCAACTTTGCTTTGTGAATACTGCACTTGCCTGTCAAAGTTGCGGAGGCGTAGTGTAAATAGGATACGTTATGCCCGCTCACAAATATGCTCTCCCTACGTGAATCTGGGCCTATGTGTCCTCTCCTTATTTAAAAAGAATAGTAAGAACACAATGAGACATTACCAACCACAGGGCTTAAAATTAAGTTAATTTGAAACTTTATTGCAGGTTGTCAGTGTTAAAAAGCAGTTTAGTGAAAAGACACTTAATTTTAAAGAAAAAGAAAAGGTTGCAGTGGACAAGTTTCTTTTAGGAAGAAAAAAACATGATCCATAAAGTGTAGGCATTCATGTGTGCCATAGATGAAGCAGACAGTAAAATTACAATATCCCATACTGTATAAAGGATCAAAGAAATGAACTAAGCCTGCATCCATGCTGAACACATCAAGTGAACATAAACATAAGGAATCAATCTAAGGAGAAATGGAAGACATAGGAGGATTCAGAAAACCTTTTGCTTGCTTGACATTACTGGTAGGAAAATAATTTGTGCATATATTATTCCCTATCCTTGTGTTTGCACACATAATTATGTTCAAATTGTAGAAAAAAAAAAAACTAAGAAATACCAGAGTTTATACTTAGATAAAATTTAAATCCATGGAATGGATATGTTTTATAATGTTGTAGATGCAATGAGTAATGCCGCATACAGACGGTCGTTTTTTGTGATGAAAAAAAACAACGTTTTAAAAAACCTCATTTAAAATGATCGTGTGTGGGCAAAACGTCGTTTTATGTCTTCAAATAAACGACAAAAAAAAATTCGAACATGCTTGAATTTTTTGTGTCGTTTTTCAAAACGTCGTTTTTTACTTCACAGAAATTGACCGTGTGTAGCAAAAAACGACGTTTAAAACGACGTTTTTACACCCGCGCATGCCCAGAAACTAGTTATAAAGCGAGCTTCAATGGAAAAAAGTGGTGAATGTAACCTCGCTTTGCTAGAGCATTGTGAGAAAAACGATGGTGTGTAGGCAACTTCGTCTTTGAAAATGATGTTTCAAAAACGTCGTTTTATTTCATGATTTAAAACGTCGTTTTTTTTTCATCACAAAAAACGACCGTCTGTATGCGGCATAAGAGATGTTGCCTTGTAATATTTTTTTTTTTTTTTTACCATCGTGAATTTTTTTTAAAAAAGGTATGACAAAATATGCAAAAAAAAAAAAAACGTACCCATAGTAAGGAATCATGGGCCAGATTCACAGCTGAAATACGCCGGTGTATCTACTGATACGCCGGCGTATTTTCAAATTTGCCGCGTCGTATCTTTAGTTTGAATCCTCAAACCAAGATACGACGGCTTCTGGCTTCGATCCGACAGGCGTACGGCTTTGTACACCTTCGGATCGTAGGTGTAATTTTCCGGCGCACGCTGGGTGGAGTTTGCGTCGTTTTCCGCGTCGGGTATGCTAATTAGCTGTTTACGGCGATCCACGAAGGTACGCGCGTTTGTCGCATTCTCTTACGTCGTCGCTAGTCGGCTTTTTCCGGAGTATAGTTAAAGCTGCTATTTCATGGCCTATCTTTAGACTTGCCATGTTAAAGTATGGCCGTCGTTCCCGCGTCGAATTTCATTTTTTTTTTTTCGTAAGTCGTCCGTGAATAGGAAAGGACGTAACGCACGTCGCCGTTCAAAAAATTACGTCGGTGTGACGTCATTTCGCGCAAAGCACGGCGGGAATTTTCAAAACGGAGCATGCGCAGTACGTTCAGCATGGGAACGCGCCTAATTTAAATGATACACGCCCCATTTGAATTAGGCGGGCTTGCGCCGGACGGATTTACGCTACGCTTCCGCAAGTTTACAGGCAAGTGCTTTGTGAATCAAGCACTTGCCCATAAAACTTGCGGCGGTGTAACGTAAATGCATTACGTTACGCCGCCGGAATTCTCTCTGAATCTGGCCCCATGTATATCTTTGTTGTCCTTAATGCTCTAACTTGGTCTTATGCCGCGTACACACGACCATTTTTCATGACGTGAAAAACTGCATTTTTTGAATTGGTCATTAAAAACGATTGTGTGTAGGCTCCAGAGCATTTTTCTCGACGTGAAAAATGGGCATTAAAAATTTAGAACATGCTCTAATTTTTCTCGTTGTTTTTCACATCGTCATTTTTCACGTCGTGTGTAGGCTTTAACCACTTCCAGACCTTAGGTGTTTTTCAGATTTGGTGTTTGCAAGACTAAAACTGTTTTTTCTGCTAGAAAATTACCTAAAACCCCCAAACATTATATATATTTTTTTCTAACACCCTAGAGAATAAAATAGTGGTCATTACAATACTTTTTGTCACACCGTATTTGCGCAGCGGTCTTACAAGCACACTTTTTTTGGAAAAAATTAACTTTTTTGAATTAAAAAATAAGACAACAATAAATTTGGCCCAATTTTTTTATATATTGTGAAAGATAATGTTACGCCGAGTAAAATGATGTCACGCTTAAAAATTGCGCCCGCTCGTGGCATGGCGTCAAACTTTTACCCTTAAAAATCTCGATAGGCGATGTTTAAAAAATTCTAGAGGTTGCATTTTTTGAGCTACAGAGTAGCTCTAGGGCTATAATTATTGCTCTCGCTCTAACGATCGCGGCGATACCTCACTTGTGTGATTTGAACACCGTTTTCATATGCAGGCGCTACTCGCGTATGTGTTCGCTTCTGCGCGCGAGCTCGTCGGGACGGGGTGCTTTAAAAAATATTTTTTTTTGTTTTCTTATTTATTTTTATTTATTTTATTACTTTTTACACTGAAAAAAAAAATAATAATAATTTGATCACTTTTATTCCTATTACAAGGAATGTAAACATCCCTTGTAATAGAAAAAAGCATGACAGGTCCTCTTAAATATGAGATCTGGGGTCAAAAAGACCTCACATCTCATATTTGGGCTTAAATGCAAAAAAAATAAAAAATGTCATTTTTTCAAATGACCAAAAAAAAAATTTGTCTCTTTAAGAGGCTTGGCGGGACTGACGTTTTGACGTCACTTCCGCCCAGCCGAGCTATGGGGACGGGCGAAGGAGATTTTTCCTTCAGTCTCGTCCCCGCTCACCAGCCGATGGCACCCGATCGCCTCCGCCGCTACCGACGGCTACGGTAAGCGGCAGAGGGCGCGGGAGAGCGGCGGGAGGGGGGCCCCTCTCCCGCCACCGTTAACGGCGATCTCGCGGACACATCCACCGCGGAGACCACCATTATCGGATTCCAGACCGCGCACCCTAAAGATCGATACCTCGGTTGTGGCAGCAGCTGCTGCCATTACCGAGATATCAATCTTTAAAAACAGGACGTACATCGTCGTGCGCAGGTCTGGAAGTGGTTAATGATGGGGAAAAAACACGCATGCTCAGAAGCAAGTTATGAGACGGGAGCACTTGTTCTGGTAAAACTAGAGTTTGTACTGTCAGAATCAGCTGGGGACACAGGTTGTGTCAGGTTTTTACCTGTGGGAGCGCATAGAGCAGTGGTCATCAACCCTGTCCTGCAGGGCCCACTAACAGGCCAGGTTTGCATGATAATTGAAATACATCACAGCTGATATCATTTGCTCCTCAGTGATTGCAGTATTCTAGACTGCATCTCCCCAAGGTAATACATAAAATCTGGCCTGTTAGTGGGCCCTGGAATTCTTTATCTTGGCACGGCCGCCTCCCTCTGCCATAATTTTGCCCACAAATTGCTCAGATAGATCCCGGTTACTAGTTCCACCCAAGGATATTTCAAAATACTTGCGGGTTTTGGTTAAATACTGGCTCTCCTCCTGAGCGGTATGGAGCACTAGCACTGCATTACCACACCGCTAGACTCCACGCATGCACCCTCGCCTGATTTCTTTTCAAGCAAAGCAGCTGTTTCTTTGACTTATAAACCCCCAAGAGCCTGCCTTGTACTGTGTGTGTGGGAAAAGGAATATTGGAAGATTTCAATTTGGGCACAAACCTTCATTAATACTACAACACTGGGAGGCATTCGACAAGAGAGAGAGGTTTGGGGGTAACTCTGAATAATGCCAGGAAATAGACTTTGGGCAAGACGTAGAGTGAAAGCATTGAGTCACTGAGAACTCCCTGAAGTTGTCAATTTAAAATGATCTATATTTAATGCAATATCCAAACTGAAACAGCAAGGGTGTACAAATCATAGACAATTTGAAAGTAAACATTGTCAGATTAATGCAAAATGTGCCAAAAAAAAAAAACACATTGTGCATTAATCGGGCACTTTTTTAAAACAACAATAAGGTAAAGCAAATCGCATTGGGTACTTTAAGCATGAAGTGACCTTTCAAATTAAGCTCTCAAATGTTCTTCTGTAGGTACCAGACCAATATTTAAATGTACATATAGCATAAACTCAAGATCTTATAAGTGATAGGAATTTTGGAATATTGCTTAAAAAAAGATAGAAAAAGCTATGCAACATACAGTTACATTGGGCCAAATCCACAAAAGGGATACAACGGCGTAACTGCTGTTACGCCGTCGTATCCCTGTTCCTAACTATGGAACTGATCAACAGAATCAGTTTTCCATAGTTAGGCAGAAGATCCGGCATGTGTAAGGGACTTACACTGCCGGATCTTAGGATGCAGTACCGCATCCGCCGCTGGGGGCATTTTGTGTCGAAATGCGGCCTCGGGTATGCAAATTAGCACTTACGGAGATCCACGAAGCTTTTCAGCTTCGTTTTTTCTCCGTAAGTTTTAGTTTGCATACGCAAAATTAGGGCTGATTTTACAAGGTGTAAAGTTAGTACACCATGTAAAAGCAGACCTTTCTGTCCAGCGACGCAATTTTTTTTTAATTTTGATTTTTTTTTTTTCGCCGTATCTTTTTTTTTTCCCGACGCAACTTTATTGACCCGTCGCAATCCACAAAGCTCGGCGTAACATAATTTCGCGCTATGCACGTCGGGAAAATGATGTCACGAGCATGCACAGTACGGCCGGCGCGGGAGCGCGCCTAATTTAAATGGGAATCGCCCCCATGAAAATAGGAACGCCTTGCGCCGGCGGAATTTAAGTTACACAGCCCAAAATATCTAGGTAAGTGCTTTGTGGATCGGGCACTTAGGTAGAAATTTTAAGGCAGTGTAACTTAAATGGAAAAAAATAAGTTACGCAGGATCTTTGTGGATTTGGCCCATTGTCTTTAAAAATAGATAATAGAATACAGAAAAAAAACAGTGCTACCCTGTTTAAGGAAGAAGATTAAAGAATACTTGTCTGCTGCATTATAATGAGATGCTGGATGTAGCCAAAATATACAGAGTCAATCGTTGCAACAGAAAAGAACAAGCTTTGTAAGCAAGCCAAGAATACATATAAAAATGATAATTACTTCTGGAAGCCGACAATTACTCAGCCCTGAATTGGTAGGTCCCTTTTCACTTCTACTGATAGGATTCTGCCTTTGAGACAATACTTTTATGAAGTGCCTCATATGTGATGTCACAAGGCCAAACTCAACAAAGGATTTGTTTTATCTTGTCCTTCATATATGAGGCATTGTACTGCAAAATAAGAGAAAAAACGCTTGGAAGAATAAAGCTAAATAATGTAACATTAAGTTTGTATTCATCAATATTTGCAGTGACTTCTATAAAATACATTTCATGTCAGGAATAATTATTAAAATACTTCCTTAGAAGCTGACTGACAAAGTGAGCCTTTGGGGTTCATTTACTAAAGGTAAATTGACTGTTCACTTTGCATGGAACTTTCTCTTATGCCGCGTACACACGATCGGTCCATCCGATGAAAACGGTCTGATGGATTTTTACATCGGTTAACCGATGAAGCTGACTGATGGTCAGTCGTGCCTTCACACCATCGGTTAAAAAACCAATCGTTTCAGAACGCGGTGACGTAAAACACAACGACGTGCTTAAAAAAACGAAGTTCAATGCTTCCAAGCATGCGTTGACTTGATTCTGAGCATGCATGGATTTTTAACTGATGGACGTGCCTACAAACGATTGTTTTTTTTATATCGGTTAGGTATCCATCGGTTGAATTTAAAACAAGATTGAATTTTTTTAACCGATGGATAAATAACCGATGGGGCCTACACACGATCGGTTTGGTCTGATGAAATCGGTCCATCAGACCGTTCTCATCGGTTTGACCGATCGTGTGTATGCGGCATTAGTTTAGTGAGTGAGGTGAGGCTCTACTGACTTCCATCATCCAATCACGTCCAAGCAAAAATACTGCTGTTTTTTCCTTATTTCCTTGCATGTGTTTTGATATTCTTTTCAAAGCAAATTTTCACCACATTCACTAAATTAAGTGAAAATGTCCTTGTACAGTGAATGACTTTTGCTTTTATTAAATCAACCACTTTTATGTACATTTTTTTTTCTATATTTAAGGAGGCATATGGGGTTTGCAGTGTCATTCTAGAATTTATTTAAAGGGGGGGCTGTGCAAGAGTTCATGAGAGCTAGTGTCCCATAGAACATTAAACTGCAGACCAGCATGGAAAGAGTCTTTTAGTGCATTGTTAATCATACCTAGGCAGGGGCGGACTGACCGGTCAGTCGGGCACTGCCCGAGGGCCCGTGGTGGGGGGGGGCCCGGGTCGGCTCAGTCCGCCCCTGGAGGTGCCCCCCGAAAATCTGACTGCTGTCCCGTGTCCGACCAGAGTCTCTCTCACATCGGTAAAATCAGCGGAGGTGAGAGAGTGGCTCTGGTCATTACGCCGCGCTGGAGGGAGGAGGTGGGTGGAGCTGTGCCGCTGGCTAGGGTTCCCCTGCCCTGGTTGCTAACGCCTGGGCCGCTTGGCGTGTAGCAACCAGTGACATCAGTCACGTGACATCGGAGGCTGGAGCCACTGCTGATGAGGAGGAGAGCCCCAGCTGTTAGAGCAGAGCCTTCTTCGTTCTCCGCCCCGAGTGTGAGTGTTGACTCCACCCACCTCCTGGCTCCATCTTCTCCACATCACAGCATGGCATGAACACAGGGAGAAGCAGTAACTGTGTCTCACTGTCATCTGATACTGCCAGCTACACAGACAGTGCAATGCAATTAATGGATCCTGATCATCTCCACTGCTCCTGCATGGGAGCCCCTCCCCCCCACCAGAGCACCCAAAAAAAGTGAGTAAAAGAATTGAAGAATATGTAAAATTGTAAAATATTGTGTGCCATACTGCCATTATTTATGAAAAACAAATGCTGCCTTTTTAGTTTTGTTCACTCTAAACCCCTTCAGCTTCGGAAAGTTTTACCCCCGTGAACAGGCCATTTTTTGCGATATTGCGATGCGTTACTGTAACTGACTGACAATTGCGTGCTCGTGCAACGCTGTACCCAAGTAAAATGTATGTCCTTTTTTTCCACTAATAGCACTTTAGGTGATATTTTATTTTTTGCAATATAAACAAACCGACAATTTTTTTAACTTTTTGCTATAAAAAAAAACGTCATCCTCAATTTAGGCCAATATGTATTTTGCTACATATTTTTGGTAAAAGAATCCCAATAAATGTATATTGCTTGGTTTGCACAAAAGTTATCACATCCACAAAATAGGGGATAGATTTATGGTATTTTTATTTATATTTTACTAGTAATGGCGGCCTTCAGTAATTTTTTAGCGGGACTACAACATCATGGCGGACAGATCGGACACTTTTTGGGGACCAGTGACACTAATACCGTGATCAGTGCTAAAAAATATGCACTGTCACTTTACTGAAACTGTCTGGGAAGAGTTAACATCAGGGGTGATCAAAGAGTTAACTGTGACCCTAGGGCAGTGATGGCGAACCTTGGCACCCCAGATGTTTTGGAACTACATTTCCCATGATGCTCCACTACACTGCAGAGTGCATGAGCATCATGGGAAATGTAGTCCCAAAACATCTGGGGTGCCAAGGTTCGCCATCACTGCCCTAGGGTGTGCTTGCTAACTGTGTGGGGATGGACTCACTAGATGAACAGAGTGATCCGTGTTCCTGGTTAGCAGGAACACAAGATCACTCTGTTCATCTCTGACAGAACAGCGATCTGCTTGTTTACATCAGTGTACACCACTCCTGCCCATTGAAATGCAGCGGCACTTTGCGGGTTGTTTTATCCCTTTTTCGGACACTAGCGGGGGTTAAAAGCGCCCCACTAGCGGCCGAATACCTCAACAAAAATTACGGTAAAAATCGCTAAAAATAGCGGCACTTTACCGCCGCCGCCCCGTGTGAAAGTGGCCTAATACTGTCATCTGTACACTAAGAATGCTCCTTACATTGGTGATCAGTGAGAAGAATGCCCCTTACATTGGTGATCAGTGGGAAGAATGCTCCTTATATTGGTGATCAGTGAGAAGAATGCTCCTTACATTGGTGACCGGTGGGAAGAATGTTCCTTACATTGGTGATCAGTGGGAAGAATGTTCCTTACATTGGTGATCAGTGGGAAGAATGCTCCTTATATTGGTGATCAGTGAGAAGAATGCTCCTTACATTGGTGATCGGTGGGAAGAATGTTCCTTACATTGGTGATCAGTGAGAAGAATGTTCCTTACATTGGTGATCAGTGAGAAGAATGTCCCTTACATTGGTGATCAGTGAGAAGAATGCTCCTTACATTGGTGATCAGTGAGAAGAATGTTCCTTACATTGGTGATCGGTGGGAAGAATGTTCCTTACATTGGTGATCAGTGAGAAGAATGCTCCTTACATTGGTGATCAGTGAGAAGAATGTTCCTTACATTGGTGATCAGTGAGAAGAATGTCCCTTACATTGGTGATCAGTGAGAAGAATGTTCCTTACATTGGTGATCAGTGGGAAGAATGCTCCTTATATTTGTGATCAGTGGGAAGAATGGGCCAGATTCTCGTACAATTGAGGCCGTGTAGCGTAACCTGTTTACGTTACACCGCTGCAAGTTTTAAGTGTAAGTGCCTGATCCACAAAGCACTTACCTGTAAACTTGCGGCGGTGTATCGTAAACACGTCCGGCGCAAGCCCGCCCAATTCAAATGGGGCGTGTACCATTTAAATTAGACGCGCTCCCGCACCGGACATACTGCGCATGCTCAGTTTAGAAATTGCGCGATGTGACGTAATTTTTTAGAACGGCGACGTGCGTAGCGTCAATTCGTATTCCGGGACGTCTTACGCCAAAATAAAAAAAAATTGAAATTCGACCCGGGAACGGCGGCCATACTTTAACATGGCTCGACTAAAGTTAAGGCATAATAAAGCAGGTGTAAATTTGCGACGGGAAAAAATTACTAGCGACGACGTAACGAACGCGAAAACCGTCGTGGATTGCCGTAAATGCTCATTAGCATACCCGACGCAGGAAAACGACGCAAACTACACCCAGCGGCGGCCGAAGTATTGCATCCTAAGATCCGATAGTGTAAGTCAATTACACCTGTCGGATCTTAGGGCTATCTATGCGGAATTGATTCTATGAATCAGCCACATAGATAGGACAAGAGATACGACGGTGTATCAGGAGATACGCCATCGTATCTGTTCTGTGAATCTGGCCCAGTGTCCCTTACATTGGTGATCAGTGGCAAGAACTTTTTAATTCCTATAATAAACATTTTTTTTGAACATTGTGTAGAGAAATTCTTTGAATGCATGCAATGTGGGTAGAGCAATATGTAGATGAGACTTTGTGTGGATGTAGCTTGAACGTGGGCGGAGACACAGGGGGCCCCATAATCTCCTTTTGCCCGGGGGCCCCATGAGCTGTCAGTCCGCCCCTGTACCTAGGCATTTGTAAAGAAGTACATGGAAAAATGATTGCGCTGGTGAAAAAGGAGGATCAATAAATATAAATGACAAAAAAAGCTGCTGGCAATTAGGGATAGGGGGGGGGCAGGATCTGGGGGTCCCCTTTGTTAAAGGGGTCTTCCAGATTCTGATAAGCCCCCCGCCCGCAGACCCCCACAACCACCGGGCAAGGGTTGTGGGGATGAGGCCCTTGTCCCCATCAACATGGGGACATCCTCCCCATGTTGAGGGCATGTGGCCTGGTGCGGTTCAGGAGAGGGGGGCCGCACTCTGTCCCCCCCTCTTTTCTGCGGCCGGCCAGGTTAACGTGCTCGGATAAGGGTCTGGTGTGGATTTTTGGGGGAACTCTACGCCATTTTTTTTTAAATTTGGGGTGGAGTTCCCCTTAAAATCCACACCAGACCTGAAGGGTCTGGTATGGATATTTGGAGGGAACCCCACGTCATTTTTTTTTTAATTGACGGCGGGGTTCCCCTTAATATCCATATCAGACCTGAATTTGGGGGGACCCCCAGCTTTTTTATTTTTATTTTTTTATGAATGAATCATCTCTGTAATTGCCAGAGCCGACAATTCATTAGAGCCGCAAAGCCGGTTTTAAATGCCACTTTGTGCAGGGAAAGTTCTATGTACGGGAAACATGCGCTTTTTCACATGCTGAATTTAAAGTAATATTACACTTTTATTGTTTCACTTTTAGCATTATTAAATTCACTGCTCCTGAAAAAACGGCCGGTCCCCAAACACTTTTTAGGACAATAACTTGCATATTAGCCTTTAAAATTAACACTTTAGATTTCAAATTTTCGAGTCCCATAGATTTTAACGGGGGTTCTAAAGTTCACAGGAACATTTGGTGTGTTCGCAAGTTCTGATGTGAACCAAACAGGGGGGTGTTCGGCTCATCCTTACTGGCAATAACACAACAGAACAAATTGTGAGAAAACACATAAAACACAAATTTCCACGCTATGTGAGAAATATAAAATGGTGAAAAAAAAAATATCAAACAATTGTCCATAAGGTGTTTCTATGTGTGGATAAGTGGTAAATGCAGTGTATGGTAACACAAAGTCTTAAAAAGGGGTCCAAGAGAAAATGCAGGCACAGGCAGAACATGCAAACATCAGGCAGGTAGTGCCATGATTGGGATTAAAACCAACATCCATAGTGCTGCTAGGCAGATGTGCTAACTACTTAGCCACTGTGCTGACCATTGCATTCATTTTTAAATTCCAAAAAATACCTCAAACCCAGTTATTAGCTGCAGTTTTGTTAAAAGGGATCATCAGTAATGCTCTTTATGTTCACTGTACCAATCTAGGTCACTGATTATTTAAATGACTAGTTAACCACTTAAGAACCTTGCCTGTTTTTCAGGCTTGGTGTTTACAAGATTAAAACGTGTGTCTTTGCTATAAAATTACTTAGATCCCCCAAACATTATATATATTTTTTTTCTAACACACTAGCGCGGGGATATGCAATTAGCGGACCTCCAGCTGTTGCAGAACTACAATTCCCATGAGGCATAGCAAGACTCTGAGAGTCGGTTCACACTAGGGTGACACAACTTCGAGCGTGACTTTCAGAGGCGACTCTGACACGACTTGAGCATAAACCACAGGGCGATCTGGGGCGATTTAAAACACGACTTGAAGTCATCTCCAGGACAGGAGACTTTCCATTGGCCAATCAAACAACAATCAGCTCTAGGGGAGGGAGGGGGAGGGAGGGAGAGGTTTGCCTGAGAAATGTATGTTATCTTCCTGGAAAGTCGCTTCAGTTAAGACAGTGATCAGACTTGGATCAGACTTGGAGGCGACTTCCATTAAAATCAATGGGTACAAATCGCCTACAAGTCAGATTGATGTAGTACAGGAACTTCTTTTGAAGTTGGAGCGACTCGAGTCGTGTGTATTAACACCGCTCCCATTCACTTGCATTGTTTTTCTCGACAGCGTGTGTGAACCGGCTCTGACAGCCACAAGCATGAAACCAGAGTCAGAGGCATGATGGGACTAGTAGTTTTGCAACAGCTGGAGATCTGCTAATTGCATATCCCTGCCCTAGAGAATAGAATGGCGGTCATTGCAATACTTTTTGCCACACCGTATTTGCACAGCGGTCTTACAAGCGCACTTTTTTTGGAAAAAATTCACTTTTTTAAATAAAAAAATAAGACAACAGTAAGGTTAGCCCAATTTTTTTTATATTGTGAAAGATAATGTTACGCCGAGTAAAATGATACCCAACATGTCACGCTTCAAAATTGCGCCGCTTGTGGAATTGCGTCAAACTTTTACCCTTAAAAATCTCCATAGGCGACGTTTAAAAAATTCTATAGGTTGCATCTTTTGAGTTACAGAGGAGGTTTAGGGCTAGAATTATTGCTCTCACTCTAACAATCGTGGCAATACCTCACTTATGCGGTTTGACCACTGTTTTCATATGCGGACACTACTCACGTATGTGTTCGCTTCTGCACATGAGCTCTTCAGGACGGGGCGCTTTAAAAAAATATATATATATATTTTCTTATTTATTTATGTTTTATATTATTCATTTTTACACTTAAAAAAAAATGTAAACATCCCTTGTAATAGAAAAAAGCATGACAGGTCCTCTTAAATATG
Source organism: Rana temporaria (assembly GCF_905171775.1). Classification (NCBI taxonomy): domain Eukaryota; kingdom Metazoa; phylum Chordata; class Amphibia; order Anura; family Ranidae; genus Rana; species Rana temporaria. The sequence continues at coordinate 93,564,521 of NC_053497.1, forward strand.
AGATCTGGGGTCAAAAAGACCTTGAGATCTCATATTTAGACTAAAATGCAATAAAAAATAAAATAAAAAAATTGTCATTTGAAAAAATGACAACAAGAAAATATGCCTTTAACCACTTAACACCCGCCCGCCGTTAAATGACAGCGGGCGGAATCCCCTATTGTTCTGACAGGACGTCATATGACGTAGTAGAATACGTATTGGCCTAAACTGAGATAACATTTTAGTTTTTTTTTAAATTGGATATTTATTATAGCAAAAAGTAAGAAATATTGTGTTTTTTTCCAAATTTTCGCTCTCTTTTTGTTTATAGCCCAAAAAATAAAACCCGCACAGGCAATCAAATACCACCAAAAGAAAGCTCTATTTGTGGGGAAATAAAGGACGTAAATTTTGTTTGGGAGCCACGTCGCACGACCATGCAATTGTCAGTTAAAGCGACACAGTGCCGGAAGCTAAAATTTCATTTGGGCAGGAAGGGGGTGTATGTGCACAGTAGGCAAGTGGTTAAGAAGCATGGGCGAAAGTGACGTTTTGACGTGGCTTCCACCCTGCTATGCTATGGAGACGGGTGGGGGCCATCTTGCCCTCACTCGTATCCAAGCCATGCAGAAGGTAGGACCCGATCACCTGCATCTTTAAAATGCTAACGTATATATACGTGAGCGGGTTCTTAAGTGGTTAAGTCACGACATGTGCCAGTTTAAGTCACTGATTCTCATGGCATTACACTTAAATTATCATGATTACACAGACACACACGCTATCCCCTCAACCAGCTCCTCTTCCCTCCTCGCGCCGAGCAACGACTGACCACATCCTTGGTGTAACTACTTTTTGGCTTCAAACCAGCATCAGTTCTTACACTTACACATGTTGTACACTTGCACAGAGTCAGGTATTTGGTAGGATTAGAGTGAGATGTATGATTAACTAGTTATATCAAGCAGGGGCTAATGGTCATCAATGTAATACTATATATAGGTTGAAACACAGTCATTAAATGAAATACAAACCAAGTAGGAGGCTTAAAACTGGGTGATGGACAGCCAAACTCTGCTACTAAATTATTTTCTTTCAGTGCTCAGAAGCTGCTCAGCTGTTGGCTAATTAACAGCCACTCGTTGTTACCACAGTAACTCACCTGGTTACCATTAACCTGCCTCATTAGTCCAGCCTATAGGCAGCCCCTTTTTTTTTTATATAAAAGCAGCTTAGCTCATTTCTCCTTTGCCCTTGTGTGGTCTATAATCTCTAAGTGCATTCCTTCCTGTGCACCTGTGTATGACTTGGCATGGCTGACTTCCCTTCCAATTCCTGTTCCTGAGTTTTGCTCCTGACTATGCTGACTTCTGTTTTTTGACTATCTTTCTGAACTGTGTTATTTTTACCATTTAATCAAAGGTGTGATTTTAACTGCACGTTCTGTCTTCTTCTAGTTTATGGTTCCTGGCATTGTGCTGTTCAAGCTCATTTAAAGGAACAACACTGGGGAGGCCAGGGAAACTAAATGCATCATGCTTACTTACCTTCAATATTAGAAGATTTACAGCAGTACCATCAGCACAGAACTTGTGGACACTAGTGGGATCCAGGTACATCCATCTACTGTCTAAATAAGTCTGTCCAGAAGTGGTCTTCATGGAAGTATTGAGGCTAAAAAGCCATACCTCTGACATGGAAACAAGGCTAAACGACTGTGCACAAAAACATAGGGTCTGGGGTGCACAAAAATGGCTGCAGGTGGTCTGAACTTATGAGTCAAAATTTTAAAAATTTGGCTGTAGCAAGAGGCAGTTTGTTCCCTGAAGGCCTGGAGAGCGGTACAATAATGTGTGTATGCAGCAATGTTTGCAAGAATGAACCATGGTGGAGGTTCCTTGCAAGTTTGGGGATACATGTATGCAAATTATGTTGGAGATATGGTTAGGATCAATCGTGTCCTTAATGCAGAGAATTACAGGCAGATGCTTTTCCATCGTAGATACCATCAGGGAGGCATGTGATTGGCCCCAAATGTATTTTGCAGCAGGACAATGACCTCAAACATACAGCCGGTGTCATTATTAACTATCTTCAGCATAAAAAAAGAACAAGGAGTCCTGAAAGTGTTGGTTTGGCCTCCACAAAGCCCTGATCTCAACATCATCAAGTCTGTCTGGGATTATATGAAGAGACAGAAGGGTTTGAGGCAGCCTACACCCACAGAATATCTGTAATGACTTATTTGAGATGTTTGGAACAGCTTAGTTCCTTCAAAAACTGTGTGCAAGTGTACCTAGAAGAAGTGTGGTCATACCAAATATTGATTTGGATTTCTACTCTGATTGATAAAAATAAACTTTTAACATTTCTATTTCTGAAATCATTCTTAATTTACAGTATTTATCACACCTGCCTAAAATGTATGCTTACTAAAGTATATCTATCACAACTTAGATGCTCAATTATTTTAGTTTCTATCAAGGCAGGAAGTTAAAAAGCCAAGGTTTCAGGAAGGGCATTCCCAGTAAACTCTCAGGGCCAGATTCACAAAAGAGATACGACGGCGTATCTCCTGATACGCCGTTGTATCTCTGAGAGTATCTATGCGGCTGATTCATAGAATCAGTTACGCATAGATAGCCCTAAGATCCGACAGGTGTAATTGACTTACACCGTCTGATCTTAGGATGCAATACTTCGGCCCCCGCTGGGAGTTTGCGTCGTTTTCCAGCGTCGGGTATGCAAATTAGCTTTTAGCGCGATCCACGAAGGTACGCGCGTTCGTTACGTCGTCACTAGTCGGTTTTTCCCGTCGCAAAGTTAGGCCTGCTTTTTCATGGCTTAACTTTAGACGAGCCATGTTAAAGTATGGCCGTCGTTCCCGCGTCAAATTTCAATTTTTTCCTTTTTTTGCGACGGGAAAAACCGACTAGTGACGACGTAACGAACGCGCGTACCTTCGTGGATTGCCGTAAAAGCTAATTTGCATACCCGACGCTGGAAAACGACGCAAACTCCACCCAGCGGGGGCCGAAGTATTGCATCCTAAGATCCGACGGTGTAAGTCAATTACACCTGTCCGGGAATACGAAAGTACGTTACGCACGTCGCCATTCAAAACATTACATCGGGCGACGTCATTTCGCGCAAAGCACGGTGGGAAATTTCAAAACGGAGCATGCGCAGTACGTTCGGCGCGGGAACGCGCCTAATTTAAATGGTCCCCGCCCCATTTGAATTAGGCGGGCTTGCGCCGGACATCTTTACGTTACTCCGCCGCAAGTTTACACTCAAGTGCTTTGTGAATCAAGCACTTAGGAGGAAAACTTGCGGCGGTGTAACGTAAAGATGATACGTTACGCCGCCGTGGATCTTTATGAATCTGGCCCTCAGGATACATGTTGGGCTATTTCTACAAAGGCTTCATCAAAATCAAAATAATATAGATTAAGTGACATTTCTCATTTTAACATAGTTGTGGTGCTTCCTGCATAGGATTATCAGCTCAATGGTTGGCTTTACCTGCTTCCTGGAAATATTTTCTATTATAAATATTCCACATAACATTTTTAACACAGCATGTTGCTTCTCATGTCAAAATTAATATTGACAGATTATGCTCAGTTTTATTGGTGCCTGAAGGGTATCTGCTTCTGGGTGCCTTTCCTGTTACTGTGGTTCATAGTTAAAAATCTGTGTGGCTTGAGGTTCCAAAAGCTCTGTGCCTCCAGGCTTTGGCTTGACAGCTATTAATCTATCCCTGCATGCAACACTGAATAGTTTATTAATAAGCTACCTTCAATATTCATTAAATGTATCCTCTATGGCTTTACTGTTTTCCTTCTACCAACAAATGAACTTTCAGAAGGCTTTCTATAAAAGTAGCAGATACTATTTATGCTGCCCAAAGGCAAGCACATTCCGCAACCCCAATGATATGTCCAGTGGTGACCAGACCCTTTTAAAATGTATTTGCTCTCTACATACAGTTTTAAATTCAAGTATTAATAATAAATCCCAGTCTCTTTTTGCATTGTCAGAAATACTTGGGTCAAATTTTCACTTGTTATGCCCTGTACACATGATCGGTTCATCTGATGAAAACGAACCAATGGATTTTTTCATCAGATATCAGATGAAGCTGACTTTCATCAGTCTTGCCTACATTCCATTGGTTAAAAATCCGATCGTGTCCAACGTGGTGACGTACAACACTACGACGTGGTGAGAAAAATTAAGTTCAATGCTTCAGGGCATGCGTCGACTTGATTCTGAAAATGTGTGGATTTTTGACCGATGGATTTCCCCACAGACGATCCTTTTTTTCTATCGTTTTTTTAACCATACTAAAATTTCAAAACAGGTTCTATTTTTTTCACCAATGGGGAAAAAAACTGATGGGGCCCACACACGATCGTTTCATCCAATGAAAACGGTCCATCGGTCCGTTTTCATCAGACGAACCGATTGTGTGAACAGGGCATAAGAGTCTAAAGAAGGTCATACATGGATAGATTTTCAAATAATTATATGTATGTATGGTTACAACATTAAATAGTTTCACAGCAAATACGTTTTAAAAAAAACTATTATTACCTATGTAACAATAGGGTCGTTCATTAGTGCACATTTTCCATCTAGTGCGGATTATATATATGTTTTTATATTATATTCTATGTGGTTTTGTCAATATGTGTCAATGGTTTGAATTACAATGTCAAGTATAGTAAGGTTTAATTGTATTTAACCACTTGCTGATGGCCGTACAACTATATACGGCCGCAGTGTGGTTCTAAATCTCCGGGAGGCCGTCTCTATACGGCCTCCGCTCCTCCGGGCCACTGGGGGGTGCGCGTGTGCCCGCCACATCACTGAGATGCCGATGCGCGTGCCTGGTGGTCGCGATGTCCTCCGGGCACATGCGATCGGTGGTTACAGAGACAAGGAAGTGGATCTGTGTGTGTAAACACACAGATCCACGTCCTGTCAGGGAGAGAGGAGACCGATCTGTGTCCCTTGTACATAGGGACACAGATCGGTCACCTCCCCCAGTCAGTCCCCTTCCCCACAGTTAGAAACACTATGCAGGGTACACATTTAATCCCTCCCTCACCCCCTAGTGTTAACCCCTTCAATGCCAGTCACATTTATACAGTAATTAGTGCATATTTATAGCACTGTTTGCAGTATAAATGTGAATGGTGCCAAAAATGTGTCAAAAGTGTCCAATGTGTCCGTCATAATGTCGCAAATCCAATAAAATTTGGAGATCGCCGCCATTACTAGTAAAAAAAAAATAATAAAAAAATAATAATTCTGTCCCCTATTTTGTAGGCGCTATAACTTTTGCGCAAACCAGTCGCTTATTGCGATTTTTTTTACCAAAAATATGTAGAAGAATACATATCGGCCTAGACTGAGAAAAAAAATTGGGCTATGTATTATAGCAACAAATAAAAAATATTAAATTGTTTTTCAAAATTGTCGCTCTTTTTTTGTTTATAGTGCAAATAAAAAAAAAGCAGAGGTGATCAAATACCACCAAAAGAAAGCTCTATTTGTAGGAAAAAAAGGATGTCAATTTTGTTTGGGAGCCACGTCGCATGACCGCGCAATTGTCAGTTAAAGCGACACAGTGCCGGAAGCTGAAATTTCACCTGGGCAGGAAGGGGGTGTATGTGCCCAGTGAGCAAGTGGTTAATATAATGGTCGCCTTTATATTTATCTCAGTAATGGTCTACATTGTTAATGGGATCTATAAGTTTACCTTCTGATTCGAGCTGCAATCAATTTGGTCGCTAGATTTGTTTCATTTAAAAGGTTGAGGATGTATACATTTACCTGTGTTATCATCAGATATATAACTGTGAGTGGGGGTTTCTTATTAAATTGTGTGGTTTCAACAATATACGATATACATATGTTTATATTCATATTTCAAACACATGCTCCCATACATACATACAACAGTAGTTTTATACCACCAATATCAATGAACACATGCTTAATTGCAGGTCTCTTTACACCAGTGGTTCTCAACCTGGGGGTCGGGACCCCCTCGGGGGTCAAAAGATGATTTGCCAGGGGTCCCCCAATCCTTGGCTGTTCCTGAAGCCCGCACCATTCTCCCATGCTTCTCGCGGCTGCCCAGCAGGGCTGTCCCTGGAGCCCGCGGCCACCCACTCGGCCTCTTCGCAGCCGCCCATTTAGTTCATGGCATGGCTGGGGGGCAGAGACTAGAGGTCAGCTGACTGGTGAGGAATGTGAAGTGGGAGGGGCTGGAGGAGACCATGTCCTGATTTTGGCATATCATGTACACATATTCGCCAGCACACCAAGGATCATTGAAAAAACGTCCAAAAATGTAATGCATAATAGCGATCCAAAAAGCAAGTAGCTTTTTGGATCGCTATTATGCATTAAATTTTTGGACGTTTTTTCAATGATCCTTGGTGTGCTGGCGAATATGTGTACATGATTTGCTTTCCGGTTCCCAGCTGGTGATCGTTTCAGCACCCTTTTACTTATTGGCCATTTTCCTGGAAGGTGTGCAGTTGGAATATTTTGTGACTGATTTTGGCATAGGTGTCACTGCTGCGAGACACCGCAAAGTCAGAGACACAGTGAAGCCAAAGACACAGTGAAGCCAAAGACACAGTAAATAACACTACTTGTGATTATAGTTGCCAATAAAAGTCCCCACTACAGTTCTCAGATCAGCAGATGACCTTGATCAAGAGCACCTAAGTTGGCTCCCCGCCAGCACTGCCACTCATCCCAACGCACAACATTCACTCACTTATATTGGTTAAATGAATAGATATGGTTACACTAAATTACTTTAATCATTCATTTATAAATTCATTCAACCACTTTATTTAGTTATTTATTTAGTTCAGGGGTCTCCAAATTCTCTAAACAAAGGGCCAGATTACTGTCCTTCATACTTTAGGGGGGCCGGACTGTGGCCAGCGGGAATATAATTTTTATTCCATGCATCAGTAGGAGTAAACTGTGTCCCATCTTTGGTATTAGGAGGAGGAATAGTGCCCCATTGTTGGTGTCAGTGGGTAGAATATGGTCAAGTATCACTAGGAGGAATTGTGCAGGATAAAGGAAAGCAAAATGCCACTTTTGGCCCCTGGGCCACAGTTTGGAAACCACTGATTTAGTTATTCATTCATCTGATTAACCATTCTTTCATGAATATTTTTTTTATTACATTCTTCCTTCACACATCTAAATAAATATATACACGAGTGTGTGGACACACATATATGTTTATACACGTAACCACATTTTATTTATGAGCTTTATGAGTTTCATGTATTTATCAATTATATTTTTTTCATATTTACACCTGCACATAGATATTCATTATGGGCACATCATATAATCACAGTTGTTATTAAAGGTTGGATTGTGTTCACAGAATATGTTGAGATTTCAGGTGATCAATCAAGTTTAATTGGTTAATCAATTAATTAGGCAAATTCTCTGGTCACGTGGTCTACAATTAAAACGTATTTATACAAAGTTCACTTCTGTGATTATTAGCTATGACTAAGCACTGTTTGCTAGTGTGAAACACATCAGCTCTTCTGTCTGTTCTGCTATGGCATGTATTTTTATTTCTTTTTTTGAATAAAAGGCAAAAAACTTTTGCGGCTGTCCAGGGCGTCTTCCTGTTTCATTGCTATATGCATTGCCAGCAGCTGGGCTTCTAAACTGGAGGAGAGGTTTTTACCTTTGTTTGACCAACCTAGAGCAATGATATCCCTTTCCCTGTGTCCCAAATTGATGCCAATCAGTGCCCACAAATAGTGCCGGTCAGTGCCCAGTAATAGTGCCTGCCATAGCCTCCTTAGTCAGTGTCATCTATTAATGGCTATCAGTGCCCCCATCAGTGTCAATCAGTGCCACCTATTAGTGCCCATCGGTGCCCACCAGTGCCCATCTATCAGTGCCCATCAGTGCCACATATCAGTGCCACCCATAAGTACCCATCAGTGCAGCCTTTCAGTGCTCATTGGTGCCACCTATCAGTGCCCATCAGTGCTGCATATTAGTGCCCATCATCAATGTCCATCAGTGAAGGAGAAGTTGTACTTATTTACACAATTTTATAACAGAAACAAAGAAAACGTTTTTTTTTCTTAACATTTTTAGTCTTTTTTTAATTATTGTGCAAAAATAAAAACCCCAGCAGTGATCAAATACCACTAAAAGAAAGCTCTATTTGTAGGAACAAAATTATAAAAACGTTGTTTGGGTACAGTGTAGCTTGACCACGCAATTCTCATTCAATGTGCGACAACGCTGAAAAATGAAATTTGGCTTGGGCAGGAAAGGGGGGAAGTGGTTAAAATTCTTTATGGGCAAAAGCTTGTGAAGTCACAGCTTGTGAAGTCACAGACATCTCCCCCACTGTAATATCCACAGACATCTCCCCCACTGTAATATCCACAATCATCCCCACTGTAATATCCACAGACATCTCCCCCACTGTAATATCCACAATTATCCCCACTGTAATATCCACAGACATCTCCTCCACTGTAATATCCACAGACATCTCCCCACTGTAATATCCACAGACATCTCCCCCACTGTAATATCCACAATCACCCCCACTGTAATATCCACAGACATCTCCCCCACTGTAATATCCCCAGACATCTCCCCCACTGTAATATCTGCAGACATCTCCACCACTGTAATATCCACAGACATCTCCCCACTGTAATATTCACAATCTCCCCCACTGTAATATCCACAGACATCTCCCCCACTGTAATATCCACAGACATCTCCCCCACTGTAATATCCACAATCACCCCCACTGTAATATCCACAGACATCTCCCCACTGTAATATCCACAGACATCTCCCCCACTGTAATCCACAGACATCTCCTCACTGTAATAGCCACAGACATCTCCCCCACTGTAATATCCACAGACATCTCCCCCACTGTATTATCCACAGACATCTCTCCCACTGTAATATCCACAGACATCTCCCCACTGTAATATCCACAGACCTCTCCCCACTGTAATATCCAAAATCACCCCCACTGTAATATCCACAGACCTCTCCCCACTGTAATATCCAAAATCACCCCCACTGTAATATTCACAGACATCTCCCCACTGTAATATCCACAATCACCACTACTGTAATATCCACAATTTCCTCCACTGTAATATCCACAGACATCTCCCCACTGTAATATCCACAGACATCCCCCCACTGTAATATCCACAATCTCCCCCACTGTAATATCCACAGACATCTCCCCACTGTAATATCCACAATCACCCCACTGTAATATCCACATACATCTCCCCACTGTAACATTCACAATCTCCCCCACTGTAATTTCCACTGGCATCTCCCCCACTGTAATATCCACAGACATCTCCCCCACTGTAATATCCACAGACATCTCCCCACTGTAATATCCACAGACATCTCCCCACTGCAATCCACATATATCTCCCCACTGTAGTATGGTCCACATCTCCCCCACTGTATAGGAAGATTAGTGCTTGCTTAGTTTTACCAGAGAAGACGGCCAAACACGAGCAGTTGAGGTCGGGTGATGACGTCAGTGCGCTGCTCTAGGCTCACCTAAGCCAACGGCGGGTGGACCAAGGTGGCTGCCACTCCGGGAGCTAGGCCGAAGCTGCGGCCTTTCCTGTGGCCGAGACAGCAGCGGAGCTCCGGGATCATGTGGTGTGCCGATCCGCATATAGTGACCCGTTCAGATCACGGATTATTTACGATCCGTTGCACCACTAGTACGAGATCAAAACAATTTTGATCGATCAAAAAAATTAACGATTAATCGAGGAATTAATCTTTAATTTCCACAGCCCTAAGTTATAGGTATTGAAATGTTATTTTGGAGAATTTGTAAATTCATATTCATTACATTCACTAACAGCCAAATTTGAAAGAAAATTCCAATACCTATAATAGTAGATAGTAATAGTTATTATTATAACATAAGGTGAAAGCATAAATATTATAGTGTAATATATATATATATATATATATATATATATATATATATATATATATATATATATATATATATATATATATATATATATATATATATATATATATAGATGTATATACTGTGTATATATATATATATGTATATATATATACACATACCGTATATATATATATATATATATATATATATATAATATTCCACAGCAGCGCTCATAAATTCAAACAATAAAATTGTCAAAAAAGACAGGGGAGTGGCTACACGGCAACTTTATGCTGTATGGTTGGATGGTGATCTGAAGTTTAGTGAACAAAGCAGTGGTGAGTTTGCAATACCGAACCGCCCGGCATGTCTTGTACCATGTTACAAAATGGCTGTTTTACATTACATTTTACACTTTTGAAGGCTCTGTTTTACAGCAGCTGTTCAATCTAATCCTTGAGCTTTTTTGCCAAACACGAGAAGGAATGGCAATATCATCTGGCAAGAGAGGATACTGTTTAAAAAAAAAAATGGGTCACTTTTATTTATATTACAAGGAATGTAAACATGTAATAGAAAAAAGAATGAGATAATAAATATGAGATCTGGGGTCAAAAAGACCTCAGATCTCATAGTTACACTAAAATGCAATAAAAATATGTCCCTTTAAGAGCATTGTGTGGAAGTGACGTTTTGATGTTTTGATGTCGCTTCTTCCCTGCAATGATATGGAGACAGGTGGGGGCCATCTTCCCCTCACTCGTCTCCCTGTCAGCCCAGGGACAGGGCCTGATCACCTCCACCACTGCTGATGGCTCCGGTAAGTGCCGGAGGGAATCAGAGAGCGGCGGAAGGGGGTCCCTCTTCCGCCACTAATAAAAATTATCTTGCAGCGAATCCCTTGTAGAGACCACTTTTTTTCTGAAAGCGGACCACCTGCTCTTGAAGAGGATACCGGGGTTATGGTAGCTAGCTAGTATTTTTTTTTAAATGGTGTAAATTTTGTTTTGGGGTTCCCCTTAATATTCATACCAGACCCAAAGGGCCTGGTAATGGACTGAGGGGGGACCCATGCAATGTTTTTCAATTACTTTTATCTGTATTGCTGAGACCCGACAATTCATTAGAGCAGCGAGCAGTTTTAAATTACTTTTTTTCCTTTAGAAATGTCATTTTGTGCAGGGGCTGTTCTAAACATGGGAACAATGTGCCACTTTACAGGCATACTGACAACCCCCAGGTACGAAATTTAAAGGAATATTTCACCTTTATTGTTTCACTTTAAGCATTATTAAAATCATTGCTCCCAAAAAAACGTCAGTTTTTAAAACTTATTTTGCATTGATACATGTCCCCTGGGGCAGGACCCGGGTTCCCAAACACTTTTTATGACAATAACTTGCATATTAACCTTTAAAATTAGCACTTTTGACTTTTCATGTTCGTGCCCCATAGACTTTAACGGTGTTCGAACAATAGTTTTGCCTGTTGTTCGCATGTTCTGCTGCGAACCGAACCGGGGGGGGGGTGTTCGGCTCATCCCTATTAGTTATTATTATTCCACCTATAGAGTGGAATTCATTTTTTTTACATACATGAATGTCATATGTCAGTTTGACCTCTTAAATAACACTATACACTCATTATAGAACTGTTGTGCAGTATATACATCTTTTGAAAAATCCATACAAATGCTATACTAAAAAAAGTATACAAACAGCAAAGTGAATGTCTAACTAGAGGCATTCAAAAGGTTTTTTAGGTAAAAGCAATAATGCATTTAATAAAAAAGTCTGTGACTTTAAAGGACATTTGTTTTGTTTATTACATTTTCACATTACTTGGTCTGACAAAGTGAAAAATGCACCGAAAGCAAAAGAATTCACATATCTTGGCACTGTGGCATAAGTAGCTTTCCTATTCATTGAACAGATAAATGAAGCTAGTGCAATGTGTTATAGAAAGTGTTGTCTTGACTGCTACTCTATTACCTTGTGATATCCTCTATGGGAAATAGTCTATCACAGGTACCTACTGTCAAATCCAGTTTCCAGCCAGGAGGCCTTACCCCCTGCATGGGCTTAAATGCAGCTGTTTGGCGATCACCAATTTATTTTATATGTAAAAATCAAATAGAAATAGACAGCTTGTGAGAAGTAATTTCTTTCACAGTCAGCGACTGACAACAGACATGCAGTAAACCACCTTATGCAAACAGTTAAAGAATTTACACAAGATGTTTTCTTATGAGTTTGGCCATATAAACAATAGGGAGAGCTTTTAACTACACAGGGGGCTAAAACATACTTGGTACACAATCACAGCTGAATAAATAACTTTTCTAAACAACTGTGATTGCTTAGCCATGTCTAAATTACTTTGCAAGCCCAGACTTCCTATTTGACTGTTATCTATATTAGCCAAAATATGTTTTACTTCTTTATTGATAGGTTGCAAAAATATTCTCTTTGCAGTTTAATATCTTTATAACAGTTTTTGTAATGTTATTTGAAAGGGCGGATGGCCACTTTTCCAGGGTCACTTGAGGCATCTATTTTATAGCTTGCTGTATATACTAAAAAATAAATCTATTTTTCTTCATATTGTTAGGCTTGTCTCTAAGAGATAAATATGGTAGCTCAGCATTGGCCTAACGATGTCATATTGAAGGACACACCACTTGTTTTTTAACTTACAGTATTCTAAAATAATACTACATGAATTGGACCTGTCAAACTTTGGGTGCAACTCAGTATCTGTGGTTAGTAGGAAAGGTTGAAAAAGTTGGTGGGGCTGATATCTGAGTACACTATGTAAACATAAACCATATATTATACTAATAGCCACCTCTGGTGGTATTTAAAGTGTAACTCCACTTTAAAAAAAAAAAAATCACCCTTTGGATGATCGATGTACATTGCAAGGATTATAACAACCTTTGTTGCAGATTCCTACCTTTTGTTATTCTAAAGAAACCCATGTGTGTTTGTGTCTCTTGGCTAAGTGGGTCTAATGAGAGTGGTTTCATAATTATCAGCCAGCTGTGGCAGCTGCAGGGCACTAATGCATCCCTTTATGCCCTGTACACACGATCGGTTCGTCTGATGAAAATGGACCGATGGACCATTTTCATCGGACAAACCGATCGTGTGTGGGCCCCATCAGTTTTTTTTCCATCGGTGAAAAAAAATAGAACCTGTTTTTAATTTTTCGTATGGTTAACAAAACGATAGAAAAAAACGATCGTCTGTGGGGAAATCCATCGGTCAAAAATCCACGCATGCTCGGAAGAATCAAGTTGACGCATTTAACTTAATTTTTCTCTGCACGTTGTTGTGTTTTACGTCACCGCGTTGGACACGATCAGATTTTTAACTGATGGTGTGTAGGCAAGACTGATGAATGTCAGTTTCATTGGATATCTGATGAAAAAATCCATCGGTCCGTTTTCATTGGATGAACCGATCGTGTGTACAGGGCATTAGACATGTTCCTATTGGAAATATCTCACCAAAAATTGTATTTTTGTTGCAGGGGATGCCTGAAATCTGACTTGTATCTTAGGCAGACTTCTGGAAAAATCAGTGAGCCAATCGCACAAGTGGGAAATTATGTTTCTGGGGAGTGGTCAGTACACACACTGTGTACAGAAAAACTCCATGTAACCATATTGCTTTGCATTTAAAGGAAATTACAGTGGCTGCAGATTGAAAAGGAAAAATAATTTTTAATAACATTCAATTACAATATGACTTGTATCGCAATTGTATACATTATTTTTTTTTCTTTATTTGCTATTTTTTCCCCTACAAAAGGGGAGTTACCCTTTAACTTTTGATGCAGGCATGGCCTTAAGTTAAAAAAGCCAGGTTGTGTTTTTTAGCTTCAATATTTTTAACATAGGTATAGGTTGTATGTAGAGCTGTTATGTTTTAGTTGAAACATTAGCTCTGGCACAGAAAGGTGACTACAAACTGTTAGGTATTAATATAAATAGTATTTCTGGATCTAAACCCACTCACTAAAATCTCAAAGAAGCTTTATGTTATGTTATGTGATTCCAAGTGTTGGTTTTATTTTTTTTAAATCTGCATTTCTTTTTAAAGCATACACTGTGTGATCTTACAATAAAGGTCCTTGAACAGGCATTTTATCAGTAAGGCCCCATACACACGAGAGGATCGATCCGCTGGAATTGATCTGCGGACCGGCTCCAGCGGATATATCCCCTGGTGTGTAGGATCCAGCGGATCTGTTTCCGTGGATTTTTGTCCCCGGGGATGGATTTCCAGCGGATCAAAATTTCTTGACATGCTAAGAAATCGATCCGCTGGAATCCATTCCAACGGATTGATCCGCTGGTCTGTACAGACTCACCGGATCAATCCGTCCGAATCCATCCCCCGCATGCGTCGTAATGATTCGGCGCATGCGTGGAATTCCTTATATGACAGTGTCGCGCACGTCGCCGCGTCATCATCGCGGCGACGGCGCAACACGTCACCGCGGACGGAATTCCGCTGGGATTTTGATCTCATGGTTAGTACAACCATAAGATCAAAATCCGCCAGAGGATTTATCTGCGGAAACGGTCCCCCGGACCGTTTCCGCAGATGAATCCTCTCGTGTGTACCCGGCCTTAGAGTGGCAGCTGTTTCCTACTTGTGCACCTGCATTGTCACCTTGTCCTGCACACAACTGTTGGAAACTAAAAGGGGTTGTGCCGGAATACATTGTGCAGGTATAATCTAATATTATCACTAGGGATGGGCCGATCTAGCGAACATGCAAACCTAAAGTGTATGGGACATGAACATGAAAAATCTAATAATCCTAATTGTAAAGGCTTATATGTTATTGCCTTAAAACGTTTTTAAAACAATTGTTTTTTCAGGAGCAGTAATTTCAACAGCTTATACTGTGGCAAGGTGGCACAATCCCACAAATCGCCATACCTGTACATCGGCCCAGGAACTCGCTATTGTGTGCCAGCCAATCAGCGGGTCCAGCTGACTCAAAATCCACCGGCCTCCCTCATTTGTTCCCCGCAGTGACAGAACGGGGATCTGCCTGTGTAAACAAGGCAAATCTCCATTCTGACATGGGAAATTACACAGATCCTGGGCCAGATCCACATACATTTAGTTCCGCGCAGCGTATCAGAGATACTCTACGCCGCCGTACCTTACCTGGCGTATTTTCAAATCCTCAGCGATTTCGCGCCGTAAGTTATGGCGGCGTAGTGTATTTCTGGCAGCGGATTTGAAATTGGGCGGGTTTCATTTAAATGAAGCGCATCCCCGCGCCGAATGAACTGCGCATTCGTCCAGAAATTTCCCGCCGTGCTTTGCGCAACTACGTAATTTTTTTAACTTTAACTTAGACGTGAGTTACGTCCATCCCTATTCACGGACGACTTACGCAAAAATTAATTCAAATTTCGACGCGGGAATGACGGCCATACTTAACATGGCAATGCTATCTATACGCCGCAAAATACCAGCTTTAACTATACGCCGGAAAAAGCCGACTACAAACGACGTTAGAAAATGCGACGGCCGCGCGTACATTCGTGGATCGTCATAAATCGCTAATTTGCATACCCGAAGCGGAAAACGACGTAAACGCCACCCAGCGGACGCCGAAGTATTGCATCTTAGATCCGAAGGCCTGTCGGATCTAACCCAGAAGCCATCGTATCTTGTTTTGAGGATTCAAAACAACGATACGACGCAGGAAATTTAAAAGTACGCCGGCATATCAGTAGATACGCCGGCGTACTTCGTCTGTGGATCTGGCCCCCTGTCTTTTAGCTAAGCAGGAAGATGAATCTGTGTGTTTCCCCAGTCACAGTCCCCCATACAGTTAGAAAACACCTGCAGGGAACACATTTAACCCATTGATCACCCCTGATGTTAACCCCTTCCCTGCCAGTGTCATGGTACAATAACAGTGCATATTGTTAGCACTGATTACTGTAATAATGTCACTGGTTCACAAAAAAGTGTCAAAAATGTCAGTTAGGTGTCCGATCTGTCTGCCTCAATGTCGCAGTCCCACTAAAAAATGCCATAAATCTATCCCCTAACTTTTGTGCAAACCAATCAATATATGCTTATTGTATATTTTTGATAATATCACTGATTCCCCCAAAAAAGTGTCAAAAATTTCAATTAGGTGTCTGATCGGTCCACTGCATTGTCGAAGTCCCACTAAAATTCACTAAATAAAACATAAAGTGTAGCGCTAATTATAAGTGAGATAAAGGATTGGGTATATTGATAATTAACCAATCATTGAAAAGTGTCCGTATGAAACACATTAAAGTAGTCCATAAAAAACTGTGAAAAAATTAATAATAAATGAATCCTCAAAATTCAGTTCACAGTGGATAAATGTGCAAAATAAA
Organism: Rana temporaria; assembly: GCF_905171775.1. Classification (NCBI taxonomy): domain Eukaryota; kingdom Metazoa; phylum Chordata; class Amphibia; order Anura; family Ranidae; genus Rana; species Rana temporaria. The sequence continues at coordinate 93,580,921 of NC_053497.1, forward strand.
CTTCAATAAAGAAATGGTAATAAATCTTCATAGGTAAAAAAGATGTATAAATCCAGCACCGAAATGAATGGAGGCTTACCAGAAGCTGTGGACCCAGAATAGGCATATACCTAGTGGGTCATTTGCGCTTTAAAGTTGATGATACCAGCGAGGAGGTGAAGTCCAACACAGGATCAGGTGAAAGTCGGTTCAGAAGCACCTTGTATTAGGTTGTAGACTTGGGTCCATATGGAGGTTCAGACACTCAATACAACGGAAGTTAGAAAAAAGAAGGCAAAAATGCACATAGTGTAAATCCGTTTAAAAGTTTACTTGATAGCAAAATCAAAAAATGGGTTACACTCACATTTTCAGCATTGGTAACAGGCATGTAACAAAGAGCAGTATTGTCAGCAAATTCCCGACATGTTTCAATCTAAACGATCATCATCGATTGAAATATGCCTATTCTGGGTCCACAGCTTCTGGTAAGCCTCCATTCATTTCGGTGCTGGATTTATACATCTTTTTTACCTATGAAGATTTATTACCATTTCTTTATTGAAGTTTATTTTGCACATTTATCCACTGTGAACTGAATTTTGAGGATTCATTTATTATTATTTTTTTCACAGTTTTTTATGGACTACTTTAATGTGTTTCATACGGACACTTTTCAATGATTGGTTAATTATCAATATACCCAATCCTTTATCTCACTTATAATTAGCGCTACACTTTATGTTTTATTTTGTTTGTTTTTCGGAATTGATCCATTCCGTGGTGTTGGCTGCATTTTATAAGTTTTTTATAGTAGCGCGGTGTTTATCTATACTTCTAGTATAGTTATTTTCCCCACTAAAATTCACTGATCATCACCATTACCAGTAAAAAAAAAAAAAATACATAAATCTATCCACTTTTGTAGGTGAGATAACTTTTGTGCAAACCAATCAATATACCAAAAATATGTAGCAAAATACATATCAGCCAAAACTGATGAATTAATTTGTTTTACTTATTTTTTTGAAAATGTTTTATAGCAGAAAGTAAAACATTTTATAAAATTGTTGTTCTTTTTTTGTTTATAGCGCAAAAAATAAAAACCACAGAGGTGATCAAATACCACCAAAAGAAAGCTCTATTTGTGGGGGGGGAAAAGACATACATTTTGTTTGGGTACTGCATCGCACGTCTGTGCAATTGTCAGTTAAAGCAATGCAGTGCTGTATAGCAAAAAATGGCCTGGTCAGGAAGTGGCTTAAAGTCAAACAATAACATTTTGATATTCCTTTAAATATTGTGACTGGTGGTCCATAATTCAGGACTAATGGAATTGTTTTCATAAAACATATGAAACCGAGAATAAAATTCCCAAAAGGCACTGTAGGCATGTGCCTACAGGGGCTCTTCCTAGAGGGGTTCCCATCTGTACCTGGCTGAATCTAAGGGGGTTCTGGGGTGGGATGCACCCCTCCCAGATTTCAGTTGTACCCCCAGGCTGGCCCCCCATGAACATTGTGTTGTGTTGTGTTACCTTATATATATATATATATATATATATATATATATATATATATATATATATATATATGGTTTAGAATAATTAACAAGGTTAGTGTGTATGTAATATTATTTTTAATAAGGGGTTAACTTAGCTAGATGTAAATATATGACAGGCTTTGCCTGAGAAGATCTAATTCATTTAATAGTTCCCTTTTGACATGCAAGAATGTTAGGTGAGGATGTGTTATGGGAGATGCTCTGCTATTTATCTATCGTAATATTCAAATGCAAGGAAGAGACACATCTGAATGTGTAGACTTGACAGGGCCAAAATCATTAGCTAGATAAAGGCCTTGTAGTCCTCCTTGTTAACCAACCATTATCCATTTCAAAGGGTGCTTGATATGCTGATAATATTTTTTTGATCTGTTCAGGAAGGGACACTTTTCCCCGGCTATTGCTATGCATAGTTAAGTGCCCCATTTGAGAGAAGGTGATGACTTTTGCTTTAATTAATTTATCTTCAAACTAATTATCACTAATTCATTAACCCAAGATAGAAGGTGCTATTGAGGGGCTGAGCTGGCTAAATTAACAGTAGAGGAAATTGTCCAATCTTGGAGGAGAGGGCTAGCATTATTACTAATCAGGGTGGCCCTGTTCAAGTCAATGAGAAATGGGCCTATATTAGTGGGAATCACAGACGGAGTAGATGGAGTCATGAGTCTGACCTGGGCCCAGAACCACCAATAGAGGTAAATATCAGATCATCTCCCAGCACTTAAAGGTATACCTGCTTGTCATATGTTTGTTTGTTTGTTTGTTTGTATTTTGATGAATATACTCTGTATTCTTGTATTTTAACCTACTATTTCCTCCTTTGGTGTAAGACTATAGATAGATGTTTGTGTATTAGATAGATGCTTTCAACTGTTTCCTAATAAATATTATTATGTTAAAACTTTCACTCTTGGTCAAAATAAATTTCATCAAACCCACATCATATCTTCGAGATATTAAATCTTAAATATTATTAACGGTTAGCAATTGTACACATGCCTGCTGCAAGTCCAGACAGGAGAATTGTCAGCAAGAAGAGAGCTGAAAGGAGGTGTGGGCTTTCTGTGCTCTTTCTGCTCCTGTCAGTGGAGTGCTCCTACATACAGCAGATAACGCAGGATCCTTTTAGATCACATGGTACATGGCTTTATTATCCACCCACATTTCTAGGAGAAGATGAGCAGTCCTTGGAGGAGGTAGTACACGGGTAATCAAGCCATGTACTGTTCAATCTAAGAGGATCCTGTATTATCTGCTGTATGGTGGAAAGTTTTTATCCCAGCCCTCTTCTCGCTGACACTTCTCCTGTCTGGACTTGCAGCAGGCGTGGGTACAATGTTCATGAGAGGGCAGCCAGAGGCAGCCAGAGGACATCAGAAATGGTGGGAGTGAGCCGTGACTCACTTAGTCACGGCTCACTCCCACCATTTCTGATGTCCTCTGATGCTCACAGAAGCCTGTAATTGTACACTGACACTTTGGGATTTCCTACAGTGACGCCAGCGCTTGTCTCCCTATTGCTTGGATTCCGCCCTCTCGATTGGCCTCTGGTGTCACATGATCTTTGAAGGGCGGCGTCCGGACACCGCTTCCTTCCCTCCTCTCTGTGATACTGTGGAGATCCCGCCCCTCCATGCTCTGACTGACGCGGCGGCGTCATTGGCTCGGCTCGGCTGCGTCCATCCAGGGCTTTCCCCGCCGCTCTACATCTCAGCTGTGAGGAGGTTCTTGCTCCCACCGGCCCCTCTTTAAAATCCGGGTGAGCAGCAATATCCCTCCCTGCATTAGAGCTGTACCATCGATTGCTCCCGGCGTGGATACTATCCCTCCACTGCCTGTCCCCATCTTCCTGCATGGAGGTGTGAGAGCTGCTGCTGAGGTATCGTACCATCTCCCCACACCACAGTGTGCACACTGTTTGGAAGTACTTTCCACCATCTCCCCATGATTTTTGGTTTCCACTTTACCATCATTATACCACTTCTGTTCATGCATTGTGGACTGTTAATCAGATTTTATCCATTCATTTAATTCTTTGCTATTTTTGCTGCTATTTTATCAGTTCATGTTCATGTTTTTCGTCCTTCAACATTTTAAGACTATAAAGTGATATCCACTAAACCTTTGCACGCTGTATTCTTTGTTTTTCTGTTTTATTGCCCATGTCTCCTAGTGGTTGACAGCTGCATGGAAGGCTTTTTTTTTGTACTTTTTTCACAACACAGAACACTGTGTATCACTGTTGCTATGGTGTAGCGCTACCAGTGGGAATTTTTTTTTTAACACTTTCCAGATGAGGTTCTTTCAATCAACCCCTATGTAACTATAAGACAAATCAGTGAGGATGAAGTCACATGCATTTGACATCCCCAAAAGTGTTAAATGCTGTAGAGTCTGACTGAAACTCTGGAATACTGGAACAGAGTAGAGGTCGGAAACACAACTGTTCGGGAGATGAAAATAAAAACAGCTTTTCTACTGTAGGGAACCTAAATATTTTTAATGCATATATTGCCCTTTGGTAGATGACCTTTATTTTTGATTACATAATGGACTGTTTAGGTTTAAATAGACTTTTAGTTTGACTTAATTGGCCTTATGTTTAGCTAAGTCACTTTATATGCACTAATTAGTTGCAATTGCACTATGTCTGTTTTTCATAATTATATGTCACACCATTTTTTATCTGGTTTATCACTAGCGCTGCTTATTTCCTTTTGTATTCCCGTGATCTGGTATCACAGTTTGCTAAGTAGCTGCTTGCTTATTTATTTTGATTCTAGCATTGATGTTTAAGTTATTTCATTATTATTATTTTTTAAGTGACTGACAGGGTCACTTTAACAATTTTATATTTAAAGACCTCCAGTGGATTGCACAATATGTCCCAGTTCCCCTTTCACCAGACTTTTAAAATCTTTATCATCACCAGTCTTAACAGGTACTATTGTGACTTCAATATCAATAATTTGGTTTAATCACTCACCCCATAATTTTCTACTTATACCCAGAAAGACTATAATCATACCCAATTGAGAACCCCTGCATTAAGATAGTAATGGGCAAGGACAAAGTCACGAACAAAACAAAAGCACAGTACAATTATCATGACTGGAAAAGCAGAGAATGCAGTGAAACAGCTCGTATGCACTACATTAATCAACCATAAGCTTCTTCACATTGACACAAATTGAGTATTGTTCCTCTTGTTCATAGTGTCTTAATATTTTCAACATTATTCTTTTACAGACACAATCAATAGGATAGAATGCTTTAATAGCAAAGTGAATTAAGTATTGGTAATACTGTATAAAAGCAGAATCGATAGAAGGAGAATAAATGGCCTTAATAGTGACATTTTTACCACCTTGGTCATGGGTTAAAGGTTAAGGATCCATATTCTGAGAAGGGGTTTGGGAAAAGGTAAGCCATTGCAATGTGCCTGCTGCTCTACAAACTGATCAATGCATTTTAAGAAAGTATTATATTATTTTATTTTACATAACAAGGAAGATCATTTTTCAAATCAGTGTCCTTCAGTTTATATCTATTTTGTTTATCCCCATTAAGAGTACAGTATAGGAAGAATACTGTATCACCTGCCATTCCTGCTCAGATTTGGTGAAAAGTATGTTTTTTCCTGTAAATTAAAATTTCTGTTTAAAAAATAATAAACTACATAACAGGAATAAATAATAACACAAAGTACCTACAGAAAAAGAAACATATATACCGTGATTGGATATAGGTTTACTTTTTTCTTGTTAAATGCATGCATTATTTTTTTAATACATAACCATAATTTTTAAATGCCACACTCTGTGCTTTCCACTTTTCTATCCTCACTGTTCCAGAGATGGTTTGCAGTGTGGCCAGCTGAAAGCCACACAGCGTTATCTTCAAAAGTGTCTTGTCTGCACTGTTTGTGTTTGAATTCTGGCTACAATGCACTGGCTTGTGGCCTCATTGTTTTGGTATGTGCCATCAATCTCCATGTATTTAAATGGAATAACCACCCTTTATTAGTACCAATGGTGAATGGTGAATTTGATAATGAGGCCTGGAACCTCCAAAAGCTGGGTGGCAAATGGAATTTAGTGAAAATCTGAGAATTTGCAACTCTGCAATATACGTTCCATTTTAAACCGAAAAAAAATCTGTGTGAGATAATTAATTGAACCCACAAACATCTAGAATTCCATTACAACACACAAGCCATTTAAATTGAGCAAACAATTCTCAGAGGGTCTGGCTGCAAACTATTCAGCCTCAGCAATTGCCAATAAAGTGCAACCCACATGATAAAAAAAACAATAAAAATGCTGTATTGCTTCCAGTTCATACTCTCTCAGTCACTATGAGATTAGTTTTCTATATTCTGCAAAAAAAAAAAAAATGGTTGATCCTGCTTTTTCACCATCTGTTCATGCACCAATTCAGCTAGTGATTTTGCAGCTGTGATGGCAACTCTGCACATGCTCAGGTTTCAGTGGGTTTCCATGCTGAGCATTTCCTCCCTATCACATCTGAGCAGCCCATGTGACTATAGAGTCACACATATGGGAGTATACACAGTAATAAAAGACAGCCCACTCCCACTAACCAGCTAAACACAATGGGGGCGGGATATTACATGTAGATTAATGGAGGCTTTGCTTTCCTCTCATTCTAAGACACAGGCTGGAGGTGTGTGATACAGCCTGTGACTGGCATAAATCCTCCCACACCATGTTATTTCCACAAAATAATGATTTTAATTCAAATATATATATATTTGTATGTCGTTTTAAAACAGTTTATTGATATTATTTATTTGTTTTCACTCTGTATTCTAAAAGGCATTTTTTTAACATGTGACCAGCAGCAGAGGACTAGAAGCTTCTTTTTTTATAAATAAAATAATTATAGTGTCATCATCTACATACAGAAAGGTAAAGGACAATGTGTGTTTAGTAACACTTTAACAAATTTCCAGTAACAATGTTTAGCAGAACACTGATAACCAGAGATTTGCTAATGAAGTCTATCATACACCCCAATACAATGTGTTTACACAGGATTGCTATAAAACCTATTAAGCCAGGTATTTCTTAAGCTTCTCAAATAGAATACACACTTTTTAGCCAGATTCTGTAAAGACTGACATTTCATAATTACATGTTGTGAAGTTACCATATGAGGTCTAATTTCCATTAGCAGAGCTGGCTTATAACAGTCGTAAATCGTTAAGTAGGAAATTAAAAGGACCTATATTCTTGTCGGGATATTACAGAGGAAAATGTACACATATTTCATAAATCCTGATCTGATAAAATGACATCAATATTAATAATATAGCTGAGTTTAGAAGAAAATCCCAAACATGAGTAGGTTAAAATGATACAAAAGGCTTGTTAGATCAATTACATCTCCTAAGGAGAATACAGACAAGAATAAAACCAAGTTTGGTTTTATGTAATTTGTGAGAGCGTGAGGCACAATAAAATATGGGTCACTAGATTGTGGCATGTGGTAAAATATAAATATGACCACAATTGGCATTGAATTGTGGTAGAGTCTGCTGGAATGTTATAAAATATAGAATTCCTCCTTCCCACCCCTTAAACCTTGCAATTGGCTTGAGAACAGTCCATCAACACCTTCTAGAAGGATCACAAAAGCTGTTGTATCTGCAGCTTCAAAGCTTTCCTTTACCGTCAAAAATTCAGTACATCTGCTAATATTGATTCTTGTGAGAGCCAGTAAAATCTCAGATCAATATTTTGCTTTATTGACTAAACCCTGCTGGATACAAAGAACCCAGGCATTTGCTAAGTACTTTTCATTTATAACCCCTTTTGTGTTGCTGTGACCACTATGGCCATTCATGACAAAGACTGGGATCTGACACTGCTGTCACAAAAGTTTGTTCTATAAAAAATTAAGAAAGACTCTTCCATGCATGCACTGAAGAGACAAAGCCTAGCAATCAAACCTTTGGTGAAAAGACTATATGGATATCAGTTCACAACACAGCAAAAATCTCAGTGGTGCAGGATAAGGAAAGGATAAAGCTATTAGGGGTTCAGGAGGATGGAAGAATTTGAAGGATAACAGAACCAAATCAATTTAAAATTTGCAATGATTAAATCTTTAATCTAAAAATGTAAACCCACCTTATTTTCTAAATTAATGTTTCAAATGCAAAGGCAAATACATTGCAATATTACTGTGCATGAACCTTAGGGCACACTGAAGAGACAGAAGTTGTTAAAAAAATAGGATCAAGGCCATATTGCACTGTACAAGGTGTATGGCTTAAAGTGACATGGTTAATTAGAATATGAGTCTATTTGCTGAATATGCTGCAAGCATATACAACAGTCCTTGTATGACAAAATATAACATAATGACTATACCGTAACCTCCCTGGCAGTATGATTCTTTCAGAAAAAAGGTGCTGAAAGCGGTACCATTTTTTGCAAGGAAATTTGGTGATTTGTACTGTAGGCCTGTAATTCTTAGGAATAACTCACTTAAATCTGACCAAACAAGAGTCTAGTAGGCATCCCGGGTATGAATTTAAAAAAAAAAAAAAATTATAAATTATAATATAATAAATAATTATAAATAATCATAACAAATAATAATATAATTATAATAAAAATTATTCAATAATGTAATCAACTCAAAATCACTGAAATTTGCTCAGTTGCAGAATTGTCGCTGTCATTACTTTTATTTTTTTATGACGAATTTCCCCACAAATCGCTATCGCACAATTCTGCAAGTGATTGTAATTTATTATCGCTGTTTTCTAGCTGCTCTAAAACCATTTTTGACATAAAGGGACACTTTTGGTTGCTATGGACAATCTACAGTTTGCAGGCAGAAAGAACTGTTTTTTTTATTTTTATAAAAGTACATGCAGGACACTGGGCAGACCACTAGGGACAAGGGGTGTGTGTATTTTTTACATACTGTACTGTAATCTATAAGATTACAGTATACTGTATGTATTGTGTTTGTTTACCTTTTTGAATTTGGCGCCGTTCTCCGCTCACGTGCGTTGTAATGTCGCAGGGAACGGAGATTGGCGGCACAGGAGGACACTGTGTGAATCGAGCGAGGTCCCACTCGCTCACACAGTGCGGTGGCATCGCTGGATCCAGGGACAAGGTAAGTAAACCAAGCCTGTGGATTCAGCGAGGCGAGCCCAAGTCTGACTCGGGGTTACCGATCGTTGCCAAAAAATCTCACCCCGAGTCAGACTCGGGAACACCGCCAGGGGGGTTAAGTAAGAGTTTCACAGACACACATAAAGGGTAACTTTTACATTCGTAAAAACTCTTACATTTTTTATGCCTTTCTGAACACAGAATATAAGCATAGAGCTATCAATTTGTTTTTGCTTGCATTAAAGGAGGACTTGATCGAGAAAATTAAAATAATTCAGGACTTGTCAGAAAATGAAGCAGTGAAGACTATGTAACATACTGTTCCCAACAACCTGAAGTGCATATAGGTCATCAGTATGTGTGGAGTATACATTTAATGTGCTCAGCAGAGCAACCCCTTACATTGGTCTTCAGTGAAGATAGGCTCCTTACATTGGGGGCAGTGTAATGCCCTGGTATGTTGGTGCTTAGCCGAGAATGTGCCCCCTTACATTGGTGGTCAGTGATGAAGCTGCATGTATAAAACTGTGATTAGTGCATCCCTAACCCTACAAATCATAACAGCTGCACTTGATTTTATGATGCAGAATATATTAAATAGAACTATGAAGAAATAGTGTTGCACTGTCCCTTTAAATCAATAAATAGCATGCACAATAAATCATATAACCAGAACAAGCTATTTTAAATACATATTAATGTGAAATGGAAATAAAAGAGCACTGCCTCTTTGGATTTACTTCAATAGTTTTTATTGGTTTTCAAGAAGAAAATGCAGTAGCAATGCTGATGCAACAACATGGGTACCACCCACCATCTCCAAACACCCCATATGGGAGCAAATTGTGTTGAGAGACAGAAGGCAGTATGACCAGCCTGTTTTCTTTCTGTATTTTAACAAAAAAAAAGACTGAAAGAATTACTGCGAGAAACAATACATCTAAAAGTAATAATCATTCAAAACAAGACAGGACAAGGGAATTCAGGATATGCTTGCCCATACTCTTTGGATTTAAACCATACACCTAAACAGCAATGTATGAAATCAGTTCAAACCATATTACAAAACATGTGCAACGAAGTGCAAATTACTCAAAAGTTATAATTATAAATGTAGTGCTTTGCTTGCTTGTATCCACACCAATATAGAGGAGCAAATTAAATGATCAGTTAAAGTGCTGTGCTCCAATAAATTCCAAACTGATTCCAGAGTGCCAGATGTTACATAGTTAAATCATAACTCATAACATAGTCCATTCAGTTCACTGAATAAAAGAAATAAAAAAAATCATACAATCTGTCAGACTATACCAATGCCCATCAACATCTGCAATTGTGTCCCAGTGCAATATTAACATCTGTCATTGTTCCATTGCAACATCAACTTCTGTTGGTGTCCCTAGTCACAGTGTAGCAGTGCACATCAACATCTGTTACAGTGTCACAGTGCACAACATCTGCATGTGTGCCCCAGTGGACCATCAACATCTATCAATGTCCCAGTACAGAAAATCTGCAATAGTGTCCCAGCACACATCAACATCTGTCACATTGTCCCAGTGCACAACAACATTTGTCGATGTACCAATGGACCATAAACATCTGTTAGTGTCCCAGGACAGAACATCTGCATTAGTGTCCCAGTGCACATCATGTGAAAAAGTCTCACACATGTGGTATTGCCATACTGAGCAGGAGTAGCAGAATGTATTTCCATGTTGTGTGTTATAAATATCTTAGAAATTGACAATTTTGTGTTTCTGTTTTCATTTTGTTTCCACATTTTCAAAAAACTTGTGGCAAAAAATGACATGGTCGAAAGACTCATTTTGCCTCTTTTGGGTATTTGTTTTCCAAAATTTTGATTTTTTTTAGGTGTTTCCATTGTCCTGGTGCTTCAGGGCCTTCAAAGTGTGATAGGTAGTCAGGAAATTAGATTAGTAATTAGTAATTTATGCTCATTTAACTCCCAAATGAGCTTCTTGGAGTTTGTGCCCCTCTATGTTGCTGGGCTGTGAAAAAAAATCTCACACATGTGATATCCCCTTAAGTGGGAGGAGTGGCAGAATGTGTTTTGGGGTGTAATTGCAAGTATGCCTATGCCATATGTGAGAAATAAGTTGTTAAAATTAAAATTTTGTGGAAAAAAGAAAAACATTTACTTAATTTTTCATTTTCCAAAGAATTTGGCGAAAAAAAATATAACTTAAAAAAATCACCATCTCTCTAACTAAATCCATTGGGATGTCTATTTCCAAAAATGGGTCATTTGGTGGGTATTTGTACTGTCCTGACATTATAGGGCCTTAGGGAATGAGATAAGCCATCAGTACATAGGGATTGATCAATTTTCATATACAGTATTTTACAAAAGTGAGTACACCCCTCACATTTTTGTAAATATTTTATTATATTTTTTCATGTGACAACTCTGAAGCAATTACACATTGATACAATGTAAATTAGTGTGTTTACAGCTTGTATAACAGTGTACATTTGCTGTCCCCCTCAAAATAACTCAATGCACAGCTATTAATGTCTAAACCGCTGGCAACAAAAGTGAGTACACTCCTAAGTCAAAATGGCTGAATTGGGCCCAATTAGCCATTTTCCCTCCCCATTGTTATGCGACTCATTAGTGTTACAAGGTCTTAGGTGTGAATGGGGAGCAGGTATGTTAAATTTTGTGTTATCACTCTCAATATCTCATACTAATCACTGAAAATTCAACATGGCACCTCATGGCAAATAACTCTGAAAAAAATAATTGTTTCCTGCATAAAGTGTCCAGCATTAAGGTGGTTAAACAATCATTGACAAAAATCTATCATATAAAGTAGAAGTAGAAATACTACTGTACATGGTGTTTTTCTTGTGCCAAACTAGCTGAAAGTCCAACATTCGAAAGGCAAACATCAGTCTGAACCTGTGTTTGGAATTAAACTTGAGCTCATCCCTATTGATGATTCACCAAATAATAAAACTAGGGTCAGAAAGACAGTCCCTAATAATGCACCTCTAAAAAAAATGTCAGCTGTAAGAGCTCACCTAATTCTCAATTTCTCTGATAGTCTGTACTAGGCGTAAGGAGGGCTCTAAATTAGGCCCCTTTCACACTGGGGCAGGAGGTGTGGTGGCGGTATAGCGCTGATATTTTTAGCGGCACTATACCATCAGAATTGCGGCAGTATTCGGCCGCTAGCGGTGCAGTTTTCACCACCGCTAGTGGCCAAAAAAGGGTTAATACCGCCGGCAATGCACCTCTGCAGGGGCGCATTGCCAGCGGTATAGCCGCGGTTTTTCATTGCTTTCAATGGGAAGGAGCGGTGGAGGAGCGGTAAACACACCGCTCCGAATATGCTGCTAGCAGGACGTTTGGAGCGGTCCTGCTAGCGCACCGACCCAGTGTGAAAGCCCTCAGGCTTTCACACTGGAGAAACAACAGCCGCTGTTTAGGGCTCGGTTTGCAGATGCTATTTTTAGCACAATAGTGCCTGCAAACTGCCTCAGTGTGAAAAGGGGCCTTAGGTTTCCTGTGTGGACTGTTATTGTGTCAAACCACATTGTTCATTCTAAGCAGTTTATTAATGCAAAGCAAAAGAAGTGTACTGGTGTAATTCCCAATTTTATTATAAAAATGTTATCATTATGTGTTTTCTAAACATTACATCAACAATTGGAAAACAACAAATGCAGGTAACTAGAAATGCATTTTACCTTTGCTGGAGTGTTTTGCATCATCATGCCTAGAATTCAAGCTTCAACATTTAAAGCAAAGAGGCTATTGTATTGTGGGACCTTGTTTAATGAGAGCATTGTTACTCTTGCTTTATCCACAGTCTAAAAGTAAAGTGTGCTTGTTTGTGGAAATATTGTTGTAACATTTTTCAATTTCCTTGCACTGTTAAAACAATATGCCAAAGCATACAAAATAGACAGCAGTGTTAAAAGGACATCACATGTTAAATACATAGCTATGGCCTAGAAAGCAAAGGCAATACAAAGACCAGCAATAAGGTGTATTATACCCTTTATAAATGATTGATGTAACCACATTATCACAATGTTTATTAAATGATTTTGTTTGTTTTATTTCCCAAATGACTTGTCCCTGCATATGAAAATATCTTCTGTATACTTATTCTGCTATTCCTCTGGAGAAGCAAACCCTTGACTGCATTATCACTTAGAAAGCAGGATGAGGGAGGTCATGGATACATATATACAGTAATATATCCCCTAAGTGTAAGTTGTTGGATATTGCTATTAATGCATACATATAAAACAAAGAAACTAACCATGTGTGCTTCAAATGATGCCCATTGGGGATAAAGCTCATATATGGGCCTGTACATACATGGTACATACAGTATTCCAAAAAATTGCAACATTTTCAAACAAACTAGACAGGCAATCTCAATAATACTGTTTCTAACATAAAGGCTAAAATCAGAAGTCACCACATATCACAACTTATGATCACAGCATATTATCTGCAACATTGGTTAATTTAAGTTTGCTTAAAGTCCAATTTAAATGTAATTTAAAATTTGTTAAGTATACTTTAGGTCAGGAGTGCCCAACCTTTTGAAGAGCAAGGGTCACTTAAGCAACTTGGTAACTGGTCGCTGGCCACAATGAGTGAAGTAGATGGATGGCAGCCATCCAGCATATGACAGCGCCTTGGGGTGGGCAAAAAAAACACTCCTGCACGAAAAAATATTCCCACCGTTCTCCTGCGGGTGCCGCCTTCCGCACTATAGCTCCGATGCCAGGGCCGGCATAGCAATTCACTTTCAAGTACACTGTTACCTCGGCTGGCTGGCCATGCTTGTCTGAGTGGGATCGCCCAGACCGTCATTCGGCAAACTTGCAGAGGCTCCGCCTACCCTCCTCTCCTCAGCGCAGCGCAGCTTCATCTTCTCCTCAAGCGCGAGTGGGTTGTGACGTCACTGTCATCACTCGTGAGGTCAGCGAGGAGAAGAACTGACTGAGTGAGAGGAGGATAGGCGGACAAGTGAGAGGAGTGAGGAGTTGGACAATTGTTGCTGGACTCTAGTCTCTGAAACCCCCAGCCAGGCAGCACTTCAGCAGGCCAGGTACTTCTATATAGTCACACCTATCATCATAATCATCATCATCATGTTCAGTGTGCCACTGTCAACTGCCAAGCAGGCAACCAAATATAGTGCTTGATATATGGATTAACCACTTCCTGCCCAAGGACGTCATATGACGTCCTGGACTTTCAGTGGGGATATCTGAAAGATGCCTGCAGCTACAGGCATCATTCAGATATTCATCTCTTCAGCCGGCGATCCTGTGCACCATAAGAACAATCATAGCGGCAGTTCCGCCGCTTGATCCGGTGCTTCTCCGGGCTCTCCCGTGCCATTGGAGACCTGGAGAAATGATCTGCCAACGCCAGATGGGAGGCATAGAGATGACTGGTGACCAGATGGTCACCAGTCATCTCTATGATCGTCGGGGGCCCGGGCGCGATGTTATGACGTCACACCCGGGAACCGAAATGTAAACAAAGTCGCAATCGCGGCTGTAAGCATTAGATCCGTGAATTTTTTTTCACAATCTCATGCTTTCCAGCCTGGAGGAGAGATGTGAGGTCTTATTGACCCCGCATCTCTCCATAAAGAGTACCTGTCACAAACCATTCCTATTACAAGCGATGTTTACATTCCTTGTAATAGGAATAAAAGTGATTTTTTTTTTAAGTGTAAAAATAAAATAAATTAAGTAAAAAAAAAAAAAAATTATAAAAAAAAAAATGTAAACGCTCCTGTCCCCGGTAGCTTGAGCTCAGAAGCGAACACACATAAGTCACGGGACATATGTAAACGCCATTTAAACCACACATGTGAGGTATCACCGCATGCGTTAGAGTGCCAGCAACAATTCTAGCACTAGACATCCTCTGTAACTCTAAACTGGTAACCTGTAAAAAAAAAGCGACGCCTTTGGAGATTTTTAAGTACTGAAGTTTGGCGCCATTCCATGAGTGTGCACAATTTTAAAGTGTGACATGTTAGGTATCTGTTTACTCGGCGTAACTTCATCTTTCACATTATACAAAAAATTGGGCTAACTTTACTGTTTTGTTATTTTTTAATTCATGAAACCGTTTCTTTCCCCAAAAAAGGCGTTTGAAAAATTATTGCGCAAATACCGTGCGAGATAAAAAGTTACAATGACCGCCATTTTATTACCTAGGGTGTCTGCTAAAAAAAACATATATAGTGTTTGGGGGTAATTTTCTAGCAAAAACATTATGATTTTTGAATGTAGGAGAGAAGTGCCAAAATAGGCCCGGTATGGAAGTGGTTAAATAAATTATAATTATGCGAAGCCATAGTTATCATAAATAAAGTGATTTGTGCAAGTAGTACCTGCTGTTGCACAAATCACTTTATTTATATCTATGGCTATGCATAATTATAATTTATTTAACCAATATTGAGCAAGTACTATATTTGATTGGCTGCTTGCTTCTGTTTGGGCCTGTACCATCGGCGGCAAAGCGCCGCTATTTTAGTGGCGCTTTACTGTTGTTTCTTGAGGAGCTGTTCGGCCGCTAGCAGGGCGCCTCAAAGATGTGGCTGGCAGGAGTTTTTTGAGCATCCTGACAGCGCACTACTAGCAGCCCAAAAAGGGTTAAAACCGCCCGCAAATCGCCGTTACAGTGGCGCTATGCTGGCGGTTCGCCGGCGCTGCCCATTGATTTCAATGGGAAGGGGCGCTTTAGAAGCAGTGTTACACCGCTCCTTCAGTGCCTCAAAGATGCAGCTAGCAGGACTTTTTAGAGCGTCCCGCCAATGCACCACTCTAGTGTGAAAGCCCTTTTACATTGGAGTGAGAAAAGAGGCTCTTTCAGGACGCTTTGCAGGCGATATTTTGTAGCGCTGTAGCACCTGCAAAGCACCTCAGTGTGAAAGCAGCCTAATGCCCGGTACACACGATACGATTATCAGACGAATGGTCGAGGGCTTTCACACTGGAGCGGTGCGTTGGCAGGACATTAAAAAATGTCCTGCAAGCAGCATCTTTTAAAGCGCTGTAGGAGCAGCTCCTAAAGCGCCCCTGCCCATTGAATTCAAAGTGGCCCTTTGCAGGCTTTTTTTTTTTGTTAACCTTTTCTCGGCCGCTAGCGGGGGTTAAAAGAGCCCCGACGGTAAAGAGCCGCAAAAAATAGTGTCGCTTTACCGCCGACGCCCCCACTACCAGAGACCTTAAAGTCATCATCATGTGCGATTGTGCGTGTGTGCTAAGCAGACAGTTTCAGAGGAACTGGCGGAGGACTGTATCCATTACGAGGAAATGTCCCCTGCACCGCTGCGTCTCTGATCATCACAGTGCCACTGCCAGTGAGTGTGACCTTTCTGTGTACCACTGTGCGCAGTCACTGTCTCTGATGTTCCATTCCACTCTGCCTTTCTGCCCAGTGCTGTGCTGTACACTGCATGATTCGCCCCCATGGAGACCACTCTCTCTCCCTCCTGCTAATGGCCCATACGCTGCACGATTCCTCTGCATTTATGGGTGCTGATATTACTACATTTATGGGTGTGGTAAGGCCGCATTTATGGGTGCTGATATTACTGCATTTATGGGTGCTGATAAGGCCGAATTTATTGGTGCTGATATAAGAGAAGTAAGAAAAAAATGACTTTGAGCAGATCATATGGTATGAGTTGTGACCCCGTCGCAAAATACAAAGTAAAAAATAATAATATAATAATAGTGCTAAGTCTGCTGCAGTTATGGTTTTACCCCACCAGGTGGTGCGGTTGTGTGAAGTTTTATGAGTGTTCGTACATATAACATGTACTACTGCGCTGACTTCAAAGAAATTTTAACCTGTGAATGTGACCAAACTACATGTACCAATCATAAACATAAACTCATATACAAAGGTTACCCCAAAGAAATATATTGTGATATGCTCACATCAGTGAGTTTGATCTCTAATTAGTGAACCCCCTTGCGCAAACTCAGAAGCACCAATGCGCTGACAATCAATAATTTATATAATAAGGATAAATATAAAATATAAAAAGGATAAATCTAAAAATAAAACTGTATAAATATGTATAGATAAATAAAGTCCAATATAATCGTGCACTGATGCAATATCCTCAAAGCGTGCTTCCAAACGTGAAGAAATTGTGCCTTGCCGCAAAAAAATCTGTGACTTTTCCACCTTTAATAAAAGTGTCACCACCACCTCCTATTTTGCTATGCGCTCACCAGATCCAATAAGGTATACAGCATGTAATCATAAGATGATATGCGATTCCACTGCTGGTTCAGGACTTTCGCGCTCCAACTCCCTGTGGGGTCTTTTTGGGCTCCCAGAAAAGAAAAAACCCCATATGGTGCAGTACGTTTTTAAATGGTTTATTTATAAGACATAAAAAGAGAAATATTCACTCACATACTCGTGTGCCCAAGCCGGCACTAGCCTGTCCAGCGTTACTGCTTACTCCCTGGCGTGCGCTCCAAGCCTCAGCCGTTGTGCGTTCCAGCGGGCGGAAGTGCCTGTGCAATGCCGTGTAGGAGGTCTGAGTCGTGTGACGTGTTCACAAAAGAGTATTACCCATGAGCCTCATAGACCAGTTTGCATCAGTGAAAGCAAGGAAGGTGCAGTTGTAATTTTTATGTAGAGCCAATCCATAATTTGTTAATTGGAAGATTAAAGAGTTTGACTTGTAGTTTTGTCAGCTGTTTTTTTTGTTAAGGTTATCTGAAAGATGGGCTTCAAATGTTTTGACAGGGGCGTAGTTTCAGTGCTTGCCATAGGTACCATTTTCACTAGATACGCCTCTGATGGCAGCCCACTTGGCTCTATAGAGCCCACTCTACTCAGCACACCAAACTCGCAGGTAATAGAAGTCTATGGCTCAATGCAAGTAACCCACAGGTGCACTTCTCTGCACCTGCGGATCAGTTTAAAAAGCAGCCCAGCAACCACTGCAAAACAGGTATGCTCATATATACACACTGTGATTTTAGTAATAGTAAACTTACCTTTAATAATAGTATTATATTCTTATTTATTTCATCCCAAAGCAGGGGGTTGCTTTAGGTACATAGGGCCAGATCCACAAAGCAGATGCGCCGACTTAACTCGAGATACGCGGCGTAATTGAAATTTACACGGCGCGTATATTTGCGCCTGATCCTCAAAACGAGATACGCCTTAAAATCTGTTTTTCCATCCTACCTAAAATAATTACACCGGCGCTTTTATGTGCGCAAATTACGCTAGAAACGCCGCTGTTTTGATAGGCAAAGATGCAAATGAGGGAGATAGGGCGATCCACAAAATTAAGTGTGTGCGCCGTAGATTACGCCCTGTGCGCTTCTGTTAGTTTCAATGTGTAAATTTACACATTATAAAAGGTGCCCTAATTTTACACATGCCGTGTAAAGGTCAGCTAAAGCAACACCATTAAGGAAGAGCTGAGCACACACACTTGCTGGACTACAATCTGTATGCCAACATGCCAGGGGCATCCATGCGCATAGCTAGACTAGTGACTTCAGTGACCGAGGGTACCCCCTCTTCTGAGGGAACAGCAGTCAGGAGACGCCTTGCAGAATGCATCTTTGCACAGTAAACACACACATTAATTATGTCACAATGAGAATGCATGCATGCACACCCACTGTGGTCCCTAGCACAGACATATCACATGCACATCTAATTAGATTAGATCCAAGTACCCCCCCATTGGTACTTGGGAGCAGTAACGCCACGGCTCCAATTCTGTTACTGTGCATTCATACACCATTCAGGAACCTGGGATCACTTCTCCCTGGTCCTGGGGATCCCTACTCCACCAAAACTGAGGGTGACACCCTTATTTAATCAGGAATGCCACCCCCCCACATTCACACATCATTCACACACATAAACCAAATCATAAGTACAGTATACCAAACAAAATCATAAAAAATAAAAAAAAATAAAAAATAAAAAATAAAAAGTACCCCTGCAAATTAATTTCGGCGGCGTTTGCTCCGTCTGGGCTGCCCACGGGCACGGCCACGGCCAACTGGAGAATCTTCATGGGGGGGTGTTAGCAGGGGAGGGAGTATCTTCATGGGGGGGTGGGTGAGCAGGGGAAGGAGGAGCCTCCCCTGGTGTCTGTCTCACAAGGATAGCAGTGGCCTTGGAGGGCAGGCCAGCAGGAGAACAGACAGTGACGGCAGCCGTATTGGCCTGGCCAGCCCGGGTATTATCCTGGACAGCCCGGGTATTGTCCCCTCCCCTGGGGAATCCTCAGCAGCCTCTTGTCCTTGGGGTGGTTCAGCAGCCTGGCCTGATGGGCCAGCAACCTCCTTGCCTGACGGGCCTGCAATCTCCTGGTCATCTGTGGAGGACACAAAACAATCACAGGTTTGAGGATCCACACACTTGGCACATCTTCCCTTCCCCCACCCACACATGCTAATCACCAGATAGAAAAACCAAAAACGTACCTGGCCCCACAGGAACACCTGTCTGATATCCACGCAGGCCCACCACCTGCTCTGGCTGGAAACACCGGGCCACTGCCCATTCCTCCTCACTCAGACGGATGGGGCAGGGTCCCCCTCCTCCAGTCCCCTGGCATGGGCATTGATCTTAGCCACTTTGTTCCGGACCACGCTCTTAAGATCGTTTATCTTTTTTTGGATGCCAGTGGGGGTCCTCGTCCCCCCCCGCCGCATTGATCTGATCCGTAACCTTCTTTAGAATCGCCTTCCTTTGGGCCGGGGAGGTGTTCCGGCTCTCAGGCCCATGTAAATAGTGCCCATATAGGACGATGGACCTAGCAAGGATTTGCTTCTCAACCTGATTAAAATTGAGCTTCCTGCGCTTGGGTGCCATCACAGACACCACTCAGCAACAAGAAGAAACTCACAGGACAAACAAACAAAATACACACACAACAAACAAACAAAAACACTCACAGAAGAAACACACAAAAAGCAAAACACACAAGCAGACAGCTACTACAAATTCAAAAACAAACACGCAAAAAACAAACACAAAATACAATCAGAAAAAAACAAACACAAAATACAATCAGAAAAACAAAACAAAAATACACTCAGAAAAAAACAAACAGAAAATACACTTAGCAGAAACAAACACCAACTACTATCTAATACTCCAAAACTTCTCTATCACACACAACTCACCAACAAACACCGACAAACATTCAGAGCAGAAGCAACTTGCTCTAGGAAGGGTAACACAGGGAAATACTTTTGCAACTGAAGTGTGTTTGACTGGGGCTATTTATACACAGGGCGATCCTCAAACTAAGTACGCTTGGCCTTTTACCTATCTCACTGATTGCGCCAAGCAAAGTTCTGCACATGCCCAGTGAGAAGCAGATTCGTGCGCGCATGCGCAGTACGGCCGGCCCTTCGTTTGCATGGGGTCACGGCTCATTACAATGAAGCACGCCCACTTCCTTCCCACTTGCAATAACCCCGCCTTACGCCTCGGAATTTAAGTTACGCAAGCGCAATTTTGTGCGCAAATGCGCTGTGGATACGGCAATTACGACACCAACTTAGGGCGCCGTAACTTAAATGACATTGAGTAACTTAATTTGCGGTGCTGGCTGTGGATCTGGCCCATAAAAAAAGATTTCACACATCCTAAAAGCTGACATATCTTGAGTATAAAAGCTTGTCTCCTGTCAACATATTAGAGAAAATTATAGAGAACTGACCTTGCTCTTTGCGTGAAAGCAGTGGCTTCTCTTCAGAGGTCTAACACCTCCCCTGATGACCCAGACCTATACCTGTGCAATCAGCAGTTATTGTTCCCTGCTCATTGGGAAATTGGACAGACTGCAACAATTTAACAGCACATGGAATGCATGGGAGGCATTTTGTAGATCAACATTATACAAGGCAATAAAAAACTAAGATGAAAATATATTTTCTCATAACCTCTATACTACACTCAGGGCCAACATTTACAGACACAAAAACCTTGCAATGCCCCCCCCCCCATTTCATTTTTTTTTCGAATGCACTTCACCCTTCTTCTGTTCTTGTCTTCCCTTTACTCCCTAAACTATAGGGCCTTCTCTCCTGGCTTAACTTTAGACTCAACATAGCCAATATAGTGAGGTGTACTGAGTCCCAGGCAAAACCAAAAAAGTTTAGCATTATTTAGCTATATCCTTTATTTTTATTTCCCTTAAATTTTGATTATAAAAGTTATACTCTGTAGTTATACTATACCAATGTTCTCTCCTCTCCCTCCTCTCCTCTCTTCTCCTTCCTCTACTCACTTTTTTCTCTTTTATCTACACAACATTCTATAGTATTACTGCGTGGACTGTAAGGACTTGAACATTCTTTTCTGGGTTTCTGGGGGGCTTCATTACCACCAGCACAATGTTACTTGAGTATACTGTATTATTGATCATGTTTAACCAAATGATAATTCATATGTGTAAGTTTTATGTTTAACTGTTTATTTTCCCACAGTCTAAATATGACAGTATGTCACGATCAGGCGTTGGGCTTGAAGACCAGTAACCATAGCAGTTGCGGGACAAGTATGCAAGCAGTCACTTCTGGCAGTGCAGAGTCTAAGTGCTAGCCGGTGTTCACCAGAGCTCCTGATGGTGGAGATGGATTTAGCTGCGTGCTAGTACCAGGTCGCAGTCCTCAGGTTTGCCCCACCAGGGTGTGAGCAAGCCGGGTCCAGTAGCAGATGAGCAGTTAAGGGTTAAACAGCAGCATGGTCAGTAAGCAAGCCAAAAGCTTGGTAACGAGTAGTTGCAAGTTGGGATCAGGCAGTAGAGCAGTCAAGGAGCAAGCCAAGGGTCAATCACGAGTGGTAGTGAAATACAGATGGCAGCAGGGAAGTCAAATAGCAAGGCACTGGCTGAGAAGGCACAATAACCTGGCAAAGAGGAAGTGAAGAGACAATGCTTTTATAGGAAGTTCATGGGAGGAGCAAGGAGTTCAAGGTTCAACAGCAATCAAGACACAAGTTGTCCAAAGGATCAGATAGGATTTGTCCAATAGATCAGGCAGGGAGCTGTCCCAGATAGCTCAGTGGAAAGCATCCGCGCCAGACACAGAAGAGGTCCCAGGTTCAAGCCCAGGTCCTGACAGTACTCCCCTCCTCAGGACGTCCTCTGGACATCTTAGGGCTTGGTTTGTGAGGAAACCTCTGGTGGAATTCTCTTGTTAATCTAGGGGCATGAACATTCTCCTCAGGCTCCCAAGAATTTTCTTCTGGCCCATATCCTTCCCATTGGACCAGATATTGTAGCATATTTATAAAGATCCTGGAATCAAGATTTTTTTACACCATAAAAAAGGACTTTGAGAAGTGGAGCTATGTTTACAATTGTTATATGCTGTGAGTGAGTGAGTGAGAAACTTATATAGCGCAACGCATGCAAACTGAATCGCCTCTGAAAGATAACTGACAAAACATTGAAGGTACTGCTCCAAGGTTTGATTGGTCCTCTCAGTCTGACCATTAGACTGGGGATGAAAAGCAGAAGACAAATTAACTGTTACAGCTAAAGCTGAGCAAAGGTTGTTCCAGAATGTTAAAGTACACCATATCGTCAGGGATTCCATGTAGTTTAAATACTTCTCGAAGCATTAACTCAGCAGTTTGTTCAGCTGAACAGGTATAAAATGAGCCATCTTATTGAGACGGTCAGCAACAACCAAGATATTTGTCATTTCACTTGAGGGAGGTAAATCTACCACAAAGTCCATAGAAATTGAGCCCCATGGTCTTGATGGAACAAGGAGCAGCTGGAGCAATCCCAAAGGAGATGCTTGGGGAATATTACTGTGTGCACAGGTCAGGCATGAGGCCACATAGTGTTTGACATCTTTCTTATAGCTGGGCCATCAAAAGGAACATGACAAGAGCTGTTCTGTTTTGGAAATCCCAAAATGCCCAGCAAGTTTTGAGCCATGAACCAACCCGAGGGCTTCAATCCGAGCAGATTCAGGCACATAGAGACTATGTTCATGAGTCCAAAAGTCATTCTTGTACATAAGGTTAATATCCGTAGGCGGATTATTGAGAAGAGGGACATTTTCATACCCCTCCTTTAGAAGATGTAAGAATGCCTTGAAACCCGTGGCCCTTTGAAGTTCTTTTGAGGCAGGATCGTACATTCAGGGTTTTTCTTCCTGGCATGGTTCAGTAAACATCCTTGATAATGCATCAGCCTTACCATTCTTTGCCCCAGGTCGATACGAAATGATAAAATAAACCTGGAAAAGAACAGTGACCAACATGCTTGTCTAGAAGACATCCTGTTGGCAGAACAAATGAATTCTAGATTTTTATGATCAGTGAGAACAGTTACTGGATGCTTAGCCCCTTCATCCATTCAGAAAAGGCTTCCTTAATTGCCAGTAACTCTTTATTTCCAATGCCATAATTTATTTCGGCTGATGACATTAAGCAAGAGAAATACACACAAGGATGAAGCTGTATCTTTTCTCCTTTTCGCTGAGAAGGATAGCTTCCACAGCAGAGTCTGAGGCATCCACTTCCACTATAAAGGGAACTTCAGGATCGGGATGTACCAATATTGGTGCAGAAGTGAAAAGAGTCTTGAGCTTAATAAAAGCAGTCAGTGCCTCAGCTGACCACACAAAGGGTATCCCTTTCTGTCAGCTGTGTAATTGGTGCTATCACTTTAGAGAAGTTTCTTATGAATTTTCTGTAAAAGTTGGCAAAACCAACAAATCTTTGTATCTCTTTAACATTACTAGGGGCAGGTCAACCCACCACTGCTTTGATCTTCTCAGGATTAGGGATGAGATGTTCCCCCCCCCCCGTTCGGTTCGCACCAGAACCTTCGAACGGACCGAACGTTCGGCAAACTTTTAGAACCCCATTGAAGTCTATGGGACTCGAACATTTGAATTCAAAAGTGCGCATTTTAAAGGCTAATATGCAACTTATTGTCGTAAAACGGGTTTGAGAACCCGGGTCTTGCCCCAGGGAACATGTATCAATGGAAAAAAAACGTTTTAAACGGTTGTTTTTTTCTGGAGCAGTGATTTTGATGATGCTTAAAGTGTAAAAAAAAATGAAAAATTCCTTTAAATATCGTACCTGCTGGGTGTTACTTTAAGAAAAAAGTTATTTAAAACTGTTTGCGGCTTTAATGTAATGTCTGCAATATGGATGAAAATCATTGAGAAAAATAGCATGGGTTTAACCGTCCCCCAAGTCATTACCAGCTCCTTTGGCCCTATATACTTTGAACAGCAGTATACAGGCGGTGCAAACAAGACAGGGACTGTAGGTTTGTTGTTAAGTATAATCTGTTTGTAATTTTGAACTGGTACTTTTTTAAAGTGTAGCACCAGCAAAAAAATCTATTTTTTAAGCTTTTTGGAAAACATAGTGAGGGGTTATCACCCCTGTAACATTTGTTTTGCTGTCTGTGCGCATCTGTTCAGAAGATTGCACCTCACTTTCTGTCCCAATGACAAATTATTTTTTGAAAATGTGGGTTTTTTGGTGCCCCTCGGCCTCCTGAATGTGTTTTAAAGGTTTAACTTCACATCTATGCGATGCATCAGAGTATGTGCCTTGCTGCAGAAAAAAATGGGGAGAGCAACTCCTCATAGTGTATACACTATGAGGAGTTGCTCTCCCCATTTTTTCCTTTCTTTCCATGTTTGGAGTTCATCTGTCTAAATCACAGTTGAATCTATCTATTGGAATTCGGATTGGAGTTTCGTATCTGGTGGCAGTCCTATGCAGGTGCTTTTTGAAGTGATCAACGCCTAGTGCAAGCAAGAAGTTGGACCGTGACAGAGACCAGATCGGGCAATCGGCCTAATATGCATTGGTGACCCACCGCCGTATGGTTTGTTTGTGGGTCTATTCCATCCGGTAAGGGTATTTTATCTTTCTTGAGTTCCTGAGATTGCATCTTTGAGGGGAATCTTCCACGCTGACCTCACAGGGATCGTCTCAAAATCATCCTTTATACTTTATGGACACTTATTATCATTTTGAAGTGCATTCATTGTCCTAGGTTCAACCCTTGAACACCATAGGGTCATTTACCCCTATATTGGAGTGTACTCACTGTTTATGAAAACCCTTGAATATCATAAGGATATTTTTTATCTATTAATTTCACGTATATATTTTTGAACTCACTCATATGGGAGTCCTTGTTCGAAAACTCACAGTATTACTTCACAGGGTGTGTCACATTTATTTGATATAAAGTTTATTACTTTAAAGGCATTACTTCCCTTTTGGCACAATATTTCGAACCCGCTTTGCTGCGGGCTCCGCATTGGCGCTGCACTTTATTTATATATTTTATTACATTACATCCTTTTGTTGTGTTGGCTGCCCACCTTTTCTGGATATTTTTAGAATAAGCGCAATATATTAACTTTATATAACAGTACTCAAGCTTTCAGATCTGAGGTGCACCCTCCTCTCAACGGCATCCCCTACCATTTTTAACCCCCCCTTTTTTTTACTCCCCCCTCTCTTCCTCGTCTTTTATTTACTCGCTTTTTTCATTCCTTCTTTATCCACTGGAACTTTTTTCACTCCGAGAGATACCTAAGGCATTGTTTTTGTTCATGTACCTACCAGTCTAGTCGCTCCGCTTATAAGCAGAAATGTATCTGTCTTTTTTCCTGTTCTGTCCTCAGTATTGGCTACTGGAGATATTTTGAGTTGGATGCTGGGTTCCAAGGTTAAATGATGGGTACTTTGTACTGCAGAGACGGCTCTAGGCTTTGTGAGGCCTTAGGCAAAACTTGGACACGAGGCCCCACTCACGCCCATAATGGGAAAAATAATGGTGTGCACCCCAACCGCGCTGCCAGATTCCCTCCTCTGCTCTCCTGCTGACTGCTGTGGGGGTTATTCAGGATGAAGGCCGGAAAAAGGGTCTGGTAAATGTCATTTACCAGCCCCTATCTTTACAAAAAGAACATAGTGAGTGATCGGTACTGATCACTCACTGTGTTCATTCATAACTTAAGCACAGTAAACATTTTTGTTCTATGCTTTAGTTTATGAATTAACAGGAGCCTCTGTTCATTCATCTGCAGTGCAGCTGAGATTACTGGGGAATGTGTTTTCTTGGTCCCTTTCTCTGTCTCAATAGTGAGACTTCAGGGGTCCATTTAGACCCCTGATATCTCACTAAAGAAACCAAAAGGGGTGCGGAGTGTATACAGTTTTGCATGGGGCTTCACTGGCTCCTTGCAGGTCTTTTGCAGCAGCACTCACCTCTGCTCTTTCATCTCGCCTCCCGGCCTGAATGACATCACGCCGGGCCGGACTAGGAAGCTTCTGTCGGGCGGAGATCACTCCGTCCGACAGGGAAGACAGTGAGTGCATCGGTTGGACACTAAGCATGCTTGCACGGTCGTACCGCTCCGCTGCAAATACCACACAGACAGTGTAGCGGAGGCCAACGGGTGTCACAGCTGTCTGCAGCGGTACGGAGTAAGCAGCATTTTTACAAGGCCTCCCCTGCCCCCCAGCCAAGTTCGCCCCTACCTCCTGGCGGGTTCAGCAGCGGCCGCCAGCTCCACCTCCACCTTCTCGGTGATCCTTTACCAGTCCGGCCCGCTCACCCTGTCAGCTTGGGGACACTGACCGGAGAGATTCCCTCCCATTCTCCCACGCACAAATCAGGAAAATTAGGCGGCCGCGAGGCCCCTGGGAGCACGGGGCCTTAGGCGACCGCCTTTTTTGCCTAATTAGAGAGCCTCCTCTGTCGTACTGTATACTAAGTCATTGTCCATGAAGGTTTTAAAGTGTTTTCACAACTTATTCAACTGTTATGCTGATCACAATCAAGTAGCTGAGAGATGAAAGAATTGTCTCCAACTTGATAAGCTCTGCCTCATTGTATTCCTAATGTACCTTCTTACAAGTAGCTCTTCGAGTATTCATATTCTCTTGTATGATCTGGTGAATGCTCGAGGTATCTCTCATTTTTTTTCTTTCTGGTGGTGTCTTGCCTGTAATTTGCACGATTAAAAATAAAGAATTTATAAAAAATATATATCTCATCATATTCTTCAAAAGGTTTGTCCTACATCTGATGAAACTTAAAAATCTGCTTATCTCTAATAACCATCATTGCTAACTGAACACTGATGTTACTTAAAAAGCAGCGATCATATTTAAAGTAAAGCAATGGTCCTTTCTAGGCTTGGGAACACAGATGCCCTATATGATTTCAGTGTTATACCAATCTGCTCAAATACTGTACGTATTAATGGTACATTTAGTGACCCCTTTTCTTTACATAATTAAACTAGACAGGACTGTCCCTTATCTCCAATACTCTTTCTTCTTTCTCGAGAATTCTTCTTAGTTGCCATCTGCCATAACCCAAACCATAACCCAAACATTAATAGTATACTAGTAAAAGACTACAAACACAAATAAATAGTAAAAGACTACAAACACAAATACACTGTTTATGCAGACAACATCCCTTTTAAAACTCATACTAGTAAAAGACTACAAACACAAATACACTGTTTATGCAGACAACATCCCTTTTAAAACTCAACAGCCCTCAAATATTCTCCCTAACTTGATGTCAGCCTTTAATGCCTTTAGGGAGATTCCAGACTTCAAACCGTATCATTAATTTATCTAACTAAACCTTAAATCCTCCTTGCAACTGACGCCCAACATCTTAAACCAGCTTTCCCATTTATTAATTATTCAATTATCTGCCTCTAATAAACACAGTTAATCAAGATTTGGATAGGTGAATCACATTGTCCCACTCTTGGCTGGAAAGAATTATTAATATAAAAATGAATATATTTCCCAGAGTACTATTCTACTTCCAAATGTTGCCTCTAGGTCACCGATGGCAAACCTTTTTGAGCACAAGTGCCCAAACCGCAACGCAAAATCAACTTATTTCTTTCAAAGTGCCAACACAGAATTAAACCTGCCAGTGTCTCTGTACAGAGGATGAGACTGATCATCCCTCTGAATGAGCCCTAAGGGACCAAAAAGAATGCAGAATGCACTGTGCAACATGCACTCACCTACCTGACCATTGCACTCACATACCTGAGCATTGCACTCACCTACATGACCATTGCACTCACCTAAATGACCATTGCACTCACCTACATGACCATTGCACTCACCTACAAGACTATTGCACTCACCTACATGACCATTGCACTCACCTAAATGACCATTGCACTCACGTTCATGACTAGGGATGAGCTTTGTGTTCGAGTCGAACATCGTATGTTCGATCGTTCGTCGAAATACAAACAAAACGGGTGGCTTTGGCCAATTATGGCTCAGGGCTTTAGTACACGCCCCACACTATATAAGGCCGCCTGCAGGGCGGCCTCGTGTAGTGTGTTGCAGCGCTGGTTATAGATCAGTCAGAGAGAGAGAGAGAGTGTCTTTTTTTTCTAGCTAGATAAAGCAGGCAGGCTAGTCAGTTAAATTTACAGTGTGTAGAGGATATATATATACATCCCAGGTGTTGTACATATATTTATAGACTGTATAGTTTAGCTAGATCAGTTCTTCCTAATTTGTCAGGCAGTTGATTGTGCTAGCTGCAGTGTTCTCACGTGTTGTATTGCCCGTGTGCTCTTTAGTTTGCACCTAAAGCTACTTGGTGTGTACTTCACTTGTGCTATGTAGTTTGCACCTAAAGTTACTAAGTGTGTACTGCACGTGTGCTCTGTAGTTTTCACCTAAACCTACTTAGTGTTTACTGCACTTGTGCTCTATAGTTTGCACCTAAACTACTTGGTGTGTACTGCACTTGTGCTCTGTAGTTTGCACCTAAAGATTCAAGAGCAGTGATTTTAATGATGCTTAAATTAAAAAAAAAAAAAAAATTAAAATTCCTTTAAATATTGTACCTGCTGGGTGTCTATAGTATGCCTGTGAAAACGTCTTTGAGAACCCGGGTCTTGCCCGAGGGAACATGTATCAATGGAAAAAAAGTTTTAAAAACGGTCGTTTTTCAGGAGTCCTGAAGTGGATACCAATGATACCAATGATGAAAAAAACAACCGTTTTAAAACTTTTTTTCCATTGATACGTGTTTCCTCGGGCAAGACTCGGGTTCTCAAAGACGTTTTACGACAATAACTTGCATATTAGGCTTTAAAATGAGCACTTTTGAATTTGAACGTTCGAGTCCCATAGACGTCAATGGGGTTCTAATGTTCGCGCGAACGTTCGGTCCGTTTGAAGGTTCTGGTACGAACCGAACGGGGGGGTGTTCGGCTCATCCCTATTCATGACACATGCTTCCTGCACTACTAACATCCCCCCACACACAGTACAATGTAGATCGGAGGATCCATCCTCTTTCCCTTTCCATGGCCTCATCGTCCAGCTCTCCTCGGGCAGTAATGAAAGAATCCCCGCCATCCAGCCGCTCGCTCGATATCCTCGCCACCTGGATGTCAGCTAGCAGCCATTGCCCCTCTCCTCATGGAAGATCAGCTCTGAGCACCGCCCATCCGCTTTTCCAAAGGCTGCACTAGGACAGACTGAACCAAAGTCGTCCTGGAGCAGGGGGAGCTGGAAAAGGGTACCTGCAGAAAGGAATCCCTGAATGCCTTTCCAGAGGTGTAGGGGTCCAGGGGAGGCAATAAGCTGTCGAACAGAGTCGGGAAGGTGGAGGAAGAAGAATTTTACACCCCTCCTAAACGGCACACATTGGACAAGATAACTGGCTGTCAACCCCCCTGCCGACGTCACTGGCACTGATGCAAGGAAGGGAGCCTGCTCCTCCCTGCCTTCACCGACAGTGCAAGTGACTGCCTGGCTTGTGGGATTCCCCTGGCGTGCCGACAGAGAGGGCTTGACGTGCCAGCTGTGGCACGCGTGCCATAGGTTCGCTATCACTGCTCTGGGTTTATATTCTCTCTTACATTCTTTAGTTAATCCAAGACTCTACCACTCTGTCCTTATTCAAACAAAGTGGACTAACATTACCAGACTTCCAAAAATATTATCAAGCTGTCATGCTGAATCATGTTTTGGTTGCCTCTAAAGTCTCTTTTTACTCCACCTGTGCCTTCCTATATGAATCAATGGCAACATACTCAAGCTAATCAATTTGTTAAAGGGATTGTAAACCTTCATGTTCATCTTAATATATCCTATGCATTAAGGTGAAAAAACATCCGACGATTACAGGCCCCCCGGTTTACCTACTTGAGCCCTCGAAAAATTCCCGTGTCGAGAATGCGCTTGATCTTGGCCCAGTCTTCTCGACTCTTCATTGGATAGATTGATATAAGCGCAGCCATTGGCTCGCGCTGCTGTCAATCAACTCCACTGACGAAAGGCCCGGGGGGTGGGGCCGAGTCCTATAGTCGGTGGCTATGGATGCTGGATACAGGACACAGTAACGAGAGTGCTTCCCAGGGGGGTTACCAGAAGCGGGGAGGAGTCGAGACAGCCGCTGAGGTACTCCAGAAGACGTGGATCTGGGCCACTCTGTGCAAAACGAGCTGCACAGTGGAGGTAAGTATGACATGTTTGTTATTTAAAAAAAATTGAAGCTTTACAACCCCTTTAAGTCATTACCTAAACCTTTATGACCCCTCAAGGACCTCAACCCTATTGAAAATATTCTTGCAATATCATCACCTTTGAAAAAGGATATCTCTCAGTTTTAGTAAATCAACCCCTATGCCTTTTTAGGAGTTTCTGTATGCAGACATTTTACACTTGCTCGAGCTGGTCTACTCTTCATGGTTACTATGCAGAGAGCTAAGTCATGTTTATCTTACCAGACTCCTGTTATTTGTACTTTTCATGTTTATAGACATATTGTTCTTGCATAAGTATCATTGGCCCGGATTCAGAAAGGACTTACGCCGACGTATCTTCTGATACGCCTTGTAAATCCACGGATGCGCCATTGTACCTATGCGCCTTATTCAGCAAACAAGATACGCCTGAATTTTGGCTTCATACGACCGACCTAAGTCTCCTACGCCGTCGTATCTTGGGTGCATATTTCCGCTGGCCGCAAGGGGCGCTTCCATTGATTTACGCGTCGAATATGTAAATGACCTAGATACGCCGATTCACAAACGTACTTGCGCCCATCGCTGTAATCTACGCCGTTTCCGTAAGGCGTACGTCCGACGTAAAGTTATTCCACCTAAAGCAGGGGTAAGTCATGTTAGGGTATGGTTGACGGAACAGCGACAGAACAGCCGTCGTATTTTACGTCATGTACGTGAATGGGGCTGGGCGTAGGTTACGTTCACGTCGTAGGCATTGAGCCGTTGTATCTTAGGGAGTATATGCGATGTGATTCTGAGCATGCGTGCGCATGCGCCGTTCGTTCGGCCATTCATTTGCATGGGGTCACGGTTCATTTACATGTATCACGCCCTCCTTCAACCTACTTTGAATTAGGCGGGCTTACGCCGGACAATTTATGTTACGCCGGCGCAAGTTTGGGAGCGAGTCCTTTGTGAATACTGCTCTTGCCTCTCAGAGTTACGTCGGCGTAGCGCATATGAGATGCGCTACACCGGCAAAAAGATGTGCCGATCTACGTAAATCTGGGCCATTGTGTTTATCTACACAAATACCCTTTGTGAAATTTGGGTATTCCTGTTTTGTACACTTAGCCATTCTTTTCCAATAAAAGTATAAAAACAAATAATAATAGGTACAGTAATACATAACAATCAAATAGACTTCAGTTTACCTGAGTGATATCAGTGGAAAGTGAATGCAAATTGGTCTTTATGGCTTAATGTGCACTTCATATTTTCTTTTTAAATACACTGATTGTTCTTGAATAGTTAGTATGTCTAAATGAACAACAGCGAAAATGTCAGTTTAGTGCTGTACAGCATATAGAAAGAGTGGCTTCAGAAATCTCTCCTTGAAAACATAAAGAGCCCAGGGAGGACAGACAGTAGACAGAAACAATAAACTGAAAAAATTCTAAGCAAGAAGAAAAGTGAACCAGTTGCTCTCTTTAGGCTTGTGGAAGCTCTTTCATTGAAGATCTTTTATCAGTACATGCATGCCAAGTTGAAGCCACGCTTCAGAAGCATTGCTCAACTGTATTGACAAACTGCAGCACACTAAATCCTGGAGGGGTTACTTTTTAAAATACAGTTGTAAACATACATTTATAAGAATGCAAGTTTGCTTAAGTTCATTTTACTAGCTTTATATATACACTGGAAGTAAAACTTTATAACGTAACATATTGCTAAAATGTTGAACTTGACTGCTGATAGAAGGGATACATAAACATCTTACTTTAGGCCTGGAAGTAGATGTAGATTTTTGTCATCTTTCTGCATGCATTCAGGTCCTAATCTGAGCATTGTTGGAATCTGGATGCCCCCTTTAATAATAAAGGGGCCACATAAATCACCCCCATGTGAATAAGTATGGGGTACATAATACCCATATTAATTTAAAAAAAACGCATTATAACCTAGAAATAAAGACACCCAAGCGTTTGAGAGATCCTTTATTAAACAAAAAAGAATCCCCAAAAAAGTCTCAAAGTCTCTTATTGTAAATCTATCATCCATCATGATGACTACAAACCGTCAACAAGCCAGAGGCAAAAAAAAAACTCTGATGTCTTACGCACACGACTAATTGTGACAGTAGCACTAGCTGTATGACAGCTCCCCAATCTGTCATGAACTATATAAGAGAAGGGATGGGGATAGTGGTGACATCATTAACCAAATATGTCCAGTGGCCATATTAGAGCAGGGATTTCACTGCTACCGTGTTTCCCCGAAAATAAGCCCGGGTCTTATATTAATTTGGGCAACAAAAGACACAGTAGGGCTTATTTTCGGGGTAGGTCTTACCATGCAATGTGCTGTCTTCTCTCCAGAGTTACCATGCTTGTAAAATCCTATAATCCACTCTATTACTGTATTATATCATGTACAATGTGAGTGTTCCTGTAATATAATTGTGCCAAATACCTTTGTTATAGCGCCATTCTGCGCTTCTGTGACCCACCGGAGCTCTCTTCCCCACAATTATATTACAGAAACACACACATTGTACATCATATACTACTGTAATAGAGTGGATTATAGGATTTTACAAGCATTTTTAACTAGGGCTTATTTACGGGGTAGGGCTTATATTGCATCCCTCCTGGAAAATAACGCTAGGTCTTATTTTCAGGGTAGGTCTTATTTTTGGGGAAACAGGGTATTCCCACCCTTTTGCTTATGTGGCGGGGATTCCCAGTGACATCAGTGGTTCCTAGGGAAGCAGAGGGGGTATGTACCTGAGGATTCCTTAGGAACCATTGACATCAGGATGATTCCATATTTATAAATATTAAAAATACTGCTTCTAAATATGGGGTTCGGATCCAGCTAAACAGTCTGAGCATACACACACCCTAAAAATGTCTGAGGTTGTTTTTCTAGCTTTAATATAGGGAATTTGCAAGTAATGCTTATTTATATTACATTGACTGGTGATATTGGAAATAAATGGAAAAGCAAGGATCATTTACATATGTACCTGACATATCTGCATGTCATATTGCACTAATTTTGTGTAGCCAGGTATTCAGACAGTCAGGCCCCGACTGGCCATAGGGCATGCCGGGCATTTGCCCAGTGGGCTGGGGCTGCCAAGCCGCAAATCTTGGACTGTGACATGCAGGGCCATCCGCGGGTGGATGGGCGGATTGCGACGACCGGCCGGCCACAAGTGGATTGCAGCATGCAGAGCCAGCCGCGGGTGGATTGCGGGGATCGGCCACATGTGGATTGCGGTGAGCACCTGTGGGTGGATGGGCAGATTGAGATGGCGGCCAAATGTGAAATTACTAGGGCTCTCAAACTGGGGCTGCAGGGGAGGCATTTTTCAGGAGCTTTACAGGCGTTATATTTAGCCCAAAAGCGCTTGAAAAACACCTCCAGTGTGAAAGGGGTCTTAAAGTAATACTCAAAAAGACAGTGATAAAGCATTACTCACAGAGCCAGTTATAAAGGAGTATTGCTTTATAACTGACATTGCAGTATTCGCAAAGCCAGTTGTATTATATTACTCACAGAGCCAGTTATAAAACATTACAGAGCCAGTTATAAAGGAGTTTTTCTTAATAACTGGCTTTTTTTGGCTCCAATCTGTCACATTAAACTAAAAAGGTTACTGTAACCAAATCCACACATCCTGGAACCCCAAATCCTGTTACCAACAGCCCCTGTAAATGCCTATCGCCCCACCCGGCTGCTCAGTCTAAAATGCCTATTTTTCGTCCCAGTCCGGGCCTGCAGACAGTATATAAGGCATTAGGTAGAGTTCAGACATATGAATGCACTACAAATGAATCATAAGGTTATATTATGTGAATCCAGTGGTGTACCATCCACATGTGCAATGTAATCTCACACATTGCACACATAGAGGAGCTACTGACCCTCCACCTAAAAAACAAAAAGCGCCAAGAAATAGTTAAACAAGTCCCCTACTCAAGGTAGAGCTAATGGCAATGCGTAAAGTCCGCAAGCTCTTAACCAGAGTCCAAAAATGCAATTTGGTAGTACAAGGACACAAGTTCCATATAATGTGGCACAATGAAGAAACGATGGATGTAAATTCCTCCAACACCCGGTGACATGCATGCAGTATGTGAAATTCCTCCACCTGGAAATTAAAGCCTCTTACCAGAAGGTAAGGAATCAAAGCGGATGGCTATAACCCAGCCTCGGCCTTTAGTTTCCCCAGGGATCTCAGATCAGGAGTCCGCAGCGTCACGATCAATAGACCACAGTCGCTCCAATGTAGAGAGTGTATAGAAAAGAGGACGCATATAGCGTAATACAGTACAGTAACAGAATTTATTAAACAGTATTCTACTTACAGCAGCTGAAAAAACAGCCAATGTGTTTAAAAGTGGAAAATGCCGGCCGGCAGATAGGAGCCCTTCCTCCCGAGCGTGGTGACGTCACTGACGCAGCCTTCCAGACGCGTTTCGTCACAAAGCGGACGTTATCAATGGGGGTGGGGCTCTCGACAGTGAGGCACCATTAAATAGCCACCGCTCGTTGTGAGAGGCAGCCCAGTGGATGTAGACAGCGCCATCTTAAGTAAGGTTATATGCCCACTCGTTATGAAAGGCAGCCCAATGGATGTAGACAGCGCCATCTTAAGTAAGGTTACATGCCCATACCGAGGAGCGCGACGCAACGCAACCAGGACATTGTAACTACAACAGTAATAAAAATTAGAAAACAAGTTTAATTACACTCATATTCTCCTACCCAATAAAACGGGCTCGTTGGAAATTGTACCAAACAAAAAATAAAAATTTAAAATAAAAATAAATATAAAATGTATCCTCGGATAGAAACTCAAACGAGGGGCGGAGATCTCCCTGGCACTAGAAATCTCCCTCCGCTAGGACTTCTATAATCTATTTTGCCGAGGTAAGTAGGGGTCATCTAAAAAACTTCCATCAAAGGTAGAAACCATCCTGCAGGAAATTGGAACAGGGTTTGGTATTAAATGTTAATAGGAGGTAATAAAACCAAAATAACCTGATAGAGTTTCAAAAACACTCCAAACCACATGGGGGTAATGGATGTTATAATTAAATAAGGCATCCCAATAATGAAAGAAAATTAAATCTGTGATTATAACCAGATATAACCACATCAAAGGTCATATCGATTAGTGTCTCCCTAAACTGGAGTCCTGTGCATAGAGAACCAGTGTGACCCTCTCTGGAACTCAAAAATTAAATTACAAAAATTTATACTATATGTGATTATTTAGTGTATGATATACAAATAGAACTGAGGGTAATCAAACCCCCAATATAAAAAGTTAAAAATAGTGATAATAGTGTGAAAATTTATTGATAGTGAAAAAAATGTTTTTATTTATGACCCTAAGAGTCATTTTAACAAAAATCTTAATTCAATGTATTTTACCCTTCCCCTATCTAAACCTCTATTTTAGTAGAATTCATATATAGGGGGGGGGAACAAAATGTTGTTTTATTCTTATATGGTAAAGATCAAAAATTGAATAAAAAAATGTGAAAAAATGTGAAAAATTGAAAAATGCTTATTTTATAGAAAAAATTATTTTTCCACTTCCAAGAGTGCCTTTCATAAAGAATACATCGTTATGCATTGTTGATAAAAGCATTAACATCCGTATCAATGTTTAAACCAAACGGAGTGTATGATTTTAATCGGTGTATCCAACCCATCTCCATCTGGGATATATCCCTCACTAGGTTACTACCCCTCCAGTGGGGTTTAAATTTATCGATCCCTAAGAATAAGGTGTTAGAAGGGTCTCGGTTGTGTTTGAGTCTGTAATGGTTAGATACTGAATGGTCTTTGAAACCTCCCAATATGTTGGTGATATGCTCGTTTACTCTTATTTGAAAGGACCTCTTGGTCCGGCCTACATATTGTAGGCCGCACGGGCATTGGACCAAATAAACCACCCCCGTAGAAACGCAAGTTATGCATGGAACAATTGTGAATTCTTTGTTGGTAACCGTAGAAGTGAACGTTGTAACACACCTCCTAGTATTGGTGGTCAGAGAGCAGACTCTACATCTTTTACATTTATAATACCCCTTAAGTTGGTCAAAGAAACCTCTGCTCCCAGTCGGGGGGTCGACCACATTAAGTGAAATTTTATTCCTCAGGGACTGAACTCCCCTAAAGATTACTTTAGGCCTAACAGGCAAAATGTCTTTCAGTATAGGATCGTTGGTTGCAATATGCCAATGTTTCCGAATCAAATGGGAAACAGACCGGTGTTGGACAGAATAATTTGTAATGAAGGGTGCACAATTCAAAAAATCGGCATCCACATCTTTTTTCTTGTCTACCAACAAGTCTTTCCTGTCTATAGCAAGGACTTGATCCAGGGTTCCCTCTAGTTCTTCCTGAGTATAACCCTTCTCCAGGAAGCGGTCGGTTAGTACTCTTGCTTGAACAGAAAAGTCCTGTGGATCGGTACAATTACGTCTCAACCTTAAGTACTGGCTTTTGGGAACACCTTTAATCCAAGGGGCATGATGACAACTGTCAGTTGGAATGAAGGCGTTACAATCTGTGTCCTTAAAATAAGTGGACGTAACGAAACTGCCTGCCTTAATTCCAATATTCAAATCCAAATAGTGGACGCTGGTCTGGCTTGCCTCATATTTTAGCTCTATTCCTCTCTGATTGGAATTGAGTGTGGAAATGAAGCTAGTAAGGTCCTCATACGCACCAACCCATAGGAGGAGGATGTCATCGATGTATCTTGCCCAAAGGGCAATCTGGGAAAAATCCTGCACATGGATGACATCCTCCTCCCACTTGGCCATAAATAAATTGGCCAAGCTGGGGGCGTATTTGGCCCCCATGGCTACTCCGGTAACCTGTTTATAAAAATTATTTTCAAACCAAAAATAATTGGAATCGGCGGCAAATTTTAATAGTGCTATAATGTAGTCCACCTGTCTGATCAGTAACCCTGAATAACCCTGAATAATGGTGTAAAGGGACTTAACGTCAATGGTAACCATCCACATATCTGCAGTAGGTGGAATACCAGATAAAACATTCATAATATGTTTCGAATCCCTAACGTAAGAAGGGATTTTTTAACCAAAGGCTGTAAATAAAAGTCAATATATCTGCCCACCCGGGACGTAATGGAATCTATACCACTCACTATAGGACGTCCCGGGGGGCAGACAGGATCCTTATGAAGTTTAGGAAGGTAATATATCGTCGGGGTACGGGGGGCTTTGGGTATAAGGAAAAGTTTTTCTTTTAATGTAAGTATCCCCTCAAACACACCCCTTTCCACCAAAATCTCCAAGTCCCTTTTATATTTACTTCTGGGGTCACTAGGTAAGATGGAGTACGTACTGTTGTCATCAACAATATTATGCATTTCCTTCAAATAATCAACCTTGTCTAACACAACTATGCCCCCCCCCCTTATCTGCAGGTCTTATGATTAAATCTTTGTTAGTGCACAGAGAATCCAATCCTTCCTGTAGGGTTTTGTTAAGTTTGGCTTTCTTAATATCCATCGCCTCCAAATCTCTCAGTAGAACATCCCTAAAAACCTTCAGGGAAGGTGCCAGTCCTCCCGGAGGGTTGAACAACGAGGCGTTGGAAAGGCCCGAATGAACGTAGCCATTTCCAGAAATTAGGTTACTAGAATGGATACCCACCATGTATCTCCTAATGTTGATCTTTCTGACAAATTTGTGGATATCCATGAATGTTCCAAATTTGTTGAGACTCTGGGGGGGTGCGAACTTAAGACCTTTATCCAATAGCACCCTCTCAGAGTCCGTTAATGTTCTGGAACTCAAATTAAAAATCCCTCTCCCTTCTACGTTTTGGAATGTTTGGGCTGTCCTGCGTCCCCTCCCCCCTCTATTACCTCGCCTCTTTCGACCAACCTTTTGGTGCCCTGGCTGGGCCTGTGAAAACCCCAATTCAGAGAGCCATTAGAAACCACAGGAGTTCCTGAAGGGGCAAGGGCACTTTGTGGTAAATAGGGAGGAGGTGCAAACCAAGGTCCTCCTTGAGAGCCCGAGAAATGATTGGCCTGAGGTATCTGATACTCATCAGGACCATCCCTGTCACTCAAAGGGAAAAAGGCATTATTGGTGGGTATAGCCTCCGCCTGTCGTCTAAAATACCCCCCACTCTTATGTGCTCTGGGAGGTAGAAGCAAACAAGTGGTCCCCCAAAAATACACAAGCACAGAGCTCCAAAGCAAGGAAAAAGGGGGAGCAATGTACTGATGAAATATTTTTCCCATATTAAATTGTCACCAAAACTGGGACACCCCCATAAGTTAATAAAGTGAATAATATATCACTAACCTTAGTAACTATACATTGGGATATGGGTGGGCCAGAGTGGGAGAAAAACAACACTTTAAAGTAGAGATTCTCTTACGACATATATCATATTATGTACAGTCACATGTATACAAGCTTTCAAAAGGGTCCCCTTGAGGGGGCCACACAATCTAGTCTATTGATACTCTATTAGACTTTCAGGTTTATACATGTCTGTGAGACTTATACTTGTGGCAAAGCAATCTAAGCCTATGTTATAGCTTTTGTTTTATTTAACCATGCACTTTAAGCTCCTCTCACATTTACCACTATTTGGCCACACCTGATGCTTGCCCAGGTGCTCTATGCGCACAATTAAAACTATGCCCACTTTTAATGGTGGCACACTAAGCACACCATGTTTTTTTATTTTTATCAAGCAGTGGGGCCCAACTTATGATCTTCCACACAGGTCCATTGATTTCTTAAAACACCCCTGTGTGAATCTTAGAAGTTATTGTAAAGTTGGGCAAACATGCATTCAATTTTGGAAAATTCCTGCTGAATCAGCTGAAACTTGCTATGTATGTCACCCTGTAAACAACACCCAGAATTGACAAAAGTCAGTTTTTGAATAGGCTTTTGTTTAAGGTGTCAGGTGGAACACTATCACCCTAAAAACTCCTTCATCCAAGCCCAATTTGGGTATTTTGTCAGAATTCAATAGCTCACAATAGGAGATTCATCCAAGCATGCTGTTTTTATTGTTTATGTAGGAATCTGTTAAATTATCTATACATATATGAGCAGCTTTATATTGCATGAACTTTACTTTACATTGCATTGAGGATGCTATTACAACCATGGACTACCTGCACAGAAAAGTAAAGAGATTTTCATGTTGTCAACAGTAATTATAAGTAAATGCTTTTTTATAAAAGCAGCTATCACTACAACTGCTTGACAAATATTTTGTTCTTACTGGAAAATAACTATATTGCTCAACACACTAAAATGGTCGAAAATGGTCACTTCTAGGTAACTGTAAACATTTTAATAATAATTGCAGATTTCTAACTGTCTTTGTCCTACTGTATATTATTTGAAATAGATTACCAAGAGCACTTGCTAAATGCTTTTTAAAGGAGTACTAAATGGGAGGTTTACTAATCACATTATCATTCCCAGTGTGCAAGTAGAACTATGGCCTCCCATTAAAAAAATATGCTGCAACACTTAAATATAAATGCATCTGTACTAATATGCTAGGTGAAACTCCTGCGCTGTATAGGATATAAGCAAGGGGGAATGGGCCAGAAAGGGAGTGATGGGGTAAGTGAACGTGAAATACTGCAGCAAACAAAAAGAGATGTCCTCTCAAGACAAAATATTATACTATGAAGGTGATGGGAGTGTCTGCGCTGTAGAGGCCAAAAATGGGAAGGAAAGGGAGGGGAAAGTGGACAAAAAAATGAACTAATGTGATAGTGGGGTGTACTTAGCAAAATAGAAGTGACCTCCAATTGGAAATAAAATAGGTGTAAACTAACCCAGATTATATAGAAGAAAAAAACGCACACATAAAGGTCTGCAAATATGACTAATAAGTAGACCACCGTTTGGAAAAGGAATCCTGGGGTGGATGGGGGAGTGAACAGAAAAAAATATTAATAATATTTGTATGTACTGTAAATATAAGTTAACAGGACTTGGAGCAAATGTGATATAAAATCTAGTGAGCAAAATTGATATGCAATCCAACAACCGGACAAATATAAAGTGACAAAGTGAAAAAATGAGTAAACCAGTGTTATAAGTGCAGGAGATAACAAGCTTAGGTGAATAAAAGTGTGTGATAAAGTAAAATCCACACACCGTGCACCCTTCACTGATGGTGAATCAAACAGCTTACCTCCCTGCTCTTATACAGACCCAGGTGTATCACTGTGCCAGCTAGCTGTTTAGGCGGATATCTGCTTGTCTGATCTCAATCGCGGTATATACATGAAAGAACAATGATGTAGATGTTGTAGCAAAATCTTCTAATAGGCAAATGGAAACCGTAACATTCAAAATAGGAGGTGGTTGGCTGTCCACTTACACAACTTACAAGGGTGTGTAGGGAGCGTGTGCCTATCTCCACGAGCACCGCGCTCGTATCCTTATCCACTTCCAGCTGTCAGTTCCTCCACTTGATATCGCTCGAGCCGTGCGCTCGTGATGGGTTATGAAAGGCAGAAGTGGAAGGAGAGAGGGGGGCACATTGCGTGGAGCTTGCAGCAAGGTAAAATTTATTAAAACGAAAAATCATAAGTAAAAACACTCACATGGGGCAGTCTAGAGGCGGTCACGTAGCTACGAACACCGCGCTCGTCCACCGTCCGTCAGGTGCTGCTCCTGGTCTGTACTCACGGACGGTGGACGAGCGCGGTGTTCGTAGCTACGTGACCGCCTCTAGACTGCCCCATGTGAGTGTTTTTACTTATGATTTTTCGTTTTAATAAATTTTACCTTGCTGCAAGCTCCACGCAATGTGCCCCCCTCTCTCCTTCCACTTCTGCCTTTCATAACCCATCACGAGCGCACGGCTCGAGCGATATCAAGTGGAGGAACTGACAGCTGGAAGTGGATAAGGATACGAGCGCGGTGCTCGTGGAGATAGGCACACGCTCCCTACACACCCTTGTAAGTTGTGTAAGTGGACAGCCAACCACCTCCTATTTTGAATGTTACGGTTTCCATTTGCCTATTAGAAGATTTTGCTACAACATCTACATCATTGTTCTTTCATGTATATACCGCGATTGAGATCAGACAAGCAGATATCCGCCTAAACAGCTAGCTGGCACAGTGATACACCTGGGTCTGTATAAGAGCAGGGAGGTAAGCTGTTTGATTCACCATCAGTGAAGGGTGCACGGTGTGTGGATTTTACTTTATCACACACTTTTATTCACCTAAGCTTGTTATCTCCTGCACTTATAACACTGGTTTACTCATTTTTTCACTTTGTCACTTTATATTTGTCCGGTTGTTGGATTGCATATCAATTTTGCTCACTAGATTTTATATCACATTTGCTCCAAGTCCTGTTAACTTATATTTACAGTACATACAAATATTATTAATATTTTTTTCTGTTCACTCCCCCATCCACCCCAGGATTCCTTTTCCAAACGGTGGTCTACTTATTAGTCATATTTGCAGACCTTTATGTGTGCGTTTTTTTCTTCTATATAATCTGGGTTAGTTTACACCTATTTTATTTCCAATTGGAGGTCACTTCTATTTTGCTAAGTACACCCCACTATCACATTAGTTCATTTTTTTGTCCACTTTCCCCTCCCTTTCCTTCCCATTTTTGGCCTCTA
Source organism: Rana temporaria (assembly GCF_905171775.1). NCBI lineage: Eukaryota > Metazoa > Chordata > Amphibia > Anura > Ranidae > Rana > Rana temporaria. The sequence goes on from NC_053497.1 coordinate 93,622,873, forward strand.
CAGCGCAGACACTCCCATCACCTTCATAGTATAATATTTCATCTGTACTAATAGCTTTATTTGAGTTTCCCTGCAAACTCTCACAAATACCTTTTGATCCTACCAGTGAAATCCACCAAATGCATCACATAGCATCTGGATTTGGCACTTGTTTAGGCTCTTATACAGGAACCTTTAATTGTACCATAAATGTCAGCAAATTATGTCATAATACATTTCATGCATAAAATTTTACTTAAAACTTCAAACACAGGAACCAATAAACCCTGTCTACAATCTAAATGTTGTAGTTATGGTTGAAAATACAGTCATCATCTGGAGGCATGGCCTATTAAGAGCAGAGTGGTTATCCTACCTAAAATGAGATGATAATTTTACATTTAAAAGTATTAATATGTTGAATAATATTTTGAATAATATTCATTTTTACAAGTAAACATAAAATGATCATTGTTATTTCTCAAGTAAAAGACAAAGATAAAAAATACACAGTATATATTTTGTCCATGTAAGCCAAATACATTCAACTGAAAGGTGAAGGCAGAAAAAAGTGCCTGTGCTTCGTCAGATTAGGCGACCCGTCACATTTTTTAACAGAAGTGACGCTTTCCATTGGCCATCTTGGTACACCCCGCACTCATCCGTAGTAAGGATACAGTGAGAAGGCGGCAAGCAGACATCTTTGTATACCCACCAGAGTTTTACATTTCACACTTATTTTTACCAGTAAACTGAGCTTATTTAGTGAAATATACTGTTTTGATGTTGAATTTTAAAAACAGCAGCAAGCGTGCTGATCTCACAGGTTTGTTGATCTGATAGAACACTGCTGCTTTTAACATTCAACATTAGGGATGAGCTTTGAAGTCAAGTCGAACTCATGTTCGACTCGAACATTGCCTGTTCGCCTGTTCGGCGAACAACGAACAATTTGGGGTGTTCGCGGCAAATTCGAAAAGCCGTGGAACACCCTGTTAAAGTCTATGGGAGAAATCTAAAGTGCTAATTTTAAAGGCTAATATGCAAGTTATTGTCCTAAAAAGTGTTTGGTGACCCGGGTCCTGTTCCAGGGGACATGTATCGGGAGCAGTGAATTTAATAATGCTTAAAGTGAAACAATAAAAGTGAAATATTCCTTTAAATTTTGTACCTAGGGGGGTGTAAAGTAAGCATGTGAAATAGCGCATGTTTCCTGTACTTAGAACTGTCTCTGCACAAAGTGTCATTTCTGAAAGAAAAAAAGTCATTTAAAACTGACTTGCGGCTATAATGAATTGTCGGCTCCCGGAAATTCAGAGAGAATTCATTCATTAAAAAAAAAGCGTAGGGTCCCCCCAAATTCAATAACCAGGCCCTTCAGGTCTGGTGTGGATTTTAAGGGGAACTCCACCCCAAATGTAAAAAAAAATATGGCGTGGAGTTCCCAAAAAAATCCACACCAGACCCCTTAACCGAGCATGTAACCTGGCCGGCCACAGAAAAGAAGGGGGGACAGAAAGCGGCCTCCCCCTCTCCTGAACCATACCAGGCCACATGCCCTCAACATGGGGAGGATGTCCCCATGTTAATGGGGACAAGGGCCTCATCCCCACAACCCTTGCCCAGTGGTTGTGGGGGTCTGCGGGCGGGGGGCTTATCAGAATGTGGACCAGATCCTGCCCCCCCCATTTGAATTGGTAATGGGGTACATTGTACCCCTACCATTTAACGAAGGAAGTGTAAATAGTTGTAAAAACACACACACACCGTGGAAAAAAGTCCTTTATTAAAAAGAAAAAAATAAATAAATCCAGCGGTGGTAATCCACTCTTGATCCCGGCTCCCCGCTCCAATGTTGTCGGTATCCAGTGACGGGTGATCTCCTCTCCGGTCCAGCAATGAGAAGATCGTCCGGGATCCAGAGCACAGCATCGCGGGCCACCTGTGTCCACCGGAGACAGCCCGGCGAATGACGCTGCTGAAGCTATGACATTTCTTATATTGGGTCAGGTCTGGGTCAGGGCTGGCAGAAGACTGAGGGTGGCAGCAGACTTGGAGTGTTTCAGGGACAGGCTGAGGTCAGGGCTGGCAGCAGACAAAGTATTCCAGTGACAAGCTGAGGTCAGGGCTGGCAGCAGACAGAGAGTATTCCAGAAACGGGTTGAGGCCAGGGCAGACAGAAGACAGAGGGAGTTATTTACAAAAGGCAAATCCACTTTGCACTACAAGTGCAAACTACAAGTGCAAAGTGCACTTGAAATTGCACTCTAAGGCCCCGTACACACGGTCGGTTTGGTCCGATGAGAATGAACCGAAGTTCATTTTCATCGGACCAAACCGACCGTGTGTATAGGCTATCGGTCTGGTTTCCTTCGGTCCAAAATTTCTAAACATGCTTCAAAACTGAACCGATGGACCGCTGCCCCATCGGACCAAACCGATGGTTAGTACAGAAAAGCATCGGTTCAAAACCCGCGCATTCTCAGAATCAAGTTGACGCATGCTTGGAAGCATTGAACTTCGTTTTATTCAGCACGTCGTGTGTTTGACGTCACCGCGTTCTGGCCCGATCGGATTTTGCACTGATGGTGTCTACACATATCAGGCCGTACGGCCACTTCAGAGGTGAACCGATGAAAATGGTCCGACGGGCCAGTCTCATCGGTTTGGTCCGACCGTGTGTACGGGGCCTAAGTGCACTTGGAAGTGCAGTCACTGTAGATCTGAGGGGGACATGCAAGGGAAATAAAAAATAACAGCATTTTAGTTTGCACATGATTGGATGATAAAATCAGCAGAGCTTCCTTTCAGATCTACCCCTCAGATTTACAGCGACTGCACTGCTAAGTACACTTCCAGTGCAATTTCAAGTGCACTTTGGACTTGTAGTTTGCACTTGTAGTGCAAAGTGGATTTGCCTTTTTGTAAATAACCAACAGAGTGTATTTGATTGGGTTGAATGTTAACCTTGGGTTTTATGGATTCAAAGAATCCAATCGAAACAGATTCACATTCTTACAGCTGATACATTTATTAGTCTTAAAGAGGAAGTAACGTCTTCCTCTTTAATTGTATCTACAGGTAAGCCTATAATAAGTAAATATCTCCTAAACTTGCACCGCTTTGAAGATATTTACTATATACGCTGCCGCCGACCTCATCAGCGCATGTGCACTGAAGGAATGGCCCGATGGTGCCATTTCTTCAAGGCCCATGTCGTGACCAGCGGCTCCTGCATGCGCTGGAGTTACATAATTGTGGCTCTGGCCAATCACAGTGCCAGAGCCCGCAGACCCAGAAGTAACTCCAGGAAAGAAGTCAGCCCCTATCAGCGGTGTGCTGGTGCCATTTCAGGGCATTGTTCTAAGGTAAGTATTTCTAAATGAGCTAGTATGCGATGAATACTAGCTCATTATACCTTTGTCTTACAGCTTTTATTTTTTATTTTTTATGCTGACTCACCCTCCTGTATCAGGAAAACAAACAAGATAAGACTACAAATAAGAGGTGGTGGTGATACACAATAAGGGTGGAAAGTCACAGAATTTTGGTCAAGAATAACGGCATCAAATCTTTGGAGTTTTGAAATATTGGACTTTCTTTGTGCATGTTTATATTATATTATATCACATTATTTACATTTACCGAGATTGTATATCGCGGGTCACTCTTTGAGCACATTGGTGTTATTATATATATATGTGATTTAGGACTAAAAATAGATTAAAAGTGTTATATTCACAGTGTTAAAAAAAGTAAATGTTGCACAGGATCAGCGCAGTAGTATATGTGCCACATATACAAACACATATTTTTCCTATAAGACTACAAACTCATAATCCCGAGCAGCCAACTGCAACAGGTTTGGAAAGGTCTACAATGGATTTATCACTGAAGATGAGACAGTTTTCCTCTCTTAAAAAGATGTAAGCTGCGCTGCTTGTGTGTAGAAATTAAATTATGTGAACAAGATTAAATTGTGAATAAAATCAGCAATTACATGACATATATGCTAATTCACATAGAAATAACAACTGATGTGCTTAGTGTGCATACAATACACAAAAGAATGAAACAAGTGCAAAAAAGGTGAATAAAAGTCCATATAGCTGTAATGATCACAGCTGAAACTCCTATGGAAATCCTTATGGATCACAGATGCACCCAAGACAATGTGAGAAATAATCCAGGAAACAGTGTCAGACAGCAGCACGCAGGCACCTCCACCTCTAGTAACAAAACTGCTTACCGACTTCCATAGATCTATACAGATCAATAACGCATGTGGCTCTATGCCAAGCTCCCTGCTGTAACTCCTCTGATGTTCTCCTCCATATATGATGTGCACTTGGTATTAATCAGCCAGGTCTCCCCGCATAGATTCAAACCTGGGAGCAAAACAAAATAGCCAACATAGAGCAGTATTGTATGGATAAACGATTTAATGGCATAAAACCAAAAAATTGCACTCACATGTCCAATGATAAAAAGTAGCGTTTAAGTAATTTAAGGCCGGCCGGCTCGAATATTTCCGCCCGTCCTTCCGGATGGTCGCTGGTGTACAATGGTGATGTCAGCACGCCGCTCCTCCCTACGCCGTTTCGTCAAAGAGATGACTTCTTCCAGGGGCCCCTGTTCGAGCCGGCCGGCTTTAAATTACTTAAACGCTACTTTTTATCATTGGACATGTGAGTGCAATTTTTTGGTTTTATGCTATTAAATCGTTTATCCATACAATACTGCTCTATGTTGGCTATTTTGTTTTGCTCCCGGCTTTGAATCTATGCGGGGAGACCTGGCTGATTAATACCAAGTGCACATCATATATGGAGGAGAACATCAGAGGAGTTACAGCAGGGAGCTTGGCATAGAGCCACATGCGTTATTGATCTGTATAGATCTATGGAAGTCGGTAAGCAGTTTTGTTACTAGAGGTGGAGGTGCCTGCGTGCTGCTGTCTGACACTGTTTCCTGGATTATTTCTCACATTGTCTTGGGTGCATCTGTGATCCATAAGGATTTCCATAGGTGTTTCAGCTGTGATCATTACAGCTATATGTACTTTTATTCACCTTTTTTGCACTTGTTTCATTCTTTTGTGTATTGTATGCACACTAAGCACATCAGTTGTTATTTCTATGTGAATTAGCATATATGTCATGTAATTGCTGATTTTATTCACAATTTAATCTTGTTCACATAATTTAATTTCTACACACAAGCAGCGCAGCTTACATCTTTTTAATATTTACTTTATGTTTATCTGACATATATTTGCTGCTGCAGCTAACATATTTTCAGCGTACTAGTTGATATCATAGTAACAGTACTAGACCACTGAGACCAGCGCTGTATTACTTCCTTACAGTTTTCCTCTCTTAACAGATAAGAAATTAAAATGTGGTTGATGTCAGGTCCCATTCTGTTGCAATGCTATGTTTCAGCAATTGAAGGAGGGATACATGCATCAAGCTGTAACCTTGTAGTAAATGTGCTTCATAATCTGTCTCACTGCTCATGTTTAACATTGTCTTGTGTGATAGAAATTATAAATGTCTCCTGGGTAACTACCTCTCTGTCCTGTGTCAGAACAAGGCTCTCCCAACTGTTACTTTCAACTATGTCCTCTTCATTAAAGAACACAATGCAGTGATAATCCAGCACAGCCATTACATACTGGTGGTCTTTTGTGGTCAAAACCACTCTGAGGCAGCAAAATCACTAAAATGCTACTTCACTTAACCTAATGACCCAAACCATTACAGTTTTCCTTTAATCAATTCTATTTTAGTTGTGAATGTAAAATAAACATTAGTTCATGCATATATGGCGAGTGAGCTCAGTAATTCCATAAGGTTCCTTCATTTCAGGAAGCAAAGCCTGTAAGGTCACAACATGATTGATTTACATATGTACTTCTCCCCACACTTTGAAAACTCACTGACCTCAGCAAAAGAAACATTACATTGAAAAAAAAAAAGAAAAAGCAATGTCAAGTAGTCAATCACATTGATCTTAGGCCGCGTACATACGATCAGTCCATCCGATGAGAACGGATAGATGGACCATTTTCATAGGTTAACCGATGAAGCTGACTAAAGGTCCGTCGCGCCTACACACCATCAGTTAAAAAAAAACGATCATGTCAGAACGTGGTGACGTAAAACACAACGACGTGCTGAAAAAAACAAAGTTCAATGCTTCAATGTGGCCGGCGTAAGCGCGCCTAATTCAAATGAGGATGGGGGCGTGTTTTATGTAAATTAAAGTACGCCGCAAGGACGTATTGGTTTCGACGTGAACATAAATTACTTCCAGCCCTATTCACAGACGACCTACGCAAACGACGTACAATTTTAAAATTTCGAAGTGGGAACGACGGCCATATTTAACATTGACTAGGCCAGCTATTTGATGGAATAACTTTACGCCGGAAAACGCCTTACGTAAACGGCGTATCTTTACTGCGACGGGCGCACGTACGTTCGTGAATCGGCGTATCTAGGGATTTACATATTCTACGCTGAACTCAACGGAAGCGCCACCTAGCGGCCAGCCTAAATATTGCACCCTAAGATACGACGGCGCAGGCTGTCGTATCTTAGCTAGGTTTAAAGAATCACTAAAGGATTTTTTTTGTTTAGCTAAATAGCTTCCTTTACCTTATTGCAGTACTGGTTTCATGTCCATATTGTTCGTTTTTGCTTTGAAGTTGCTGTAATTCTGCTGTGATCTCCACACTTCCTGGTTGTCTGGCTCCTTATAACCACAGTACTGGGAGCTTTTCACGGTGGTCTAAGCTGTCATTACTGTGTGTCTAAAAACAGAACCAATCAGATTCATTTTAAAAACAAAACACTGCCCTGGATTGGTTTGTTTTTGTTCTGTGTGTCTCTCTAGTTCACAGGAACATGAAACCAGTTTAAAAGTGAAACTAACCTGCAGGCACATTATATGATTGATTTTTATCTATTTGTAATCATTTTTAAAAGGAATCAGTTAACTGTTATGTCTCTATACCCTGTAAACAGTCATTTCAGCAATTTTTTTTTTCCTTTAGTGACCGTTTAAGTATATCTCAGTTTAAGAATACACTTAAACATGGACTCCCCCACCCATTCTGGGTAAAACTATCACCCCTAGCACCAAAGTCAAAAGTCTCGGAGTCATTTTCGATACCTACATGACAATGGATGCACAAATAGGGTCAGTAGTCAGCGGATCCCACCATCTGCTGCGCCTACTACGCAGACTCACGCCCTTTATCCCGAAAGAGGACATTGCAGTCGTGGTGGGAACAATCATCAATTCCAGACTCGACTACGCAAATGCCCTCTATCTAGGACTCCCCAAATACCAAATCACTCGTCTGCAAGTCGTTCAAAATACGGCCGCTCGACTAGTGACTGGGAAAAAACCATGGGAATCAATCTCACCTTCATTGAGATCCCTTCATTGGTTTCCAGTAAAAGACAGAATCACTTTCTTTCAAGGCACTCTGTCTAATACATAAGTGTATTCAAGGCAACGCCCCCCAATATCAATGCGAAAAAATAAAAGCCCATAACCCCAATCGCATTCTGCGATCCACCAATCAAAACCTCCTCCAGATACCCAAGGCCAGATACAAGTCCAAAGGAGAACGAAGATTTGCAGTCCAGGGACCTCGTCTGTGGAATGCACTACCAACCACCATCCGACTGGAGTCGGACCACTTGGCCTTCAGGAGAAAGATTAAAACCCATCTCTTCTGAGGTCAAGGGGTTCCTTACCCATGAAATGGATACAGCGCCCAGAGGCGATTCAGTTCGCATGTGTTGCGCTTTACAAGTCTCTCTCTCTCACTTAAACTTACGACGGCGCAGATTCAGAGTTACGTCGGCGTATCTACTGATACGCCGGCGTAAATCTTTCTGAATCCAGCTATATATCTATAACCTGCAGGTGAGTTCCAGTGATGCTTTTAACTCCTAGTCCTTGAACAATGCCATTGTTTCAGCTACCATTACTTTTGGTTGTTTTCATTTTTTTACCTTACATATAGATTGGCATATTTTACCATTGTTGTTTATTTTTTTGCTTTTCTCATAAGGCTGTCCCTGCCCTGCTTAAGCAAACATGGCAAGCAGAGACAATAAGTAATTCAAATGCTTATACACAGTCATACTGTATCTCCTGAGTTAAAGGCAGCATAGCCTTTTTCTGCTGCCACAGATGTGGATTCCATATGGAATGATCTTGCTATGTTCTTGCTATGCATTACTGAATAAAAGGTAGGACAGTTACATAGTTACATAGTAGGTGAGGTTGAAAAAACACACAAGTCCATCAAGTCCAACCTATGTGTGTGATTATATGTCAGTATTACCTTGTATATCCCTGTATGTTGTGGTCGCTCAGGTGCTTATCTAATAGTTTCTTGAAACCATTGATACTCCACCCTGAGACCACCACCTGTGGAAGGGAATTCAACGTCCTTGCCGCTCTTACAGTAAAGAACCCTCTACGAAGTTTAAAGTTAAATCTCTTTTCTTCTAATTTTAATGAGTGGCCACATTTCTTGTTAAACCTCCTTTCCGAAAAAAAGTTTTAGCCCTATTGTGGGGTCACCAGTATGGTATTTGTAAATTGAAATCATATCCCCTCTCAAGTGTCTCTTCTCCAGAGAGAAAACATTTAGTGGTCGAAACCTTTCCTCATAACTAATATCCTCCAGACCCTTTATTAGCTTTGTTGCCCTTCGTTGTACTCTCTCCATTTCCAGTACATACTTCCTGTGGACTCGTGCCCAGAACTGGACAGCATACTCTAGGTGCAGCTGGACCACAGTTTTGTAGTGTGGAAGATTTATTAATGTTAAGTTTCCCAAGTCTAATTTTAAAAGTGTCCTCTGTTAACCATGGAAGTGCTTCCTGTTATGTGTCATGAGGATAGACACTGCAGTTCCCTCGTGAAGACTGAGGAGAAGAATACATTTAATACCTTCGCCAACTCCTCATCCTTTATTGGGATTTTTTGCTCTCCTCCGCTATGTGTCTTTCATGTTCTATCTTACATTTCTTGTTGCATTCTTTATAAAGTCTGAATGCTGATGATGATCCCTCAACCTTGTATTTTTTTGAAGGTCCTCTCTTTTGTTTTTTATGCATTTTTACATTGGAGTTAAGCCATCCAGTACTTTTGCTCACCCTTTTAAATGTATTACCCAACGGGATGCATTGGCCCTTATTTAATATGCTCTTAAAGCAAACCCATCTCTCCTCCGTGTTCTTTGTTCCTAAGATTTTATTCCAATTTATGCCTTCTAGCAAGGTTCGTAGTTTAAGGAAGTTGGGTCTTTTGAAATTCAGTATCTTTGTATTCCCCTTATGTTCCTACAGTATTTGTGTGATTTATACTGAAGTCAATTGACCTGTGATCGCTGTTACCTAAATTGCCCCATATTTCCACATCCATGTTTAGGTCTGTATTGTTGGTAATCAGTATATGCAGTAACGCTTTATTTCTAGTTGGTGCGTCTACCATCTGACCCATAACATTGTCCTGCAAGACATTTAGGAACTGGCGAGCCTTAGACCTATGCCCAGTCTATGTCTGGATAATTGAAAGCCCCCATTATGATAACACTTCCCATGTATTGAGTTAAGCATTGAATTGCTGAACTAAAGGCAGGACAGCCTTTTTCTGCTGCCACAAATGTGCATTCCATACAAAATGATCTTGTTATGGTCTTGTCACGCATTGCTAATAAAAATATTCTACTTAAACCAAATGAAGCTTCTGATCTAAAAGGATAGTTATGGAGGCAAAAAAGGTCTTCTATACAATGGCCCGGATTCACAAAGACTTACGCCAACGTATCTAATGATACGCCGCGTAAGTCCACGGATGCGCCATCGTATCTATGCGCCTAATGTACAGTACAAGATACGCCAGAACTTTTACTTCCCACGACCGATGTAAGTCTCCTACGCCGTCGTATCTTGGGTGCATATTTACACTGGCCACTAGGGGCGCTTCCATTGATTTACGCGTCAAATATGTAAATGAGCAAGATACGCCGATTCACGAACGTACTTACACTTGTCGCAGTAATCTATGCCGTTTACGTAAGGCGTACGTCTGGCGTAAGTTTACCCCTCATAAAGCAGGGGTAAGTCATGTTAAGGTATGGACGTCGGAAACGCTGGAACATCCGTCGTATTTTACGTTGTTTACGTAAGTGGTACGTGAATGGGGCTGGGCGTAGGTTACCTTCACGTCGTAGGCATTGAGCCTTCATATCTTAGGGCGTAAATTCGATGTGATTCTGAGCATGCGCGCGCATGCAACATTCGTTCCGCCCTTCATTTACATGGGTCATGCTTAATTTCAATACATCACGCCCACTACCTGCCTACTTTGAATTAGGCGGGCTTACGCCGGCCCATTTGCGCTACGCCGCCGTAACCTAGGGAGCAAGTGCTTTGTGAATACTGGCCTTGCCTCTCTATGTTACGTCGGCATAGCGTATATGAGATGTGCTACGCCTGCACAAAGATACGCCGCTGTACGTGAATCTGGGCCTATGTCTTTATTGTAGTGATCATTTGGGTCAAAGAAAATTGAAGTATATAAATATTTTCTGGTTGCTAAAGTAAAGATTATTCCCTTGCATAACAAAAATTCTGAGTTTAATGAGACCATCTGACTTTGCCTAAACAATCCATTTTGTTAGCAGAATTTTTCAGGTTCCTTTGCCACAAGACCTGATCTCCCTTGAGCTCACTTTTCTGCAGTTCTCTGACTCCCAGCCTGAACATCAGTTGCTGGGTATCAGGTTCTGCTCTGGAAACAAGCCACCTCTATAGGTTTAAACAGAAAAGACATTATCCTGCGTCAGTGCGGGGGGGGGGGGGGGGGCTTAGTAAAAGATGGTAGTATTTTCTGATGATATAATAAATAAAAAGTGATAATGCGTGCCCTGATGCCTAAGCTGATCTAGGGGAAGTCCAAAAGGCTATGTATGAAAGCTATGTATGAAAGAAGAAGAAAGGCATGTGACCTAATGCATGAATCAAAATAAAAAAGTGTGCTGGATTGCATCCATCATGGTGCTGTGTAGAGTCATGTGCTGGATTGCAGTCATTGTGGCTCTAATCCAGCACAACACTCTACACAGCACCATATAGCATCCTGCCAGGAGGACCGCAGGGTCAGCCAAGTAACGACTCGGGCATTCAGCCACTGACCACAAGCTGTAGCATCCAAATCAGCCATTGGGTCTTGAAGACCAACACTAACTATCAATAGACGACAAAATCTGTATATACATGTCCTCATGGTGCTGAGAGCGCTGCAATGTGGAAGGAAATACTACTACAGTAAAGGAGAATCCCCCTATAAAAATGTACTATCCATCGTGCGATACATCTCCCATCCAGTCGTCTCTCTCTATATGGACCTACCACAGTATACAAACCAGTTATGGCTTTTCAAGGTTCTGATGAAGAGGAAACCCCTCGAAACATGTTAGAATTGTATTCATTTTATCTCTTTTATGGGCATCAATTTTTACTATTTTATCAAATGAGAACATTGTAGTTTATTTATTCATGAATATGTAGTATTTTGTATGTAACAATTTGTTTAGAATAAACTTTTTTTTATCATGATTCATGCATTAGGGCACACAACTTTCTTCTTCTTTCATACATAAATAGCCTCCTCTGTCTCTATCATTGGTGGTAGGGATGAGCTGAACACCCCCCCCCTCCTGGTTCGGGTCACAGCAGAACATACGGACAGACAAACAATGTGTTTGAACACGCAAACACTGTTAAAGTCTATGGGACACAAACATGAAAATCAAAAGTACTCATTTTAAAGGTTAATATGCAAGTTATTGTCATAAAAAGTGTTTGGGGACCTGGGTCCTGTCCCAGGTGACATGTATCAATGCAAAAAAAGTATTAAAACAGATTTTTTTTTGGGAGCAGTGATTTTAATAATGCTTAAAGTAAAACAATAAAAGTGAAATATTCCTTTATATTTCATACCTGGGGGGTGTCTATAGTATGCCTGTAAAGTGACACATTTTTCCTGTGTTTAGAATAGTCCCTGCACAAAATGACATTTCTAAAGGGAAAAAAAAGGTAATTTTAAACTACTTGCGGCTATAATGAATTGTCGGGTCCCAGCAATACAGATAAGAGTCGTTGAAAAAAGTGTCATGGGTCCTTTGGGTCTGGTATGAATATTAAGGGGAACCCCGAGCCACAAAAAATGCATGGGGGTCCCCCCAAATTCCATACCAGACCCTTCAGGTCTGGTATAGATATTAAGGGTAACTCTGTGCCAAATAAAAAAAATGGTGTAGGGGTCCCCCTCAAAATCAATACCAGACCCTTCAGGTGACGTGTGCGGGTGACCCTGACCCCCTCTGAAGCAATGGGGTAATGCCGCAGGGTTACCCAGTGACATGTACGGGTGACCCCGCCCCCTCTGCTGCCACCGGGGTTCCCTAGTGAACAGGTTGGTTTCACTGTAAACCCAACTTTGTACCAAAGCTGAAACGTAACGCTAGCACTTACCCTCTAACCTAATATAATATTGTTTTCTTTCCAAGCATCACAGCAGTTCTAAACCATTAGGTTGTTTTTCAACATACAAAGAACATATCTTTGAAGATTAAGTCAAATTAAACCTAATATGTCTCTGTGTGGCATGTCCTAAGCAACAGAATATAAATCATTTTGGGGGGGACTTACTGTTTATGTTCTGGGTATATCATGATTATTGTTGCAGACTTTTACAATAACTATAAGCAACACAAAGGCAAAGCATTTTGCTGTGAATACCTAATGCTTTTATGTTTTGTAGCTTACAGGGTCATATCTAGCAGATAGTCCTCATTTATACACTTATGTAGCTATATGTTGCACAATACCTAATAATTACTAATTTGATAAATGTAGGCAGCTGTTGTGAAGAACCCTTTATCATAAAATTCCCCAGTGGGAACATAATATTTGTCTTAATAGCACACAGTAAGCGTACAGCTTGAATACCAGCAATATTACATTTTAAATGTCAAATTAATATTCCACGTACAGAACATTTGCAGAGGATATTTTGATTCTTACTCAACCTCAATAATTGCCTATCATCTGCAGATTCAAAATTAAAAATCTAAATGAATTCTCTGATGTCACTGTCACACAGAATGTCATTCACGCCTATTATTATTTTTTTTAATTAGTTCCGCAATTTAAGATATAGCTTTCTGTTCTGTGGGCCCTGCTCAAAGATGCTGAAGACTTTTTTTTATATTAAAGCCTGTGCTGCCAGATCATTAGCATGGAAAAAGTTTTTTTTTTTTTTTTCAAATGAATGAGTTTGCATAACTGCACATAAGAACATAAGATAATACATTAAATAAATGTTTCTGATATATGTGAATAGTCTGAATGCAAATAGCTATATGCTCCACATAGTATAATCCAAAAGGCACCCAATGACATTAAAAGACTGTCATCCAAATTCTGTGATTTTGGTACAATTAGGTGAAGATTAAAAGTAATCTGTGACAATTTACATGTTGGTTTCAGGTGTGTGCATCACTAATGCCGTGTACACACGCTCGGAACTTCTGACAACAAATCTGTTCGATGTTCGATGGGAGCTTTTGGTTGGAAATTGCGACCTTGTGTAGGCTCCATCGGACATTTTCTGTTGGAATTTCAGACAACAAAGCCGGTTCTTAAATTCTCCGACAACAAAATCCATTCTCAGAAATTCTGATCGTGTGTGGACAATTCCGATGCACAAAATTCAACGCCTCCTCTGAATCAAGTACGAGACAGAAGCACTCTCTACAGTCTGGTAAAACTAGCGTTTGTAATGGAGATAGCACATTCATCACGCTGTGATGAACTGAAGAGCATGAGGCTGAAAAGTGTAAATCGCCTCTCACCAAACTTCTACTAACACGACTGGTATTGAACTTCTCTTTTCTAGTGCTGTCGTATGTGTTGTACGTCATCGCGTTCTTGATGTTCGGAATTTCCGACAACATTTGTGTGACCGTGTGTATGCAAGACAAGTTTGAGCCAAAATCCGTCAGAGATTTATCCATGGTTTTGTTGTCGGAATGTCCGATCGTCTGTGTGCGGCATCAGTGTGAAGCAAGCATGACAGCTCCAGCTCATATATCCTCAAATGTAGGTCAGAAATTGCAGAATTTATATATATACACACATACACACATACATACACTTACCAGACACTTTATTACTTTGCTAGTACCAGGTTGGACCCCCTTTTGCCTTCAGAAGTGCCTTAATTCTTTGTGGCATAGATTCAACGAGATAGCACTACACAGTTGCTGCAGATTTGTCTGCGGCACATCCATGATGCAAATCTCCCATTCCACTTCATCCCAAAGGTGCTCTATTGGATTGAGATCTAGTGACTGTGGAGGCCATTGGAGTACAGTGAACTCATTGTCATGTTCAAGAAATTAGTTTGATATGATTTGAGCTATGTGACAAGGTGCATTATCATACTGGAAGTAGCCATCAGGAGATGGGTACACTCAGTGGCGTAACCAGAGTTATGGGCGCCCGGGGCGAAAAAAAGACCCGCCCCCCCCCCTTATATAAACATCCACGTTTATATGTGCATAAACGTGGGGGACTTAAATATTTTGGAGCTTTTTTTTAAAACACCTACACTGACAGTGACCTGACCCCTACACTGACACCTACACTGACACTGACCTGATCCCTACACTGACCCCTACACTGACACTGACCTGACACCTACACTGACACTGACCCCTACACTGACACTGACCTGACCCCTACACTGACCCCTACACTGACACTGACCTGACACCTACACTGAAACTGACACCTACACTGACCCCTACACTGACCCCTACACTGACCCCTACACTGACACTGACCCCTGCACTGACACTGACCCCTGCACTGACACTGACCCCTGCACTGACACCTACACTGACCTGACCCCTACACTGACACCTACACTGACCCCTACACTGACACTGACCCCTGCACTGACACTGACCACTGACCCCTGCACTGACCCCTGCACTGACACTGACCCCTGCACTGACACTGACCCCTGCACTGAACCCTACACTGACACTGACCCCTACACTGACACTGACCCCTACACTGACACTGACCCCTGCACTGACACTGACCCCTGCACTGACACTGACCCCTGCACTGACACTGACCCCTACACTGACCCTGACCCCTACACTGACACTGACCTGACCCCTACACTGACACTGACCCCTGCACTGACACTGACCCCTGCACTGACACTGACCCCTACACTGACACCTACACGGACACTGACCCCTACACTGACACTGACCCCTACACTGACACCTACACTGACCCCTACACTGACACCTGCACTGACCCCTGCACTGACACTGACTCCTACACCGACACTGACCCCTGCACTGACACTGACCCCTGCACTGACACCTACACTGACCTGACCCCTACACTGACACCTACACTGACCCCTACACTGACACTGACCCCTGCACTGACACTGACTCCTACACCGACACTGACCCCTGCACTGACACTGACCCCTGCACTGACACCTACACTGACCTGACCCCTACACTGACACCTACACTGACCCCTACACTGACACTGACCCCTGCACTGACCCCTGCACTGACACTGACCACTGACACTGACCCCTGCACTGACACTGACCCCTACACTGACACTGACCCCTACACTGACACTGACCCCTGCACTGACACTGACCCCTGCACTGACACTGACCCCTACACTGACACTGACCCCTACACTGACACTGACCCCTACACTGACACTGACCCCTGCACTGACACTGACCCCTGCACTGACACTGACCCCTACACTGACACTGACCCCTACACTGACACTGACACCTACACTGACACCTACACTGACCCCTACACTGACACCTGCACTGACCCCTGCACTGACACTGACTCCTACACTGACACTGACCCCTGCACTGACACTGACCCCTGCACTGACACCTACACTGACCTGACCCCTACACTGACACCTACACTGACCCCTACACTGACACTGACCCCTGCACTGACACTGACCCCTGCACTGACACTGACCCCTGCACTGACACTGACCCTTACACTGACACTGACCCCTGCACTGACCCCTACACTGACACTGACCCCTGCACTGACACTGACCCCTGCACTGACACTGACACTGACCCCTACACTGACACTGACCCCTACACTGTCACTGACCTGACCCCTACACTGACCCCTGCACTGACACTGACCCCTGCACTGACACTGACCCCTGCACTGACACTGACCCCTACACTGACACTGACCCACCTAACTCCTACAGTAGAAATCCATCCTCTGTGTCCTCCTTACCTGTGTCTGCTCTTCTCCAGAGACTCCTCCAGGACGGACAGGACCCCAGCACTGGATGTGCAGAACTGCTTCCGACGGAGTTCCGACTCTCTTCCCCGCCGGCCGCCAGCACTATCCACCCGCAGCCCGCTCCATGCTGCAACTCCCCTCCACACAGTGGCAGCGCCGTACCACAGAGCACTAGAGCGGAGGGGAAGACGGCGCCGGCGGCTTTCCGTACCTGACGTCTCCCGCCGGCCGCCGCCATTTTCAGACTTTCCCGGCGCTCTGCGATTGGACGTATGGCGGTCATGTGCGGAGGCGGGACTTCCAGCCCCACTCCTCACATGACCCCCATATGCCCAATCACAGGGCGCTGGACATTACACATTGCACGCTGGCCGCTCGGAACATCCGGTGACACGGGAAATTAAAATTAGGAGGAGGCACGGAAAGTCGCCCCCCTAAATGGTTCGCCCGGGGCAACAGCACCCCCTGCCCCCCCCCTTCCTACGCCAGTGGGTACACTGTAGTCATAAAGGGATAGACATGGTCAGCAACAATACTCAGATAGGCTGTGGCATTTAAACAATGCTCAATTGGTACTAAGTGGCCCATAGTGTGCCAAGAAAATATCCCCCACACAATTACACCACCACCACTGCTAACCTGAACCGTTGATACAAGGCATTATCGATCCATGCTTTCATGTTGTTTACACCAAATTCTGACCCTACCATCTGAATGTCGCAGCACACCATTAAAGTCTTTGGGGCACCAACATGAAAAAACAAAAATTTTAAAGGCTTATATGCAAGCTATTGCCATAAAAGGTTTTTGGGGACCTGGGTATCGAACCCAGGGAACATGTATCAATACAAAAAATGGCATTTTTTTTGGGAGCTGATTTTAATAATGCTTAAAATGATACAATAAAAATGAAATATTCCTTTAAATATCATGTCTGGGGGGTGTCTGTAGTATGCCTGTAAAGTGGTGCAGTTTTCCCATGTTTAGAACAATACCACAGGAAAAATACGTTTTTTAAAACTGATTGTGGCTGTAATGAATTGTCAGATCTCTGTAATAAAGATAAAACTAATTGAAAAAAAATGGCATGGGTTCCCCCAGTCCATTACCAGGCCCTAAACCAAAATGAAAGAAATGTAAGGCCCTTCAGGTCTGGTATGGATATTAAGGGGAACCCTGTGCCATTTTTTTTTAAATGGCATAGGGGTCCCCCCAAAATACATACCAGACCTTTATCCGAGCACGCAACCTGGCAAGCCGCAGGAAACAAGGGGGAGATGAGAGAGTGCCCCCTTTCTGAACCGCACCAGGCCACATCCCCTCAACATGGGGAGGGTGCTTTTGAGTTTCCCCCAAAGCATCCTGTCCCCATGTTGATGGAGATAAGGGCCTCATCCCCACAACCCTTGTCTGGTGGTTGTGGGGGTCTGCGGTCGGAAGGCTTTTCAGAATCTGAAAGCCCCTTTTAACAAGGGGTCCGCCAGATCTCGCCCCCCACTATGTGAATTGGTAACGGATACATTGGTACCCCTACCAATTCACAATTTTTTTTTAAAAAGACAGGAGACACCTTGGGACAAGTCCTTTCATAAAAAATACAAATTTCCCTTGATGTAAATCCATCTCACGCCAAATGACAGACCAAAAAAAATGCAACAGTTCTGCCGAGTGATGCTTCTCCTCGATGACAGCTGTTATATAGCTGAGAGCGGTGCCTCTCAATGACGTTGATGGGTGGCCCCATCCCCTCTGATGTCACGTGGCGTCATAGAGGGGCAGGGTCACCCTTTTACATCACCCATCAACATGGGGACAAGCTGCTTTGGGGGCAACTCCATAGCATCCTCCCCATGTTGAGGACATGTGGCCTGGTACAGTTCAGGAGGGGGGCGCTCTCTCATCCCCCCTCTTTTCCTGTGGACTGCCAGATTGCGTGCTTGGATAAGGGTCTGGTATCGATTTTGGGGGGACCCCCATGCCATTTTTTTTTTTTCATTTTGGTTTGGGTTTCCCTTAATATTCATACCAGACCCAAAGGGCCTGGTAATGGACTGGGGGGAACTCATGCCTTTTTTTTTTTTATGAGATTTATCTATATTGCTGAGACCCGACCAGCCACTATCAGTTTTAAATGTCTTTTTTCCTTTTCAAAATGTAATTTTGCTGTGGTATTGTTCTAAACACAGGAAAACTGTGCCACATTAGAGGCATACTATAGAGTAGACACCACCCAGGCACGATATTTAAAGGAATATTTCATTTTTATTGTTTCATTTTAAGCATTATTAAAATCACTGCTCCCAAAAAAAATGAAGTTTTTAAAACATTTTTTTGCATTGATACATGTCCCCTGAGGCAGGACCCAGTTTTTTTTTTATGGCAATAACTTGCATATAAGCCTTTAAAATTAGCACTTTTGATTTTTCATGTTCGTGCTGCATAGACTTTAATGGTGTTTGTGTGTTTTCCCCAATTTTTTGCCTGCTTGCAAGTTCTGGTGCCCATCCTTAATAGTCTGGTGTCAGTTTCCAGGTGTAGTCACGTAGATCTGATAATCTCTGCCGCTGAATCATGACACAGGGAAGCTGCTTGTAGCATAGTTTAGAGAGCTGGTTTCTGGTACAGTATGTTATACTTACCCAGGGGGATAAGATACATCCAGCTGCTGGGGATAGGATAGTTTGAAGTTGGGAACTGCACTTGGAGCTTTAAATAACTGATAATTCACACCAAACAAGTTATACCAGTTACAGAGGAGCACACAGATGGTTTATGACCAATACATTCAAAAGCAGACACCTTGTGGTCCCTGTTCTTAGTTTCAATTTTAAATATTTAAAGTTTGAAATAGCTGACAGATGTACAATGTAGCACCAATATTTAAAAATGGCCCACAACATATCCCTGGGAATTACAGACTAGCCAGCCTAACATTAATAGTATTCTAGCTCTTGGAAGGGAAGATAAGGGATTATACACAAGATTTTAGTAATGAAAACTGTATTTTTAGCAGTAATCAGCATGGATTCATGAAGAATCATTCTTGCCAAACCAATTTATTAACTTTCTATGAGGAGGTGAGTTGCTATCTAGATAAAGAAAGACCCATAGACATGGTGTATCTGGATTTTGCAAAAGCATTTGACACAGTTCTCCATAAACGTTTACTGTACAAAATAAGGTCAATTGGCAAGGACCATAGGGCAAGTACATGGATTGAAAACTGGCTACAAGGGCAAGTTTAGAGGGTGGTGATAAATGGGGAATACTCGGAATGGTCAAGGGTGGGTAGTGGGGTCCCACAGGGTTCTGTGCTGAGATCAATCCTTTTAAATTTGTTCATAATTGACCTGGAGGATGGGGTAAACAGTTCAATCTCTGCATTTGCAGATGATACTAAGCTAAGAAAGGCAATGACTTCTCTACAGGATGTGGAAACCGTGGAAGAAGATCTGAACAAATGAATGGGGTGGTCAACTACATGACAAATGAGATTTAATGGTAGAAAAATATGGATGGGTGACAAAAATATGAATGCAATCTATACACTAGAGGGTGAACCTCTGGGGGAATCTAGGATGGAAAAGGACCTGGGGGTCCTAGTAGATGATAGGCTCAGAAATGGCATGCAATGCCAAGCTGCTGCTAACAAAGCAACTAGAATATTGGCATGCATTAAAAAAGGGAACAACTCCAGGGATAAAGCAATAATTCTCCCACTCTACAAGACTCTGGTCTGGCAACACCTGGAGTATGCTGTCCAGTTCTGGGCACCAGTTCTTAGGAAGTAAGTACTGGAAATGGAGTGAGTACAAAGAAGGGCAACAAAGCTAATAAAGGGTCTGGAGGATATTAGTTATGAAGAAATGTTGCGAGCACTAAATGTATTCTCTCTGGAGAAGAGATGCTTGAGAGGGGATATGCTTTCAATTTACATATACAGTACTAGTGACCCCCACAATAAAGATAAAACTTTTTTTTGCGGAAGGGAGTTTAACAGAACACGTGGCCACTCATTAAAATTAGAATAAAATAGGTGTAACCTTAACCACTTAAGACCCGGACCATTATGCAGGTTAAGGACCTTGCCCCTTTTTGCGATTCGGCACTGCGTCGGTTTAACTGACAATTGCACGGTCGTGCGACGTGGCTCCCAAACAAAATTGGCGCTTTTTTTTCCCACAAATAGAGCTTTCTTTTGGTGGTATTTGATCACCTCTGCAGTTTTTATTTTTTGCGCTATAAACAAAAATAATGTGACAATTTTGAAAAATAATAAATACCCCCCTATAATAAATACCCCCTTGCAGAGGGAACACCCCCTTAAAAAGTGAACAGCAAAGTGAACAACCCCATAGTGTCTGAGAAGGAGCTTGATCATTTTTATGTAGGTTTTAGTCAGCAGCATCATCTATTCTAGCTGGAGATCAGTTTTGAGGCATTTTTTAAAGAAGAGTTTAAAATACTAAAATTGTACAGTAATATTTATTAATTGTTTGTGTTATATAAGACATCACTGTGGAACATACATTACAGTAATTGAGCAAGGTAATTAATAAACATTACGTTTTGACTCTTGAATACTTATCTTAATTTGGGAGCATCGTTTTAGCACTTCATATATATATACAGTATGTGGGAAATATAATCAACGTTATGCCTACCTATTTCTTTAATTGTTACAATAACAACAAATATTTTGGTAAAAATTAACTGTATGAAAATGATGAGTCAACCATCTTTACAAGCAAACATAAGATGTTGCAAAATACAACATATCTAGAGTATGATATGAAACTGATGGCTGACTTATGCATTGTACAGTATGTAAGCTCTTATTCCTTGCTAATGAACATCACAGTCTTCTGTGCAGTCTGCCATGAGAATATATTATATGGTTCAATGTCTAAACTAGATATGACCTGACAGAGCTCTGGATTTTGTTTTCAGACTTCACCTGCATTTAATGTCATGCAGAGTTTTCAATTCAATACTTTCTAAATGCATCTTCTTTTGTTTACATTCAGAAATAGAGACAAATATGTATGCAAAATAGCATAGCAATTACTGATTCCAATATAGATCATTTTTAATATGGTTGTATGTATGCATCGCTGTCAAATTCACAGTGCAATGGTACAAGTCAGCCTTATTCGGCACTAGGCCTTATTTGTAGATAAAATACAACTTACCAGAAATGTCCAGGCACACAAGCTAATTGTTAGAGCACACTTGGCTGTTATATATTGAATTGTTAACTAAGGTTCCTATTCTTCATATAGCATTTGTGACCTCATCTGTCTGATGTGATCACTATATACTCATAGCCAGTCCCTCTCACATTTCTCACATTTATAAATGTTAGAAATGCTATAATCGCATCTCATTTAAAGTCCCAACCCTCCATTTTTTACACATTTATAAATGTAACAGTCTTACAAGTCCAGTTGGCAGAAGCTGTACACTTCCATTGAGTGCTTACTACAGAAACCATTCCTCTGCGGCACTTTCACAGGCAAGTTCCTCCACATGGTCGCAGGGCAACACTGCAGGCAAAACAGATTACCTGTTGCCAGCGGTAACAGCCAACACTTTTGCATTGGAAACTGGGCTTACATGTACTTTGCTTTTCCTCAAAAGCATTATATTCAGCTGTATTCCAGAATCTCGGCCAAGTAAAAATACCGTTCCCCAATTGACTACATTCCGGGCATGGTACATTTTCACTTCCATCTTTATGGGAAAGCGGAGTGACTTCTCTACTGTAGCTCCTCCTTTCAGGTAAAACATTTTTTTCTCATTGCCAGGGGAGTCCACACTGTCTCAGCAGAACTTTTCCAGCGCGCTCCATCTAGTTAAACCCATCTGTCATGACACTAATCAGGAACACTCTACCATTATCTACAGATTTCACGATTTACCTTAACTTTGTTGCTACGGGCAACAACACCCATCTGCTCACTCCTTGCACTGAACAATGGCATGCTTTCCTTTTTCACTTGCTCTAATGCGGCTAGATGCCTCTTGCACCAGTCCACAGCAGATTGACACTCTGGCCTCTGTGGGATTTGATCAGGCAATGCCCCCTCTATCTATAACAATCTTGATCTCATCTCAGAAAACATTGCTTCCTTTGTGCGTTTTGACCACCCAATCTCTGCAGTCAGGCACACAAAATATTTTTAACACAGCTCTTTTGCACACACTAGGAACATTTTGGTGTACTGTCTCTTTAAGGCTTGCAAGACAATACACATCTCCATGCAGACTTCATTGCAATCACATCAGCTGCTGCACACTGCAAAACAAACAATCTCTACCAACTCACAGTTTTTCGTATGTGAGGATCTGAAACTCTTTTGCACAGCAGCACACATCAATCCACCAACAGTGACAAGTTAGGGTTTTGTATCTCATTTGGTAGTTCCAAAACAGTGAGTTTTCTCCACACCAGAAGTAGTTTTCAGGGCTTTCCTGACCACTTTTATTTAAAAGAAAGTCAAAAGTTTACACAGGTATATCTTTCCACGCAGGGGGTTCTTACCACCAATACAAACAAAACATAATACTCAGCCTCCTGGCTCTCTTGGCAGCTTTCCTTTTCAGATTAGTACATTTTGGTCCTCCTGACCATCAAACATGTTCCAGTGTTCATGCACAAATGCTGTACCTGCTGCTCTGTCCTTCATATACTCTCTGTTAAGCTCAGGCCTTGGTCTGTCTTGTTTTGGACACATGGTGCAGATGTGCACCTCTCACTGCTCCCTTCACACACCTTGAGAGGGTGGGGCACTGAGCTTTGATCCTGGCTCCAATATGAAGGGAGCACATATCTGCATCAGTAGTGCACTTGTTAAAGGGGGCTTCTAGTTTCCGATGAGCCCCCACCCGCAGATCCCCACAACCACCGGGCAAGGGTTATGGGGATGAGGCCCTTGTCCCCATCAACATGGGGACATCCTCCCCATGTTGAGGGCATGTGGCCTGGTACAGTTCAGGAGGGGGGTGCTCTCTCATCCCCCCTCTTTTCCTGTGGCTTGCCAGGTTGCATGCTCGGATCTGGTGTGGATTTTTGGGGGGAACCCCACGGCAATATTTTTTTTATTATGGCACGGGGTTCCCCTTAAAATCCATACCAGACCTGAAGGGCCTGGTAATGGAATTTAGGGAGACACCCATGCATTTTTTTTCAATGACTTTCAATGATTTTGATCTGTATTGCAGGGACCCGACAATTCATTATAGCTGCGAGTAGTTTTAAATGACTTTTTTCCTTTAGAAATGTCAATTAGGCTAGCAAAGGGCCACATCCGGCCCTCGGGCCACAGTTTGGAGACCCCTGTGCTAGAGGATGCAAAACGATTTGAAGGCTCCGATGTTGGTTCACAGGATGAGGAAAGGAGTAACATGAGCCTAGAGTGAGCAGGTGCCACAGAAGGACAAGGAACTGGCAGTCATGTTCCCCCAACTGCAGCATACTGCCAAGTTTGCTCCAGTGACAAGGAGGGAGGGGATGATGAGGTTACTGATTATACTTGGGTGCCTGAGAAAATAGAGGAGGAGGAGGCACAACTCCAACGAGGCAGGATGTCCTCTAGAGGGCAGCTTAAGGGCAGCCACCCTATTGCATCACACCACAGAGCTCTGCAGGTGCAGGGCACTGCTGACTCCCCGCTGACTTTTAAAAGTTCCTTGGTGTGGGCCTTTTTTTTTTACACGTGTGCCACAGATCACATTGTTGCTCTTTGCAACCTATGTCTGAAGCGGATCTAGCATGGCCAGAACAGCAGCCACTTGGGCACCACATGCTTAACCAGACATATGAAGACCTGCTATGCTGTCCATTGACCCACATCAAATAAAAAGACGTATTTCTCCTTGCTCCTCATCTGGGATCTCCAACCCTACTATACCTCCAGTCCTCTCAAAAATCTGCACTGAGAGAAATGAAGGTATAGCAATAGGTGTCCCAAGTACTTGCAGCCAATCTGCTAGCAGTACAGCACAAATATATTTTAGCAGGCAAATTTCCCTATCCCAGTTGCTGAACTGTAAAAATACATTTAATCCCAGCCATCCACATGCTCAGCTTCTAAATGCTAACTTGGCCAAATTGCTAGCCCTGCAACTGCTGCCTTTTCAGCTGGTAGACTCTGCCCCCTTTCGTGAATTTGTGGAATGTGCTTGGTAATGATTAAACACAAGCCGTATGTGTAAAACGCATGTACATGACCTTGTGTTGGTGTCTTTGGTGTTATCACATTGAACAATAAAAGGCAATCGGAATTCCTGGATGTGCAGCCATTTATTTTCTTACATGGAATGTGCTGTACCTCAGTGGCAGGTTCCAAATGCTATTTCTTTTCACGGAAGGCTATTCCGGCTGTCAGGTATCAAATAAGACCAGAACTGTGTGGACCGCAACATAGGAAACCCAAACGTGTGTAAGTGAAATATAAATATTTATTAAAGATAAGTGAAATAATATAAACACAACCACCTCCAATACCACACAGTGCACAGCAACCAATACCAAACATAACCCACAAATAATAACAGTAACAGATAAATATATACAAGTAATGGGGAAAACCATAAACAGGGCCAGGCCAGGGTTGTCAATGGGTGGTCAGCAGCTGGGGAAAGGGAAAACAAACAGGACAAGGAGAGGATGGATGGATCACAGGAGGGATGGGTACAGGTACAGAGCTTCTCAGGTTCAGGGTCAGGGCACAAGGAAAGATACCAAGGCAAAGTATGAACGTGTCTGCCGGGTATTTATACACATCTCCTGCAATCAGACTCAGGTGACGCCTGATTGCAGGAGATAATGACAGCCCCACACTGCCAGGAACCACCTACTGGTGGACGCCAGTACTGTGGCCCAAAGATCACATAATACCACCACCAGGGGAAAGCTCCCCTGGCAGTTCCAGACTGCCAGGAGACACCTGTGGGTGAACCACAGTACTGCATGCAAAATATCAGGCCGTGTCATCAGCGGATGGAACCTTCCCTGACAGTACCCTTTTAAAGGAGCGGCCTCCGGATGCTCCAACTAGCTGCTGCTGGGACAAGTCCATGGCATCAAGTCGGGCAGTGGGCAGAGTCACAATAAGCTGGGTATGAAGACAGTCCAAAGTATCAAACCAGGTGACGGGCAGCTCAAGATAGGCAGCAGGCGTAGACATTACAAGCTCAACAGCCGACACCTCAAGCTGGGCAGCAGGCACACCAAGTTGGGCAGTGGGCAGCTGCACATAAAGCTGGGCAGCAGGCTCAGGCACATCAGGCTGGGTAGCAGACCAGGGCAAATCAGGCTGGGCAGCAGACAGGGGAACATCAAGCTGGGAAGCAGGATCCGGGTCATCGAGCTGGGCAGCAGGCTTCGGGTCATTGAGCTGAGCAGCAGATTCGGGGGTCATCGAGCTGGGCAGCGGGCTCTGGGTCATCGAGCTGGGCAGCAGGCTCCAGGTCATCGAGCTAGGCAGCGTGGTCCCTGTCATCGAGCTGGGCAGTGGGCTCTGGGTCATCAAGCTGGAAAGCGGACACTGGGACATCAGGCCAAGCAGCAAGCACCGTAATGGCAGGCTGGGTAATAGGCACCGTCTCGGCAAGCAGAGTAACGGGCCCAGTGGGCTGGATAACGGGCCCCCGATCAGCGAGCTGGACACCGGGCGCTGGTCCAGAAAGCTGTGTAAAGGGCACCATTTTAACAGGCTGGGTAACAGGCACCGGTTTAACAGACTGGGTAACAGGGTAACAGGCTAAGACACGGCCACCAAACCCTCAGGCTGAGACACGGCCACTGAAACCCCAGGCTGAGACACGGCCACCAAAACCCCAGGCTGAAACACGGCCACCGAAACCCCAGGCTGAGACACAGCCACTGAAACCTCAGACTGGAACACCGGATCTTCAGGTTGGAATACTGGACCTTCAGGCTGGAACACTAGACCTCCAGGCTGGAACACAGGAACCGGAACTTCAAGTGGAAACACAGGCACCGGAACTTCAGGCTGGGACACAGAGACACCAGACTGGGACACCAGGACTTCAGACTGTAAGGCAGGCATCATGACATCAGGCTGGAAGGCAGGCACCGGGACTTCAGACTGGAAGGCAGGTACCAGGACTTTAGGCTGGAAGGCAGGCACCGGGACTTCAGGCTGGGACATTAGCCCAGGGACTTCAGTCCGGGACACTAGCATCGGAACTTCAGGCTGGGACACAGGAACTTTGGGCTGGCATACAGGAACTTTGGGCTGGCATACAGGGGCATCAGACTGGACAGCAGGCACTGGGGAATCAGACTGGACAGCAGGCACTGGGGCATCAGACTGGACAGCAGGCACTGGGGCATCAGACTGGAAAGCAGGCACTGGGACGTCAGACTGAAAAGCAGGCACTGGGGCGTCAGACTGAACATCAGGCACTGGGGCATCAGACAGGACAGCAGGCACAATTGAAAAAAGAGGGAAAAGGCATGTGATCTAACACATGGATCAAATGGATACAGTTTATTAAAACCAAGTAGATAAATAAATAAATAAAAATAAATTACTACGTATTCATAAAGACTAGGTTACAAAATTATCATTTAAAATGAGTAGTGCCCATGCAAGGGCAGATGCTTAGTGGTAGTCTGATGCGTTTCGATGGGTTCCCTCTTCATCAGAGCCTTGGAAAATGAGAACAAATGTCTGCATAGTGTAATTGATTTCTAGATTCATACATAGAAGAGTGACTGATTGGGAGTTGTATCACATAATGGATGTTAAATTCTCCTTTGCTTAGAAGGTGTCCACATTACAGCGCTCTGCGTTTTGGCTTGTAAAGAAGCTGCAGTGTAAAGATGATGGCTGCAGGCTGGAAAATTGTCTCCTCTGGGGCACTGCAGTCCTCCTGACATAATGCTGTTCTATGCTGCAAAAAGAGATGCAGGCACTCAAAGCTGGAGAAATAGGAGGACTTCCTTTCCTCTCAAGGCCCCTTATAACCAGATAGTGTTCCTGCGGGACCGCAAAACACGCAGGAAGAAGAGGAGGAGGATTTTGTCAGCATGGATGTTTCTTAGCATGTCCGATGGTTAGTACAACTCATCGGACATGTCCGCTTGGCCCGAAATCCCTCGCATGCGTCGAAGTGATTCGCATGCGTGGAAGCATTGACCTTCCAGGGTCGCGCACGTCGCCGCGTCATCGTCGCGGCCACGTCACCTTGTTAACTGTCCGCGGGGATTTTGGTCTGATGGTGTGTACACACATCAGACCAAAATCCGGCAGCGGACAGGTCCGATGAAAACGGTCCGGCGGACCGTTTTCATTGGACCATCCGACCGTGTGTACAAGGCCTAACAGTGGTATGTAATTATTTTTTTTTATATAATATTTCACAGCAGGGCCCGTTCCTGCACCCAACAAAAGTATCTGTGAGGGGGTTACAGTGTTGTGGCACCACCACCACCGCCCAAGGCCCAATTTGTCTGCCCCTGTATAACAGGGCCATGCAATTACAATTTTTGATATAATATTTCACAGCAGGGCCGTTCCTGGTCCGAACAAGAGTAACTGTGAGGGCTTACAGTGTTCTAGCACTGCCAAAACCAAAGGCCCAATTTTTCCAACCCTGTTTAACAGAGGCATGTAATTAAATTTGTTGATATCATATTTCAATGCAGGGCCCGTTTCTGTGCCCAACAAGAATAACTGTGAGGGCTTACAGTGTTCTGGCACCACCAAAACCAAAGGCCCAATTTTTCTAAACCTATTTAACAGGGGTATGTAATTACAATTTGTGATATAATATTGTACAGCAGGACCCGTTCCTGTGCCCAACAAGAATAACTGTGAGGGCTTACAATGTTCTGGCACCACTAAAACCAAAGGCCCAATTTTATAGTATAGTATATATACTGTTGTTCAGAGTATATCGTGTCTGGGGGCCTGGGGACCCCCACGCCATCTTTAAAGAAAAAATGGTGCAGGGTTTCCCTTAAAGGAGTTGTAAATAAAAAAAAATTGTTATAAACATGGGAAATATGTGCTACTTTACAGGCCGACTAAGGATACCCCCCCATGCATGATATTTAAAGGAATATTACATTTTTATTGTTTCACTTTAAGCATTATTAAAATCGCTGCCCCCGAAAAAACTTTTGTCTTTAAAACTTTTTTTGCATTGAGACATGTCCCCTGGGGCAGGACGCGGGTCCCCAAATGCTTTTTATGGCAATAACTTGCGTATAAGCCTATAAAATGAGAACTTTAGATTTTTCATGCTCGTGTCCCATAAACTTTAACAGTGTTCGCACAAATGTTTTGCCTGTTCGCATGTTCTGCTGCAAACCAAATCGTGTGATGTTTGACTCATCCCTACTAATGAATATTGAAAAATGGTCATAAAACATAAAGATAATAATAATAACAAAGCAACTATAGTGATAATACTAGAAACATTTCGCTCTACTCATGAAATGATATATTGTATGACCGCTATGCTAATAAATAATATAAATTATATCATATAAGAAAGTTTTAGCTTATAAATTAATAGTTTATTGTTGGTGTAAAAATAGTTCATAAGGATACCCTATCATAAATTAAATAAAGATTGAAACATAGGGCTGGATTCAGAAATGACTTACGACGACGTATCTCCAGATACGCCGTTGTAAGTCCAAATGTGCGCCGTCGTATCTATACGCGTATTCTGGAAATCAGATACGCCTGAATTTTGCCAAGACACGACCGACGTAAGTCTCCTACGCCGTTGTATCTTGGGTGCATATTTACGCTGGCCGCAAGGGGCGTAAAGTTACCCCTGCTATATGAGGTGCAGGTAATGCAAAGGTATGGACGTCGGAACAAGCGTAGAATTTTACGTCGTTTACGTAAGTCGTACGTGAATGGGGCTGGGCGTAGGTTACGTTCACATCGTTGAAATTCTGCCGTCGCATCCTATGGCGTAAATTCGACGTGATTCTGAGCATGCGCCATTCGTTCGGCAATTCATTTACATGGGGTCACAATTCATTTCAATACAACATGCCCACTACCAGCCTACTTTGAATTAGGCGGGCTTACGCCGGCCCATTTATGCTACGCCGCCGTAACTTAGGGAGCAAGTTCTTTGTGAATACTGTACTTGCCTCTCTATGTTACGTCGGCGTAGCGCATATGAGATGCGCTACGCCCGCACAGAGATACGCCAATCTCTGTGAATCTGGCCCATAGTCTATAAACAAATATAGAAATAATTGAAAAAGAAGGCATCTGCTGTTAAATATAATGTATAGCAATCTCATAAAACTATTTAATACTTTAAATAACTAAGTAATCATATTAATAAGAAACATCCCATTTAAAGTTTAACCCAGCCGATTTCTTGTTTTAAGAGAAAAAATACAGAAAACATATCTTTTACAGAGCCCTCTAAATCTGTCCCCCTCTCTGACTGGCGTCACTACCTGTTCGATCCCCTCTATAAACAAACTAAAACATCTTTAATGTGGACTAAATTCCAGTGTTTACCCACATTGGTAGAATGGTTATTTTCAATGTCACGTAAATGGTCATAAAGACGATCTTTCGACCTGCATCTCATCAGACCCACGTATTGGATACTTCACACCTTGCAGGTATCAGAAACCTAGTGTTGCAGTTAATAAACGAAGAAATAACAAAATGTCTTCCCATAGTGGTTGAACAATCAGAATGGCCTCTTTTAGTGTGACAGCAATTGGCACAAGTACACATCACTCAACACACAAAGTCATTGACACATCAAGTGGCTTTGCCATAGGTAGGAGCACAGACGCGCTGGAGTTAGTAGAATCAAACAAACACCATTTTATTGAGCATAGCACTCTTGAAGGTACGTCCAGCATCAAATGAAACCCAGGAAGAACATTAGGCAACAGGCAGAAAACAGGATTTGTATAGACAAGCTGATCTTGCAGCAGCAGAGATACATTCAGTTGACAAAGGGACGAGGTCCCAGAAATCCGCCATCCTCCATCTTCTGAATTTGACAGATGGCTCTCCTAGTTTGCGGCCTTAGATACTGCTTGTCTGCTTGACGTTTCTTGGCTTGTTCTGGAGCTAAATGGTTCTCTGCTACTACATAATATTTGTATTCATTCTCCTTCATTGTAAGTTTTATATACACAGGGCCAGATTTCCCTATATTCACTGTAGGATCTAGGGGGGGGTCTGATTTTAGTTGTACCCCTCAGGGTGGAGCACTCATCCATTCAGCACTTAACACAGGATCCTCTTAGATTGCACGGTACACAACTTTATTACCTGTCTCCTACCCACATTTCTGCAAGGTTATGTGCAGTCCTTGAAGGATGTAGGGGACAGGCAATCAAGCCATGTACTGTCAGATGTAAGAGGAGGAGGAGTGCTGTTATCCCAGCTCTCTCCTTGCTGACACTTCTCCTGCCCAGATTTGCAGCTGGCATATGTACAATGTTCATGGGGGCACAGAGAGGCCGCACCTCCTCACTACTCCTGTAAGTTTGGAGGGAGGCTGTTTGTGCTGGGAAGGGAAGGGTAATGGGGGGGATTCGTGCTAGAAGGGGGAATCAGAGGGGAACTGTATGTGTTAGGGGGCAGAATTGGAGAATATTTGCGCTAGAAGGCGATAATTGGTGGGGGGCAGGGATTTGTGCTGGCAAGGGTAATTTGGAGGAGGTTGTGCTAAGAAAATGGATTTGATGGGATTTGTAAAAGGAGAGGGATTTGGGGGAGAGGATTTGAACTAGGAAGGGGTATTTGGGGGAAGAGGATTTGTGCTGGGAGGGGGATTTGGGGGGGGGCATTTGTACTAGGAGGGGGGATTTACAGAGAGGATTTGTGCTGGGAGGGGGAGATTTGGGGAAGCGCATTTGTACTAGGAGGGGGGATTTAAAGAGAAGATTTGTATTGGGATGGGGGATTTGGGTGGAGAGGATTTGTACTAGGAGGGATTTGGATTTGGGGGAATTTGTACTAGGACGAGGGATTTAGGTTGTGATTTGTACTAGGATTGGGGATTTGGGGGGAGGATTTACAAAAGGATTGGGAAGAGGATTTTGTGCTGGGAGGAGGGATTTGAGGAGAGGATTTGTACTAAGAGGGGGATTGGGGGAGATAATTTGTACTAGGAAGGGGGATTTGGGGGATGAAATTACACTAGGAGAGAGGATTTGTGCTAAGAGTGAGGATTTGTGGGGATTTAGGGGGATTTCAGCTGGAAGGTGCGATTGGGGGGGGGGGTAGGAAGATGTGTGCTGGGAGGGGGATTTAGCCTGTGAGGATGGAACATTTTTGTTTGTAGAGGTGTTTAACTTGAAAAGGAATTTATGCTTAGGGGTGAGAATGTTGATTAGTGCTTTTTTGGGGGGGACTTCAGAATTCTCTGCCTAGGCCCCTGAGATGTAAATAAAGCCTTGTATATACAGTACATGGATTCATTGACAATATATTACTATTGAGGAGCGCTGAGTAAATGGTGCACGCTGCATGTGCACCCCTCTATGCCTTCGTTCATAGGTAAGAGCCATATATAGAAGCTGCATATCCAGAGATCGCAGACACAATTTTATGTAGGACCTACGAGAGTTCTTGAGAAAGTACGTGTATATCCAGATTGCACAAAGGAAGATTTCAATGAAGGATTGAATGCAAAAGAACAAATGCTTTTTTGTTTTGTAAACTTAAATGACCTCTTTCCAATGAGTATATTAATGAACACTAAACATTTTGCCCTAAAGAAATCAGGCTCCAGTTTTCCCCCAACTATTCAAACCCTCTATTGTTTTTTTAGCAGATCTGAAATGTGTTTTTTTTAGATTTGTTTTAAGTAACAGATGTGTATTTGCATAATATGAAGATTTAGTTAGACTTGTGGAAAGAAAATCACATCTTTATTTTTCAATGCACCTAATATATGTATGGGTTTCACAAAGCAATCCAACAACAAGCATATGATTTACACTTGATTTTTAACTTGTTGTTTGTAGTTGGAGAGGTCCCAGCTGTAATATAAATGTGCACAGCTATATCTAATTTAAAAACAAAGGTATGTTTCCTTTCTAAATTAGCTTTGTTAAGAATCCATCTTAATTTACAGAGGAACATGGCTACACAGTTAAGTAAAATGTATTGTTTTTACCTCTATTTCAAAACTTCACTTTCAGCTGAACTAGCTTTTCTAAAAATATATATATATAAAATGACAGTAATGTGTAAAATAGATTTTATATTTTAGATAGTAAGCTTTCATGGTCCTCCTGCAGGTGTCCCTAAAAGCTGTACGTTTTAAACTATATATTAAAAGCTCTTTTACATTGATCTTCTGGTTGCTGTTTTTGTTTGGTTGGGGTTTAAAATAAATAAAAAACAAATATTTTACAATCCATCTCTTTCAGAGTCGGTTCACACAGGGGCGACTCGACTCTTTGCGAGGCGACCTGGACGCGACCCGAGCACGCACCACAGCGCGACTTGGGGCGACTTAAAAGGTGACTTCAAGTCGCCTCTAGGACAGGCGACTTTCCAGTGGCCAATCAATCAAGTCAAGTGTGTGAGGGAGGGGTTTGCCCTAAAAACGATTTTCACTTCCTGAAAAGTCGCTGCAGTAAAGACAGTGATCCCACTTCTGAGGTGACTTCCATTGAAATCAATGGATACAAGTCGCCTAGAAGTTGGATTGAAGTAGTACAGGAACCTTTTCTAAAGTCGGAGCGACTTCAGTAGTGTACATTACGATGGCTCCATTCACTTCAATTGATTTTCTCAACAGTGCGACATGGGGTGACTTGGGGCGACTTGGGGCAACTTAGAGTCGGATCCCAAGTCGCCCCTGTGTGAATGGGCTCTTAGGGTCCTGTCATGGACCTTGGAATGCAGAAGTGTGCCCCCTTGAAAGCTGTTACACAGTGGGGGGTCTTCTTCCCTGTCTTAAAGCTCCAGACGGCTGCATTGTTCTGTGTCTGGCTATTGTGTACATTAATTGCCCCCTGGGGCTTCTGTCTCATTACACATAGCAGACATATCCCGGAGCCTTGGATGACCGAACCATCAGACATTGCGATCTGCAAACTGACTCAATAGTAGCAGAGGAGTGTCGGGAGAGAGGAAGCGAGTAAGCAAGGGACTCGTTACATTGTCATCCAAGGCTCCGGGATCCGAACTACAGCTATGTGCCGTTCAGGATCCATTAGAACAAACACCAGGCAGGCTGTAAGTAAGTTCAAACAAGAAGACGTTTATTGGAAGCACACAACACACTTTTAAACAGAATTTGGAACATCCTGCCCCCAACAATTGATTTCCTATTGGCCAATTGTAAAGTACATGTAGTCCTCCTTCAGGTCCTCTTAGGCATGCAAATGAGGACTTGAAAATGAGTCAGCAGGGATTGGTCCGATAGCTTGCATTGTGTCTGCTATGTGTAATGAGACAGAAGCCCCAGGGTGCAATCAATGTACACAATAGCCAGACACAGAACAATGCAGCCGTCTGAAGCTTTAAGACAGGGAAGAAGACCCCCCACTGTTTAACAGCTTTCAAGGAGGCACACTTCTGCATTCCAAGGTCCATGACAGGTCCATTCACACTTCAGTGTATTTAGCTCTTAAAACGCTCATCTCAAAAGTTTCAAAACACTCAACAAGCAAAATCCCATACATTTAAATGACCCCTGTTCACATCTGAGCATTCTGTCACCTGAAGCAAAACACCTGAAGCTCAGAAAAGTACATGAGCTTCTTTTTAGGCAGATTAAAGGCGTGTTTCTTCTTTTTACATTGGTGACCTTTTGACTTGTACAAAAACGCTGCAAAAACTCTGCAAACATGCCCGAAAAAGTGTTTGAAAAAACACCAGAAAAACACCCTAAAAAATGAATGCCTGAAAACTATATACTCAGGTTTGAATGCACTCTTAAAATAAATGTACTTAAAGTCATGTCAACTCTCGCACTACACTCCGCATTCTCCTCTAGTCCAATGCCTTGATTTTTTTATTGCCTCAGCATTGTTCAATACACTTACTGTGAGTGATGCAGAGAGCAGCACTACATTAAGCAGCATTGTTTTGAGCATAATTGAGGACCATTCATCTCCGCCACAGGAAGAAAGGGAAGAGAACTTGAAGATGTCACATGACCACATTGAATCTCCATGATGAAACATAACTCTCCTGTGCTGTACTCATTAACACTGGCTTGACCTGTCCCTCTGCAACTGTTCCAAGCAGTAAATCACAGGCATATACTGTATGCTTCTTAATGTTTATCAGTGAATAAGAGAACACTAATATTTTCCATCATTCCCACTCTTTTTTTCTCAGCTATATATGTTTTCTCTAACATTTCCTTTCAGTGTAGATATATTTGGTATCTTCTTAGATAAGCCCATTTAAGCCTCTTCCAAATTCTTAAGGTATGCTTTTACTTCTAATAAAAAAGATTGTGATAGATACAAATATAATTGCCTCTTTGGTACACAATTACAATGATTACACTTACCATAACATATTGTGAAATCTTGATTTTTCTTATGCAATAGTTACGAAAGGGTGATTTATTATAGAATGTTCACTTGCAAGGAAAGTTACATTTTGCAAGGGAATTTTCCATAGAGGTTTGTGAATGAGGTGAGCTCTGCAAACTTATTCATGTCTTTTTGGGAGGAGGTAGCTATTTTTGCTAGAAGGGATCCTAACTTGTTTTTATGGAGACAATACATAGATGATGCCCTGTTTCTGTGGAGGGGTGATGAGACCTCCCTACACAAATTTATGGAGAGATTGAACTCCAATACCTGGGGTACTGTTGGGAATTTATGAAGAAATAATACATTTTATATTTTATATAAAAAAACATTTTATATTTACTGGCAGAGATATTTATAGGACTCAAAACAAAGGAACCATGATTTTGCAATAATGGAAATATCCCCCTCTTGGAGCCATTTTTAGATAAACTCATGTTTTCCAAGTTAATGCATCAACCATTGAAACTTTTACAAGCCTGTGTTGAGGCAGAGATTTGATGGAACAATGGTACCTCTCATCACAAAACAAGAATGCATTTACCTGGCTTTAGTGTATAAACAACAGCCACAAATACTGCCATAAAGACAAAGGGGCAGATCCACGCACAGCGGTGCATATTACCGCCGGGCGTAGCGTATCTAAGATACACTACGCCGCCGTAACGTACTTTTTTTTTCTGAATCCTCGAAGAATTTGCGCCTCAAGTTACGATGGCGTAGTGTATCTTTGGCGGCGTAAGGGTGCGGAATTCAATTCGATGTGATGGGGCGTGTTTTATGTAAATACGACGTGACCCGACGTAAACAACGTTTTTTTGGAGCGGCGCATGTGCCGTCTGTGGGGTATCCCAGTGCGCATGCTCGAAATTAAACCAGAACAAGCCAATGCTTATGGCGGTGACGTCATTCTACGCAAATCCCTATTCGCGAACGACTTAGGTGAACGTCGTAAAAAATTCAAAATGCGAGGTGGGAACGACGGCCATACTTAACATTGAGTATGCCACCATATAGCAGGGGTAACTATACGCCGGAAAAAGCCAAACGCAAACGACTTAAAAAAATGCGCCGGCCGGACGTACGTTCGTGGATCGCCGTAACTAGCTAATTTGCATACTTGACATGGAATTCGACAGAAACGCCACCTGGCAGCCACCGAAAAAATGCACCTAAGATCCGATGGCGTACTAAGACGTACGCCTGTGGGATCGATCCCAGATGCCGTTGTATCTTGTTTTGTGGCGCCTACATTTCCCAGTGTGCATTGCGGCTAAGTACGCCGCACGGGCCTATTGATTTTGACGTATCTTGTTCTGTGGGTACGGAACATAAATGCGCCGGCGCATATTTAAACTTATGCTGCGTATCTGTAGATACGCCGGCGTAAGTCTTTCTGAATCTGGCTAAGAGACTTCATGTTTAAGCAGAAGCTTTTTTATTACAACATCCATAAAAATAGCTACAAAAAAACAACATGGCTTATCATTCTACATTTAAAAGTACTACAGTAGGCTTGAGCGAACCCGACCTGTAAAGTTCGGGTTCGTACCGGACTTTTGGGTTTTTGGTACCCGGACCCGAACAATTTGCTGTAAGTTCGGGTTCGGGTTCGGTTTTTCGGCAATGTAATGGCGCGCTGCAGGGCAGCCAATCAACATTTGTTTAACTTGTCGTGTGACCTAGAAGCCATCACAGCCATGCCTACTAATGACATGGCTGTGATTGGCCACTGCAGCATGTGACCCGCCTCTATATAAGCTAGAGGCACACAGCACAGCACGCCACTCTGCTTTAGATAGTGTAGGGAAAGGCTGGCGCTGCTGCTGCTCTGAGGGAGAGAATTAGATAGGAGTCAGACTGTCCTGCTTCAGAAATCAAATTACTCAGCGATCTATATATGTGCAAGTTACTCTGCTTTAGATCATTTAGGAAAAGGTTCCTGCCTTGTTTTGCTTTTAGGGAGAGAAATAGATAGGAGTCAGTCCTGCTTCAGAAATCAAATTAGACCAGCACTGCATATGTTACTGTGAGATACTCTGCATTAGATACTTTAGGGAAAGGTTCCTGCCTGGTTTTGCTTTTAGGGAGAGAAATAGATAGGAGTCAGTCCTGCTTCAGAAATCAAATTAGACCGGCACTGCATATGTTACTGTGAGATACTCTGCATTAGATACTTTAGGGAAAGGTTCCTGCCTGGTTTTGCTTTTAGGGAGAGAAATAGATAGGAGTCAGTCCTGCTTCAGAAATCAAATTAGACCAGCACTGCATATGTTACTGTGAGATACTCTGCATTAGATACTTTAGGGAAAGGTTCCTGCCTGGTTTTGCTTTTAGGGAGAGAAATAGATAGAAGTCAGTCCTGCTTCCGAAATCAAATTAGACCGGCACTGCATATGTTACTGTGAGATACACCATTTAGATACTTTTCTTCTATTGTGCTATTCAAAAAACATCCATCTAGGGGAAAAAAATTAAATTGCAGTGTTTCCACCATATCTGTATGTGTGAGATACACCCTTTAGATACTTTTCTTCTATTGTGCTATTCAAAAAACATCCATTTAGGGGGAAAAAAAGTTTGCAGTGTTTCCTCCAGTGTTTGCAGTGTTTCCTCCATATCTGTACGTGTGAGATAAACACTTTAGATACTGTTCTTCTATTTTGCTATTCAAAAAACACCCATTTAGGGCAAAAAATATATTTTGCTGTGTCTTCTCCAGTGTTTCCTCCATATCTGTACGTGTGAGAATAACACGTTAGCTACTGTTCTTCTATTTTGCTATTCAAAAAATCACCCATCTAGGGCAAACAAATATTTTTTGCAGTGTTTCTTCCAGTGTTTGCAGTGTTTCCGTCAGTGTTTGCAGTGTTTCCTCCATATCTGTACGTGTGAGATAAACACTTTAGATACTGTTCTTCTATTTTGCTATTCAAAATACACCCATTTAGGGCAAATATATATATTTTGCAGTGTTTATCTCCAGTGTTTGCAGTGTTTCCTTCAGTGTTTGCAGTGTTTTCTCCATATCTGTACGTGTGAGATAAACACTTTAGCTACTGTTCTTCTATTTTGTTATTCAAAAAACACCCATTTAGGGCAAAAAAAATATTTTGCAGTGTTTCCTCCAGTGTTTGCAGTGTTTCCTCTATATCTGTACATGTGAGATAAACACTATAGATACCGTTCTTCTATTTTGCTATTCAAAAAACACCCATTTAGGGCAAAAAAAATATTTTTCAGTGTTTTCTCCAGTGTTTGCAGTGTTTCCTCCATATCTGTACGTGTGAGATAAACACTATGGCCCGGATTCACAGACACTGGTGCACATTTATGCCGCGTATAGCGTATCTCCTTTACGCTATGCCGACGCAGCGCAGAGAGGCAAGCATGGAATTTACAAAGCACTTCCTCCCAAAACTGCGCTGGGTTTCCTAGGCAAAAGCCGGCATAGGTGGAAGTGGGCGTGAGCCATGCAAATGAGGCGTGACCCCATGCAAATGATGGTCCGAGCGCCAGAAAGATACATATAACGAACGGCGCATGCGCCGTCCCGTGGACGTATCTTAGTGCGCATGCTCACAATCACGTCGGAACAACTGCCTAAGATATGCCGGATCACTGCCTACGGCGTGAACGTAACCTACGCCTAGTCATATTCACGACCATCGCAAACTAAGTAAAATACGCGGGCTTGAGTTCCCTGGTGCAGACCTTTCCATGTCTGCTGCTGAGTTACACCTGCTTTATGGGGCTTAACTTTACGCCGGACGTACAAATTACGCGCACCAGTCGTAGCCTGCGTCGGGCGCATGTACGATCGTGAATCGGCGTATCTCCCTCATTTGCATATTTGAATATAAAATCCATGGGAGCGCCACATGTGTCCAGCGTAAATATGCGCCCACTCTACGCCGGTTACGCAAGTTACGTCGGTGGAATGAAGCTTGTTTTTAGGCGTATCTTAGTTTTGTGGGCACTGCGCACAGATACGACGGCGCATATTTGCACTTACGCTGCGTATCTCGAGATACGTCGGCGCAAGTGCTTTGTGAATCCAGGCCTATAGATACTGTTCTTCTATTTTGCTATTCAAAAAACACCCATTTAGGGCAAGATTCTACATTTGAGAAATATAAGGAGAACGTCAAATAAGGGACGTGGCCGCGGTCGTGGTGCTGCTGGTGGAGCTCCTGTTGCCGGGAGGGGACGTGGTCGATCTGTGCCAGCTACACACACAAGTGAAACACCTTCCTCAGGTGCGAGTAGGCGACAGAGCCTGCAGCAGTACTTGGTCGGGAGGCCAAAGGAGCAGAACAGGCGATAGTAAATTGGGTTGCTGACAGTGCCTCCAGTTCCTACACATTGTCTCCCAACCAGTCTTGTGCTGAAAGATCAGAGTTGGCACCTGCAGCCGATGTCTATCAGTCTTTTCACCTCACCCCCTGGACAGAGTGCACCCTAATCCCTGGGGTGGGGACTTCGATAAGTCCCTTCTCCAGTGTGAATTGTGTTGGATTTCTAACCTGAATGACACCTTGCCACCTAGCCTCAATGAGGCCTTTAATTTCAAGCCATTTCTCCAAGGTTTTATCTCTAGTTTTGAAAGGGATTTCACCTGTATATATATTCCTTTAGAATGTGGCCCTCACATCAGGGATATAGACATACCGATTGTTAAATATAATTTCTACATCAGGATAATCTAGGGGTAGTTTTCCGCCTATACAAATTCATCCTTGCATTTGTATATGAACAAATTGACCTCTTTCTCCTTTTTCCTTATCTTATCTTTATCTCTGATGTATTATTACCTCAGTATCTGCAATGTCATTTTGCCATTGTTTTTTGCTTAGAAACATTGTGTATACATTTATTTTATTGGTTTACCCATGTATATGTGTCTCTTACAGTATATGCATTTATTCAACATCTGTTATCTAGTCCCCAGGATGTGCCTCCCCGCTTTTTTTTTCTTGGCTACTAGGTGTCCTTGTCGTCTGTTGCTGCTCCCAGATATGCTTAGGGCCCACAGCGCTTCTTTCGGTGTTTGAGGCCATTGGGAACACCATCATGTACATGGCAGGCCGGCTCCACCAGGGGGAGCCAGTCCTGGCCCGTGCGCCTCTATCCCCCTGTCACCGGGCAATGACGTGGCTCCTCTGCAACGCCGGACGCCATG
The DNA here is from genome assembly GCF_905171775.1 of Rana temporaria. NCBI lineage: Eukaryota > Metazoa > Chordata > Amphibia > Anura > Ranidae > Rana > Rana temporaria. The sequence continues at coordinate 93,663,022 of NC_053497.1, forward strand.
TGAGCCAGGTGATCGCGATGATGCCGATCCATATGGCTATCCCCATCAGCCTTTGGTGCCTGGGGGACTCGATTAACTCCATCTCCATTTGGCCTGCCTACTCACTAGCCGCATGACTGATGGGGAGTGACTTTACATTACCCCTTAACAGATAAAAAGTGGAGTTTCTTTTTGGACTGACTGGTGTTTTGTCCCTGATCCACCATTACCACGCTGGATCAGCTTGAGCTGCTCATAGCTGCTCATAGTCTCTGTGTTATAGCTTTTCCCTGCATCGCTATGTGTATTGCCCAGGCATTTGGGCCACATCCTCTATTGTTCCCTCTTTTTATCTTTTCACTTGTTCCCTTTCCTCCTTTTTTCCTCCCCTTTCTTCCCCGTTTCCTTCCCTCTTCCCCCTTCCCATCTCTCCCCCTCCTCCCCTCCCCTCTCCTCCTCCTCCTTCTTCTCTCGTTACCTGATTGGATACACATTGAACGCCAGGCGGTTCCACTCCACTATCTCTTGTTTTGTTTTTTTCATTTTTTAGCCTGGCTTTTAACTTTAGATTTTGAGAAGAAAAATGCAATTTAGACAAAATACTTGTTTAAAACAATAACATCTAATTAAAAATAATTTTTTGAGATAAATGCATGTTTTTTTCTGGATTGCAAAGACCAAAAAAAAAGTACATTCTTACAAGGTTTTGTCCAAATAGTTCTTTGCTTTACAACTATATTCCAAAATAAGTTCTAGGCAATTTATCATGTCTGTCTGTCCCACTGACACAAAAGAGAGTTTATTTTAATTTTTTATGAAGTTGTTAGCTATATATGTCTAGCTGTAATTGCAATCTGTTAAATGTGGTGCTAAGGCTGGTTTCCTTTGGCCTCTACATGCTGAGATGGGCTGAATACTAAGTCACATCTGTACATTTTCCAGATATTTATGCTGAAACAATTGCGTACATGGTTTCCATATCAATCCACTCCAATAGTTAAGGTGCCTCCCCCTTTCTGCCCAAACACCAGGTGGGCCCAATTAACAAAATAAAGGTCAAGGAGGTACCAGCTGTAGTATGCACATGGAAACCTTTCCAGTGACAGATTCAACAGAAGATGCTTTGTATTTTGGTGTTATTTTTTACATTTCCTTCTGTTACGTGCTGAAATAATAGATTCAGTGACAGATCAGATATTTCAGTACTTCCAACTGAATCATACAAAACAAGCTCTTCAAAACAATTGCACAGATGAATTCCCTCAGCATTCTACTTTTTTCTTTTACCTCCTACAGGGAAAATATATTTTGGAAATGGTGCTTATTGTAAATTATGGATAGAAATCAACGCATGCATTCTTTAGGGTGAGACAACAGTTTTGAAACTTTTATTGTTATAGATTTAAGATCAAATATACAGTTTGGAAGATATTTTTTCCAATATAATTTTTACCTCAATAACTATAAAAAAAATGCACTCATTCTAATAAAATAAAATTAGTACACATGGTATTAAGACCACAGTAGAAAATTTGCTTTTGCAACAATAATAATGTTACACCAACCATTATTTTCTACAGATGGCTATCATCTGCACTACTGTGCAATTGAAGTTTAAAAATTGCTGTCACTCTCCTGTCACCGATAGTGTGTATTGCAATAAAATAAAAAGGGTATGAACTTGCAATGTTTGTAGAAAGACTTCCATTTTGGGAAGCTCCTGGAGAGTGGCTTTTTTTAGGTTTTAGTGCATAAAGACCTGAAAGAAACATTGTAATTATTTCCCATTGGTAATGGCTAGATTAAAATCCATAATTTAACGCAAAATTGCAGTAAAACTTGTAATACATAAATAAAAAATAAAAAAATATGAAAGCTGTTTATTTGACAATATAATTGACATTTCTTTCCATGCAGTCCTGATGTACAACATGTATACACAGCTTAGCTGAACTGTACAGTTCTTCCCCACCCTACAACTGGATGCCAGAGGGAGAAGCATCATGCTAATTAGCTAAGATTTCTTTTACACTTCTCCATTTTTCATGCTTCTTTCACTGCAGTACAGCCTACGCAAATTTAGTTTTTTCATGTTTTCAAATCGATCTTTCGAATTGGTGGTATTACTGCATCTTAATATATTTTGCCAATCAGCTTATCCCTTTTGTGTCTATGAGTCACACTGCTTTCCTGAGACAGGTTTTTTTTTTTTTTTTTAGATTCAGTTGTGAGGAGGCTGAGTCAGGTCTTTTGACAGACTGGGGTAAGTACAGGATTTATTAGAAAGGGATTACTTATTTTCTGCAATTGCATTTGTTTTCCTTTTGTGGGACAGTATGTGTTTTTATAAAAAAAATGCTCTAGAAAAGCGTAGGGTCGTACAACACGTACAACAGCACTATAAAGTGGAAGTTCCATTCGGAAGACGTCACCCTTTAGCTGATTTTGTGTTAGTAAAAGACGATTTGCGCTTTTCTGTCTGTTACAGCGTGATGAATGTGCTTACTCCATTACGAGCGGTAGTTTTACCAGAACAGAGCGCTCCCGTCTCATAACTTGCTTCTGAGCATGCGCAGATTTTTCACGTCATTAAAGCCCACACACGACCATTTTTTATAACCCGAAAAACGACAACGTTTAAAACGTCGTAGAAAAATAGAGCATGTTAGAAAAAAAAATTGCCCATTTTTCAGAACCCAAAAAATGCTCTGAAGCCCACACACAATCATTTTAAATGACATTTTTTAAAAACGTCGTTTTTAACAACCCGAAAAATTATCGTGTGTACGCGGCATTACACCTGCTCTTTTTTTACAAAAGAGGACGGGCAAAGGCTGTTGCTAGTGGCTATAGTTATAGGCAGCCAAAAAGTGAGATTTTTCATTTCAAGCAGGCAATTACTCAAGATAAAAATATAGCCGCCAACACTACAACTGCTATCAGCAGGTCTACAGATAGAGGTGAAGTGGCAGATAATATTTTACATATTTTTATGTTTGCTGCTAAACAACATGACATATCTTTAAGTCCCACACTTGAAGGTTTTGAATGTAGGGGAGGAGCAATTACTACAACAATATCAAGAGTGTAGTCCATCATCAGATATTGGTTCTGTATCTCCTCTGTTATTTTCACCCACATAAATACAGTCACCATCACCTGCCTCTTCTGGCTCAGAAGATTTAACTAGTGCCACTGTCACCAGTGTTAAGCCACTATCTTCTTCCATCGACCAATAAGCTACTCAAAGCCATCACCCAGAAAATTGTAGAACATTCTTCGCCACCCAAGAGAGAATGGGCCGGATTCAAAGAGATTTGCACATTATTTACGGAGGCGCAGGGCAACGTTTTTGCCCTGCGCCCCCGCAAATTTGCTCCGCTGCCCTTGATTCACAGAGCAGAAGCAAAATGCCCGGCGCTAGAGCACGCAATTTAAATGATCCCGTAGGGGCGGGAATCATTTAAATTAGGCACGTTCCCGCGCCGATCGTAGCGCGCATGCTCCGTCGGGAAACTTTCCTGACGTGCATTGCGGCAAATGACGTCGCAAGGACATCATTTGCTTCAAAGTGAACGTGAATGGCGTCCAGCGCCATTCACGATTCACTTACGCAAACAACGTAAAATTCGAATTTCGCGACGCGGGAATGACGGGTATACGTAACATGGGCTGCCACTGCTAATAGCAGGGGCAGACTTGCGCGAAAACCGCCGTACGTAAACAACGTAAATTGCGTACGCAGGGCTCGCGCAACGCTGTGAATCGGTGTTAGTATGCAATTTGCATACTATACACTGAGCACAACGTGAACGCCACCTAGCGTCCACCGCAAGAATGCAGCCTAAGATATGCAGATCTTAGGCTGCAGTCGACGTAACGAGGTTCCTGAATCAGGAGCACTCATTACGCCGGGGCAAGTAAGCAATTGCGCTGTGTAACCTATGGTTACACAGGCGCAATTGCTTCTTGAATCCGGCCCAGTGTCTTTTTTTCTAGGTAGATAGAGCAGGCAGGCTAGTCAGTTAAAGTTACAGTGTGTAGAGGATATATATACATCCCAGGTGTTGTACATATGTTTATACACTATATAGTTTAGCTAGATCAGTTCTTCCTAATTTACTGGCAGGCAGTTGATTGTGCTAGCTGCAGTATTCTCACAGTACCTATACCTGTGTCCTCTGTAGTTTACACCTAAAGCTACTTGGTGTGTACTGCCCGTGTGCTCTATAGTTTGAACCTAAAGCTACTTGGTGTGTACTGCACATGTGCTCTGTAGTTTGCACCTAAAGCTACTTGGTGTGTACTGCACGTGTGCTCTGTAGTTTGCACCTAAAGCTACTTGGTGTGTACTGCACGTGTGCTCTGTATTTTGCACCTAAAGCTACTTGGTGTGTACTGCACGTGTGTCTACTGCACGTGTGCTCTGTAGTTTGCACCTAAAGCTACTTGGTGTGTACTGCACGTGTGCTCTGTAGTTTGCACCTAAAGCTACTTGGTGGGTACTGCCGGTGTGCACTGTAGTTTGCACCTAAAGCTACTGCCCATGTCCTCTGTAGTTTGCACCTAAAGCTACTTGGAGGGTAATGCACGTGTGCTCTGTAGTTTGCACCTAAAGCTACTTGGTGTGTACTGCACGTATGCTCTGTAGTTTGCACCTAAAGCTACTTGGTGTGTACTGCCCGTGTGCGCTGTAGTTTGCACCTAAAGTTACTGCCCATGTCCTCTGTAGTTTGCACCTAAAGCTACTTGGTGGGAACTGCACGTGTGCTCTGTAGTTTGCACCTAAAGCTACTTGGTGTGTACTGGCCGTGTCCTCTGTAGTTTGCACCTAAAGCTACTTGGTGTGTACTGCACCTGTGTCCTCTGTAGTTTGCACCTAAAGCTACTTGGTGTGTACTGTCCGTGTCCTATGTAGTTTGCACCTAAAGCTACTTGGTGTGTACTGCACGTGTTCTCTGTAGTTTGCACCTAAAGTTACTTGGTGTGTACTGCCCGTGTCCTCTGTAGTTTGCACCTATAGCTACTTGGTGTGTACTGCACGTGTGCTCTGTAGTTTGCAACTAAAGCTACTTGGTGTGTACTGCACGTGTGCTCTGTAGTTTGCACCTAAATCTACTTGGTGTGTTCTGCACGTGTGCTCTGTAGTTTGCACCTAAAGCTACTTGGTGTGTACTGCCCGTGTTCTCTGTAGTTTGCACCTAAAGCTACTTGGTGTGTACTGCACGTGTGCTCTGTAGTTTGCACCTAAAGCTACTTTGTGTGTACTGGCCGTGTCCTCTGTAGTTTGCACCTAAAGCTACTTGGTGTGTACTGGCCGTGTCCTCTGTAGTTTGCACCTAAAGCTACTTGGTGTGTACTGCACGTGTGCTCTGTAGTTTGCACCTAAAGCTACTTGGTGTGTACTGGCCGTGTCCTCTGTATTTTTCACCTAAAGCTACTTGGTGTGTACTGCACGTGTGCTCTGTAGTTTGCACCTAAAGCTACTTGGTGTGTACTGCACGTGTGCTCTGTATTTTGCACCTAAAGCTACTTGGTGTGTACTGCACGTGTGTGTACTGCACGTGTGCTCTGTAGTTTGCACCTAAAGCTACTTGGTGTGTACTGCACGTGTGCTCTGTAGTTTGCACCTAAAGCTACTTGGTGTGTACTGCACGTATGCTCTGTAGTTTGCACCTAAAGCTACTTGGTGTGTACTGCCCGTGTGCGCTATAGTTTGCACCTAAAGCTACTGCCCATGTCCTCTGTAGTTTGCACCTAAAGCTACTTGGTGGGTACTGCACGTGTGCTCTGTAGTTTGCACCTAAAGCTACTTGGTGTGTACTGCACGTATGCTCTGTAGTTTGCACCTAAAGCTACTTAGTGTGTACTGGCCGTGTCCTCTGTAGTTTGCACCTAAAGCTACTTGGTGTGTACTGCACCTGTGTCCTCTGTAGTTTGCACCTAAAGCTACTTGGTGTGTACTGCCCGTGTCCTATGTAGTTTGCACCTAAAGCTACTTGGTGTGTACTGCACGTGTTCTCTGTAGTTTGCACATAAAGTTACTTGGTGTGTACTGCCCGTGTCCTCTGTAGTTTGCACCTATAGCTACTTGGTGTGTACTGCACGTGTGCTCTGTAGTTTGCACCTAAAGCTACTTGGTGTGTACTGCACGTGTGCTCTGTAGTTTGCACCTAAAGCTACTTGGTGTGTACTGCCAGTGTGCGCTGTAGTTTGCACCTAAAGCTACTGCCCATGTCCTCTGTAGTTTGCACCTAAAGCTACTTGGTGGGTACTGCACGTGTGCTCTGTAGTTTGCACCTAAAGCTACTTGGTGTGTACTGCCCGTGTTCTCTGTAGTTTGCACCTAAAGCTACTTGGTGTGTACTGCACGTGTGCTCTGTAGTTTGCACCTAAAGCTACTTGGTGTGTACTGGCCGTGTCCTCTGTAGTTTGCACCTAAAGCTACTTGGTGTGTACTGGCCGTGTCCTCTGTAGTTTGCACCTAAAGCTACTTGGTGTGTACTGCACGTGTGCTCTGTAGTTTGCACCTAAAGCTACTTGGTGTGTACTGGCCGTGTCCTCTGTATTTTTCACCTAAAGCTACTTGGTGTGTACTGCACGTGTGCTCTGTAGTTTGCACCTAAAGCTACTTGGTGTGTACTGCACGTGTGCTCTGTATTTTGCACCTAAAGCTACTTGGTGTGTACTGCACATGTGTGTACTGCACGTGTGCTCTGTAGTTTGCACCTAAAGCTACTTGGTGTGTACTGCACGTGTGCTCTGTAGTTTGCACCTAAAGCTACTTGGTGTGTACTGCACGTATGCTCTGTAGTTTGCACCTAAAGCTACTTGGTGTGTACTGCCCGTGTGCGCTATAGTTTGCACCTAAAGCTACTGCCCATGTCCTCTGTAGTTTGCACCTAAAGCTACTTGGTGGGTACTGCACGTGTGCTCTGTAGTTTGCACCTAAAGCTACTTGGTGTGTACTGCACGTATGCTCTGTAGTTTGCACCTAAAGCTACTTAGTGTGTACTGGCCGTGTCCTCTGTAGTTTGCACCTAAAGCTACTTGGTGTGTACTGCACCTGTGTCCTCTGTAGTTTGCACCTAAAGCTACTTGGTGTGTATTGCCTGTGTCCTATGTAGTTTGCACCTAAAGCTACTTGGTGTGTACTGCATGTGTTCTCTGTAGTTTGCACATAAAGTTACTTGGTGTGTACTGCCCGTGTCCTCTGTAGTTTGCACCTATAGCTACTTGGTGTGTACTGCACGTGTGCTCTGTAGTTTGCACCTAAAGCTACTTGGTGTGTACTGCACGTGTGCTCTGTAGTTTGCACCTAAAGCTACTTGGTGTGTACTGCCAGTGTGCGCTGTAGTTTGCACCTAAAGCTACTGCCCATGTCCTCTGTAGTTTGCACCTAAAGCTACTTGATGGGTACTGCACGTGTGCTCTGTAGTTTGCACCTAAAGCTACTTGGTGTGTACTGCACCTGTGTCCTCTGTAGTTTGCACCTAAAGCTACTTGGTGTGTACTGCCCATGTCCTATGTAGTTTGCACCTAAAGCTACTTGGTGTGTACTGCACGTGTTCTCTGTAGTTTGCACCTAAAGTTACTTGGTGTGTACTGCCCGTGTCCTCTGTAGTTTGCACCTATAGCTACTTGGTGTGTACTGCACGTGTGCTCTGTAGTTTGCACCTAAAGCTACTTGGTGTGTACTGCACGTGTGCTCTGTAGTTTGCACCTAAAGCTACTTGGTGTGTACTGCACCTGTGTCCTCTGTAGTTTGCACCTAAAGCTACTTGGTGTGTACTGCCCGTGTCCTATGTAGTTTGCACCTAAAGCTACTTGGTGTGTACTGCACGTGTTCTCTGTAGTTTGCACCTAAAGTTACTTGGTGTGTACTGCCCGTGTCCTCTGTAGTTTGCACCTATAGCTACTTGGTGTGTACTGCACGTGTGCTCTGTAGTTTGCACCTAAAGCTACTTGGTGTGTACTGCACCTGTGTCCTCTGTAGTTTGCACCTATAGCTACTTGGTGTGTACTGCACGTGTGCTCTGTACCCTGCACTGATAGGACTGAAGGTGTATAATTAGGTGTTTCTAGTACATGCGGGCAATCTACTATCGGTACACCGATGGCAGATTGTACCAGGCAAATTTCCCTGCCCCAGCTGCAGCAGCGCCGAAAGAAGTTCCCTTCCAGCCATCCACATGCCATCCACATGCCCAGCGCTAGCTTAGCTAAATTGCTAGCACTTCAACTGCTGCCTTTTCACTTGGTAGATTCTGCCCCCTTCTGTGAGTTTGTGGAATGTGCGGTACCTCAGTGGCAAGTTCCCAAACGCCACTTTTTCTCACAGAAGGCGATTCCGGCTCTCTACCGCCATGTGGAAGGCAATGTCCATGCCTCGCTGGACAGGGCGGTCAGTGGTAAGGTGCATATTACCGCTGACTCATGGTCCAGCAGGCATGGACAGGGACGTTACCTATCTTTCACGGCGCATTGGGTGACTCTGCTGGCAGCTGGGAAGGACGCAGGACAAGGTACAGTAGTGTTGGAGGTTGTTCCGCCACCATGCCTCCAAAATGCTACTACTGGTTGTGAACCCGAACTCCGAACCCCATTGTAGTCAATGGGACATGGACTTTTAGAAAAAAAATGCGCGGAGGTCCCCGCAAATTCAAATTCAATAACCAGACCATTTAGGTCTGGTATGGATATTAAGGGGAACCCCGCCATCAATTTAAAAAAAAAATACGTGTGGTTCCCCCTCAATATCCATAACCAGACCCTTCAGGTCTGTTACGGATATTAAGGGGAACCCCGCCGTCAATTTAAAAAAAAATGACGTGCGGTTCCCCCTAAATATCCATAACCAGACCCGATATCCGAGCACGTTGACCTGGCCGGCCACAGAAAAGAGGGGGGGACAGAGTGTGGCCCCCCCTCTCCTGAACCGCACCAGGCCACATGCCCTCAACATTGGGAGGGTGCTTTGGGGTGCCCCCCAAAGCACCTTGTCCCCATGTTGATGGGGACAAGGGTCTCATCCCCACAACCCTTGCCCAGTGGTTGTGGGGGTATGCGGGCGGGAGGCTTATCAGAATCTGGAAGACCCCTTTAACAAAGGGGACCTCCAGATCCTGACCCCCCCCTGTGTGAAATGGTAATGGGGTACACTGTACCCCTACCATTTCACGAAGAAAGTGTAAATTCTTGTAAAAAAAAACACACACAGTAGAATAAAGTCCTTTATTAATAAAAAAAAAGAAAGAAACTCCAGCGGTGATAATCCACTCGTTCCCGGCTTCCTGCTCCAACGTTGTCCTGATCCGATTTTGCGCCGTAAGTTACGGCGGCGTAGTGTATTTCTGGCGGCGGATTTGAAATTGGGCGGGTTGGGGGCGGGTTTCATTTAAATGAAGCGCGTCCCCGCTCCGAATGAAATGCGCATGGGTCGTCAGGAAATTTCCCGTCGTGCTTTGCGCGAAATGCCATCGCAACAACGTAATTTTTTTAACTTAGACGTGAGTTACGTCCATCCCTATTCACGGACGACTTACGCAAAAAAAATAATCTAATTTCGACGCGGGAACAACGGCTATACTTAACATGGCAAATCTATGTATACGCTGAAAAATACCAGCTTTAACCATACGCCGGAAAAAGCCGACTACAGACGACGTTAGAAAATGCGACGGCCGCGCATACGTTCGTGGATCGTCGTAAATCGCTAATTTGCATACCCGACACGGAAAACGCCACCCAGCCGACGCCGAAGTATTGCATCTTAGATCCGAAGGCGTACGAAGACGTACACCTGTCGGATCTAACCCAGAAGCCATCGTATCTTGTTTTGAGGATTCAAAACAATGATACGACGTGGGAAATTTGAAAGTACACCGGCGTATCAGTAGATACGCCGGCGTACTTCGTCTGTGGATCTGGCCCTGGGAGTTCACATTGTTCCAGAAGATGTAATTTATCGTTCAGAAAAAAGGAAAAAAAATAGTACTTTTTTATTTCCATGATCTTTAAACTTAAAACATAACAACATGAACGTAATTTAAACCATAAAATTCCTATCTTGCAATTACTACTTGTTTCCAAAAATCTGTGCAGCTGTAAGAACAGTGAAGACAGCTACTAATTGCTTATTTGAATGGTGGTGATAGGTCAATATTTCCTAATTATATATTACCTGATGTGGCTCTCACAGCTTCCAGGTCCTTTAGACTTTTTGTGTTTGCTTTTATAATTGAATTACAAATTTTACTAAATGCAATTTAGTTGTTGGGCAATAAGCACTTCTGTAGAACTACTTGCATGATTATCAGAGAAGGTTGATTATAGTGTATAAATAATGTAAGAGGGTATTCTTGCTCTTGTTCAGTTGTTTAGTCATGTCCAACTCTTCGAGACCTCATGGGCCATAGCGTGCCAGGCTTTTCTGTCCTTCACAGCCTCCCGGAGCTTGTTTAACTCCATGTTTATTGTTTCAATGATGCTATCTATCCATCTTTTTTGTCCTCTTCTCCTTTTTCCTTCCATGTTTCCCAGCAGCTTTTCCAATGAGTGTTCTCTTCACATTAGAGACAAGAGTCACCAGCACTAGAATGTAGACACGTGTGAAAATGAGAAAGGGGGGGGGGGATAATAGTCAATGTAGAGGGGTCTAAGTCCAGTGCAGCTGGATGATAACCATAGCTGGAGAATACGGATCAAAACAGTCAAAACACTACAATCCAGCACTCAATGGGTTGAAGAAGCAGACAGTCCCACAGCAGATGAAGGATAATATATATATTTATTCAATCGTTGTGATAATAAAAACCAGTTCTATGGTAAATCAAGGGAAATGGAAAGAAGGTCAACAAGAGTCCACTGAGCAACGAGGAACCGACAGTGTCCAGATCGGGTCAGTTCTCTCACAGCGGGGAGGGGGCGGCTGCCAATACCCCACTGTGTTGCAGCCAGAGATGGAACACGCTTGCCAGCGTGTACATGGTGATCTGACGTGTGGGGGAGAGACAGGAGCAGCGCTCAGTGCGGAGTTCAGCGGGGAGATGCAAAGGAAGCTGGGGGGGAAGCCTGTGATGGGATAGCCGTTAGTCCCTCCTCTACACACAGACACATAACAGGCTAATCACTTCAGTGGGAGTGTGTGACTCACTGCAGGAAGTTATATGAGCAAAGGGGCAGAGTAATTCAAATCACTATCATTAACCCCTTCTTTCTCAGTGGATATACAATAAAATAAACACAAAATAAACATAATTTCTACATGCCATACAATAAAAATCTATTTAAATAGATAAAACTGAACAAAAATAATAATTAAAAATAATAATAATAATAATAATAATAATAATAATAATAATAATGATATGAAGAGAATACAATATTATATTAAAATATTCATAATTCATTAGTAAAAAGACAATCCCCAACATGACACATATATATCAACGCCTGTATGTGCAGGTTAATAAAGAAAAAAGGGGGGTTTCAAGAAAATAAAAAAAAGGGGGAGAGAGGGGAGGGTAGGGAAGTTGAAAATGTGAGGTTAAACAAAACTTAACGTTTCTAGTTCCTCATTTAACCCTTTAGGGGCAAGTGAATCGAACATATATATCCAGAACACTTCCCTCTTGCATAAAAGAGAAAATCTCTTATTTGCGGTTCATGTTCCTGGATGGTTTCTATAACGAAGACTTTCAGACATTTAATATCTTTATTATGTAATTGATGAAAATGCCGGGGAACACTTTGTTCATCACAACTAGAGTTGAGCGGACACCTGGATGTTCGGGTTCGGGTCCGAACCCAAACTTAAAAAAAAAAGTTTGGGTTCGCAAACTCGAACTCCGAACCCCATTGTAGTCAATGGGACATGGACTTTTAGAAAAAAAATGCGCGAAGGTCCCCTCAAATTCAATAACCAGACCCTTTAGGTCTGGTATGGATATTAAGGGGAACCCCACCGTCAATTTAAAAAAAAATTACGTGCGGTTCCCCCTAAATATCCATAACCAGACCCTTCAGGTCTGGTATGGATATTAAGGGGAACCCCGCCGTCAATTTAAAACAAAAATGACGTGCGTTTCCTCCTAAATATCCATAACCAGACCCGTTATCCGAGCACGTTGACCTGGCCGGCCGCAGAAAAGAGGGGGGGACAGAGTGCGCCCCCCCCCTCTCCTGAACCGCACCAGGCCACATGCCCTCAACATGGGGAGGATGTCCCCATGTTGATGGGGACAAGGGTCTCATCCCCACAACCCTTGCCCGGTGGTTGTGGGGGTATGCGGGCGGGAGGCTTATCAGAATCTGGAAGACCCCTTTAACAAAGGGGACCCCCAGATCCTGACCCCCCCTGTTTGAAATGGTAATGGGGTACACTGTACCCCTACCATTTCACGAAGGAAGTGTAAAGTCTTGTAAAAAAAACACACACACCGTAGAATAAAGTCCTTTATTAATAATTAAAAAAAAACTCCAGCGGTCATAATCCACTCGTTCCCGGCTTCCTGCTCCAACGTTGTGCCGATCCTGCGACGGCTGCGGGTGATCTCCAGGGATGAAAAGATCGAGCGACGGCCGGGGAATCTCCGCTTCAGCGATGAGAAGATCCATCCGGAGCGCAGCATCCCCGACCTCCTCTCAGCGCTGGACCCAGCGAATGACGTGCTGGAGCTGTGACATTACTTATATAGAGGAGGCAGGGCCACCCGTCACGTGACCCCGCACCCTCTGACGTACCCTCTGCTACGTCACTGGGGAAGCCCAGGAAGAGGGAAGCCGGGCTTCCTCAGTGACGTAGCAGAGGGTACGTCAGAGGGTGCAGGGTCACGTGACGGGTGGCCCTGCCTCCTCTATATAAGTAATGTCACAGCTTCAGCGCGCCATTCGCTGGGCTGTGTCCAGCGCTGAGAGGAGGTCGGGGATGCTGCGCTCCGGATGGATCTTCTCATCGCTGGAGCGGAGATCACCCGGCCGTCGCTCTATCTTCTCATCGCTGGAGATCACCCGCAGCCGTCGCAGGATCGGGACAACTTTGGAGCAGGAAGCCGGGAACGAGTGGATTATCACCGCTGGAGGTTTTTTTTTTATTAATAAAGGACTATTCTACGGTGTGTGTATGTTTTTTTTTACAAGACTTTACACTTCCTTTGTGAAATGGTAGGGGTACAGTGTACCCCATTACCATTTCACACAGGGGGGGGTCAGGATCTGGGGGTCCCCTTTGTTAAAGGGGTCTTCCAGATTCTGATAAGCCTCCCGCCCGCATACCCCCACAACCACCGGGCAAGGGTTGTGGGGATGAGACCCTTGTCCCCATCAATATGGGGACATCCTCCCCATGTTGAGGGCATGTGGCCTGCTGCGGTTCAGGAGAGGGGGGCGCACTCTGTCCCCCCCTCTTTTTTGCGGCCGGCCAGTTCAACGTGCTCGGATAACGGGTCCGGTTATGGATATTTAGGGGGAACCGCGCGTCATTTTTGTTTTAAATTGACCGCGGGGTTCCCCTTAATATCCATACCAGACCTGAAGGGTCTGGTTATGGATATTTAGGGGGAACCGCACGTAATTTTTTTTTAAATTGATGGCGGGGTTCCCCTTAATATCCATACCAGACCTAAAGGGTCTGGTTATTGAATTTGCGGGGACCTCCGCGCATTTTTTTCCCCGAACTCCGATCCCGGACCCAAACTTTTTCCAATTATTCGGGTTCGGATCCGGGTACGGGAAAAACCCAAAGTCCGTACGAACCCGAACTTTACAGTTCGGGTTCGCTCAACCCTAATCACAACGCTTCTTGATAAATTTACAGTGGTCGTTGATTCTTGCGTGTAATGCACGTATAGTGTGCCCCATGTAGCGTAGGCCACAGGGATACCGTAGAACATATATCACAAAATCAGTGGAGCATGTGATGAACTGTTTTATTATATAATTTTTACCTGAATCAGTGGTAATTGTATTGGTCCCGTGGGCAATAAATTGACAGGTCAGGCATCCTCTTTTTTTGCACTGAAAGATGCCTGTCCTGTCATCAAAATATGACCTGATATCTTGAGGGGATATGATGGACTTATTAAGTATTTTACTAGGTGCTAATAATATTCTTATAGTTCGGTCTCTTCGGAAAGTTACTTCAGGAGCCTCTGGCAATTCTGGAGCCAGACGCTGATCTAATAATAAAATATTATAGTGTTTTTTTATTTTTTTAGAAACTGACTTGAACTTGTCATTAAAAGTTGACACAAACCTAACAATATGATTGTTATTGGACTCCCCTTTCAACACCTTTCTGGAGGGAGGATTCATGTGGGACAGAAACGCATCTTTAATAAGCTCTCATGGGTATTCCTTTTCTTCAAACTTTTTTGCCATCAGGGTACCCTGTTCAACGTAATCCTCAACCCTTGAACAGTTCCTTCTCAGGCCCCGTACACACGATTGGTTTAAACCGATGAAAACAGACCGAAGTTCAGTTTCATTGGTCCAACCGTCCGTGTGTACGCCCCATCGGTCTGTTGTCCTTCGGACAAAAGTTAGAGAACTTGCTTTAAAATCAAACCGATGGACCACTGACCGATAGGTCCAAACCGAAGGTTAGTACACAAAAGCATCGGTTCAAAACCCGCGCATGCTCAGAATCAAGTCGACGCATGCTTGGAAGCATTGAACTTTGTTTTTTTCAGCACGTCATTGTGTTTTACGTCACCGTGTTCTGACACAATCGGATTTTGAACTGATGGTGTGTACGCACATCAGACCATCAGGCCGCTTCAGTGGTAAACCGATTAAAACGGTCTGTCGGACCATTCTCATCGGATGGACCGGTTGTGTGTATGCGGCCTCAGTCTATTGAACTGTCCGCTAGGAATATTACGTTTCCATATGGGATGGTGGCAACTTTTAAAATGGAGATAGGAATTGCCACTAGTCGGCTTGACATGATTTTTGGTAACAATCCTATTCTGATTATGAGTCGGCACTAGTTTTAAAAATACAAGTTATTGGGAATCAAGTACATGTGTAAAGGACAAGCCAAATAGGTTGGCATTACGGTGGGCAACAAAGGAGGGGAACATTGAACTCAATGAGGAGGCGCTACAGATCCATGAAGACTTAAAGGGGGTTGTTGAATATAGGTGGTGGCCAGTTACTAGATATTGGGGGTTATTTACTAAAGGCAAGTCCACTGTGCACTTCAAGTGCACTTGCAAGTGCAGTTGCTCTAAATCTGAGGGGGACATGCAAGAACAATAAAAAAAAACTTTTTGCTTGCACATGATTAGATGATAGAAATCAGCAGAGCTTTCCCTAATTTCAGATCTTCCCCTCAGATCTACAGTGACTGCACTTTAACTTACATTAATTTGGGGAAAGTTTATCCTAAAGTCTAGGGTAATGGCAGACTTAATGAACGTATATACATGCTGTAGACATTGGGTCACCAGAGATCTTAAGTAATATGGGATAAATATTGCAAGAGGGAGCACAGTAACCCAGTTCCACTAGAAAGAGATAATAGTTAAAGTCAAGTCAACTAAAACTCCTGAATGCACTAGAATGGAGTACTTTGGAGCTCCCGGGTAAGAGCTCTGGCATAATCTTGAACCAAAAAAACTAGGGCTGGGGAAATTAAAGATTAATTCCTGGATTAATCTTTAATTTTTTTGATCGATCAAAATTCTTGACGTCACCGGACAGCCTGGACAGTGAGACTTACCCTGCTGGATGCGATCAAACTGCACCCATTGGATTGAGGTACCTTTGCATCTGTGGAGCAGGAAGATGCATCATGCTCCATCAGGGGAAGGGGGCAAAAATAACCATAATTTTCCTGTTCTAAGCAGTTTTGTGCAGACAATTCTTTGTGTATCAGCAACATCTGTTCCATGCGAAAGACTGTTCAGAAAATGTAAACACTCTGGTATGTCTGCCTGACTGGCTAAAGTGATGCCTTCTTGCCTACTATAAATTGACTATACTAGATACGTTTTATAATTAGTTAAACTTTCTACGTTTTTCTTGAAGTTTTTTAAGAAAAAATTACTTACGTCAGTGCTACAGTTTGAATTTAAAACGTACTTGTGTGAACTGTGAAGTTCAGTCATG
Source organism: Rana temporaria (assembly GCF_905171775.1). Taxonomy (NCBI): domain Eukaryota; kingdom Metazoa; phylum Chordata; class Amphibia; order Anura; family Ranidae; genus Rana; species Rana temporaria. The sequence continues at coordinate 93,679,114 of NC_053497.1, forward strand.
GATTGTGGAAACTAACTAGTGTCGGGTGATTGTATATAGTGTATACCACATTTACCACTGACTAATGCAGAGTTGCAATGCAAGGAGATCAGCTAAAAGTAGTTGAATCTGTATGTGCGTTATAATTAATCAAAATTAGTCGATCAATCGTTAAAAAAAAACTGATCAAACACGACCGTTTTCCTCTACAGAATCCATCAAGAAACTTGATGGCAGAGCTTTTTTGCAGAGGAAAACGGTTGTGTGTATGCTTTTTGTCGAGGAAACTGTCGTGGAACTCGACGAGAAAAAAAGAGAACAAGTTCTCTTTTTCCTCGTTGGGAGTCTCAATTTCCTCGTTGTGTTTCTCGTCGAGCTGGTTTACGATGAGAAACACGTTCGTGTGTATGCTTAGAAACCCGCGCATGCTCAGAATAAAGTATGAGATGGGAGCGTGCCTTCGGTAAAAACAGGGTTTGTAATGGAGATAGCACATTCGTCACGCTGGAACAGACTGAAAAGCGTGAATCGTCTCTCACCAATCTTTTACTTAACACGCAGTAACATGAGATTTGCAAAAGCAGCCCCAAGGGTGACGCCAGTGGAATCAAACTTCCCCTTTATAGTGCCGTTGTACGCGTTGTACGTGACCACGTTTGAGAACGACGAGATTTTGTCTTGACAGTGTGTATGCAAAGAAAGCTTGTCAAGATTCTCGACAAGCCTAACAAGGAACTCATTGAGGAAAACGATGTTTCATTTACGACAAGTTCCTCTGTCATGTGTACGAGGCCTGCCAGCCCTAAAAAAAACAACATTAGTTGCGAGTAGCAACGAGAATCAGACACTAGGGAGTGTCCAGCCACTCCAAGGCTGTCTCTGAGATGTTGAAGGTACGATCCCTGTCAATAATCCAAAACTTGCTGGGATAGATGAGGCTTATATCGGTGGCAAGGAAATATTTTTAGTGGTTTACACGTGGTAAACACTGCCAGGATGTCAGCACTTGAGGGGGTCTCCTCCTCTCCATCCCTGAGTGCTGGACGACATGCTGGAGACTGCTTGGTCAAGATGGCCACCAAAGGAGAAGGCAGGGAGTACTCACCTGAGGGCCAGTCGCAACTTACTCAGTGACATCTGGATCCCCAGGCATATCACGCAGGCACACTGGATGTTAGAGGCACAGTTCTCAGTCTGGAGCGGTAAGAAAAGAGCTTGATGGAATCCTGAGGAGAAAATCAGGTTTGGAGCTCCAGCACCCAGCGTCCAGTCAAGTTTAACTTTAGTGAATTTTCTCTTATCTTAGAAAATATCCCATGTATTTTGCAGTGATGAATTTTAAAGTGTTGTATTTTTCATCACTTTGCAAGAAATACCTAATCCCATGCAAACAAAATAAAAAACTGTATTTTTGCTTGCATATGATTAAATGATGGAAACCAGCAGAGCTTAATGTTACCCGTATACTATATTTAAAGATTTAATATCTCTCAGATATTATTTGAGTTAAATGAGAGTTCTTTGACCATGAGTGAAAGCTTTAAAATAATAACAAAAATGCATTGGTAAATAGTAAGGAGGCCTAAACTAATACACAGCAATTTATCTTTTGTACAGGAAAAGGGTACAAATCATGGATTACATGAAGGAATACAGAGTATAACACTCAAACCTAAATACAAAAAAATGAGAGGGATAAGACGTAAGAACTCCATTCTGGTGACTGCCCTTCCAACGAGAGTGATGCCTCCCCTCCTATCTAGTCTGTGGATATCATTACAGGCCAGTGCCTCATTGGTTGGCATGGCATGGCTCTGATTGGGGGCCTCCCTATTCCTGGTTAAGGATTGTCTAAATCTCCAATCCCTATACTTTGCATAAGTCAGCCCCCCTTAACCCTTTCGCAGCCAGAGCCATTTTTGCTTTTTTGCACACATGTTTAAAAAATAATTTTAGGCCTGAAGATTACACAAAACTCCAAACATTATATATTTTCTGAAACAGACACCCTATAGAAAAAAATTGCTGTAGTTCCATTTTTTTATGTCGCATGATATTACTGCAAAGGTCTAGGAAATAAAACATTTCATTAAAAAAACACTAACGTGAATCCTAGGGCAGACAATTGCAATTGATTACCAACATTTTTGGTAAAATATAAAAGACAAGATTGCACCAAGTAAATTGATACCCAACATGCCAGACCTTTAATTTTTTTGTTCCCGGGAAACAGCGTCAAACTTCAGTACCCTATATTTTCTATAGGCAACTCTTCAAAGTCTATAGGGGATAGGTATCAGTTTAGTGTTAAAGAGGAGGTCTGGTGCTACAATTATTGCTTTCACTCTGGTGTACGCAGCCATATGTAACATGTGTATCACAATCAACGTTTTCACTTGTAGGCCCCCCGACGTATGTGGTTGTTCGTGCATGTGTATATGTGGGGGGGGGGCTCAACATTTCTTTGGGGGAGATTTTATGTACTTGGGTGTAACTTTCTTTTTTTTTGCAAAAAAAAAAATATTTTATTACTTAACTTTTTTTTCATCACAAACTGTTCCCTATGTGATGATTTTTTGGGGACAGGTTTTCTTTATTGAGATATGCAGGATCTAAAAGACCCTGCATATCTCTCCTGTAGTTCACTGACTTTTTGCAATGCAAATCGCATTGCAAAACATCCCACACCAGCAAAGTGATTCGGGGACACCAAGAACGTGACCCTGAAGTGACATCAGAGATCGGGAGATTTAACTTGTAGATACATGACCTTTTCAGGGAAGTTAAATATTGATGATGGGCTGGCCACCTTCATTGCATATCTAAACAAGGGATCCCTTGAAGTGAATATTTGTAGAACAAAGAGGTTTGGGTCCCATTGTTTAGATAAACAAGCTTGGCCACCAAATTGTCTGTATAACAGGGACTTCTGGGAAGCTATATTACACACCCACATTGATACAACTCTAAATGAAATATATTCATAATTACAATAGTTTACAGCTGTTAATTGAGTTTTCACATAAACTCATAAGGCAACATTCCCTTCATTCACTAAGCAAAGTAAAATTTCCCTTGCCGAGTGGACAGCCTATTTGCTTTTAGTAAATCATCCGTAAAGACTGCAAACTGCTGTTCACATATTTCCATGACATTTGTTAGGTTAAGTAAAATCTGTCACTGTTAAAGTTTCTGTGTAGAAAATGCTTAAAATTCACTTCAGCAAAGCTAAGATTCTGTCTCTAAAGAAATCTAGTGATGGATAACATAACAGCATGTACAAGTACCAAAACCACAGTCTAGAAATAATGAAGCATACCATATTTTACAAGGTCTATGACATGGTCTCATTTTATGCAGTTTAAGACTGATTGGTTCATTATGCTGTGTTTACTTGTCAGACCTTTAGCTTTATAAATGAATTAGCTGTTTAGTTACAATAACAATCCAAGCAAAAATATAGAAAATATAGAAAAATACATGTTCTACTTTATTCTTTAGGTCTTGTTTTAAATTCATATTTTTATACAAATTAAATCAGCCAATATATTTTTGAGTGCAGAATATATTATCCTAGTTTTTAGTCTTCTGTTTAGTTTTCTGTACATATGGCTCATAGTAGCCAATAGCCATCCATAGAACCTTATTAGGAGTATTCCTTATGAGAAATTATTAAGCAATTATTTTAGAAGAAGAAAAACCTGTACTTTAGACACTGATTTAAAAAAATAAGCATGACAATTTAGAAATTATCTTAGCAAATGTAGAAATAAGGATTAAGGGCCAGATTCACATACCCGCGGCGCAGCGTAACGTAAACCGTTTACATTACACCGCCGAAAGTTTTCAGTCTAAGTGCCCGATCCACAAAGCACACAAACCACTTACCTGGAAATTTGCGGCGGTGTATTGTAAACACGTCCGGCGCAAGGCGGTCCAATTCAAATGGGGCGGGTACCATTTAAATTAGGCGCGCTCCCGTGCCGGACGTACTGCGCATGCTCCCGTCGCAAATTTCCCAACGTGCTTTGCGCGAAATTACGACGCGCCGACGTTTTGAGAATCGCGACGTCAACAAAGCACTTACGCCGGGAAAATTAAAAAAAAAAAAAAAAGCGACGCGGGAAAGACGGGCATACTTTAATACGGAGTAATTTTCCACCATATTAAAGGTGCCCTATTTTTGCAATGGAAATCTAACACTTGCGACGACGTAACGATGGGAAAAATCTTCGTGGATCGCCGTAACTCCTAATTTGCATACCCGACGCTGGTTTACGACGCAAACTCCCCCCAGCGGCGGCCGCAGTATTGCATCCTAAGATCCGACAGTGTAAGTCCATTACACCTGTCGGATCTTCTGGCTATCTATGCGTAACTGATTCTATGAATCAGTCGCATAGATACTCTGAGAGATACGACGGACTATCTCCTTTGTGAATCTGGCCCATAGTACTTATCCATGCATATAACAGGGTCAAAGGGCAACAAACAGTGAGATACACCATAAGAATATGGAAAAAATGAATGATGATGATGGGATGAGTTTGATTATGAACCTCTTAACTCAGTCAGTAATTCTGAGGAACACAAGAAATATACTGTGCTACGAATTTAGGAATAATAATAAATGAACTGCTGCGATAAACCAAGTGATATAACCAAGGCAAAAACAAATCTAAAAGTCAAAAATAAATTGCGCTAATTAGTGCATGAATAAATAATTGTGCAAAAAGCAAGACTAATCAATAGATTATATAATTAAAAAATATTCACTATAAATAATTGATAAAATCACATTAGGTGTTAAATAAGTGCAAAGTGCAAAATTGACAAAAACATAAATCAATAGATTGATAAATTATAAGTCCATATAATGGTAAAAATCCAAAATCAGTATAGTAGAGACCTCCACCAAGTGATGTGACACTGAAGTTGTGACAACTTCAGTGTCTCAAATCGAGAGTAGGAATAGGAGACTCTTACAAGTTACTCTGGACCACCTATCGCTAAGATGGTAAACTGGGCAAGCAGAATGACCTCTGCAAGGCATTAAAGGATATTCTTGAAGAAAATCGGATCTTACTAAGGCTACTGCTTCACCGACAGCATTATCTCCAGACCGTTCACAAAATTATATGAGAAAGAAAAAGGCTCTGATAGTGTGATACCGTTCAACCAGTATTTATTAAGATAAAAAAGCCAAATGGCAACTTACAGAGTTTAAAATTGTATGCGGATGAGAATCTCTTTTAGCCAGCAAACAAATCATACACCCGTTCTCCCAGGTTCGCATGGGGCGTGGTGAGTAGCATCCTGAGGAGGATGCTACTAAACATTGGTACTGATTACAAAATGGTCCAGCTATTGCTAAATTAGTATTTGATAAACCACAAATCCCATTTAGAAGATCTAGGGCCAGATTCAGATACAATTGTGTAACTTTAGGCAGGCGTAGCGTATCTCCTATACGCTACGCCGCCGTAACTTTGAGAGGCGAGTATGGTATTCAGAAAGATTAGGCGCCCGAAGTTACGCGGCGTAGCGTATAAGGGCCGGCGTAAGCCCGCCTAATTCAAATATGGAAGATGTGGACGTGTTAAATGTAAATTAAGTGTAACCCTACGTAAATGACTTTTCTAACGAACGGCGCATGCGCCATCCGTGAACGTATCCCAGTGCGCTTGCTCCTAATTAGGCAGCAAATAGTCAATGCTTTCGAAGTGAACGTAACTTACGCAAAGCCCTATTCGCGAACGACGTAAACGGCGCAAAATTCGACGCTGGCCAGCGTCCATACTTAACATTGGCTACGCCTCATATAGCAGGGGTAACTTTACGCTGGAAAAAGTCTTATGTAAACGACGTAAAAAAAATGCGCCGAGCGAACGTACGTTTCCGAATCAGCGTATCTACCTAATTTATATATTCTACGTGTAAATCTTCAGAAGCGCCACCTAGCGGCCAGCGTAAATATGCAACTAAGATACGACGGTGTAAGAGACTTTCGTCAGTCGTATCTTAGCCAAATTTCGGCGTATCTTGCTTTCTGAATAAAGAAAGAAGATATGCCGGCGCATCCTAGAATTTATGCGGCGTATCAATAGTTACGCCAACGTAAACTCTTTCTGAATCCGGGCCATGAACTTTTTAAAGACATGTTGGTAAGGAGGGAGTACAATAGATCATCTTCACTGTAAATCTAGAGTAACTTCCAATGTCAGACATGTTTTACTGTGGATTTATTTAGTGGGAAACCAGGTCATGTTCTCTAAGTGCAAAATTATTAAAACAAAGCATTTTTGCCAATTTATAAATAGGAGTAATTCATTGATTTGCAGTTGTAACGAGTTGGTTTATGTTGGTAAAACCAGAATAAAGTTGAAAAATAGAATTTTAGATTGACTGTATGATACCATAGAGGCAATTGACAGGGAGCTAATTTTTTTGTTTTGGACAGTACATAAAACTCCTAGGGAAGTGATTGGGATCATCCTGTTACAAAGAGTGTAGATGGATCTTCCCACACGAAGGTACATCCTCTTCTGGTATCAATAAGGCTATACATTTTGTTTATTTTTTATGAAATTAATATTCCCCCCCCCCCCAATACCACTGGGACGTGGAGTATTTTTTATGGAACTTCAGGATCCTCAGGGGCAGCATCAGTGACACTGTATTCTGGAACCACATAAATTGCATGTGTAGCACTTTGTTTATTCTTTTATTATGTATTGGCTTACACCAGCAGCAGCAACCCAATATGATTAATTTGTTCTTAGTCATTTTTTGCAATGATTGTGTGCAAAACGTCATGGGGAATGGCTAAGCTGGCAAGCATGGTGGACACTTAGTGTTAATGCCCCGTACACACCATCACTTTATGTGATGAAAAAAAACGACATTTTCTGTGAAGTAAAAAATGACGTTTTTGAAACTTCAATTTTCAAAGACGAAGTTGCCTACACACCATCGTTTTTCTCACAATGTTCTAGCAAAGCGAGGTTACGTTCTCACCACTTTTTCCATTGAAGCTCGCTTCATAACTAGCTTCTGGGCATGCGCGGGTAAAAAAACGTCGTTTTAAACGACGTTTTTTACTACACACGGTCAATTTCTGTGAAGTAAAAGTTGACGTTTTGAAAAACGACACATAAAATTGAAGCGTGCTTCAATTTTTTTTGGTAGTTTTTTAGAAGACATAAAACAACATTTTCCCCCACACACGGTCAATTAAAGTGACGTTTTTAAAAACGTCATTTTTTTTCATCACATAAAGTGATGGTGTGTACGCGGCATAAGCTCTGCAACCACTCAGGGATTTTAACACTTTTCACTAGCATGTTCCTGACAAATGGGGAAGATTTCCAGGCATACACCCTCACATAAGACACGTATGAACCCACTGACCACTTTAACCTCCCTGGTGGTATGATTCTTTCCGAAAAAACATGCTGAAAGCGGTACCATTATTTGCAAGGAAATTTGGCGTTTTATACTGTAGGCCTGTAATTTTTAGAAATAACTCACTTAAATCTGACCAAACAAGATTCTAATAGGCATCCCGGGTATGACATTTTTTTAAAAACAACATTATAAATTATAATATAATAAATAATTATAAATAATTATAACAAATAATAATATAATTATAATAAAAATTATTCAATAATGTAATCAAATTAAAATCACTGAAATTTGCTCAGTTGCAGAATTGTTGCTGTCATTATTATTATTTTTTTATGACAAATTTCCCCACAAATCGCTATCGCACAATTCTGCAAGTGATTATAATTTATTATCACTGTTTTTTAGCTGATCTAAAACTATTTTTGACATAAAGGGACACTTTTGGTTGCTATGGACAATCTACAGTTTGCAGGGAGAAAAAAAGGTTTTTATTATATAAAATGACATGCATGACACTGGGCAGACCACTAGGGACAGGGGGGGTGTGTTTTTTTTTACATACAGTACTGTAATCTATAAGATTACAGTATACTGTATGTAAGGTGTTTGTTTACGTTTTTGAATTTGGCGCCGTTCTCCGTCCCCGTGCGTCGTAACGTCGCAGGGAACGGAGATCGGCGTCACACGGAGGCACTATGTGAATCGAGCGAGGTCCCGCTAGCTCACACAGCGCGGTGGCATCGCTGGATCCAGGGACAAGGTAAGTAAAAAGTGCCTGTGGATCTAGCGAGGCAAGCCCGAGACTGACTCGGGGTTACCGATCGTAGCAGGAAAATCTAACCCCGAGTCAGTCTCGGGAACACCGCCAGGAAGGTTAAAGAAGGAGATCCCTGAAATATATACAAAAAGTGGTGACTGCTCTATTATGCAATAATAAATATGTATGGGAAAATGCAACAAATTTTTAAATATTAATTTGAAAAATAATCAATACATTTAATTGTGTAGCTAAAAATCTATTACAGAACTGCATACAAACATTCACCTGCAAAAAAAGGTACAGTAATTTGTAAACGAGTATAAAAACTCTTCAATACAATATGGTGTTATATAACGTGATGTTAAATAAAATTAAAAAAATCCAAAGTGCATCAATAAAGTGGCTTTTGGCTAAGTTTTGTCGCTAGTTTGGAGCCAATTTTATCCTTTTGTGAATAGAATTTTGCTCCAGACCATCAAAGGTGTTATTCCGCTACTGTGGTCAAGGCTAAGTTAAGGTCCATTTGGCCGTTTCCAACTGTGCTAAATTTCTAGTGGTGGGACTTTAAAAGGTTTGTGTTGTTTGCTTAGTGCGTGAAACCCCCCCCCCCCCCCCATCAGTTTCCTAATTTTAGCTTTGCATTTGCGTTTTAATTGAGAAGACAACTGTATTAATTTGCCTCCGATTACTGTTTTGTGCGTCCCCCATAATGTGGCTGGTGAAACCATATTGTTATCATTATCTGTGAAGTACTCATTCAGGGCTTTTTCTAATAATGTGCAGTGTATCGGGTTGCTGAGAATTGCTTTGTTTAGGCCCCATTTGGACATTCCCTTGACCCCTAGTGGGTGCTGTATTAGTAGGGATACCATGGAGTAATCAGACAGGTTCATGTCACCTATTGTGGAAGAGAGCGCTAGAGTTACCTTGGATTGTAGGAAGATGTGATCTATCCTGGAGTATGTACGGTGTGGGGCTGAATATTGTGTGTAGTCCCTGACATGCAGGTTCAATTCCCTCCAGATATCTATTAAGTTGTATGAAGTTTTAAGACGCTGTGCTATTTTTAAGCTCTGTTTGGGAGGTCTCTTCATTTTTGGGATTCCTCTAGGCGATTTGTCCAGAGATGGGTCGAATGGTATGTTTAAATCTCCTCCCATCACCACTGTACCCCTACAATGTGGCTTTATGGTTTTCATCAGAGTTTAAAAAAACTCCCTTGACCCTTGTTAGGCCCCTTTCACACGGGGCAGGGGAGGTGCGGTGGCAGTATAGCGGCAACATTTTTAGCTCCACTATTCCGTTGTATTTAACGCAATATTTGGCCGCTAATGGTGCAGTTTTAACCCCTGCTAGCAGCCGAAAAATAGTTAATATCGCCCGCAATGCGCCTCTGCAGAGGCGCTTTGCCGGCAGTATTACTGCGGTTTCCCATTGATTTCAATGGGAAGGAGCGGTATAGGAGCGGATAACACTCCGCTCCTATACCACTCAGGCGGTATAGCAGCGCTATTTTTAGCGCTAAACCGCCTGAAAAACGTGTCAGTGTGAAAGGGGCCTTAGGGGTGTAGTATGAGATGAAAATATAGGGCCAAATCCACAAAGCAGATGCGCCGACTTAACTCGAGATTTTTAATTTTACTCCGCGCGTATCTTTGCGCCCGATCCTCAAAACGAAAAATCCGGTTTTTCCGTCCTACCTAAAATAATTACTCCGGCGCATCCTCTGACGCCCTGTGCGCACCTGTTAGTTTCCTGGAGCAAAATTAGACTTTATAAAAGCAGCCCTAATTTTACACCGGCCCTGTAAAGGTCTGCTGAAGCAACACCATTGAGGAAGAGCTGACAACACATCTTTGTTGGACTTCAATCTGACTGCCAAAATGCCCGGCCCATCCATGATTATAACGGCACTCGCCACTTTACAGGCGCAGAGAAGGAGGAGGGCACAGAGGATGAGGAGGATGGGCACAGGAGAGGGTATACCGCCCACGCCAAGATCTCTTTGGCATGACTGCTTCTGAGGTCTTTGGCAACTTCCGATTTAACCAGGAAGCCATCCTGGAATTAACCAGGATCCTGCAGGATGATCTCAACACCCCAACCCAACGATCCCATGCCCTGCCACCTCACATCAAAGTAATGGCAACCCTGCATTTTCTTGCCATTTTCTTAGCACTAAACATATTTATGCTGATATATGAAACACCAATTTTGAAATTTTTCAGTAGGGCAGAAGTGGACGAGAGGCATCGCCATGGGCTAATGGATGCATTCTACAATCCCTCTCTCAGCTTTCTGTAATTTAAGTGTCTCCTGATTCTTGTGACATTGACCATGCTATAGGGCCCACAAACTCTAAACATTTTTAGGAGAACAACTTTATTACCCACTGCTGCTATATACCCTCAGCCTCTCCTCCATTGTTACAATTCTAAAACTCTTTTATTTTAACACTCTACTTAACCACTTAAGGACCGAGCCTGTTTTTCAGACTTGGTATTTACAAGTTAAAAACATTTTTTTTGCTAGAAAATTACTTAGAACCCCCAAACATTATAATTTTTTTCTAACACCCTAGAGAATAAAATGGCGGTCATTGCAATACTCTTTGTCACACCGCATTTTTTTAAAAAAAAATATTTTTTTAAATAAAAAAATAAGACAGCAGTAAAGTTAGCCCATTTTTTTTATATTGTGAAAGATAATGTTACGCTGAATAAAATTGATACCCAACATGGCATGCTTCAAAATTGTGCCTGCTCGTGGAATGGCGTCAAACTTTTACCCTTAAAAATCTACAAAGGCAACGTTTAAAAAATTCTACAAGTTGCATGTTTTTGACTAGAATTATTGCTCTCGCTCTAACGATCGTGATAATACCTCACATGTGGTTTGAACACCATTTTCATATGCGGGCGCTGCTCACATATGCGTTCGCTTCTGCGTGTGAGCTCGTTGGGACAGGGCGCTTTAAAAAATATATATATATTTTTTATTATTTATTTTACTTTATTTTATTGATTTTTAAACAGTTTTTTTTTAAATGGGTCACTTTTATTCCTATTACAAGGAATGTAAACATCCCTTGTAATAGAAAAAATCATGACAGGACCTCTTAAATATGAGATTTGGGGTCAAAAAGACCTCAGATCTCATATTTGGACTTAAATGCAATAAAAAAAAATGACAACAAAATGAAAAAATGACAACAAAAAAATGTCCCTTTAAGATGTATGGGCGGAAGTGACGTTTTGACATCGCTTCTGGCCTGCTATGGTATGGGGACATGTGGGGGCCATCTTGCCTTCACTTGTACCCATACCTAACAGGATACAGGAGACGATTGCCTCCGCCGCTACCGACGGCTCCAGTAAGCAGCAGAGGGTGCAGGAGAGTGGCGGGAGGGGGCCCCTCTCCGGCCACCAATAACGGTGATCTTGCTGTGAATCCACCGATGAGACCACCATTATCGTTAACAGGACTGGCCACTGAAAAGATGGAAACCTCGGTTGTGGCAGCAGCTGCTGCCATTACTGAGATATCCATCTTTAAAATGCCGACATATATGTACAGGAGTCGGTCATTAATTAATACCCCATATTTCCTTTTACCTTTTCTTTCACCTACCTAATATCTAGTGTTGAGCAGAATATGCCATATTCGATTTCGCGATATATCTCGAATATATATTCGAATATTCGAGATATATTCGCTAAATTCGAATATTCGTGATATTTTATCGAAATTAAATGATTGCGATTTTTCGCTATTGCGAATGCGAAAATAATTGCGATTTTTTGATAACTGCGGTAGGAGCACTCTGATTGGCTCAGAATATTCGTGATATTTTATCGAAATATCGCAACATGCGAATGCGATATTTATTGCGCAATTTCGAGAAATGCTGGAGGAGCGCTCTGATTGGCTCAGAATATTCGTGATATTTTATCGAAATATCGCAACATGCGAATGCGATATTTATTGCGCAATTTCGAGAAATGCTGGAGGAGCGCTCTGATTGGCTCAGAATATTCGTGATATTTTATCGAAATATCGCAACATGCGAATGCGATATTTACTGCGCAATTTCGACAAATGCTGTAGGAGCACTCTGATTGGCTCAGAATATTCGTGATATTTTACAATACAAAATAATTGCGAATATTCGGCAAATGCGGAAGGAGCACTCTGATTGGCTCAGAATATTCTTGATATTTTACAATACAAAATAATTGCGAATATTCGGCAAATGCGGAAGGAGCACTCTGATTGGCTCAGAATATTCTTGATATTTTACAATACAAAATAATTGCGAATATTCGGCAAATGCAGAAGGAGCACTCTGATTGGCTCAGAATATTCTTGATATTTTACAATAGAAAATAAAAAGTGTTTTGCATTGGTGGTGATTCTTTACTCTATCCATCTGTCACAGCCGTTTGTCAATCAAACACCTTGAAGATTGAACACGTTCATGCTGCATGCTTTGGACTTTTTTTCACTTCACATATCAAAGACATTTTTATGAAAGATTATTTTTCTATTATTGGGACTATATTTCTTTATATATTTGTTTCACTGTGTATTTCACAAGTTATTTGCGCTTGCTTATTTTATAATTTGCCCACATGTCTTGTCACTAGACATATTTTTTATTCTTGTAGAGCGACTCCATTTTCTGTCTTGTATTAAATTATGTTGTATAACATTTTTGAGTTGCTGCTGTATTCTCCCCTTTTTTTAAGGTATGCGCAATTTTTTCCTTCTTACAAAAAAAAATAATATCAAACATACAAATATTCATAACAGAAACATACACAAAGCCCCCCCCCCTTTTGCATCAGAGACAATCAGAGTTCTCCTACCACAGTTATCGAAAATTCGCAATAATTTTCGCATTCGCAATAGCGAAAAATCGCAATTTTTTTTTTTTCAATTTGGCAACATAAAAGGATCGCCTCAGCTTAGCTACTCTGCCCAGGGTCTCTAATCATACCAGCAATGCTTTTAGACGTCGATAGAATGTGATCTGTTTTAAAAATCAAATTGAAAAAATGCGAATATTCGGAATTGCGAATATTCACCGCGAAATTCGAAATATATCGCGAATACTCGAATATGCCATATTCGAGCCGAATATTCGCAATACGAATATTCGTGAGCAACACTACTAATATCATTGCCAGATTTATTATCCAAACGTTTTCTCTCTTCCTTACATAAATAATAATAAATCCACGGCATAGCTCTTTCACCACCTCCTCATCGTTTCCCTTCCGCTTCTATCTTTGACCCTCTATTTCCCTAACCCAGCATTATATCTTAATTTCCTCTTTGCCTGATCCCTTGCGTTTTCCAGTATGTTTTCTCCAACCTATATATCCCCTTTTTCCCCCAGTTTTACCTCATTTGCCTATAAGTTTGACCTTTAAAAATACATTATGTATTTTTTTCTTAATAAACATAAACGGTATCAATATTCCATAGAAAACATGTATAGCCATGGGCCCTGGCACATACTAAGAAGTTTAATGTGCATTTTTTTTTTTTTATACAAAATAGTTATTTTAAACACAGCTACAGTGCCTGCCGCCGAGAATGTGTTTTTAGCACGATAGCATCGCGCTGATTCTCGGCGACAGGGTGCCGACATCTCGCACTCGCTGAAATAGTAAAAGCACATTCCAGCGAGCGCGTCATAGAAGCGACGGGAACCCGACTTGGATTCCCACCAATTCTACACGTGTGCGGCGTTTGTTATGAATCCTGAGGAGGAACTCCCCGCCGGATTTTAAATAAAAATCCGGCATGGGTTCCCCCCTCCGGAGCATACCAGGCCCTTAGGTCTGGTATGGGTTGTAAGGAGACCCCCCTACGCCGAAAAAACGGCGTAGGGGTCCCCCTACAATCCATACCAGACCCGTATCCAAAGCACGCTACCCAGCGGGCCAGGAAAGGAGTGGGGATGAGCGAGCGCCCCCCCCCTCCTGAGCCGTACCAGGCTGCATGCCCTCAACATGGGGGGGTTGGGTTCTCTGGGGCAGGGGGGCGCACTGTGGCCCCCCCACCCCAGAGCACCCTGTCCCCATGTTGATGAGGACAGGGCCCCTTCCCGACAACCCTGGCCGTTGGTTGTCGGGGTATGTGGGCGGGAGGCTTATTGGAATCTGGGAGCCCCCTTCAATAAGGGGGCCCCCAGATACCAGCCCCCACCCTAAGTGAATGAGTATGGGGTACATCGTACCCCTACCCATTCACCTGGAGGAAAAATGTTAAAGGTTAATAAACACGACAAAAGGGTTTTTAAAATAATTTATTAGTCTGCTCCGGAGGCACCCCCTGTCTTCTTTAGCTCTTTTTACCAGGGGGGGCTTCTTCTTTGACGTCTTCGGGTGGGGGCCGCTCTTCTTCGCCGCCGTCTGGTTCTCTTCCACCGCCGGGGGGGGTCGCTTTTATAAAAGCGCCCACCCCCCGGCGGGTTTCCTCCGACGTCTTCGGCGGGGGGTGCTGTGCTTCTCAGGGGGGGCTTCTTCTTCCGCTATCCAGGGGGGTCTTCTCCGCTATCCGGGGGGTCTTCTTCTATGTTCGCCGCTCTCCGCTGTTGACTCGGCGCACCCCGGTTCTTCCTCCCGCTGTCAGGTGCCTTCTCCTTCAGGGCTGGCCGTCTGCCCTCCAGGTTGCACCCCCTGAAACATAGAGGAGACGCTTCCGGGTAGATCATTGCCAGCCTAGAGGGGACGTAGTACCACCTGGTTAGAATTTTGAGGTTTGCTTCTATCAGTGAGACGTTAAGAATACCCTTATAGGATCATTGGAAAGCCTGTGACTACACCGCAGGTTCCCAAGATATTCCCGTGTCAGTCTCCCAGGCGCGGGCATATAGTGAATTAGCCTCCCTAGCAGCCAGGGAGGAGTAGATCAGTGAAATACCTCCCCTTTGATCCATAATGTTAGAGCACCATGGTTCGTAAGGGGTAATCCTAGGTGGGTCCTTTTTGTTAGTCCAAATGGAGTTAAAGAATTGGACAATTTGGGAGAACCTAAATATTTCCGAGTTGGACATTTCTAACTCTGTTGTACAGTGCTGCAGGCTTATGGGGCCTGACCGGGAAAGGAAGTGGCCTATGCGAAACAAGCCCTTGTTAGTCCACCAGCGAAATGCTTGAATGTTCATGCCCGGAGGAAACATTGGATTGTGGAAAATATGGGACAGGGGGCACAAGTGAGAAATCAGTGAGTGATGTTTGTGGAGATTGGTGCACAGTGCCACCGAATGAGAGAGAGTAGGAGACATAATAGAAGGTCTGGATTTGGTGTCACTCCACAGGAGGTAGTCGATGGTGTTCAATGGGAACGATGTTCTTTCCATCAAGAGCCAGTCTGGTTTAGGACCCCTAGAGTATACAATGGAGATTTGGGTGAGCTGAGCGGCTTGATAGGACCACCACAAGTTTGGTAGTCCTATCCCCCCCCCCCTGTGTTTTTAGTCTGTATAGGACCTCCTTTTTACACCTGTATCCCTTATTTCCCCAAACATAGTGCACTATTTGTGATTGTAATTTCAGAAGGAATTGTTGTTTTATAGGGATTGGGAGAGATCTAAACAGGTAAAGCATGCGCAGGAGGAGGGTCTGTTTCTGTTACTTTTATCTACAGGTAAGCTTATAATAAAGCTTACCTGAAGGTAAAATTAATATCTCATAAACATGCACCATTTAGGAGATATTCCAGGGTGCAGCAGCCAGTAACCTCACCAGCAAATGCGATGTGAAGGGACAACATACTCATGTCATCCCTTCAGAGCTCTAAGCTGAAGCCTTGACTTCACAGCCATCATTGTGGATTGGCCGGGGAAGGAAGAGCAGGTGAAGTTGGAAGCCCCATCATTGGTGACAGTGAACTGGAGGGTTTTGTTTTAAGGTAAGTCTCTCATAATATGCTAGTATGCCATGCATTCGAAAGAATGAAAATCACAAAATTCTAAATGATAGCTAACTAACTAATAAAAACAAACTATTAAATTATAGGTATTGGAACTTTATTTCAAATGTGGCTGTTAGTGAATGTAACAAATACAAATTTATTCAAAGTTACAAATTATCCAAAATAACGAATGTCGCTTCTAAATAAATTGAACAGAACAAATTATTGATAAATAATAATAATAACACAAATTACTATTATTGTTATTTATTATTATTAATTTGTTACGTTCCGTTCATTTAGATTTGCATTTTTTATTTTGGATAATTCATAGCTTTGGAATAATTTGTATTTGTTAAGTTCAATAACAGCCACATTTTAAAAGGAAATTCCAATACTTATAATTTAATAGTTAGTAATAGTTAAGTTATTAATAATAATAATATATAATAATAGTTATTATTTCAGATTTTCGGATTTTTGAATTTACAATTATTTGGAAAAAGTAATTAAACAGTTTTTTGTTAATTTGGATATTTCCGAATTAACTAATTAGACAAAATTCAGTAAAAAAATAATAATTCGAAACTAAACACATTCATTGCTGAGATGGAAATAATTCCTGGTTTGACATTTGGTTTGCATTGAATTGCATTTAAGCAATCCTAATCTTATTATTCTGATCTCTGCAGACAAAATAACACTTTCTGGTAGGCTATGTTAAGCTACACTACTTTTTTTAGTATTAAATTAACTGTTTTGTAAATAGTTTAGAATGTAAGTTTTCCTGAACTGGCTGCAGTTTTTTTGACTTCCAGATATTATCCTAGATTTAATCTACCTGTGTGGTATATTTCTCTACTGTTTTATGCAAAATGCTGTACAAAGTACTTTATACTTTAACCACTTAACCCCCGGACCATATTGCTGCCCAAAGACCAGAGCACTTTTTGCGATTCGGGACTGCGCCGCTTTAACTGACAATTGCGCGGTCGTGCGACGTGGCTCCCAAACAAAATTGGCGTCCTTTTTTTCCCACAAATAGAGCTTTCTTTTGGTGGTATTTGATCAGCTCTGCGTTTTTTATTTTTTGCACTATAAACAAAAATAGAGCGACAATTTTGAAAAAAAATTATATTTTTTACTTTTTGCTGTAATAAATATCCCCCAAAAATATATAAAAAAAATTTTTTTTCCTCAGTTTAGGCCAATACGTATTCTTCTACATATTTTTCATAAAAAAAATCGCAATAAGCGTTTATTGATTGGTTTGCGCAAAAGTTATAGCGTTTACAAATAGGGGGTATTTTTATGGCATTTTTATTAATATATTTTTTTTGCCAGTAATGGCGGCGATCAGCGATTTGTTTTCGATACTGCGACATTATGGCGGACACTTCGGACACTTTTGACACATTTTTGGGACCATTGGCATTTTTATAGCGATGAGTGCTATAAAAATGCATTGGATTACTATAAAAATGCCACTGGCAGTGAAGGGGTTAACACTAGGGGGCGGGGAAGGGGTTAAGTATGTCCCTGGGTGTGTTCTTACTGTGGGGGGGTGGCCTCACTAGGGGAAACACTGATCCTCTGTTCATACATTGTATGAACAGAAGATCAGCATTTCCCCCGCTGACAGGACCGAGAGCTGTGTGTTTACACACACAGCTCCTGTTCCCCGCTCTGTAACGAGCGATCGTGTGTGCCCGGCGGCGATCGAGCCCGCCGTGCACACGCACGGGAGTCGGGGGCGGGCGGGGGGCGCGCGCGCCTCCGGGGGTGCACACGCGCCCCTAGTGGCGGCTAGAAGACCCGCCGTACAGCTACGGGCTCTCGCCCAGGAGAGCCGACCTGCCGCCGTATAATGACGGTGCGTGGTCGGCTAGTAGTTAAAATGTCAATAAAAATTGTTATTTATAAAAAATACTCTTTTATCACTTATTTTCCCACCTCACTTCACTGCTTTTTTTTTAGACCAGGTTGTTTTCACATTGGGAAGAGAAGCCAAGATCAAACTATTAAAGCCTTAAACTTGATCCACTACAGCATAAGCAAAAAATCAAGGGTCTTCTCCTTTCCAGCGATGCAGAGAAGGCCTTTGACAGAGTTGCATCGGACTATATGAAATTGTCCTCCTACACAATGACCTTTACTCAATGTGATGTCATAGGTCGTTTATCACTGGTCCACACCCACAGTCCAAGTAAATGGCATGCTATTCCACCCTTTCTCAGTAACTAACAGTACCCATTAGGATTGTCTTTTCTCCCTGATTATATTTGTAGCGCCTGGTTACTTCAAAGTACCGCTGCTATTTCAATTTAGAGGGAAATCAGAGTATAGTTAAACTCTGATCTATTTGATATGTTCAAATTGGGTCTCTGTCTCAGCTTGCCTGTGCTGTGGGCTCATTCTGTTGTGCTGGGGTGTTCTTCCCACTCCAGTGCAGTAGATGGCAGCAGTGGAGTCAAGGTTTGGGTGCTCTTTCCCAGCAGCAAATCAGGAGGGTTGAGATTCGCTGTGCATGCTGGGGGAGGGTATTTATGGGGCAGAAACCATTAGTTCTGGGTCTTCTTCTTCAAGTGCGGCATCCACCTTTAGGGTGTCTGCACCACGGCGCCCCGGCATTATGGCCTACCTGGCCAGGTGGCGTGCATGCCACACAGAGTTCCTGGTTCCAGGACCATGTTGGTCCGGAACATTTGAGTCATGGCAGGGAGCCCAGTGGTCGACTGGGTTCCCAATCCTGAAGATCCCAAGGGGTATAGCTGTCCGGTGGGAAATCCATCTGAGGAGAAACAATGAGAGACTGGTGATCCTATAGGGTCTCGACAATCCACCAGAGCATCACTAGCAATGGATTCTCTCTGCCTATTGTCCCCTTCCTCTAGGCTTCTATTGCTCTCCTTCTCAACCCTATATGAAATTAATTGTTGTGCATCCCCCTGTCAACATATGACTGAAGCTGTGCTCAAATAATTCATCAGACTCCTCCATGTAGGGAAACAACAGGTATAACTGTGGATGAGGAGTTAGAACAAGGTGCATTTACAGGTGTGGGTGTCATTGCACTACTCTGCACCTGGAAATAAGAGGAGGAGAATGATGAAGGTGTGGTTATCTTTTCTACCACTTCCCTCGTATGCTCTTTCTGTAGATATTTTATATTAACATTATGATATGAAGAATATCTAGTGTTTTAACATCTGCTAACCACTACTGCAAACAGCAATATAGTCAGAGATTATGGCAAAAGAGTGGCTCAGTACAATTGACTCCACCCATTACTAAAATGTCCCTCTTGTGTGAACTGACACATTTATTTTCCAGTTCACTGACGAGCAAAGTAAACATTTAAATGTATTTTTAAAACATCTAAAAAATGTCTTTCAATAGCCAGTATTCGTCTTTACTGTTAGCTGTTTTGATTATATTTTTGAAAATGTAATTATCTATGCTATTTTTATAAAATCAATCTAATGAGAGAAAATTAGTAGTTACTGAATAAATTGGAAACAATTCATGCAATTCAAACTGTCACCATTGCAAAAACAACAATTATATGGCAATACATCTTAAATAAGTTTAAGCATTATATTAATTAATAGTACAATATTTTCAAATTGAAAGTCTAGGTAAACCATATACTCTACTATAGGCAAGGTACATACTTGGAATGTTATAATAATCTGTCCATAGTCTTACAGCAAAACTAAAGGCAAGCACCTACATAAACATTCAAAATACATATGTGTGGACTGTTATACCTACCAAAAGGTTTGTAATTCTGTTCAGTCAATCCTAAAAGCCAACTCCACTTTTCTGACCATGTTTCATGTTACATCTATATCCACTTGCTGATATCAATACCTACCAGTATATATAGTGTTTTTTTTCAGTGGGCAACTGGCTTTCTCATGATAGCTGGATCACTTTTAGAAGTCCCCCCGTCACTCACCAGTGTTTCTCTGGCATACCATTTTCACCTATGGAGATTTTTAGGTATCGTATTTTGTCTCCATTCCACAAGCGTGTGAAATTTTAAAGAGTGACATGTTAGGCATCTATTTCTTTGGCGTATCATCTTTTATATGTTACCAAAACATTGGGTTATATATTGTGTTTTTTTTTTAATTAAAATTCTTTAACCACTTCCATACAGGGCAGTTATACACCCATCCATACCAGGCCTATTCTGGCACTTCTTTCCTACATGTACAAATCATATTTTTTTGCTAGAAAATTACACAGAAACCCCAAACATTATATATGTTTTTTTAGCAGACACCCTAGGGAATAAAACAACGGTCATTGAAACGTTTTATCTTGCACGCCATTTGCGCAATAATTTTTCAAACGCCTTTTTTTGGAAAAAAAATGTTTCATGAATTAAAAAAAATAACAAAACAGTAAAGTTAGCCCAATTTTTTTGTAAATATGAAAGATGATGTTACACCGAGTAAATAGATACCTAACATGTCACGCTTTAAACTTGCGCACACTCATGGAATGGCGCCAAACTTCGGTACTTAAAAATCTCCATAGGCAACGCTTTGAATTTTTTTACAGGTTACCAGTTTAGATTTACAGAGGAGATCTAGTGCTAGAATTGTTGCTCGCACTCTAACGCACACGGCGATACCTCACATATGTGGTTTTAACGGTGTTTACATATGTCGGCGGGACTTGCGTGTGCATTCGCTTCTGCGCGCGAGCTACTGGGGACAGGGGCGTTAAAAAAAAAATGTTTTATTTCTTTTTTTTTTTTTTACATATTTATTTATTTTTTTAAACTTTTTTTTTTTATTTTTTTTTTTTTATTATCACTTTTATTCCTATTACAAGGAATGTAAACATGCCTTGTAATAGGAATGTGTGTGACAGGTACTCTTTATGGAGAGATGCAGGGTCAATAAGACCCCACATCTCTCCTCCAGGCTGGAAAGCATGAAATCGGTGAAAAAAAATTCACCGATCTCATGCTTGTGGTTGCTTAGCAGCCGCAATTGCGGCTTTGTTTACTTACGGGGACCCGGGCGTGACGTCATCACATCGCGCCCGGGTCCTCCGACGGTCATAGAGATGACTGGTGACCATCTGGTCACCAGTCATCTCTATGCTTCCTGCCAGCGCCGGACGATTCGTTCTCCGGGCCCCCGATGGCACGGGAGAGCCCGGAGAAGCACAGGATGGCGGCGGGAGGGGGGGATGTCCCCTCCCGCCGCCTGTAAGAATGATCTAGGGGCGGAATCGCCGCTATGATCGTTCTTACGTTGTGCAGAATCGCCGGCAGGAGAGAAGGATATCTGAATGATGCCTCTAGCTGCAGGCATCATTCAGATATCCACCCGGAAAGCCCAGGACGTCACATGACGTCCTCCTGGATCGAGGAGGGGTTCCTGCCGCCGTCATTTCACAATGACGCGGTAAGGAAGTGGTTAAAGTGGCTGTAAACATCCATTTTAAATTTGTACCTATAGGTAAGCCTATAATAAGGCTAATAATATCTCTTAAACGTGTGCCGTTCAGGAGATATTTACTTTGTACTGCACTGATGATGTCATTGGCGCATGTGCTGTGAAGAAACGGCCATCTGTGCCTATTATGCTTTTACTTTTCAGGGAACAAAAGAGGAAAAAAAACATCAGGGTTTACTTCCTCTTTAAAGTGTATTTCTATTCTCTAAGGTCTCCACTAAAAAAAAAAATACTGATTTAATGTTGTAAACAAAAAGTGCCAGAAAAGGCTTGGTCGGCAAGTGGATATTTGGAGCCCACACCCTCCCCCTTCATGGTTACAGAATATGGGGGTTCTTTTCCCCTTTGACTGCTGCCAAATTTAATTTGGCACAGCTGTGCAGGTGTGGCACATCATTTATTCATTCACAGAGAGTTGTGAATAAAAAAACAAGTCTCATAAGCCAACTTGGCAGATGGACTGTATTTCTCAATGGAGCACAAGTGTGGTTGTGTCACCGCACCTGTACTACACTGATACTTCCTCTCTGGCTGAAGGAGGAGGAATAGTCTGCAGGAACCAGAGCTTTTCACCAGCAATCCATTAATCGTGGCAGGCCTTGTGTGCATTTTTTTACACTGGGACCATATATTACTGGCCAGCATCCTGGAAATTTGTTGAGAGTCACATCTTTCTATATGATAACAAGAGAATGAGATGTGTCAAGCCTCCTTTTTTTTTTCGTTTTGAATGGAGTAGGGCAGTGTTTCTCAACTCCAGTCCTCGGGGCGCACCAACAGGTCTTGTTTTCAGGCTTTCCATTATTGTGCACAGGTGATTTTATCAGTTTCACTGCCTTAGTAATTACCACAGCAGTTTGATCTGAAGGAAATCCTGAAAACATGACCTGTTGGTGCGCCCCGAGGACTGGAGTTGAGAAACACTGGAGTAGGGAATGGTTACAGTACCTGTCAGGTTTTTAATTCTGTCTGTGTCCCCACTGGGTAGATTTGCCATTGCCACAAGGACTGAAATATAATGGGAAATCCAAATTGTAACAATTGTCACCAGAGTAGGATGGGAGAGGAAATCTTTCAACGTGGACATCTGTTCAAGTGTTATAAGAGGGTATTTGCTCTCACTTTGCAGAGATTTCTTCATACTTACTGTTGCATATCCGAAACAGGAAGCCAAGGAAAATGTAATTAATTTGACACAGACAGCAAAAATTTAAATACAGTACAGTCATTTTAACCTTTTCCCACTCCATCCAAAGTAGGAAAAATACACTATAACAAACAGGTTGCAGACAGATTGTATTCTAATGATTGGGTCATCACTCACTTTAAAATAACAAGAGGTGAGTAGATTTAATTTTATAATGGCTTAAGCTCTTAAAGATCATTTCTATACATAGGATGTTCTTCCCGGTGGGAAAGTATATGACTCACATGAATTTGATTGTATTTTACAGATAATCTCATTGCTATGCAAAATCTCTATTGAAAGCCCCAGCTAGGCATTGTCACAATGCTCACAAAGGAATTGTATATGTTACATCAAATTTATGTGTTACAATTATAAACTGATCTTCCAGTGCATCTGAGTATATATATATATATATATTTTTTTTTTCATTAAAAATAGATTGCAAAGGTACCGTCATTTCCAGATACATAAAATATTTCAAACTTCACATACATAGCTATTTACTCATCATTAAAAATATGTGCATCCAGCTGTGCATTAACACATATTCATGTAAAAGAAAAAAAATACATATAATTCACACTCAAACACATTGGGGGTTATTTACTAAAGGCAAATCCACTTTGCACTACAAGTGCAAAGTGCACTTGGAAGTGCAGTCCATGTAGATCCGAGGGGGACATGCAAGGAGAATAAAAAAACAGCAATTTAGCTTGCACAAGATTGGATGATTAAATAAGCAGAGCTTCCCCTCATGTCAGATCTACCCCTCAGATTTACAGTGACTGCACTTTCAAGTGCACTTTCAGTGCAATTTCAAGTGCACTTTGCACTTGTAGTTTGCACTTGTAGTGCAAAGTGGATTTGCCTTTAGTAAATAACCCCCATTGTATAGTAAGCAGCACTCACCAGATATGTGAATTCTGTAGTATTTACCTTCTTCACAGGTCCAGAGGTATTCAGTATGACTCCATTTTAAATCAGAAGACCATGTAAATTAATGGAACTTCACAGGTTTTCATTTGGTTCAACAAGGGAATGAAATCCCACTTACTTGTTAAAATCACATCACAGTACCAAGCAGACTTCAACTGTAAACTGTAACCCACAATTTTGCTGGTACCGTTAGTGTCCAAGATGGCACCTACTGCAGTAACAAATGGCCAGCAGACATCAGAGATCCAACAGAAACATTACATGACATACCACCACAAGTCCCTCCCTACATGTTCTTTCTATTGATATCTTCAGGGGAACCATGGGATACACCCTCCTTTTTCTGTGTACTAGACATGTGTAGTTTGTTTTGTTCTGAATTAAAATTCTAACAAATTTTAATTATTTGGAAATTCGGATGTATCCAAATTTCCAAATTAGAATAGAACCAAATTTAAACAAATCCAAAATATTGAAATTCGAATTCAGATAAAATTTGAATTTCAAATTGTTTTCATATAGTTTTCGAAAACTATTTGAATTGTAATAGTTTTCAAATTTCCAAAGAGAATAAAATAGAATAGAAAAAAAAGGAATAGAATATATTTTTTACCCTTTATTTTCAATTCTATTTTATTCCTTTTGGAAATTGGAAAACTATTCAAATATTTTTTTTTTTGAGGTACAACCATAAGAAATTCACTATTCACATAGATATGCAATACATGGTGTTAACCTTAATCAACAATTATAACAGTATTAATCAGTAAACATGTTATGTGTTGTATCAGATTGCTGTCTACCCTCCTCGGACACCCCATATGGGAACATTCTGTGTCCGGGGGAGGGAGGTAACACCTTTGCTCCAATATAAAATAGTGGGGAGAGAAGGCAGGCAGTAAGGGAGAGAGAACAAAAAGGTAGAATATATAATTTAAGTCAGACATTTACCAAAGTATCATACCAATCATTCCAGGGAAGCCAATGAGCAAGAGTGTTTGAACGCGTGTGTGGCTCAAACGCCATGGTGGGTGGGTGTGACCATTTGGAATGACATAGTGTCCTCCAAGCGGTAAGTGAGGCTTGGATGGTTGGGGCAAGAAACTTACAGCTGGGGGAAATCACAGCAGTACTAAATAACCAATGTTGAAGATTGCCCCCCGGGACCATCGTGGATTCCATGTGACTCCATCATTTTGTGGGTTTCGCGACAAGCCAGTCTTTTAATTGTGTTAATATCGTGGCGTTGTAGTAATCTTTTAAATCAGTATATCCTGACCCACTGACCGATCTATGTTTGGTGAGTTTGTCATGTCCACTTTTAGCTTTTTTCCCTTGCCAGATGAAGTGATGAATGATTGATTGAAGGGATTTGAGGTACAAATAAGGTACAGGTATGGGCAATGTGCGAAAAAGGTACAAAATCTTGGGCAGGACCATCATCTTGAAGGCCGCTAGTCGACCATTCCACGTAAATTCGAACTTGGATAGTTTAGTCAGGTTATGAGTGAGTGTGCGTTTAAGGCCTCGTACACACGACCAGTTTCCTCGGCAGAATTCAGCTTCCGACCGAGTTTCTGGCTGAATTCTGCCGAGGAAACTGGTCGTGTGTACACTTTCGGCCGAGGAAGCCGACGAGGAGCTCGGCGAGGAAATAGAGAACATGTTCTCTATTTCCTCGTTGTTCTATGGGAGCTCTCGTCCCGCCGAGCTCCTCGGCGGCTTCAGTGCTGAACTGGCCGAGGAACTCGATGTGTTTGGCACGTCGAGTTCCTCGGCCGTGTGTACGAGGCTTAAGATCAACATAGTTACTATAGAAGAGTTGTTTCACAGATCTGGTAAGTATGATGCCCAAGTAGGAGATACCTGAATCAGCCCATGTGTATGAATACGGATGTCTGAGGATGTTGCTCATGATACCGTCAAGACCAAGATCAAGAATATGTGATTTGCTAACATTCGCTTTGTAATAGGATACAGCACTAAATCTATTCAGGACTGATTGTACCGAAGCCAGGGAGACTGTGGGATTGGTCAACATGAGCAGCAAGTCATCATCGAATAAATTTATCTTGTGTTCTAAGGGGCCAATATGAAATCCAGAGATAAGTGGGTTTGCTCTAATATGTTCAGCGAGAGGCTCCATGATTAAGTTGAATATTAGAGGGGATAGGGGGCACCCCTGCTGGGTCCCATTGGTTATAGAGAATGGTTTAGATAACATTTCTGCCGAATATACTTGGGCTGAGGGAGATGAATACAGGGCCATTATTGCCAAAAGAATACGGCCTTGAAATCCAAATTTGCGGAGCGCGCCTTGAAGGTAGGCCCAATGCACTCTATCGAACGCCTTCTCTGCATTCAATGATAGAAGCAGAGAAGGCATTCCGGAGGCCTCCGTGTGGTGTATGATGTTGATGAGTCTGCATGTGGCATCAAACGCTTGACAGCCTGCTGTGAAGCCTGACTGGTCCTGGTGAATCAGGGTTGGCATTATATCTGATAGTCTAGTGGCAATTAATTTAGCGTATATCTTTGTATCAATGTTAAGTAAGGAGATTGGCCTAAAATTTGGGGGTGATGTGGGTTTTTTACCTGGCTTCGGTAATGTAATGATAAGCGCTTTGAGCATTTCAGGCGGAAGAGAGGAGGCAGCATCGTTACATACATTAGTCAGGTAGGGCGTTAGAATCAACTGGAATTGTTTATAGTAGTCTCCTGTGAGACCATCTGATCCTGGTGATTTATTAGAAGGCAATTCTGATATCACGGCTAATAACTCACTTGTTGTAAAGGGGGCGTTGAGGACCAATAACTGATCCAGGGAGAGAGTGGGCAATTTGATGTCGCTCAAAAAGGAATTAATGTCCTCCTCAGTAGGTTGGAATGTTGTAGTGCCAGCTTTTAAATTATACAATGAGCTATAGTAATGGCTGAATGTATCAGCTATGGATTGGGGATTGATAAGCTTGACATTAGTGGCTGGGTGGAAATGATTTTCGTTTTGGTACGATACCCCTTAATTCTTAATGTTATGGCTTTCCCCGCCTTATTACCCGTTGTGTAATGTTTTGCTTTGAGATTTTTCAAAGGAATCTAGTAGGAGTGACCTATAAGTTTCATTTTGTTGTTAGGATCAGGAGTAGATTGGTTGCTTTTTTTCAGATCTTTAATGGATGATGTGAGGGAATCAAGACGCTGCCCCCTTATCCTCTTCTCCCTGGCCCCGATTTGAATTAAAAGACCTCTAATGAATGCCTTATGGGCATTCCACAGGGTAGCACTATCTGACACAGAGTTATTGTTGATGGTGAAGAATTCCTCCAGTTGATTTTGCAGGTGTGCAGCATACTTGGGGGGACTGTATAATATAAGCATTGGCTCTCCATAGCCTTTTGGAATTGGCAGTTGGCAAGGTGTCAACTGCAATGATGACGGGGGCATGATCTGACCATGTTATTGTGGATATTTTCGAATCAGAAATTTTGGGTAATAGCCATTTGTCTACCAGGAAGAAGTCGATTTGGCTATATGAGTTGTGCCGGTGCGAAAAAAATGTGTAGTCACGTTTGGTGGTGTGGTGACACCTCCAAACGTTATACAAGTCCATGCTTCTTAAGAACGATCCCATTGGAGATGGGTACCTATTGGATTTGGAAGAAGTGTGCATGAGAGTGCCTGGCGCGAGATTAAAATCTCTGCAGAGGATAAAATGACCATGTCTGAAACAACTTATTTTCTTCATAAGTTTCTGTAGAAATTTGAGTTGCCGGGAGTTAGGTGCGTATAAGTTTACTAGGGTATATCTGGTGTTATCCAGTGTGCAGTCCAAAACCAGGTATCTTCCCTCAATGTCAACAAGACTGTCATGGAGGGTAAAGGATACAGTGTTTTTAACTGCTATTAGAACTCCATTCTTCTTTTGAGGACCGGAGGCTTTAAATATGTGGGGAAAGTTTTTGTTGGAGCACTGGGGTTCCATATTGATCCTGAAATGAGTCTCTTGAACACAGATCACTTCACAGTGTGAGTCATGAGCCATGCGCCATAGTGAGGCTCATTTTGCTGGGTGGTTTAAACCTTTGGCGTTCAGTGACAAGAATTTTGGCATTGTGGCCTGTGGTGTGGGACTGCTCTAGTGTGTGATCAGAGTACTTACAGTTGGATGAAGTTAAAGGTGTGGAAGATCAATTCCACGTACCGCGATGATGTTAGTGTTGGACTCTGTAGGGTAGATGCAGCAGCAGTTAGTAGAAGTAGTCCCTTGTGTGTTCTCTAGGGACGACTCTCAGGAGAGCAAGAAAAAAGACAGTCATAAATATGTAAACAATAAACAGTTTGCCTGCCTGAGAACAAGGGGGAAAGGGGAACAAGGGCAAAACAAACTGGGATGGGAATTAAACAATACCAGCAGGAGTAGGATAAGCCTACTGGGCTTTGGTGGGGTAAAAGTTTGTGAGCTGGCTACAATGAGCGTAGCGCCGAACCGGAGAAAATGCTATATGTAAGTGTAACTTGGGAAGCACTCATTGGTATAATTTGGAGTTCCCGGGCACAGGGGAATTGTTGACATTCTGGTGGACCGGTGGTTGGATCTCCGGTTCTGGGATGATACCCCAGGATTTGAGCATCTGGAGGCCCTCCTCAACCATGCAGATGGCGTGTTTTTTTCCATCTTTGGTGACCAGCAATTTCGTGGGGAATCTCCATTAATAAGGGATTTTATGATTATTAAGGGGTTTTGTAATCATATTCAGCTGACGTCTGAGCTGTCTGGTATATTGCGACACATCAGTGTACAGTTGTAGCTCAGTATATGGTGCTGGGAGCTCACCCAACTGCCTTGCCTTGAAAAGAAGCTGATCTTTCGTGTGGTAGAAATGGATATTTATTAAAACATCACAGGGGACTTTCTCCGGGAGGTGAAGAGGTTTCAGCAAGTGGTGGATCCTATCTATGATTTTTTACATGGGAGATAAATCAGGTAGGATAGTATAAATCAGCCGTCTGGTATATGCATTCAGATCTTGTGGCAAAATTCTCCCAGGAATGCTGCGTATTTAAAAATGTTGCTCTCATCCATAGGTGCTCATCGCGTGTATGTTTATGTGCATCAACCAAGTCATTCACTGTATCCATGATTGCACCCACTTGATTGCCTAAACGAGTAACTTTATTTCCCATAGAGTGCATCTCTGAGGAGAATTTCATGAACATAGATGAGATGTGACATGCAGTGAATTTTGGAGTGAAACGAGCATCTCTTTCATTGTGGTGTCTAGCACCGGTTGATTGGATGTTGGGAAAGCAGCTATAGGAGATGGCTGAGGTAGCAAGGCAGCGGTATCAGATACAGGAGGACTCACCTCCGGATTGTGAAGAACCGAATCCAGTCGCATCCACGATTTCACCGGACTGTTCTGCGTGGAGGATAGATTAGCTGCCGCTTCATCCCTGGGTAGCTGTGAATCAGGTGGATCAGCATCGGGGAGATCCATGTACGAGCCGCTTTCACTGTGTAGGCCGCGGGCACCATCTTGGGAGCTGAGGCCCGGCGGCTGTGAGAAATATGCCGTCAGTTTCCTGGGCTGTCTGTAATCTTTCCTTTTATGGGACATGACCGGGTGAATCGCTGGTCTCCGGTGCCCGTGTGGAGTGATGTATCGCTCTCTTGTAGTGTGCTTGCTCGCTGTAATCTCCGGTCGGCGCAGGAGCTGGAACATCAAGCGTCCATTCCACTCGGCAGTTGGCCACGCCCCAAAACGATTCAAATTTGAAAACTTTTCAAATTCAAAAATTATTCGAAATTGATTTGAAAACTATTTGAAATTGATTTGAAAACGTTTTGAATCGATTTGAAAACGAATAAAAGAAACAAATCCCGAAAAACGAATTAAACAAATGAAACAAATTCAACTAAACAAATTTATGTAAATAACAAATCAAAACGAAACTAAACAACATTTTTCGTTCTGCACGTGTCTATTGTACATTGTCAACCTGACACTTTTGTAGAGTCAGTTCTATTGCTTGGTCTTATCATACAACTTTTTCCCAATAAAAATATCGAACAAGAACAATTCTTGTGTGTGTGTGTGTGGTTTATATAAAGTTTGTATATGGATTTGAGGGGCTAATATTTATTATTATTATTATTATTATTATTATTATTATTATTATTATTATCATTATCATCAATAATTGTCCTGGTTGTAAAACAGAATGGTGTAGTGGTGTAAAAAGTAGAGTTATGCCACGTACACACGATCGGTCAAACCAATGAGAACACAGGTCAATTCATATGCAATGATATATTTTCAGAGTTTAACATTTTTAATGTATACCCTTTTTCTCTTTACTACATACACTATGGGCCAGATTCACAAAAGAGATATGATGGCGTATCTCTGTTTTGGGGTCGTCCTAACTATGCGACTGATTCATAGAATCAGTTACGCATAGTTTGCCCTAAGATCCGACAGGTGTAATTGAATTACACTGTCGGATCTTAGGATGCAATACCTCGGCCGCCGCTGGGGGGAGTTTGCGTCGTAAACCAGCGTCGGATATGCAAATTAGTAGTTACGGCGATCCACGACAGTTTTTCTCGTTCGTTACGTCATTGCTAGTCTAGTTTCCCGTCGCAAAGTTAGTCGTCGTTTTAGCTGCCCTAACTTTACACAGCCCATGTTAAAGTATGGCCGTCGTTCCCGTGTCGAATTTCAATTTTATTTTTCTTGCGTAAGACGTCCGGGAATACGAAAGTACGCTACGCACGTCGCCGTTTGAAAAAATGACGTCACTTCGCGCAAAGCACGGCGGGAATTTCAAAACTGAGCATGCGCAGTAGGTCCGGCGTGGGAGCGCGCTTAATTTAAATGGCACACGCCCCTTTGACCCCTTTGAATTAAGCGGGCTTACGCCAGAGGCTGCAGGTGTAAGTTTTCACGCAAGTGCTTTGTGAATCAGGCACTTGCGATGAAAACTTGCGGCGGTGTAACGTATCTACGATACGTTACGCCGCCGCGATTCTGCGTGAATCTGGCCCAAGATTACCAAAAGTATTGGGCTGCCTGCCTTTACACGAACATGAACTTTAATGGCAACCCAGTCTTAGTTCGTAGAGTTCAATATTGAGTTGCCCACCCTTTGCAACTATAAAAGCTTCAACTCTTCTGGGAAGGCCGTCCACAAGGTTTAGGGGTGTGTCTATTTGAATGTTTGACCATTCTTCCAGAAGACACACTCCTAAACCATGTGGACAGCCTTCCCAGAAGAGTTGAACCAGTTATAGCTGCAAAGGGTGGGCCAACCCAATAATTAACCCTACGGACTAAGACTGGGATGCCAATAAAGTTCATGTGTGTGTAAAGGCCGGTGTCCCAATACTTTTGGTAATATAGTATATATATAATTTTCATATAAGTGCCCTCTTTCTGTAAGACTTCAGAAATAATTGCCCAAATGGCATTTACTTGTAATTACCATAATGGCTTTTGTCAATTAATTTTTATGAAAAAGTTAATGAAATAGTGATGTGCTTCTCAAATATGGTTCATAGGAGCATATAATTATAAAATCTCACTTGTATTGTGTGGTGCGGTAAATTACATTGGTTACATTTGTGGGCCAACATATTTCATAATTCAGCTCACATAGCGTTTTTAAAATATGGGAAAATTATGTAATCTGTATCATGTTAAATACATATTTCCCTCTATGCATACTGCCCTTGTTCTATTGTTTTTAAATACATGTCAGGACACAAACAATAAGACAATGCTCTTTTGCCCAGTATTAGGTTTTAAAAAATATATATATTGCATAATGTTTTGCACATCTCTGTATGTAAATACTGTGTTTCTTATTAGGTGATTAAAATGATTAGAGGAAGACAATGGGGGTTATTTACGAAAGGCAAATCCACTTTGCACTATAAGTGCAAACTACAAGCACAAAGTGTACTTGAAATTGCACTGAAAGTGCACTTGGAAGTGCAGTCGCTGTAGATTCGAGGGGGACATGCAAGGAATATAAAAAACAGCAATTTTAGCTTGCACATGATTGGATAATAAAATCAGCAGAGCTTCCCCTCATTTCAGATCTACCCCTCATATTTACAGTGACTGCACTTCCAAGTGCACTTTCAGTGCAATTTCAAGTGCACTTTGCACTTGTGGTTTACACTTGCAGTGCAAAGTGGATTTGCCTTTTGTAAATAACCCCCAATGTGTGAATTCATTGTGCCATTGTTATTCATAAGAAGGGTTGAGCCAAACCCCCCTGCTCAGTTCGCACCAGAACTTGCAAACAGACCAAAAGTTTGTGTGAACTTTAGAACCCTGTTAAAGTTTATGGGACTCGAACATTTGAAATCTAAAGTGCTAATTTTAACCACTAGCTGACGGCCGTACGACTTTTGTCTCAATCTCTAACAGGCCGTCTTTTTACGGCCGCCCCTTTGCTCGTTCCCCGCGCGCGCTCCCGAGCGCGCAGCGGGGAACTGATGTGCTGGCCGTGTCCCTTGGACACAGCCAAACACAGATCACGGTAAATAGCCAATCGCAGCGGCTATTTACAGCGCAATCTGTGCGGCCAATGAGAGATGATCTCATATGTAAACATATGAGATCATCTCTCATTGCCGGCTCTCCCCTCCTCACACAGACACCGCGTGTGAGGAGGGGAGAGAAATCAAGCAAGTAACCAGCGATAAAAAAAAAATGACTAACCAGTGCTACAGTGCCCCACACAGTGCCCCCCACAGTACTACAGTGCCCCACACAGTACCCCCCAGTACTACAGTGCCCCCCACAGTGCCCACCACAGTGCCTGCCACAGTGCCCCCCACAGTGCCCCCCAGTACCACTGTGTGCTCCCCAATACCACTGTGTGCCCCCCAGTACCACCGTGTGCCCACCAGTACCACCGTGTGCCCACATGTGCCCACCAGTACCACCGTGCCCACCTGTGCCTACCAGTACCACCATGCCCACCAGTACCCCCGTGCCCACCAGTGCCACCATGCCCACCTGTGCCACCGTGCCCACATGTGCCCACCTGTGCCACCAGTACCACCTGTGCCCAGTGCCCACCTGCCACCTCAGTGCACATCTGCAATCAGTGCCCACCTGTGCCACCTCATCAGTGCCCACCTGTGCCACCTCATCAGTGCCCACCTGTGCCACAGTCAATCAGTGCACATCAGTACCCATCTCATCAGTACCCATCTCAGTGCCATCTGTGCCACCTCATTAGTGCCATCTGTGCCGCCTCATTAGTGCCATCTGTGCCGCCTCATCAGTGCCCACCTGTGTCCACCAGTACACAGGCCTCATCGGTGCACATCAGTACCCATCTCATCAGTACCCATCTCAGTGCCATCTGTGCCGCCTCAGTGCCATCTTTGCTGCCTCAGTGCCATCTGTGCCACCTCATCAGTGCCATCTGTGGGCATTCCTGGCTTGTTAGGGTCTCAAGAAATGAGAAAGGCCTTCAGTAAATCAGGTGTGATCAGATGTGATAATTTTTTATGATTTGCACTATAGCTTGTAGACTCTAAAACTTTCACACAGACCAAATAATTTCCAAAAACTTTGGGTTATTTTTATCAAAGACATGTAGCAGTACAAATTGTGGCCAAAATTTATGAAGAAAAATTAATAATTTGCAAAATGTTATCACAGAAACTAAGAAAAAATATTTTTTTTCCAAATTTTCAGTCTTTTTTCATTAATAGCGCAAAAAATAAAAAACGCAGAGGTGATCAAATACCACCAAAAGAAAACTCTATTTGTGGGAAAAAAAGGACAAAACAATAATTTGGGTACAGTGTTGCATGACTGAGTAATTGTCATTCAAAGTGTAAGAGCACCGAAAGCTGAAAATTGGTCTGGTCAGGAGGGTGTTTAAGTGCCCAGTATGGAAGTGGTCAAAGGCTAATATGCAAGTTATTGTCCTACAAAGTGTTTGGGGACCTGGGTCCTGCCCCAGTGGACATGTATCAATGCCAATTTTTTTTCCAAAACTGCCATTTTTCAGGAGCAGTGATTTTAATAATGCTTAAAGTGAAACAATAAAAGTGAAATATTCCTTTAAATTTCGTACCTAGGGAGTGTTTAAAATATGTTGTGTGTGTTACCGGCGCCAGGATAATATCAATATTCTTATTAAGTCTTGCTGCAATAAAAAGTGCAACCTCAAAGGTTGGATTTAGATTTGTGTATTTGTGAAGTGTATTGCGCTAACTTATATTTATGTAAACATTTTACCACGACTGATCCTGTGAACTTGTTACTCAAAAAACAAAAAGTATGTACATGTGTCTGTGATTATTAATTAATGTGCAAACAATCAACAAATGGTGTGCAATAAATACCAATACAGTGCCCTGTGCCAAACTATAACATATGAATTTCTCAATCCATCAAAAAAATGTGAAATAAATCCAAAAAGATTTAAAATATGCTACTATTACAATCCACAGATTGAATGTGCCCCAAGAAAGCAAGAAACATGTATTATATATGAAAAAAATATATAAAAAAAAAATATATATAAATAATAAAAAAAAAAATATAAATAAAAAATATATATGTATATGTGCTAAGAAAGTCCTTAATAGATCATTTCTTGCAGTGATGCCCATCTATGTTTCCACCTTCACCGCAAATAGTGCCTACACCGTCACCGGATAAAATGGCCACTCACCAGATGGACCCAGAAATCTGCCTTTGGTTCATATGGATAACCACTCTGTTTCTCAGGTTTATCAGCAATCACTCCCAATGCTTTGGCTGTAGTCTCGTTCTATATCCACTCATGTAACATACAAAAGACTATCATGGTGTAGTATATCAAAGAATTTATTATGATTAAAACACATATAGTTATTCCACTCACATGTAAAAGTGCCTGGGAGCCGGCACTGAGCTAATCCATCCGTAAATAGGAATATACAAATGTACAAGTATGTCCTGGTCCGCACGTGTGATGCCTCACTTTGTCGCCTGCGTTCCCAGTCTCGTTATACTCAGACTGGACATGACGAGCTGGCAATGGTCAAAATATGTTTAAAGTATGCCTGTAAAGCAGAGCTTGCTTCCCGTGCTTAGAACTGTCCGTGCTTAAAGTGTCATTTCTGAAGGAAAAAAAGTAATTTAAAACCACTCACGGCTATAATGAATTGACGGCTCCCAGCTGTACAGAGAATAGTCGTTTAATGAAAAAAAAATCTGTGACCACGGCCGTGGGGACCCGCGGACCCGATCACCACCGGTGTCCCGCGATCGGTCACAGGAGCAGAACAACGGGGAGAGGTGTGTGTAAACACACCTTCCCCGTTCTTCACAGTGGCAGTGTCACTGATCGTCTGTTCCCTGATATAGGGAAAGACGATCAATGACATCACAAGTCCAGCCCCACCCCCTACAATTAGAAACACATATGAGGTCACACATAACCCCTACAGCGCCCCCTAGTGGTTAACTCCTAAACTGAAATTGTCATTTTCACAGTAATCAATGCATTTTTATAGCACTTTTTGCTCCCAAAAATGTGTCAAAATTGTCCGATGTGTCTGCCATAATGTCGCAGTCACAAAAAAAAACGCTGATCGCCGCCATTACTAGAAAAAAAATATTAATAAAAATGGCATAAAACTATCACCTATTTTGTAAACGCCAAAAATTTGGCGCAAGCCAATCGTTAAACGCTTATTGCGATATTTTTTACCAAAAATAGATAGAAGAATACGTATCAGCCTAAACTGAGGAAAACATTTTTTTTTATATCTTTTTTGGGGATATTTATTATAGCAAAAAGTTAAAAATATTGATTTTTTTTCAAAAATGTCGCTCTATTTTTGTTTATAGCGCAAAAAATAAAAACCGCAGAGGTCATCAAATACCACCAAAAGAAAGCTATATTTGTGGGGGAAAAAGGACACCAATTTTGTTTGGGAGCCACGTCGCACGACCGCGCAATCGTCAGTTAAAGTGACGCAGTGCCGAATTGCAAAAAGGTTTAAGGTCCTTTAGCTGCATAATGGTCCAGGTCTTAAGTGGTTAAGGGGAACTCCACCCCAAATTTAAAAAAAATGTTGTGGCGTTCCCCCCAAAAATCCATTCCAGACCCTTTATTCGAGCATGCAACCTGGCAGGCCACAGGAAAAGAGGGGGGGACGAGAGAGCACCCCCCCTCCTGAACCGTACCAGGCCACATGCCCTCAACATGGGGAGGATGCTTTGAGGGTCTGTGACTGGGCCGTAAAGGGGCCATGCCGTGACTGACAGCCCCCGCAGGAGTGAGGTTTCGCGACTCCGGCCAGTCACAGAGCTGGAGTTCACAGCCCCGAATGGAAGGGGGTGAAGATGGATGCTCACTGCCAGTGGGGACAGCGGTGACATCACAAGCTTCGGTTTCAGGTCAGTAACACATAATGGGCTACTATGCGATGCATAGTAGCCCATTATGCTTTACCTTTGCAGGGAAATAAAGAGGAAGTAAAATCCATCAGGGTTTACTTCCTCTTTAAGAGGAAATCCCCTCTTAGACAGTTATACCCATCGTAATATATATATATATATATATATATATATATATATATATATATATATATATATGTATATATATATATATATATATATATATATATATATATATATATGTATATATATATATATATATATATATGTATATATATATACAGTATAATGTTTTTATTTTATTTTTTATCTATTTAATTTCTCTTGCATAATCATTGCTATACTGGCAACGCTTCTTGACTTATTTTAAAATTGATGGGGAAAAACTGATAGAGTACAAAATGCTGGTATCTAAAGGTATATTCATTTCTTAATTATAGTAATATTAGTAAAATGTTATTCAATCCAAATTAGATTTTAGTCCTGGTTACTGACATTAGCATTATAATTGTGACCCTTGAAGACTCACGTGTGATGATCAACTGGGTTTCAATCTAGTTAGCTGTAGTTCTTTCATTTGTGTATGGGATACATGGGACTTTTTTAAAGGGAATAAATTAAGATATATATTTATATGCTATATAATGTGTTACATATGGGGGTCTATTTTTGATAAACGCTGGGACCACTTGCGGTCCGTCAGTGCGCATGCGCCGTCGGCTGGCCCAAGTGATGTCAGACGTCTAACATTCACTCGGGCGGGGTGTACAAAATAGTGAGGCTGGAATGCCATTCCTCAGGTTCACTAAGGAGCGGTGTCATCCAGGATACATCGCACATCAGTAGCCCGGTATTCGCCAGCCTGGATCTCCAGCACTGCATACACACGATAGGAATTTCCGATGAAAAAAGTCAGATTGACTTTTTTCATCGGAAATTCCAATCCTGTGTGGGCCCCATCGGACTTTTTTCCGTCGGTGTTTAGAAAAAGA
Organism: Rana temporaria; assembly: GCF_905171775.1. Taxonomy (NCBI): domain Eukaryota; kingdom Metazoa; phylum Chordata; class Amphibia; order Anura; family Ranidae; genus Rana; species Rana temporaria. Next base: position 93,716,211 of record NC_053497.1, read on the forward strand.
ACATGTTTTATTTTTTTCCGATGGAAAAAAAATGATAGGAAATTCCTATCGTCTGTGTGCAACTTCGACAGAGCAAAAACCCACGCATGCTCAGAATCAAGTCGACGCATGCTCGGAAGCATTGAAATTAATTTGTCTTGACTCATCGTAGTGTTTTACATCACCGCAAATTTTGTTTGACAGTGTGTATGCAAGACTGATGGAAGTCAGCTTCATCGGAATTCCGACAAAAAATTCCATCAGATTTTTTTCCATTGGAAATTCCAATCGTGTGTACACGGTATTAGGGTATATACATCTACATTTGATGCTCGGGCCCCCTTCCTCTCCCCCAACTCCCCCTTCCCTCTACAAGGTCGCTTTATAGTTTCACATTATTCTACTTATCTGGTTGCTTTATTAGGTCTGTCTTACTCTGACACCGTTAATGCTGCAAATACAGAGTACGGTTGCACATGTTGGCAAGCTTAGGCCTTCGGTACCAGAATCCAAAGACTGATTGAGGTAGTTTTACTATATTGATGTGCCTATTTCAATGTGGATGTCCAATCTTTCCTTAATATGTACATTTAGCAATCATTGAAAGTGCAATGTCACTGGGATTGCAACAACCCAAAACTATGTCTCTTTTTAGCAGACTGATTTCTCTCCTAATAAAGGCCATGCCAGTACCAAATGGCTACTTATGGTTATATTGCATTTTGATATGTAGGTATGGTGGTTGCTGTTATATATATATATATGTCCACTACCATTCTTTTCAGCATAGTACTGATGTATACATTTCATACCTTCAGTGACCTGGTTCACCTCTATATCCCAACAAATATTTTGGTCCACTGCTGTGGTTTGACACCAGGGCCTGTGGTCTTTCTCTCCCCTTTTGGAGAGGTGGTTGTTCAGCAGCTGTACTACCAGGGTATGGGCGGTTGTTGATACCCTCTTTAGAACTTTTTTTGGTGAGTTCATATGTACAAATATATATATATATGTGGATGCATGCATGTATCATAATAATTCTATACCTTACTGTATATATTATACTCTAATTGAAGTTTGTTCTTTTAGAAGTAGAGAAGCTCCTGAAGAAGCAACATTAATAGTCGCAAAACATGTAGAGCCGTTTTAACGCTTCAAGGACTTTTGGAAATACCCAGGAGCAAATTCTAAATCTCAGTGTGGGCTTTGTTTCTGACCTTTCCAATACAACCCCAAAGGAAGTATATACAGTACTTGGTACTCCCCCGGGGCGAACAAATAGGTCATTTCAATTATTTTGTATGTTTTATTAAACATGTCTTGTATACATATGTATTTATGTGAACTATTAAAAACTTTGTAAACAATTTTTCTGAACTTCCAAATTCTATCAATTCATTAGGATGTGGCACATTTGTACTCAGGGTGTTTGATTGATATCTTGGAGGCCTTAACTTTTCAGCGGCATAAAAGTATTAAATCTGTTTTGTTAGGTCAAATGTTACTTAAAATCTTCTATACTACATTTTCTGTTAAACCCAAAAAATGTTAACTGATAAAGAACATTTTAAAATGTGAGATGATGTCTCTTTTTAGCAGGCCGGTTACCATTGTTTTCATATTCCTTGAAATAACCTTAATTTTGCCAGCAAATAACGTATAAATACTTTACAGGGTATGCCAGTTTCATCAGTCAGGATCATCATGTCAAGTTCTCATCTAATCATAAATCTTTTTGACAGAAAAACATGTCCATGATAGTTCAAATGAGTTTCTCTAAAGCCCTGTACACACGACCGGGATTCCCGGCGGTATAAAGTTCGCTGGGAATCAAGACGGGAAAACCGAAAACCTGCTCGGTAAGTTTCCCCGTGTACACATGCCTGGGTTTCCCATCGGGAAAACTGTGGGGAGAGCTTTGGCCGGGAATCCCGGCCGTGTGTATGCTCCCTCACTGTCTTTCCCCATAGGAAAACTGCTGGGTTTAAAACCGCTGGGAATCCTGGCGGGAAAATAGAGAGCAGGTTCTCTATTTTCCCGTCAGGATTCCCAGCAGTTTTCCTGTTGGGAAAACTGCGAGGAAGCATACACATGGCCGTTTTTTTCTGAGGGTGGGTATCATAAAGGAAAGGGCTTTAAAGGCACGGGAAAATAGAGAACCTGCTCTCTATTTTCCCGCCAGGATTCCCAGCGGTTTTAAACCCAGCAGTTTTCCTATGGGGAAAGACAGTGAGGGAGCGTACACACGACCGGGATTCCCGGCGGTATAAAGTTCGCTGGGAATCCCGACGGGAAAACCGAAAACCTGCTCGGTAAGTTTCCCTGTGTACACATGCCTGGGTTTCCCATCGGGAAAACTGTGGGGAGAGCTTTGGCCGGGAATCCCAGCCGTGTGTATGCTCCCTCACTGTCTTTCCCCATAGGAAAACTGCTGGGTTTAAAACCGCTGGGAATCCTGGCGGGAAAATAGAGAGCAGGTTCTCTATTTTCCCGTCAGGATTCCCAGCAGTTTTCCTGTTGGGAAAACTGCGAGGAAGCATACACATGGCCGGTTTTCCCGACCAAAAGCTCTCCTGCCAGTTATTCTAGAAGGAAAACCGGTTGTGTGTACGAGGCTTTACAGTCATAAAGCAAACATGTAACAGCTGGGGAGCAAAGAAGTGATAGTTGGATCACCAGAATGATAAGCATAGACATGCTTCTTTTACACATAGGCTATTATGTAAAAGTGCTGACAGGGTTGCTTTGGGTGTTCAGATGCTCAATATGTACATGTATATTGATATCAAAACAGTAATGGGTGAAAATGTATCAACATAATTAGAATGAAAAATTACAAGCAAAGCATAATTGTATCTCTCCCATATGTCACAATTTCACAGGTCTTTCAAAGTTTGCCAAAGCTAATCATATATGTCAGAAAAAGATAGTAATTATTTTATTAGAAGCAAATTCGATCAAATAGTTGGATCTGCCGGTAAGTGAAAAAAAAAAGTGGATTAGTTGCATATACTCTGGCTTTAAGTAATGCCTAATAATGTGTTTATCAATTTGGCACTGTCAAACGTCCATCAGTATTTCAAGCCAGCCCCGTGTAGCACCTTTAAACTGAGGGTGGGTATCATAAAGGAAAGGGCTTTAAAGGCACACGGTACAATTTGTATGAAAAAACTAGAAAATGTATTGGTATGAAATATCATAAAATCAGTTATAAACATAAAATCAAAATAGAAATTAAATGAATAGCTGGTTCTACACAGGTTATCACAGTAATTATATGATCTCAGTATACAAAGGCTTAAATATGAAGCAGAGTCATAGATACAATCTTATAATGTGTAACCTGAGTAGTGATCCGGAGGATATGGAGGGCTTGCTCTACATGTTGCGCGCTTTGGAATAGCGCTTCCACAGGAGCATAGATATTTGAGTCTAATAAAACATATACAGGAAACAAAATGAATTTACAAGTATACATACATCAAAGTAACAAATTCGATACAAATTTATACATATGCACAAAATTGCAAGGTACACATGGAATTAAAGCATAAAAATTGAAAATAAAACAAGTTCAGTAGTGGATGTGTGACAGAACATCGGGGTGGCATGTCACACAATTCCCAATGAGAGGGAGAGCAGGGAAACAAGGAAGGAAGAAAGCATGGAAGAGAAGAATTGAAAAAAGAAAAAATGAAAAAGAGGGGGGGGGGATAGGAAAGAGGGAGGGGGAGAAAGGAGGAAAAAAGAGAAAAACAATAACCAGGATCTATACTTGATCATAAGAAATCGATATATTGGGCATGCAGACTTACAATTAGGCCGCGTTGAGGGTAGGCAACGTGCGGTTGTACGTTAGCCCCACAAGGGCTGTATATTCAGAAATGAACTGATCCAGCCTAATAGAGGGGTAATATCTGTTGGTAGTATTAGGTTTATGTTAGTGAGTCTAACAAATTATAATAGAATGCCATTAGAATTTTTAGAGCCGTGGTTATATAAGATGAGAAAAGAAAAGAGCATATAAAATGTATAAGTTTGAAATATGGCTCACCATTAACACGAGGGCAAAATTGCGTAGGATGGTAGAGCAGTCAATTGCTGGTAAGCAACAATACAAATATCTGATCCAGGGGTATGGTCAAACGGTGGTTTGTATGCTAGGTAAGGTGGGCTGGACAGTAGTGGGCAGATGGGTAAATCTGCCAGACCGATAACAAGCCTAGAGGTCCTCAATCCAAATTCCCTCAATATCGGGGTGGTGGCACATTCTAAGATCGGTGCATTCGCAGCATCACCCTGCGATTAATGCACTTAAATTAGGCCCTTCTTCTCTCAAATCATAAAGCAAAGCTCAATACTTGCTTAAGATTACAACTATTTACTACAATAATCATTTCAGCCAAGTGACCAATTTAGCCATACCACAATGCTTAAGCGGCTGATGCAGTCCTTGTACTGTGGTGAAGGTTTATACTGAAGTTATTTATCACAGTGCATCAGGCAAGAATAATTTCAAACAGTTTGTATTTAACTAGATACCCACATTTATTCTAATATACTAAAAAACACAGCCTGGTTTGGTTATACAGGGGCAATTCAGACTGTCTAAGCCAATTTTCTCTTCAAATAGTTTGATAAATGTATACCAGTGTATATAATTTGGCTTTTAAATGACCAGTGACCAGCTAGAACTCATAAGAAAATATAATGGTCTGATGAGTTCTCAAATAGGAATGACAGTCACTTTAACTAATGAAATGTTTTTGAACTTGAAAGGCTACTGAAGGTGAAATATTAGAAAGGTTTTGGGAAAAATATAAATGGATACATATTCAATTGCAATTTACATAATATTTATTTCTCAAATACTCAATAGCAATACTGGAGAGTAAAACAATACAGCTTTGTTTTTCTTTTTAGAACATTTTATTTATTTATTTGTTTGTTTATGTTTTCATGTATTTATTTATTTTACACATGAAGAACAAATAGCTTCTGTGTAACATTTGAAAGAATTCAGAAAATATTCTTTAATAATGCTGAGAATTTTTTCGCAGACATGAAATGTGACTTTTCTATCACTATAAACTAGAGGCGCAGAGCAGCTTTTAATGTTGCCAAGACTTGCCAATCACCAAAATGTCATGTACACGAAAGTGTAGGTGCTCTGTGATTTATCTACTGTGACAAAAAACACTTTGACTTAAAATACTTTTTCCCCATATGTTTTATTCTTGTTATACAAATAATTCTCAGCTGATGACAGACTTCCCAGGTACTACCCTATAATTTTCAGACAGTAGGTGGTAACACAACCATAACTTCACAGCGAGTCCCAGGTTCTTGAGTGTTTGTAATTTTCAAATACCTGCTGAGCATACAGAGTTAAAACATGCAAAAGTCTATTGATGAATGTCTATTGATTTATTTAACAATACTTAATACAATACTGTGCGTTTTTTTTTTGGTATTCACCAATATAGACTATAGACAAAACAAATATAATGCATTAGCATTGAGACTGTAAAAAGCATGTAATGCTATAAGAGAAAAACTAACATGCTTTAGTAAAATAAAATAACAAATTGGAGTTCATTAAAAGTGAAAAAACACATTTGTATGCTATTTTAATTCTGTGTATAACCATAGGGAAAAAATGCCCACTGTGATTACCTCTTCTATCTACCTGCATGTAGTTAATCATGTATTTAAATTTTTGGTAGCAAAAAGAAAACATTGACATAATCATAAAATTGCATTTGAAAAATTTCTAATTATAAGCAAGAAAAGCAAGGGCTAGTCATATACTTCATAACACACAATTCTGGGACAAGGTCATCTAGTACCCATGGCAAAGACTGAGTCACCCCCCCCCCCCCATCACCACTATCAGGTGGAGGAGGGGATGGGACTAATAGTGGTGAATACAGTGAAATTAGATTTTAGGGGTTAAAAAGGTGGTAAGGAGGTGACATAATGCATCCTCAGCTCCTATCAACTGCCCTCCTGAAAGGTCATTCATAGCAGATCACTCTTCAGAGAGCTACCACAAGTGTAAATGAGCCCCAAGGGATGGAGAAAGCTAAGGGGCTCCTAGGGGGTTTTGCAAGGAGAGGGGGAGGTCTAGAGCTGAGTTTCCCCCCATCTCCATGTACTCACAGTTCACACCTCAATCTCAGCATGATGCCATCCGGTAATGAATGCAGCTTTTCATTCTTCCTATCTTGGGTCATGTGATATGTCACATGACAAGGAGAGACAGGAAGAAGGCCAGTCTGCTCTCACTCTCCGGTTGTGCTGAGCTGAAATGGAGGTGTGTTCTCACCACCTAGTTTATTCCATCCTCAGCAGGCTGCTACTGGAGGGAGGAAACAACAACATCCTCCCTCCAGCAGATACTGGGCCCCTACAGTCACTTCTGTCAGTGAGGCAAAGGAGAAGCAGGGTAGGATCCTAAAAGACATGGAGCACCTTTGGGCACCCCAAAAAAAGAACAGTAATGCAACATGCTGTGCATACTGCAAACAATGGGATGGGTGTGACCAAATTGTTAACAGTGGGACTCCTTTTACCTATCAATATTATTCAGGATTTATATAGCAACTATTTATGCAGGGTTTTACTACAAGAGGAGAAAGTAAAATTACATTACAATTCAATGCAAGAGGGAAAGAGGCAAGCCCTGCTCTTGAGAGCTAACAGTCTACAAGGGAGAGGCAGGACGACCTATAAAATATGCTCTGATTTCTGTGCCATAAGTAGGAGTCTCACAAACACATATACATATCAGCACACTAAAAAAAAAAACATTGTCTCTGGCAAGTTGCAGCAATTCCGCCCTCTTCCTCCCTCTTCCTTCTCTTTTCTTTCTGTTCTTTCTCTTCTCTTCATTTTCTCCTCTGAGTTTCTCTCTTTTACTTGACGGTTTATTTTAAACCAGAGATATCATATTTTACTCTTTATGCCTACTTGAGGTTCTTGTGCCCACCCACTTAAAACGGTACACAAATATAATTTCAGAATTATAGTATCAATTAGAAATCCAAGGACCCTATATGCTAGCACAATATGTAATTGAGTCAAGTCTATTTCTGTTACAGTGTTAATGAAGGAGATGTACAGTATGTTGGAGTTTCTTTATTTCTGAACTGTTCATACTCCTTATCTCAGCTTCTTCTTGTTAACAAACATATGGTACTATGTGCTAGCATTGTACTTTGTGAAATTATACACACCGTATTTGTATTTTTTTTCTATAACCTTAATAAAAGCTTAATGGTAATAAAAAACACTGCCATTACATATAGTTTTGTGTACACTTAAAATACTCACTTTGTCTGACCCTACCTGCAAGAAGAACATCATTAAAATAGCAACCAGCATTTGTTGAGACAATAAACACCTTGAAAAAAAAAATGTAAGTTACAATATAGTGTATATAGTGCAGGAGTCTGTACAGTATAGAAAAGTTCCATGGTCAGGAGTGCTTAACTCGTGCTACAGTCAGCATCAGGTTAAGAATTCCAAGGTCATGAGTGCAGGGGTCTGATGTGCACATAGGTCAGGGCTGTGTAATGAACAGTGCTGAAGAGTCAGGAATATGAAATGCATAGAGTGCTGCAGTCAGTAATACGTAATGCACATGATGCAAGGGACAAGAGTGTGTAATGCACAGGAGTACAAAATGCAAAGCGTGCAGGAGTTTATTACATTGCAGGGGTCAGGAAACTATAAGCACTACTCTCCACCATTTTACCCTTTCATCAAAAATATGCACTCTGTAATTGCGCTGCTAAAAAAATAACTGTAAGGGTGTGGGACGGCCAATCCTCCCTTATTTGTTGGTAATTGTAATATTTGGAGACTGATTCTCGCCTTTCCATTCTTCCAAATTAATTCCCTAAAGAGGATCTCTATTTTTTTAAACCACACTTTATTTATCCATACTGGAGAATTATGGAGCACGTAGAGTAATTGTGGCATCCATATCATCTTACTGTAATAAAGGTTGCTTCGTCCGGCCACCGATAGAGGAAGTCGTCCCCAGATATCAGCTTTACGTTTAAACTTGACTAAAAGTGGCTCTAAGTTATTACTAATGTATTGTTCTGGGTCTTGTGTTACCACTATTCCCAGATAATCAATTGTCTCCACTATTTTTAATTGGGGGATTACTGCACCACCAGTGTTGCCTGCTGGGTCCACTGGCAAGTACCGACTTTTCCCAGTTTATCACCAGGCCAGAGAATCGTCCAAATGCCTCCACTGTTCACGTTGTAGAGTCTCCCAAGAAGAGCAGGATATCATCCGGATATCAAGTGCAGTTTTTTTCCTCTCCTGCCCTTCTCTGAAACCCTTGTATGCCCTGTGATTGTCTAATTGCAATTGCCAATTACAGCACTTGGGAGGGTGTATTACAGAAGGAGAAGGGAGTGCTAATGGGGTCCCTACATAATTCTATAATAGAAACTCTGGAGGCTGATTCTTTCCCTGCTAAGAACTCAACATTAAGGATGGCAAGCAGGAAAGTTAGCTTTGGGGTATAAGGGACCAACGGAATACTCCCCATTTTGGGAAAACAAATACCTGCAGGAAATCTTAGCTATGGGGAAATTAAAATAATGGGAAAAGTTAGGTATAAGAGATTGGCTCATTTATATGTAGGTAAAACATTAAAATATTTTTCAGAACTAAGCAGAGAATATGTTATCCCAAATTCTTTATTTTACATATACCTGCAGATTAGACACGCCCTTCAAGCCCAATTCAAGGCACATCCGGCGAGATGACAAAAAATTCCCCACCTTCAAAGGTTAATTAAGTCAGGGACCTCTAAAGGCCTTATATCAGAATTATATGAGCAGATTAATGATAGGCCCAAAGGGGAGGGAGATTGGAAAAAAAATAAACAAAAGTGGGAGGAGGATGTAGGCCCCATAACAAATGACCAATGGGAACGGATACTGGAGCTAGGGATATCGGTGTCACCCGCCCCATCACAAAGATGTTATATACATTTGGAAGGAAACTGGATGACAAATGCCCAAGGTGTCAAAGCACAGGTATTAGATATTATAAATACAACCTTTGGAATTGCCCTGGGACCGGAGGCCAGGGTATGCCTATTGGGTTGTATAGAGAAGGGGTTGTCAACCCCCGGTCCGCGGCCCACTACTGGGCCGTGGCCTTTCTGCAGCCAGGCCGCGGGTGCGGGCAGGCGGCATGAGAGAGCCCAGTGGCCGGCTGTAGGAAATGAAGTTCCTCGGAGCAGATGTACAATTTCGGGGAAGGTAAGAGTGAACGGGGAGTGTCTTTCACACGGACACTCCCCGTGCAGTGTGAATGGACTTGCCCAGGCGCGGGCTGGGCTGGGGGAATGGGCGGAGATTTCCCCCCAAGCCGACGTCTATGTTAAAAATCAGGTGACGCTGCGAGAAGTCGGCCGCGGTGGCCGCCGACTGGTTGGCTGGAGTGGCTGCTCTTGTGCAGGCTGCGCTGCATGGTAGGAGTTGTAGTCCGGCCGCGCTAAAGATAAGTTACTTATCAGCGCAGACACAGTAAACTACAACTCCCACAAAATCAGACTGAGGCAGGTCATGTGGCACGTCAGGGGAGGGGACGAGCGGCATCATGAAAGTCATCCCACCCCCCTCTGTCAGCCCCAGCAGGGTGCACTGTGCTAGCCACCCACCCAACCACTGACCCACAGCAGGAAGCCATGCCAGCCACCTGCAGCAGAGTGCACCATGCCAGCCACCACCCACTAACCTACAGCAGGGAGCTAGGCCATCCACCTGCAGCAGGGAGCCAGGCCAGCCACCTGCATCAGGGTGCACTGTGACAGCCGCCCACACACCCACTGACCCACATCAGGGAGCCAGGCCAGCCACCCACAGCAGGGTGTACCTTGCCAGCCAGCCACCCACTGACCCACAGCAGGGAGCAATGCCAGCCACCCACAGCAGGAAGCCAGCCACCCACTGTGACCCACCCACACCAGGGAGCCAGCCAGCCACAGCACGGTGCCAGACAGCCACCCACAGGAACCAGCCACAGAGGATGTGGGAGTCAGCCACAGTACTCATAGTTAAGGTAAGAAGATTACTACACAGCTACCTTCATCTGTGGGGGGACTGTCTTCATCTGTGGAGGGGGGCTACCTTCATCTGTGGAGGGGGGCTACCTTCATCTGTTGGGGCCTTACCACATCTGGTGGCAGGCAGTGTGGCAAGTGACATTCCGTATCTGGTGGCAGGCGACATGGCAAGTGACATGCTCAAAGCTCCCACTGATTCTGCATTATGGTGGGTAGAACTATTTCATTTATTACTACAATGTAATAATAGAGATAATGCGCTGACAAATTGCCCACGAAAAAATCGCTTACCCCCCGCGTGCCAACCCCAACCTCCCCCCAATCGGGCCTTGGCACAATTTTCTTCCACTCAGCCGCTCCCCGGTGCCAAAAAGGTTGGGGACCACTGGTATAGAGGAGAGACATGAGCAAAGGGGCATAACAGTAGCGGTTATAAGGTGCCTGTTCCAGGCTAGAAAACTGATAGCACAAAATTGGCAATCACAGGAAGCGCCCACATCAGCGGAATGGATTATTGTGATAAACTCGACAATATGGAAGGAAAAAGTAGCCTTAACTAGGCGCAGAAATTTTAACAAATTTAAAATAATGTGGGAGCCCTGGCTGAGTAAAATGGGATATCCACCCTAGAGAGGGGAGGAGAATATAGATGGGAAGAGGGAGATTAGCCGGGTGAGAAAGAGAGGGAGGAGATAAAGAGAGAGAGAGCTGCACTTTAAACATAAAGGGAATAAATTAGAGATTAGTAGAGATAGAGCTTGTGTGTGAGGTACAAATAGGATGATGGTCGGGAGGGGGTAGGGGTTATGGATATGATGTGCACTTTAAAAATGTATGTAAAGTGCATCTTTGTATAGAGATATATGTATTTTAATTAGACCTTTTTATACGGAAGAAAATAATAAAGAATATATAAAGTAAAACAAAATATGCACTCTGTACCTTGCCAAAAAAAATAAAACAGAACTACTTGCATACTCACCGCTCCTAGCACAAATCTTCTTACCCCTCCTATCACAAATTCTCTCCCTCTTATAGATTGGACCTTCTCCATCCATATCTCCCCCTTCAGCATACAGTAAATCATCATCCCCTCCTAGTACAATCCCCCCAAATCCTCTTCCACCCCTCCAATTTTCCCCTTCCATAAATAAATCCCCCAATTCCATCTCCCAGCGCAAATCCATTCCCCCTTCTAGCACAAATCCCCCCATTACTTTCCCAGGATAAATCCTCTTTCCCTCTCTGTATGCATACTAAATATTGTCCCCCTTCTAATTCCTCCTTCTAGTAAAGCTCCTCTCCATCCCCTTCCCAGCTTAAATCCCTTTCCCCTCAATGCCTAAATACTCTACACCTCCAAATCCCTCTTCTGTTATTCTAGTACAATTCCCCATCCTTCTACAAACCCCCCAGTACAAATCTTCTGCCCATCCAGCCTTCCAACATAACCTCCCTCCCCGCCATTCTAGTACAAATCCTCAACATCGTCCCCACAGCACAAAAAGTCCCCAAAAAGCTCTCCTTCTTGCAAAAATCCTCTGATATCTCCCACCTAAATGTCCCCTTCCAGCACAAATCATGCCCCAAATCTCCCTTCCCAGCATAAATCCTCCTATCTCCCCAAACCCCTCCATCTAGCAAAAATCATCTTACATCCTTCTCCCCATATCCCCTCTCTTTGCATAAATCCCCAAACTTTTCCTTCTAGCACAAATCATTTTATTTTACTCCCCAAATCTCCCCTTCAATCACTATCCCCCAAATACAAATGCTTTTGCCTCCAAATCCCCCAGCACTAATCCTCCTAATCCCTTCCAGCATAAACTCTCCCCACACCTTTCTGAAATTTTTTTTTTATTTTCCCTCCTTCCCCAAGCACAAATCCACCTAAACCTGCCTTCATGCAAATGCTCTTCCTCCAAATCCCTCCTCCAGCATAAATCCTCTTATCCCCTGACAAATTCCCACTCCCAGCACAGACCTCAGTCCTAGCAGACCTCCTTTCTCCCAGGCTTCTCCTCATATTCTGTCATAGGACACGTGAGAGCCAAGGAGTAGCCTAGGGCAAGCTTTCCTCAGCTATGAAGTTAATTGTTGTTATAACTTACAGCCAGCTGGGAGAGATGCTGGCTGTTGTAGTGTCAGCGATTGCTGCAATGGGACCCAGGAGCACCCCATGGGGGATGCAGGCAAATATCTGGGGTGTCTGGTGCTGGCAATCACCAATACTGCAACAGCCCAGTGGGAACTCTCTGCATGCTTGCATACCACACCCAGGGCCTGTGTTTAATCTGACCACCCATTTTTCAGCATTGATAACACAATCTAAAGCAAACAATGGAACAGTTGACAGCTGCATTAATAATTAAAACAAAAATGTATATGTCAATAATTTTCCTCAGAAAGGGACACACTAATGATGTCCTCTGCATGAAAAATCCTTATCCAGCCAAAGCTGGCACACTCAAGCCCTGTACACATGATTAGTTTGTCTGATGAAAATGGACCGGAGTGTTTTCCACCAGTGAAAATAGAACATGTTTTAAAATCTTCCTATGGATAAAAAAAAAACGATAGAAAAAAACGATCGTCTGTGTGGAAGTCCATCAGTCAAAAATCCACGCATGCTCAGAATCAAGTCGACGCATGCTCGGAAGCATTGAACTTCATTTTTCTCAGCACGTCGTAGTGTTTTACGTCACTGCATTTGGACACGGTTGGATTTTTGACCGATGGTGTGTAGACAAGACTGATGAAAGTCAGCTTTATCGGATATCCGACGAAAAAATCCATCGGATTAGATTCCATCAGATATCCGATCGCGTGTGCAGGGCTTAAGAGTCTCCACTTAAGACAACTTATTTTTGGGGTGGGGTGATGTAATCAGTGTATAATGTCATTACAGAGCAGAGATGGGTTCCTCAGACTAGCCCTGCCTCATCTTTGGCTGAGAAAGAGCAGTTTTAAAGCAGCGCCCTGCCTTGAGTCTACAAACAAACATGCACTGTATATGTGTTTGTATACAGGAATGAGCCTTGCAAGGGTGCTTTTACAGGTCACCTTACTGCAGTAATATAATCAGATAGGCCTAAGAATCCTGTCTGACATCATGAACCAAGTTACATCAGGTACATCCCTAGGATTCATGATTGTCTGTTTACATTAGTGAATCGGGGGAATATTTTATTTATTGTTGGGTGTGGATTACAACACCGAGAAATATCGATATGGATTTACATTTTGGTGCATTAAAATATTTTATTCTATGTGTCTGTGTTTTATTTCAATGGGTGCATACCTTGATGTCCCTTTGGGAGGGAGATTTAATGCTAGGAGGGGGATTAGAGGGGAGGAGAGAATTTGTACTGGATTTGTGCTGAGAGATGGAATTTGGAGGGGGGAAAGATTTGTGCTATGAGGAGGAATTTGGGTTGGATGGAAGATTTGGGGGGAAAATAATTATTGTTTGTGGGAGGGGGTGGGTTTGTGCTGGGGAGAGGTTATTGGGAGAGAAGAGGAGAAGAGGGAGGGAGTGGGAGGGGATTAATGTTAGGGGTGGAATTAGGGGGTAGATTGTTATTGCTGGGAGGATTTATGCTTGGAGGGGGAATTTAGGGAAGATTTGTGTTAAGAGGGAGAATTTGAGGGCAGAATATTATTGGTGGTTGGATGTAAGATTTGGAGGAGATTTTTGTTCTGGAGTGAAAAATGTGTGCTGGGAGGGGGATTGAGGTGGCAGTATTTGTCCTGGGAGGGGATTTGAAGGGTAGAGGACTTATTCTGGGAGGTGGGATCTGGGGGCTAATTTGTTCTTTGGGAAGGATTGGGGTGTGATAGGGTTTGTGCTGGGGGTTTTGTGCTAGGAGGGAAGGATTTGTAAAGAGGAGGAGGGTGGGAGATGTTTAGCACTAGAAGGGGGGGGGGTTTAGGGGGAGAAGGTTTGTGCTAACTGAGGTGGAATTTAGGGGGAGAGGATTTGTGCTGAGAGTTGATATTTGGGGGAAAAGATTTATGATTAGAAGAGGGATTTAGGGGGGAGAAGATGTGTGCTAGGAGGAGGGAATTTGAGGGGGGTTACCCTAGGAGGTTACTTACTCCTGACCCCTGCAATCTGCAAATTAAGCACATTTGACCCAATAATTTTGTGCATTACATACTCCAGTCTTCTGCATTCTATGCGTTATATACCCCTGACTCCTGCATGCTCTGTTACTCATTCTTGATCCCTGCACTGTGTATGTTATGCTCTCCTAAACCCAGCATTGACCACAGTACTGTCTGGGTTAGGCTGGCCATACGCAAATTGAAATTTGGCCAGTTCAGCAGGGACCAGCTAAATATTGTACTAGATCTCAACTATCGGAGTTGGTCTTATAAGCCATCACTATGATTTGTTTGGGGGCTGTTGGTATTATAGAGGAGTAGCTTAAACTCAATACGAGTTAAATTTGGGGGGAATAAATTAAGCAGTGCAAAAAGAAGGTTGGGGGAAATTACAATAGAGAACAATGTTGATATGTTTCAGAATATCTCTTCTCAAAATTGACAAATTATAGAGCAGGACCACCATATGTGTGGGGATTTGGTTGTGGTCCAGACCTTTAGCCAGTCAGTCACTAAGGTCTTATACCCAGTGTCTTGTGTATGTGGGGGTTTGGAGGTCGGTAGAATGGTATGTTTTTGAGGAAGGACAGTAATGGATTATGGGGTGATTGAAGAGTGAATGTTTTTTTTTTTTTGTTAAAATTAATTTCTATTGGATTTTAACAAGGCATTAACTTGTGGATTACAGATTCCACTACTTAACAACTTATATACAAATGTTTATAGTATAAGCCAATTCAACATACATGTCAGTATTAAAGTATCAAAAAAAAGATTGCCATAAATGTATAGCGTGGATGGTTATCAGTAAACATAGTACGGATGTGCTAACTGGTCCAATAATAATTAATATAACCGGTAAGTCAGAGAAAACTATAAAGCATCCCTTTTGCTTGGTAAAGCAAATTCTTAAAAAAATAAATAAAAAACTTGCAATGAACAACAAGGTACATATCATGGCAAAAAGTGATAAACTATTGTGCTACTGGGAGTTAATGAAATGGAAAGTGAATGAAGTGAATATAACATGAAACGTGGAAGCTGCTATATCTAATAGTGGTCACTGAACACAAATAAACAATGAAATAAAGGGGTGAGATAAGCGCTACACACTGTGGTGAAAATAATAATAATAATAATACCACCACAACTGCCTACCAATAAGATCGCTGGCAGATAGGAATGGTCATAAATCACATAACTAAATGCATAGCTAATAAAGACAATCAAATATGCAATCGCAAGTGCAAAAGTGAGGTGCAGACCAATAAATTAACACAAGTGATCCATTAAGACAAAAAAATAATTAAAACAAAATAAAAATAAGATATAAGTCCTAAATATGAGAACAGTCCTTCAATCAGGGGAACCGATAATGGTCATCAATGGGTGCTGGCAAACGATGACTATAAAGAATCCCAAAAAATGCAGAGATATCCGACACTAGTCTCCCAAAACTCTCACCTTAATGACCTGAAATGCAGGCATGTAGCATGGATGTAAGCGTGTCCGGGAATGGATGCCAGAAGACTTCCCAATAGTGAAGTATTGCTTAAAATGTGTAGGAGCGTTTATTAAAGGTAAACATGGACTTGTACATGAAAGAGAAGGTAAAATAGCAAAATAAGCAGCATGACGCTGCGTATCAGCGCCGTCTTACTGTAAAGGTGGCTTCCGGCTAGCGGTGGTGTCACGTGATCCCGAATCCTTACGGTGTTACGTCACATGTCTAGTGACTTCATCAGAGGATCCTGATTGGCTATCAAGAACTGTTTATATATACTATGAACCGGAAAGAGAGCCAGGATTAAATACTTGTCCAATTAGTGAATCCTTTCAGGGGCTGGTACCCCAATAATCAAAAAACAATTCACTCATAAAGAAAAAAATAATTACTGGATCACACTGAATGTGAAATCATACAGTATTATGGATATACAAGAACCATATATACATATATATATATATATATATATATATATATATATATATATATATATATATATATATATATATATATATATATATATATATAATGGATATAGTTCAATTAAAAATACTGGAAAAATGCAGCACATGGAATATATCCGAAATAGAAAATGCTAAAACAATGGAAGATACATAGAAGATTAGTCATTGGAAGCCTTCTATGTATCTTCCATTGTTTTAGCAGTTTCTATTTCAGGTATCTTTCCATTTTAACCACTTCATTACTGGGCACTAAAACCCCCTTCGTGCCCAGACCAATTTTCAGCTTTCAGCGCTGACGCATTTTGAATGACAATTGTGCGGTCATACAACACTGTACCCAAATTATATTTTTATCATTTTTTCCCTACAAAGAGAGATTTCTTTTGGTGGCATTTGATCATCTCTGCGATTTTTTTTTTTGTGCTATAAACATAAAAAGACAGAAAATTTTGAAAAAAAACACAACATTTTTTACTTCTTGTTATAATAATATCCCATTTTTTTTTTATTAAAATTTCCCGTTACGTATTCTTTTACATATTTTTGTTTAAAAAAATCGCAATAAGCGTATATTGATTGATTTGCGCAAAAGTTATAGCGCCTACAAAATAGGGTATAGATTTATGATTTTTATTTATTTTTTACTACAGTAGTAATGGCGGCGATCTGCGATTGTTTGTCTGGCCTGCGATATTGCGGCGGACGTATCGGACACTTTTGACACAATTTTGGGATCATTCACATTTATACAGCGATCAGTGCTATAAAAATGCAATAATTACTGTACAAATGACTGGCAGTGGAGGGGTTAACACTAGGGGGTGATGAAGGGGTTAAATGTGTATCCTGGGTGTGTTCTAACTGTGTGGGGGGAGGGGACTGACTGGGGGAGGTGACCGATGCTGTGTCCCTATGTACAAGGGACACAGATCGGTCTCCTCTCTCCCTGACAGGACGTGGAGCTCTGTGTTTACACACAGAGCTCCACGTCCCTGCTGTCACCGCTCATTGCGGGCACCTGGCGGACATCGCGGCTGCCAGGCACATGCTTTGGCTTCCCAGCGATGCGCCGGGCACGTTGATTCCCCCGATGAGCGCCCCCAGCGGCGCGCACGGGGAATGTCAACAACAGGACGTCCAAAGACGTCCACTCGGCACTTGAGAGCCGCACTGTGGACGTCTTTCGTCGATAGCGCGGATCCCAAGAGGTTAAGCAATACTTCACTATCGGAGTATCTTTTCTCCCTCTCTCCCCCATGTCTATTGAGCATTGAGCTTTAGATCAGCCATACATTTTGGAATCAGCATTAGCCATAGCGGCAAGAGCTCAGTATAGAGGACACCATTGGGAAGCATCCTGGCATCCATTCCCGGACACGCTTACATCCATGCTACATGCCTGCATTTCAGGTCATTAAGGTGAGAGTTTTGGGAGACTAGTGTCGGATATCTCTGCATTTTTTGGGATTCTTTATAGTCATCGTTTGCCAGCACCCATTGATGACCATTATCGGTTCCCCTGATTGAAGGACTGTTCTCATATTTAGGACTTTGCACATATATCTTATTTTTATTTTAATAATTTTTTTGTCTTAATGGATCACTTGTGTTAATTTATTGGTCTGCACCTCACTTGCGATTGCCTATTTGATTGTCTGTATTAGCTATGCATTTAGTTATGTGATTTATGACCATTCCCATCTGC
This sequence comes from Rana temporaria, assembly GCF_905171775.1. Lineage (NCBI taxonomy): Eukaryota > Metazoa > Chordata > Amphibia > Anura > Ranidae > Rana > Rana temporaria. The sequence goes on from NC_053497.1 coordinate 93,734,072, forward strand.
CAGCGATCTTATTGGTAGACAGTTGTGGTGGTATTATTATTATTATTTTCACCACAGTGTGTAGCGCTTATCTCACCCCTTTATTTCAAGGTATATATCATGACAGTGGTTGTTAGTGACTGGATATGGGACATTATACAGTAATTTTCGTATTTTTTGTTCCGTTTTGTCTGCACAACCAAATTTTTCATATTTTTTTGTTCCATTTCGTCTCGTTACGTAGATTCGTAAAGATTCGTAATTTCGTAAGACTCAAGTTTTCATATTCGGACCGGTTCGTATTTCGTAAGATGCAAGTTTTCCTATTCGGACCCGTTCGTATTTTCGTAACAGTTTTATTTTCGTTTATACTGAATGATTTGTAATTCTGTCAAATTTAATTTCGTTGATTCGAAATTCGTAATTTTGTTAGATAATAATTTTAGTTTAATGGATTTGTAATTTTGTACTTTCGTAAATACATAGCAACACGTGGCTAATCCATATTAAGATATACTTTCTCTTAAGCCCCGTACACATGATCAGACTTTTTGCCAACAAACGTCAAAATTTGCGTTTTCCAAAAAATCCGACCGTGTGTACGCTCTATCGGACAAACTTTTTCGGTTTCAAAAGTCCGGCCAACTCCCTTCAGACAAAAATCCACGGAAAAGTTTGTTTGAAGTCTGATCGTGTGTACGAGGCTTTACACTGTACAATGTGACTCAGCACAAAATAGATAAGCTGATTGGCTAAGATATTAACTAATCATTCACTAACTACACTGCCCAGTGCCCATTCAAAAGAACGATACAAGTACACAATTTACGAACAGACAAAGAAACGGATTTACAAAACACACAAATGAAAATACGAACATACGAATGAAAATACGAACAGACAAAGGATTTAAAATACGGAATGCAAATCGTTTGTTATAAATGTCATTTTCGTTCTTTTGCTTTTTCGGTGTTTCGTATTTTAGTAAGATTGTCCAATGAGAAGCTTTAAACAGAACACCTTCACCAGTGTGAAGTGTAAGCAAAGCCCAAGCTCATGCTTTAGCACTTTTCAACATGCATGTGAACATACACACTCTTAAATTAAGATGTGTATCCAGCCATGTCTCCTAATGGTGAGCTGTATACCAGAGCACCACATTCCCAGGTGACCAACGTGACTGAATAACCTGTCTTTAACACTCAAATATTTTATGTTATAACAGTGTTTTTGTTTATTTATTTTCAATAATGCTGAAATACCTGATAGTTATGTGCTTTCAAAGCAATACCTGAAACCAGTGTAAGAAAAATACTTGAGATACAGAATAATAAAGAATGTGCTGTTTTTTCTAGCCATAGTTTAGGGGTGATCAAACAGCTTTTATTTAGTGAATACATTTGCTCTGAAAGGTTTTTAGGGTCGCCCTTCATTTATTCTTTTCCTTTGGAAGTACTTTTCGAGTGCAAATTACTGCAACCAGAAGCCTTGAACTGAAAGGCTATTATTCTCCATGTTCAGATTAAATTAATTTTGAACAGTTTAATGCAGCATGTCCAAGTTCTAAGTCCAAGTGGTGTCAAATCTATTTCTCTGCTTTTTTAAGTTACACTGTCAAGGACAGCAATATTCATGGTAAATGCATACCAAAATACATTACAAGAGCACATTTTCTTTCATTTGCAAATCTTTCATTATACCTGTAGCACATTGGACATGCAAAAGAATATTCACCTATTCCATACATGAAGTATGTTTAATTAAAACTACTTTAATATACAGTATGATTTGTTTCTGTATTACAGTAAATTACCATACTACCTCACAATTACACAGGTAAAGTATTGAACCTGATATAATTTTTTTTTTTTTTGTAACGATTGACCATTACATATTTATTTAATATTAATAGGATTTACAAGAAAACTTCAGAGGTTTACTAAATTAGTCATACTTATTCCATAATATAAAGCACCTATAAAAATGTAATTGCTGCATAGATGTAAAATGAGCAAACTCATCTTACCAGTTGCATGGGCTGTCATTAAAGGATGATTTGGAAGAAATACAGCAAACCAGTCTGAAGATTACTGTATCAACACAGAATCATCAACCAAAAGGCCAGAAAAAGTCTTGAAATAAAAACTAGTAAACAACACTGTGATCGGTAATAATATGTCCTCATCCTTACCCTGAGGGTCTATTAATTAAAAAAAGAAAAAATGTTATGCAAATGTTTTAGCATTTTTGGGAATCTCACAACCAGTGTCTGTAATGATTTAAATAAGTAACAAGTAAGTTTTTATTTGCCTTTCACAGGGCAGGCATAACATTCTCTAACAGTCATTCCTAAGAGAAATTAGCCTTAACCACCTCAATACTGGGCACTTGCAACCCCTTCCTGCCCAAGCCATTTTTCAGCTTTCAGCGCTGTCACATTTTGAATGACAATTGCGCATGTCATGCAACGATGTACCTAAATTAAATTTTTATCATTTTTTCCCCACAAATAGAGCTTTCTATTGGTGGTATTTGATCACCTCTGCGGTTTTTATTTATTGCGCTATAAACAAAAGAAAAAGTTTGAAAAAAAACACAATGGCCCGGATTCACAAAGCACTTACGCCAACGTTTCTCGAGATACGGTGCGTAAGTGTAAATATGCGCCATCGTATCTGTGCGCCGTGCTCACAAACTAAGATACGCCAGAAAATAGGCTTTCTTCCGACCGACGTAACTTGCCTATGCTGGCGGAGAGTGGGCGCATATTTACGCTGGACGTATTTGGCGCTCCCATTCATTTTCTATTCGTATATGCAAATGAGGGAGATACGCCAATTCACAAACGTACTTGCGCACGGCGCATAATATACGCGGTTTGCGTGAGTCGTACGTCTGGCGTAAAGTTATTGCCATATATGAGGCGCAACCCATGCAAAGGTATGGACCAAGGAACTCAAGTTGTCGTATTTTACGTTGTTTACGTTGTACGTGAATATGGCTGGGCGTAGTGCGCACTGAGATGCGTCCCCGGGACGGCGCATGCGCCGTTCGTATGCCCTGTTCGTTATTCGTATCTATCTGGCGCTCGGCCCATCATTTGCATGGGGTCACGTCTCATTAGCATGGCTCACGCCCACTTCCACTAACGACGACTTACGTCTAAGAAACCCAGCGCAGATTTGGCAGCACTGGCTTTGTGAATCCAGTGCTTGCCTCTCTGCGCTGCGCCGGCGTAGCGCAAACTAGATACGCTACGGCGGCATAAATATGCGCCGATGTATGTGAATCCAGGCTAATATTTTTTACTTTTTGCTATAATAAATATAATTTTTTTTAAAACTATTTTTTTCCTCAGTTTTGGTCGATATGTATTCTTCTACATATTTTTGGTATAAAAAAAACGCAATAAGCGTATATTGATTGGTTTGCGCAAAAGTTATAGAGGTTTGACAGCGGGCGGTAGAGAAGTGGTTAAAGTGATATTAAAATCGTATTATTTGGGGGGTAAAATTAACAAACATGTCTTTACTTACCTACTCTGTTCAGTTGGTTTTGCACAGAGCAGCTAGAATCCTCCTCTTCTTGGGTTCCTCATTGGCGCACCTGGCTCCTCCCTCCTGCCGAGGGAATCCACAGCAAACAGGTTGCTATGGGGGCACCCGAGAGGCTGTGAATCCATTCAGACATGGAGTTGTGGTTCAGCCCCACCCCCTATCTCTCCTCATTAGCTCACTGACTTTGACTGACAGCAGTGGGAGCCAATGGCACCCACTGCTGTGTCTCAGCCAATCAGGAGGGAGAGTCCCAGACAGCTGAGACTTTTGTGCAACATTGCTGAATCGAGAGGGGGCTCAGGTAAGTCTTAGGGCGTCTGTTGCACGCAAAAGGGTTTTTATCTTAATGCATGGAATGCATTACAATAAAAAACTTTGGGCCATATTCTGAGTAAAGTTACGATGGAGTAACTCAGGATACTCCATCGTAACTCCCTTTTTTGACCCGTGTATCTATGCTCCTGATTCTCAGAATCATTTTTGCATAGATACACTTAAGATCCGCCATCTGTAAGTCACTTACACTGGCGGATCTTAAATGCAATGACGCCGGCCGCCGCTAGATGGCATTTACATGAAGGAGTCATTTGCATATGCAAATGATCCTTCTACGCCGATTCACGAACGAGTTTGTATCGCGTAACCATCGCTAACGTCGTTTGCGTAAGCGGAAACTTACCCCTGCTATATGAGGGGTAAGTTTCCGCAAGTCTCGCGTAGGCCATGTTACGGATGGCGTCGGGTCCCCGTCGTGTTTTTTCGTCGGATACGTCGTTTACGTAAGTCGTTCTTGAATACGACTTTACGTCAATGATGCACACGTCGGCGTCATTGACGTTTTCCGCCGAGAACTGGAGCATGCGCACTGGGCTTTTTGCAGCCTGGCGCATGCCCAGTTCTTTTGCATCGGGGGCGCGCTTCATTTGAATAGAAGCCGCCCCCTTGGAGATCCGCCAGGCTACGCCGGGACACTTACACTCCGCTGTCCCAACTTATGGAGCAAGTGGTTGGGGAATACAACACCTGCTCCAGTAAGTTGGGACAGCGGAGTGTAAGTGCCCTAAGCGAAGCAGGCGGATATTTAGAGAGAATATGGCCCTTTCTGCCTATAGAACCACTTTAACCACTTAAGGACTGCCTCCTGCACATATACGTCGGCAGAATGGCACGGCTGGGCACAGGCACCTACAGGTACGTCGCCTTTAAGAGCCCAGCCATGACCGTGGCCGCAGGACCCGCGGACCCGATCGCCACCAGTGTCCCGTGATCGGTCACAGGAGCTGAAGAACGGGGAGAGGTGTGTGTAAACACACCTTCCCCGTTCTTCACAGTGGCACTGTCATTGATAGTCTGTTCCCTAATATAGGGAAATTCGATCAATGACGTCACACATCCAGCCCCGCCCCCCCTACAGTTAGAAACACATATGAGGTCACACTTAACCCCTGCAGCGCCCCCTAGTGGTTAACTCCTAAACTGCAATTGTCATTTTCACAGTAATCAATGCATTTTTATAGCACTTTTTGCTGTGAAAATGACAATGGTCCCAAAAATGTGTCAAAATTGTCCAATGTATCCGCCATAATGTCGCAGTCATGAAAAAAAATGCTGATCGCCGCCATTAGTAGTAAAAAAAAATATTAATAAAAATGGCATAAAACTATCCCCTATTTTGTAAACGCTATACATTTTGCGCAAACCAATCATTAAATGCTTATTGCAATTTTGTTTACCAAAAATAGGTAGAAGAATACGTATCGGCCTAAACTGAGGGAAAAAAACGTTTTTGTTAAATCTTTTTGGGGATATTTATTATAGCAAAAAGTAAAAATATTGAATTTTTTTCAAAATTGTCGCTCTATTTTTGTTTATAGCGCAAAAAAATTAAAAACATGGGTAGACCGCAGACCATCAGTGTAAAAGCAGCCTTTGGCCCCATTTACATGATCGGTCCGACCCAATCGGACATCCATTCACCTCTATGGAGCGTTAGATGTAAACAGACTTTTGTCCATTTACATCTGCCTACCTTCAATCCGATCTTAAAAAAAAAAAACAGAAGTGGATCCGTTTCCTTCAATCTGATTTTATCAGAGGGCCCATAGAGTAGATTGCTCTGTGTCTGTGTATGCTTTGCATATGCAGACTGGACACAGACCTGTCATCTGCCCACTCCATTCATTATAGCCCGTGACTGGTTACCAAGTCTTAAGTGGCCCTCGGTCTTCAAGAGGTTGGGCACCCTTGTTCTAGATGTTAAGGCTCCATTCACATCTAGGCAGACAAATTTACAGCGTTTTGTCCCGCGAATTGCGGCGGCAAATAGCAGCATTTTGTACCGCGATTTGCGGCGACAAAACGCCGCGATTGTCCGCCTAGATGTGCCCCTAGATGTGGCCCTCTATGGAGATGGTTCCCGAACGCCGAAAGCCGCCTGAAAAAAAGTTCCGGGACCTTTTTTCAGGCGGCAGGCATTCGGCGTGGAGATGTGAACCATCTCCATAGAGGGCAATGTCTTTTCATCCCTCTGGCGGCAGCGGCGTCGCACTACAGGCGACAAAACGCCTAGATGTGAATGGGGACTTAAGATTGCCTGAAAGACATGAGAATGAACACTGATCTACTCAATATCAGGCACCAACAGAGGAAGTAAACTTTTTAAGGTTAAAAAAAGAGCTCTATGGGGGAGCATGCGCGCGACTGACTAGGCAGGACATGGCTGCTTAGTGCTCTATGTACACCGGGACCCGATAGCCTCATAAAGTGAAGTCACAGATGAAACTTTGTTTCCATACGGTGACAACTTTACTACTGAGAACCTTGGGCAGAATTTAAAAGTATGTACAGCGGGAAAAAAACTAAATTAAAGTAATGAAGCTCTAACTAGAGCCGCATCTAAAATGGCAGCAGCGCCATCCTCCCGCTCAGCCCTGTCACAGACACAGTCACAGACAAGGATTTCTCCCTCCTTACACAGAGGTGAGCTAGATTTTGACTTTGGGATACTCCCATCACATTACAGAACTTTCCCCCTGGCTCTGACCTTCTTTGTCAGTTTGAGAGGGTATTACAAAAGGCTTTACAAAACACCTCAGACACAATCACTGAAAAGCTTACAAGGGATATTCGTGAGGTGGGCCGCCGCCCATCTGTTTTAGAACAGAAAGTGGATGAACTGGATGTTATCACTAATAACCATAATGAGCACATTACCCATCTATGCTAACTTGTCCCACCGCTCTTATGAAGAACTGGTCTTCCTTACCATTAGCATGGATAGGTTGAATCACAGTAATCAAGATGTATATACTCCCTAAGATTCTATACATTTTTAGAGTACTCCCGATACAGGTCCCGGCATATTTTATATGAATTCTACAAAGAAAAGCTCTCCAATTCATTTGGAGAAAACTAAAATCCTGTCTTCCACTACCTACACTGTACACACCCCGTATCAGATAGATGAGTGGTGGGTGGCACTGGGCACAGTGTACGCTGTACCCTGACACACGCTGCCAGCCAGGCAACTGACTATTATTCTATTGCAGTAAAACAATTTTTTTTGTTTAAATGTTATCTACTGTGCTACCAAGATAGATGAGTGGTGGGTGGCACTGGGCACAGTGTACGCTGTGATCCTGACACACACGCTTCCTGGCAGGCAACTGCAATTAGATTACAGAGAAAAAAAAGCAGACTGATATACTAGCCCTAAAAAGGACTTTTTGGGGTGCTGTCCTTACAGCAGAGATCAGATGAGTCTTTCAGGACTGGAGTGGACACTGAAAACACTAGCCTAGCTATAGATTTGCCTATAAATTCAGCAGCAGCAAAACTCTCCCTCCTCTCACTAAGAATGCAGGTTCAGAATGAAACTAAAATGGATGCTGCCCGAGAGGTGGGAGGGTCAGGGAGGGTATGCTGCTGATTGGCTGGAATGTGTCTGCTGACTGTGAGGTAGAGGGTCAAAGTTTACTCAATGTTAATTAATAGGAGGCGGATCGAACAGCGCATATGTTCGCGCGCATCGGCGAACGAGCAAAAATCGCTGCAAATTATTCGCCGGCGAACAGTTCTGTACATCTCTAGTGGAAACCCCTCTATGGATAATTGCAATACAAATTAAGTTCAAGTGCAACAACTTTTTAGTTGGGAGGTTTCATTTTTTAGATTGTTACATTTTTTTTATGTTTTAGTTACTATTATAATGTAAATTATTGCGCTTGAAGTTTAATTTTCCTCCACCCCAAACTCGCTCATCCATGTCTTTATGGACCTTGCTTTGTGCACTGGTGCGCCGTCATGTAGGAACAGGAAGGGACTGTCCCCAAACTCCTCCCACAAAGTTGGGAGCATGAAATGCTAAGAGGCCAAGCCCAACCCCTGAAAAACAACCCCCGAACATAAGACCCCCCCTACCATAATCCACCTCCACAAAATGATTTGGAACAGTGCACAAAGCAAGGTCCATAAAGACATGGATGAGCGAGTTTGGGGTGGAGGAACTTGACTGTCCTGCACAGAGTCCTGACCTCAACCTGATAGAACACCTTTGGGATGAATTAAAGTGGAGACTGAGCCAGGCCTTCACATCCAACATCAGTGCCTGACCTCACAAATGCTCTTCTAGAAGAATGATAAAACATTCCCATAGACACCCTCCTAAACCTTGTGGACGGCCTTCCCAGAAGAGGTGAAGCTGTTATATCTGCAAAGGGTGGACCAACTCAATATTGAACCCTCTGGACTAAGACTGGGATGTCATTAAAGTTCATGTGCGTGTACTTTTGACATTATAGTGTGTGTGTGTGTGTATATATATATATATATATATATATATATATATATATATATATATATATATACACACACACACACACACACACGCGCGCGCGCATGTGTGTTTTAGCTCTGGGGTGCAGACCCTAATGCAATAGGCTGCGCACGCCTATGTTAACTTTTGAGAATCCCCAAGAACTGCTTCTCCAGTCTGCAGTCAGCCAGGTGCCTGGTCTCAAGAGCCTCACTTTGTATTTACTCCAATGGTTTAAGAAAGTCCAATAACTGATGATCTCACTTTATTGATGTTTTTTCCACCAGTCTGGCTTATTGGTATCCCGGTCTGTGGCCACGCCCATCTTATGCATTTCCCCCTATTGGGACTATTCAACTAAACCCAATAGGGTTGAAACACATCAAAGAATGTGGCCACAGGTGGGGACTACCAGTAAACCGATGTGGTGGAATAAACAGTGTGCAGCCTTTCCTAGATAATTTCAACAACAACTGTGTCTGTTTATCTGAAAATGGACAAGCATAATATTTATTTTTATATTTTACAAAATATATTTCTAGAGTTTCAGATATCAAACATCAACAATGTACACACTTTTTGTTTCTCTATATCTTCAAAACAATAAAGGTGTTGGCAGGGCCGGCGCCCTGTGCAAGCTAATCCTGCGGCGCCCCCCCCCCGAAACTGATACACACTGACCGCGAGTCACGCATGCGCAGAAGGAAACGGGCAGTGAAGCCGCAAGGCTCCATTGATGGTTTCCATTAGTTAGAATTCACAATCACCAAAAACGCCAGCCCAAAAAAAAAACGAAAAAAACGGTGACAACTCACTGGACTAGATCTCAGAAGAAGCTCCACTCGGAACTCTTCAAAACAACACTAGGGAACAAAATAAAAACAACCCAACAAAAACAAACAGCCACAGAAACACTTGACACCATCAACAAGGCGCTACTACAGTCAGCTGACTTAGTAGCACCAAAACGCAAAACTTGCATCCGGAAAAACAACTCCAGCTGGTTTAATGACCAGCTGACGTTGCTAAAGCAAGAGCGTAGAAGAGCAGAAGCTGCGTGGAAAAGGTGCTCTTCAGATAAAAACCACACAATTTACAAGATAATAACAAAGAAATATCACAAAGAAATCTTCACGGCCCAAAAAAATAATTTCTCCAACATCTTCGCAAATGCCATTAACCGCCCCCGAGAACTCTTCAAGCTGGTCACTCAGACTATGAATCCTGCTTGTTTAGAGGCCCCCAATTCTGATTCACAAGAATTTTGCAACGAATTATCGGATTATTTCATTAATAAAATTAAAAAAATCTGTGAAAGTATTCAGCAAAATGGAACCGTCACCAACTCCCCCCCAAATCACAAACCTAATACCCACATAAATCCGCCGCAATCACCAAAATTCACTCTAAAACCCATTTCCATCGATGCCACTAAAATATCATCGGGACTCTGCGTAATAGCACAGCACCCAATGATATCATCCCCACTAAACTGCTGAAAGAAAGTGCCGATATACTGGCACCAGCTATCATGCAGCTCATAAACCAATCATTCAAGGAGGGCATGGTGCCCACCTTGCTGAAACAAGGTACAATAAAACCAATTAAAAAAGAAACTACCCTCGACCCCAAAGACCCAAACAACCGGAGGCCTATAACAGCTCTAAATGTCTTCTCCAAGGTAATGGAGAAAGTAGTTGTACAACAGCTGCAACTGCATTTAGACACCCATAAATTACTCGATCCGTTTCAATCAGGCTTCCGTCCGGGTCACGGAACAGAAACGGCGCTGCTCTAAATATGGGATGACGCTCTAGAGGGCGCAGACGAAGGAGAATCTTGTCTCCTGATACTGCTGGACCTAAGCGCGGCTTTTGACACTGTAGACCACGGACTACTACTGGCTAGGCTAGCTGAAGTAGCCGGAGTCGCTGAAGGTGTTTTACCCTGGTTCACCTCCTTCTTGGAAAACCAATCACAAATAGTGAAACTGGGGTCTTTCACTTCTGAAAAACGCACGGTGTCATGCGGAGTCCCTCAGGGATCTCCCTTATCGCCCGTATTGTTTAATATCTATCTTCGCCCTCTCTTTGAAATCATCAGTAACCAGAAGTTACTTTACCACTCCTATGCAGACGACACACAACTGTGTTTCCGCATCTGCAACAAAAAGGATCATTCTCTTGGACTAGAGAAATGCCTCACTCTAACAGGATGACAAACAGTTATCTTAAACTCAATGGTTCGAAAACAGAACTTCTCCTGTTTCACGCTAACCGGAAAAATCACCCCATGTCAACTCCCCCACCCATTCTGGGTAAAACTATCACCCCTAGCACCAAAGTCAAAAGTCTCGGAGTCATTTTCGATACCTACATGACAATGGATGCACAAATAGGGTCAGTAGTCAGCGGATCCCACCATCTGCTGCCCCTACTACGCAGACTCACGCCCTTTATCCCGAAAGAGGACATTGCAGTAGTGGTGGGAACAATCATCAATTCCAGACTCGACTAAACAAATGCCCTCTATCTAGGACTCCCCAAATACCAAATCACTCGTCTGCAAGTCGTTCAAAATACGGCCGCTCGACTAGTGACTGGGAAAAAATCTTGGGAATCAATCTCACCTTCACTGAGATCCCATCATTGGTTGTCAGTAAAAGACAGAATCACTTTCAAGGCACTCTGTCTAATACATAAGTGTATTCAAGGCAACGCCCCCCAATATCTATGTGAAAAAATAAAAGCCCATAACCCCAATCGCATTCTGCGATCAACCAATCAAAGCCTCCTCCAGATACCCAAAGCCAGATACAAGTCCAAAGGAGATCGAAGATTTGCAGTCCAAGGACCACGCGTGTGGAATGCACTACCAACCACCATCCGACTGGAGTCGGACCACTTGGCCTTCAGGAGAAAGATTAAAACCCATCTCTTCTGAGGTCAAGGGGTTCCTTAACAATGAAATGGATACAGCGCCCAGAGGCGATTCAGTTCGCATGTGTTGCGCTTTACAAGTCTCTCACTCACTCACTCACTCACTCAGAATGATGGCGCCTGCACCTGATCCAATGAACAGATTGGCCTCTGGGGCTGACTTTGCGGGCTCCCTAGACAGGAAAGCATCCTTATTAAAAGTCAGCAGCTACAGTGTTTGTAGCTGCTGACTCTTAAAGAAAAAAATTTGCGGGTGGAACACCACTTTAATCTGACACCACCAACGCACTGGTATTTTTTCCCTCCACTGACACCGATGCAGCAGCATTTTATTTTCCCACCAACACTGGTACAACAACATTTTATCCTTTCAGTGACACCACCAATGCTGGCGCCTTTTTTCCTTCCAAAGACACTACATGTGCATGGCATTTTTCCCCTCCCTCCGGTGACACTTTTGTTACATGCAGCGATGCCACCATTTACACCCTCACACTGGTGCTGAGGTATTTCTTTCCTTGCCACTGTTAGTGCCATATTTTACTGCAGAAGAGTATATGCACAGCTACTCAACTCTTCAGTTTTTTTTCCTCAGCATGCCACAACCATTGGCATTATTATAGTGAATGCCGTAAGCATTACAAACTGTACATTGTACTGTGACACAAAACATCACTGCTATTAGTCCAACCACTTGGTCTGCCCAGTGGAGATTAGGGCATTGTTTGGCATCTTTGCCTGGGGTGATGGACAACCTTGTCCCAATACTGCATACTGCTTAATGCTTGCAAAATATAAGTGTGTCCTATCAGCAAAAGACAGGGAGGGAGGGTATCCATAAGTATACTGATTCATATTTATAGTAACAATCACATTTTATGTCACATATTCTGCACTGAACCTCTTAAACGTATGTCCTATGTTACATGTATAATACAATCATTATTGGTGATATCTTTTATCAATTGTGTAACTATATAATTGACTTTATACCTGCCCGAAGATCCAACGCCTCATCTCTGTCTAGGGGAACATTCATAGATGTGATGGAGGGGAGTTTAAATGCTGCTGTGTTGACATTGTGGACATTCACAGAGGCATTCCCACCTGGTCTGACTGTAGCATGTCACAGAGAGAGATAGGAGGGGGTGACAGAGAGAGGAGGGGGGTGACAGAGAGAGGAGAGGGTGACAGGGAGGGGGGTGACAGAGAGAGGAATGGGGTGACAGAGAGTAGAGGGGTGTGACAGAGAGAGGAGGGGGGTATCAGAGAGAGGAGGGGGGTGACAGAGAGAGGAGTGGGGGTGACAGAGCGTAGAGAGGGGGTGATAGAGAGTAGAGGGGGTGACAGAGAGAGGGGGGGTGACAGAGAGAGGAGTGGGGTGACAGAGAGTAGAGGGGGGTGACAGAGAGAGGAGGGGGGTGACAGAGAGAAGAGTGGGGCGAGGAGGGAGGAGGGGGGGTGACAGAGAGTAGAGGGGGGTGACAGGGAGGGGGGTGACAGAGAGAGGAGGGGGTGACAGAGAGAAGAGGGGGGCAAGGAGGGAGGAGGGGGGGTGATGACAGGAAGGGGGCTGACAAAGCAGATAAGAGCGACCTTAGGGAGACACACAGCGTGAGGCTGGATTCTAGGAACAAGCAGGCACGATTATTCACAGTCCAGCCCCACCTCCACATGTGACCAGCAGCCTCCGCTGGGCCAATCGCAGACCCTCATGTTATGACCCATTCGGCCAATCACAGGGCACCCGCTGGGCTCAGACCGCAACTCCACTGTATGACGCTGAACCTGTAGCAGGCATGGGATGTGCGGGCTACTCCAGATCCAGATGTTTCAGCCGGGGGCCAGAGATCCTTTGCCACTGTCCACATGATGGTGGAAAGTGTACCCGGGTTTTCGGTGGGTGGAAACCCGGGCACATGTGTAAAAATCCGGACTGCCGGGGTCAAAACAGGACAGATGGCAACCATAAGCACGGCGCCCCTTGCTGCCCATGGTGCCCTGTGCGCTCGCACGACTCGCACACCCCAAAGGCTGGCCCTGGGTGTTGGGACCTGAATCACCTGCTAGTGGCAGTGTGCTTCTCAGAATGGAAGGTTGCAGTTCCAGTGTCCACCATTGGGTGTATCTCCAGGAATCAGTCTCCACCTGATGCTGGCTGCTGGGCAGGTATATAGGTCTTCTCTAATGATGAAAATTGCAGGGTCTGCATCCCTTTAGATGTGATTTCCGATTGGGAGTATCTTACCAAAAATAAAACATTTTGTTGCCGGGGAAGTTTAAACTCTAATTTGTATCTTAGTGGAGACTTCTGGGAAAATCAGTAAAACAAATTACACAAGCAGGAAATTAAATATCTGTGGGGGGGGGGTAGGTAGCCATATTGCATTGCATATTACAGAAAATTACAGCACTGCAGTTTGAAAAGGAAAGGTAATTGTTAATAACATTCAATTACAATATGACTCGTGTTGCAATTGTGTATGATATTATTATTTTTTATTTTCTATTTTTTTCCCCATGAAAGTGGCATTACCCTTTAATGCCGGGTACTGACGAGCAAACATGTACGATGAAACCGGTCCGTCGGACCGTTTTCACCATACATGTCTGCCCGGGGATTTCTGTATGGTGGCTGTACTCACCATCATACAGAAATCCGCGCGTAAACAATACGCGGGGCGTGTCCGCACCGTCGCCGTGACGATGACGCGGCGACGTGGGCGGGCCTGCCAGTTAAATGCTTCCACGCATGCGTCAAAGTCATTCGACGCATGCGAGGGATGGCGGGTTTAGATAGATGGATCCAAGTATATAGTGCAGCAAACTAGGAGCTGATCAAATTAGTAAACAGATATACTGATGCAGATATTAGCCTGCATACATGGAAGTGAGGGAAAAAATCCCATAAGAGCAGGGAATTGAAAGAAATCCCCGCAGACAGAGATCAGGAATGTCAAAGGTGCTGCAGTAAACTGGATGGGTGTCAAATATCAGTCATCATGTTGAAAAAAAGCTTGTGGTGTTGGGGAGATATCCTCTTCCGTTCTCAATTATACTCTTTTAATTATGAGCCTCTACTTCACAAGACTGTATCAGACCTTAAGAATTATATCTGGAGTACCCCAAGGATTTTATACCTTTTCCAAACAATTCCAATGTATACGGTATGCCTATTAAATGATTCAGGAAGTTGAAAAGGGTCTTTACAGACTTTATATGGGGCTCAAGGTGGCCTAAGCTCCATTGTAAAATGATGTCTTTAGCCAAAGACATACGGGAGCTAATGCTCCTTACTGTATATCGTTCTATACGATTGAGTGTTGATCCTTACCAGAATCGTAGATTTGTATCACCATGCCAAAATAAAAAAATTCTGGTTCAAATTAAACAGTTCTGGACACCTCTAAACTTGCAAATGCATGTCATTTTAAAACATTCTCACTTATGCTGGCCTTTGTTTGATAATCTTTCCTTTCCTCTAGCCATTCATAGATCCTCATTTGAAGAATGGAATAAAATGACAGTCACTGCAATATTGATGGCAATATTGATGGCAGTTACTCATACTTCAAGTATGTTGAAAACTTTTCTGGGCATGCATAGACTGGAAAGATGACATTTGAATCAATAACTATGCTCTTATTTTCAGTCTATACCTATTTATCTGGGAATTCGACCAGGATGGTGTAGAGTGAAAGCTTCACCTTCCTTTCAAATCAGTAAATGGAGAAGGTATTCCCAATGATAGGATGCTCCCTGATGTTGAATTATGTCAAGCAAAGGATTCAGGAGTATCTTTCTGTAAAAAGTGTGCGTGGATGGATCTGTGCATCCATCCACTGGACCTGATTTACAGAATTTCCTCCTTTTACATATGGAAATTAACCCTGCATAAGATATTTTGTTGCATATAACCCTTTCCCGCCGAGCGTACGCATATATGCGTCCTCGGCTTTCGGGGATTATACCAGGATGATGCCCGCAGCTGCAGACATCATCCCTGTACCGTTGTTTAGAGCTGGCGATTGGCTATCCAGGCATAACAACCAATGCGGCTAAAAGCCACTCGGTTGTTATGTCGGATGAGCGAGATGGGACACCCCCTGCCGCCTTTCGCTGCTCTGACCGGGCCTCCCGTCCCACCGGGAGACCCGATCCGCGATCCGGCACCTCCAGTATCTTGGCGCAGACTGAAACAAAGCCATAAATGGCTTCAATTCAGTCTCCGCAACGTAAACACGGAAGCGGCGTCATGACGTCACTTCCGGGTTACTCGGTTGCCAATTCAGAATCGCTGTTTTCTTTGATCTGAATACTTTGAAGTGCAAAGGGGGGATTGGGGGTCTTTTAGACCCCTGATCCTTTCATAAAGAGTACCTGTCACCACCTATTACTGTCACAAGGGATGTTTACATTCCTTGTGACAGCAATAAAAGTGATCAAAATGTTAAAAAATAAAAATAAAACACATTTTAATATTATAAAAATAAATAATAAAAAAAAATTAAAAAATTAAAGCGCCCCTCTACCCGCGAACTCGCGCAACAAAGGCATCTATTTACTCGGCGTAACATCATCTTTCACATTATACAAAAAAATTGGGCTAACTTTACCTTTTCGGTTTTTTTAAATCCATGAAAGTTAATTTTTTCCCAAAAAGTTGCGTTTAAAACACCACTGCACAAATACCGTGTGACATAAAATATTTAGCTTCTCTGCTAAAAAAATATATATAATGATTGGAGGTTCTAAGTAATTTTCTAGCAAAAAATATGTATTTTAACTTGTAAACACCAATAGCCGGATTCACAAAGACTTATGCCGACGTATCTACTGATACGCCGTCGTAAGTCCAAATGTGCGCCGTCGTATCTATGCGCTGATTCTTTAAATGAGATACGCCTGAATTTTGCCAAGATACGACCGACGTAAGTCTCCTACGCCATCTTATCTTGGGTGCATATTTACGCTGGCCGCTAGGGACGCTTCCATTCATTTACACGTTGAATATGTAAATGAGCTCGATATGCCGATTCACGAACGTAGTTGCGCCCAGCGCATGAGTATACGCCGTTTACGTAAGGCGTACATCCGGCGTAAAGATAAACCACCTCTATAGGTGGCGCAGCCAATGCAAAGGTATGGACGATGGAACAGCCGTTGGATTTTACGTTGTTTACGCAAGTCGTACGTGAATGGGGCTGGGCGTAGGTTACATTCACGTCGTTGCCATTGAGCCGTCGTATCTTACGGCGTAAATTCGACGTGATTCTGAGCATGCGCGCGCATGCGCCATTCAATTGGCGCTTCATTTACATGGGGTCACGATTCATTTAAATACAACACGCCCACTACCTGCCTACTTTGAATTAGGCGGGCTTACGCCGGCCCATTTACGCTACGCCGACGTAACTTAGGGAGCATGTGCTTTGTGAATACTGGCCTTGCCTCTCTATTTTACGTCGGCGTAGCGCATATGAGCTGCGCTACGCCCGCCTAACAATACGCCGCTCTACCTGAATCCGGCTACAAATGTCAGAAACAGGCTTAGTCATGAAAGGGATAACCATGTGGGATAACTAGGCTTCAATGAACTCTGTCTAACACCAGTGTCTCATTCGGTTCTTTTCCTAAGGTAGAATTCAGGATTTTAGTTATGGTGGTCTTTTATGTCAAAGCCTGCCATCACCTCAGGAAGCCCCCTTAAATGGATGTTGTTGCAGCAACACTTGACTCTTGATATCTGTCTGATCCCCTTCAATTCAGTTTTAAATAAGAGTTTAAATCAATGCACCCGATCCTACAGATTAGCTTTAGTGGGTAACAGTGTAAGGAGCTCTAGGTCTGCCTTGGAGCTGCTGCAACACATCATGGATGCCGGATGCTGTCAGAAGCAGTTTGTCTTTCTCATCATGCAGAAGAGGAGAGCAGGTGGCAGCTCCAGCAGGTGACAACACTCTGCCATTGCATCTCACAATCTCTTGCCTACAAAAAAAGACCCTGTCACATGTCTTTCCTAAAGGAAATATGAGCGTTTGTGCCAATGCATATTGCTTGGAAATTGCTTGGAAATATTACGCTGTTCTTCATAAAAAATGGCCTTAAAAAAACAAAAACAGCCAGCAGCAATTAGGAAATGTGGAGGCAGGTTGTGAAAGAAATACAATGTACATTTAATCCTCTCATAGCCACAGATTTATTTACTATGTTGCATTTTAAACCTCTTATGCCTCTATAATGTGATTCAATTTTTCCTTTTTTCATTTATTTAAATTTACTTATTTATTTATTTAATTAAATTTTACTCATTTCAAGTGCTTGTGCACACCAGAAAAAATATTATATATTGATTGTAGTACAGATTCCTGATTCTAGCTGCAGAAATGAAAAAGGGTCTGCAGAGCAGAGCTGATGTTAGCAGCAGCTTTGCACAGCGCCTGGTGGACTCCAAGCAAACACTTCTTAAATCTTAAATAAGCTTTAACATTATAATGTTAAATGTATAATTTTGAGATTGGTTTTTAAAATAATTTGAATTTTTATTAAATGAATATCAGGTGATCCTTTCATGGAGGTTTTTCCTCAGGTGTTTTCTGTTATGGGAAGACAACTGTATGACAATATTGCACCTGCACTGTCTCACTATGTCACAAGTGCCCCTGATGAACACTGCAAGTGACTCTGCCCATGTAGAAGTTGCTGCAGCTCTTTAGATCAACTTTAAAGCTCGGTAGAGAAAAACATTTCTTGAAATACTACAACCATTATAATAGTTTTGCTTTTTGATAATCTATGTTGACTGTAAGGTACTATGTAAAATAGTTTTAGGGCATCATATAAACTGCTTCTTCTAAGAATTTCAGTTTATACATTATAAGCATGAAAATCTTTTGGTAATTGCAACCCTTGAGGAGATGTTCCCAAGCTGCTGCCACTATGGAACGGCATGATCCAGTCAGTATATAAATATGCATGAATACTTTGTACGGTTAACTGTTTGCTGAGGCAGAAATGATCAGTTATTGCATTTTAAAGATCAAGTGGTCTTGTTGTTCACATACACATTTTTAGAGCTAATATTGTGCTACCATGGTAACTATTACTTACATGGATGAGCACAAGGCTATTAATACATTGGCACATATGGAAACTTCAACACCTATCAGTGTTATTAGATAATGTTTCTTTTGTATTTACCCAAGTATCACTTCAGTGGCTTGATTGGATCAGATTTTGAGCAGCATTGCAAAATCCCATAATTAACCATTTTTTGACCAGAAGTTTTTTTGACTTCAGGTAATATGCATATATTATATAGAGTTTTAATGATAAAGAAATATTGAAAAACAAAGAAATACAATCATTTTATATAAGACTACTTTTAAAAATGAGTGCAACCTCAAAGTATTTTAAAAGCTTGAGATCCACGTAATTAGAGTAAGGGGCCGATCCTGGCCCCTTAACACGTGATCAGCTGTCAGCCAATGGCATCTGATCACGTAATATGTAAACAAGAGCTCGGTAATTGTTTTTTTTTCTCCTCACTCTGACATCTGTGCCAATAAGTACCCCCTGCCAGTGCCACCTGCCATTTCCACCTGCCATTTCCACCTGCCAGTGCCCACAAGTGCCACCTATCAATGCCCACCAGTGGTGCCAATCAGTGCCTCATTAGAGCCACCTAGCAGTGCTGCCTATAAGTGTAACCTACCAGTGCCGATCAGTTCCCACTATTGCCACCCATCAGTGTCCATCACTGCCACCCATCAGTGTCCATCACTGTCACCTATCAGTGCCCATCACTGCCAGCTATAAGTGGCACCTATCAGTGCCACCTTTTAGTGCCACTTCTACGTGCCCACCAGTGCCACCTATCAATGCCCTTCAGTGCCACCCATCAGTGTCACCTCTTAGTGCACACCAGTGCTGCCTATCAGTGCCCACGAGGGCCACCTTATCGGTGCCCATCAGTGCAGCCCATCAGTGCCCATCAGTGCAGGCTATCAGTGCTCATCAGTGCAGCTTCATCAGCGTACATCAATGAAGGAGAAAAATTACCTGTTCACAAAATGTTATAACAAAAAAAATATTTAAAAAAATTTGGTCTTTAAATTTTTTTTAACAAAAAATAAAAATGGCAGCGGTGATCAAATACCACCAAAAGAAAGCTCTATTTGTGGGAAAAAAATTATAACATTTTCATTTGGGTACAGTGTTGTATGACTGCGCAATTGTCATTCAAAGTGCATCAGTGCTGAAAGCTGAAAATTGGTCTGGGCAGGAGGGAGGTTTAAGTACCCAGTAAGCAAGTGGTTAAAGCATAATCATATTTATCAAGTTAATCGGACCACAAATAGCAATGGCTCTTCAGCATTTAGGAGAATTTTCTTTTGTTTCAGTGTTATTTTGCTAAATCAAGCACATGTTTGCATTAATTGTTAAAGCACAACTGTACATCCAAATGTTTTTATTTCATTTTGGATAGAGCAAGAAATTGTGAGAGATTAAATTTTTTTTTATTGCTGTGTGAATTCCTATTAAGGATATGGTCTTTAACTTGTTGTTCAGAAAAGAAGTGATAGCAAATCTGACCACTGTCTATTATTTAATGCATATACAGGTAGGGACAAAAACAAAAACCTGACAGAAATTCTGGGCCAGATTCAGAAAGAATCGCGGCGGCGTAACGTATCGTCTTTATGTTACACTGACGCAATTTTTCAGCGCAAGTGCCAGATTCACCAAGCACTTGCGTGTAAACTTACAGCGGTGTAATGTAAAGCCGTCCGGCGCAAGCCAGCCTAATTCAAATGGGGCGTGTACCATTTAAATTAGGCGCGCTCCCGCACCGAACGTTCTGCGCATGCTCCGTTAGTAAATTTCCCGACGTGCTTTGCGTGAAATTACGGCCCCTCGACGTGTTTGTGAATGGCGACGTGCGTAACGTACTTACACCGAAAAAAAAATGTAAAATTCGACGCGGGAACGACAGCCATACTTTAACATGGCAAGTCTAAATATAAGCCACAAAATAGCAGCCGTAACTTTACGCTGGGAAAAGCCGACTAGCGACGACGTAAGAGAATGCGACGACCGCGCGTACCTTTGTGGATCGGCGTAAACAGCTAATTAGCATACCCGATGCGGGAAAATGGCGCGAACTCCACCCATCGGGCGCCGAAGTATTACAGCTACGATCTGAAGGCGTACGAAGCCGTACGCCTGTCGGATCGAAGCCAGAAGCCGTCATATCTTGGTTTGAGAATTCAAACTAAAGATACAACGTGGCAAATTTGAAAGTACGCCAGTGTATCAGTAGATACGCCGGCGTACTTGCACTGTGAATCTGGCCCCCTGTTTATAAATAAGGACAGTGGGCCTGAGCTATAGTGAAGGAAAAATCTATTAGGTACGTAAGGGATTAAGCATATAAAAATACATGCACCAAGATGAAATTCCACAGTAGCATTTACTCACCCATATCACAAATCAATAGATAATCAAATTTAAGAAACATCTTTTCTTATATCTAAGGAATATATATAAGGTAGTATTTTTACAGCCTTATCAGACCATGTAAATTGTCTGATAAGGCTAAAAAGCCAGCTCAAGAGTTAAAGAAACTGACATCTTACACAAAGATAGTTTGTTGATACATGGCAAAAGAGCCTTCATTAATGTAATTGCTCTAAATGGACTGCTCCTATCTAAGTGAAATATAATTGGCTGCTAGGTTACTGCAGTTTGCAAAGCATCACATATCAAAATTTTTGTTAAAAATGGCAAAAGCAGTCAGTTAGTGATCTCCACTCATAATAAAATTACTTTGTAAATTGTACTGCTGCCTTTTAGAATTTGTTGTTATATCTGTTACCTAGACAGAGGAATAGTGTAACACCAAGACTGACAGCAGCAGCACACAGAGAGAACGAGAAATTATAGAAAGGACTCCATGGCACTAAATGTTCGCATTAGGGCTACTTGAATGTAAATGGGACATTCACCACACATTCATAAGTGATAATTATAAAAAAAAAACGTACCAGTAAGATTCACCTACAGTGAGTATTTGGTGGTAATCACATTCCCTGCTTTATAAATATGACCCTAATACCACGTACACACGATCAGTCCATCCGATGAGAACGGACCGATGGACCATTTTCATTGGTTAACCGATGAAGCTGACTGATGGTCCATCGCGCCTACACACCATCGGTTAAAAAAACAATCATGTCAGAATGCGGTGACGTAAAACACAACGATGTGCTGAAAGAAAATGAAGTTCAATGCTTCCAAGCATGCGTCGACTTGATTCTGAGCATGCGTGGATTTTTAACCGATGGTTGTGCCTACTAACGATCGTTTTTTTCCCATCGGTTAGGAATCCATCGGTTAAACTTAAAGCAAGTTGGCTTTTTTTAAACCGATGGTTAAATAACCTATGGGGCCCACACACAATCGGTTTTGACCAATGAAAACGGTCCATCAGACCGTTGTCCTCTGTTTAACCTATCGTGTGTACGAGGCCTTAGTCTGTCTCCATCATCTTCCCCTCAAAACAAAAATGTAGTATGGTACCCCAGCAATTTACTAATTATGTGCTGCTGGTAAACAATTAGCATTGTGATAAATCTCCAGGCAACATAGCTAAAGCGTATGAGCCCTGCAATGAGTCTAGTGTGTACTATTTGCACTATTGTCTTCCAACACATGCATACATTTTACCTTATAACCAAGAACTTTAATAGCTTTAAACAGAGTATCGGAGTAATAACATAGGCACTGTTCAAACAAATTTCAGTTTAATGCTTATCGCTCTTTTTTCAGACTGCTGATAGCTTATTATTTCCTACATAACTGATGTTGACATGTAGAGTTATTAAGGAGTCTGGTGTGCCTAGACTTTTAAAGTTTTTGCTGAGACTTTATAGCTAGCCCTTTGTTATTATCAATCATTTTAATTATACCTACAAATATATTCTTTGGAAAATGTTTCTGTGCTGTTGCAGTTTATTGGCCAATAGTCAATCTAATGGTCTAGATGAATACTGGATGCTGCATCTTCACATCACCCAAATGTGGAGTGGGTAGATATAGATAATTCCTATTGATTACTTTTTGAATCTATTCCAGTTAGTGTTTTATGAAGTACAAGGAAATGTACTTCACGATTTTCAATATCACGAATCTCAGCCTGTCTTTTGGTGTACTTGGAAAAATGTGAGCTTGCTGATAAAGATTCAGTGCTCAATAGCTTGTAAATGCCTTTCTTTCACACATTAATCAACTAAGTGCAATATACTTGGGTTGGGTAAATTTCTCACTTGTTTAATATCACATTAACCCATATTTATGGTACTTTAAAAAGCTTATGTCTTGATACTGTGCTGTTTTGAGATGCAGTACTGTTTTAAACATGACAATGGTGAGATAGAAATAACTTTCACTTATACATCAAATCAGAAATGATTTCCCCTCTATTGTAGATTCTGATCGTAGATGAAACTTACTGTATGATATAGGTATTTTTAATATTATCACAACTATATACAGTGAAGTAAACAAATTAACAGGGTGGAACAGGGGTCTATCAAACCTCAATCAACGTGAATTCTAAAATTACTGACAGTTGCTTGAGATTATATAGCTACCCATTTCCTCACGAGACTTGCAATTACAGTGCCTGGCAGAGGACAGTCTTCCCAAATTTCACCTGGAATACTGCTCTTTGCCAGGTGCTGTGATTGTCTGAACATTGAGCAGGTACTGCTTCTGCATACTACAGTATATTCTTAGTGGAAACTGTAATTTCACAAAAAAAAAAAAATATATATATATATATATATATATATATATATATATATATATATATATATGGCCACGACCCACGGCTTCCTGTACTCTCTTCTCTGCAATGTTGTGTCCTGGGACAGTTAGCCATTTAATACCCTTCAAAGTTTTAGTCTTTTGCCTTGGTAAACTTTGTGACTTAAGGGTACCCTACTCTAGGAATGGTGTAAGCATTTGGGGGGCTTGGAGGGCTATTTTTTAATAGTAGCCTCAAGGTGGATTAGTGCACTTAAAATACATATTTCACTTTAGGTCTGCTTTATTGTAATAATTGTACTTTCATGTTACAAAAAAAAAAGAAAAAAAAAGGGAAAATCCATGTTATCATTTTTCTCTGTTCTGTATAGGGAGTCTCCTTAATTTAATTTTTTCAGTGATGTTTTGCTGCTTATGACACATGATCAGAATTATCAATGGAAAAAGTCAGATGGAATTTATTAATCGGATATTCCGACAGTGTGCATGCCCCATCTGACTTTTCCGTCGGAAATTCTGACGGAGTTAGAAAGAGAACATGTTCTCTTTTTTCCGACGGAAATTTCCAATTAGAAATTCTGTTTGTCTGTATGGAACTCTGACGGAGAAAAAAACATGCATGCTCGGAAACAATGCTGAGAAACATTGAACTTCATTTTTCTAGGCTTGTCGCAGTGTTGTACGTCACCGCGTTTTTTGACGGTCGGAATTTTGTGTGTCCGTGTGTATGCAAGACAGCTTGAACGGAATTCCGTCGGAAAAACACGTTGGCGTTTATTCCGATGGAAACTCTGATCGTGTGTACAGGGCATAGACTCAAGTGGTGTTCACTGTTTGGCCATGTGTCATACTCATTTATGAAAGAAAGTTAAATCATAGGGTTTCTTTGTGATGATGGCATGGTATTTTATTCCTTAAAATAATTAGGTGATTTCATACCATCTTCACAGAGCTGCAGTCATTTTGTTCAGCTCATAATGTACTTGAATATATCCTTTGTAATCCACCTACTTTTAGCATATGCATGTAAAAAGGTGTGTCATAATAAACCACTATCAAAAAAAGTCTCCCAACATTCACTAGGTCCACCAATCGCTGTGACATGCTTTGTGTGATGTGCTGTTTTTAGCTGGCATGAAACCACAACTACCATTAAAGAGATATGGTTGGTTGTGTTATGCCCTGTACACACGATCGGTTCATCCTATGAAAACGGTCTGATGGATTTTTTCATCAGATATCCGATGAAGCTGACTTTCATCAGTCGTGCCTACACACCATCGGATAAAAAAACAATCGTTTCAGAACGCGGTGACGTAAAACACAACGACGTGCTGAGAAAAATCAAGTTCAATGCTTCCGAGCATGCGTCGACTTGATTCTGAGCATGCGTGGATATTTAACCGATGGACGTGCCCACAGACGATCATTTTTTTCTATTGGTTAGTTAACCATCAGACAATTTTAAAACAAGTTCCTAGTTTTTTAACCGATGGATAAATAGCCGATGGGGCCCACACACGATTGGTTAGTCTGATGGAAACGGTCCATCAAACCGTTTTCATCAGACAAACCGATCATGTGTACGCGGCATTAGTCTTCCAGGTCAAAAGATCCCAGGTCCCCCCTCCACTGGACTGTTAAAACATGCAGGATATATTTGCAATATCCCATAAACTAGAGACAGAAATATAAAGGGCTGATCCAGGGAATCATTTCTGTGCTCCAGGGCAGTGTGGTGGTGCAAACTTGACCTGTGCTTGGAGCCTTGAAATATATTCAGACATGTTTAATGCTGTCATGGGTTGCAAGCAAAATGTAAGGGTATATATAATTTTAGTGTAGTTACAGTTAAAATGTACTCTGTCCTCTGTCCCTCTCTCTCCAGGCAAGTCTCTTACTTTTGACAAGCAACTTAGAGGTTTTGAATAAGCACAGTGTTACTGTGTGAAACGCATCTACCTGGACCTGCCATTGCTACTATCCTGTAGTGTTGCTTCATGTTTTATTGAAACTACAATAAAGGGACTTTGTATCTATTGCAAGGCTGGCGAGCCGAGGCTTTCACCCATCGGTCACCTTGAATCTGTCACACACCTGGAGCAGCTTCACCCCCCCCCCCCCCGTTGGAGGTTTTGTTGGTCATATTTTACTGGATCATTGACAGGTAAGTATAAGGCCCCTTTCACATGGGCGGACCATTCAGGTCTATGGAACAACGGATGTAAGCAGTGACATGCCCGCTGACATCCAATCCGCTCCTATCCTCCTATCCGCTAAATTCAGATGGATGGAAACCCTATTTTCCATCCGTCTGGCAGATCGGATCGGATGAAAATGGACAGGCTGTCCGTTTTCATCTGATCCCCCATAGAGGAGAGTGACCCTCTGACAGGTCGGTCCCTGCACAGTGTGCAGAGACGGAGCTGTCAACTGCCTGCTCAGCGGGGATCAACGGAGTGATCCCTACTGAGCAAAGTGGAGTTCGTACACGGACACATCTATGTGAAAGAGCCCTAAGACTTTAAGACCCCTTTCAGGCAGCTTTCAGGCATTTTAGTGCTAAAAATAGCGCCTGAAAAGCACCTGAAAACGACCTCCAATTCATTTAAATGGGTGCTTTCACATTGTGGCGGTGTGCTTGGGGAGCGGTAGAAAAAGTCCTGCAAGCAGCATCTTGAGAAAAAATAGGCTACAGCTATTAGATGGATTTATTTATTAACTGATACTGCCTTTCAACATGAAAAAAATATGGGATTGTGTGCATTTCCCTTAATGATGAAGTACAGTAAAACAAACCGTCATGCCTGAACCCAGTTTTCCAACCTTGGCCTGTAATTATCTGTGCAACTACTTAATTACTTCCAGCCAGGGGCAATTCTGACATTTCTCTCAAAGATGTAAAAATACACTTTTTTTTGCTAGAAAATCACAAAAAAAAAAAAAAAACATTCTATATATTTTTAAGCAAAGGCCTTGAAGAATAAAATGATTGTTGTTGCAATTTTTATGTCGCACAATATTTGCACAGCAGTTTATCAAAAGCAAATTTTCAAGTAGAAAAAAACACTTAAATACATTTTTTTCACACACGCACAATATAATACCCACTTTTTTGGTAAAACATAAAAGATGATGTTGCGCCAAGTAAATAGCCCATGGAATGGCGCTAAACTATGGTAGCTAAAAATCTTCATGGGCAAGGGAATAAAACGCTATGCCACATAGAATACGTGCGGCGTGCGTAAGTGGGGACGACCCAGGTGGAGTCATGTGACTTGTGCGAACAGGCGTGGCTACGGCGAGATTGATGACCTCATCATGGTATGGAATGGTGAATAGTCCTCATTTTGACTCCTAGTGTCCAGCTGCTTGTTGTTCTGTGTATATTGCACTGATTTGTTTTTCTGTTTATCTCGGGAGAACATATATATTTGGGTGGAGTCAGGTGATCTATGTTCTGTGCCACCTGGACTGCTGTCTGGGTGGACGTGTGTTGTCTGCCCTGGGCTGCTAGGCTGGAGATTGGGCCTAACCCTGGGGCAGCTGGCTGCCAGGCTGTGTGAGGGCCTATCCAGAAGTAAGAGGGCAGCGCAGGGTTGGGACTGCGGTTTGCAGTCCAACCATAAGTGATGGTTCTGCTGGCCAGAGAACCTGTCGTGGTCGGAGGTAGAAGTAAAGCTGTCGCCACTAAGGGACCAACCACATTTTCCAGGGACCACAGTGAGTAACTGAAGCAATTGCAAAACAAAAGAACAGACTCTAATGGACAGTCGCCAAATAAAAATTGTCTTTAATGTAAAATCCAAAAAAACAAAACAGCACTACAAGTCACAGCACACCGGTGAATCTGACGCGTTTCACACTGTATTAGTGTTTAGTCATAGCATAACTGAAGCAATTCCCGGAGAAACATTCTCACTGAACGGGCACAGTGGAGAATCGGGAAACTTTAGGCAGTGATCAAGTCAGGGAACCAACCAGCGAAGGTGACGCTTGCAGAGCAGCCTTGTGTTTTAAGCCAGGGACAAAGCCGGTTAGCAGGGGTGAAGCTTGAGAGGTATCTGGAGTGCCGATCTAGGGACCCAGCAGGGAAGCGTGGGTGACGCTTGAGGGAGTTAACACTGAAAAAGCCTTGAGGAGCACACAGGATTCAGGGTCAGTAAATCAGAGGGTTCAGTGAGAGACTAGGAGTTTAACGGGCTGAAGACCTACATGTGGATATTGTAGTGAAGCTGAGAGAACTGTTGAACTTTGTGTTAGAAACTGTTAAACACTATTGCCATAGGAGACAGCAAACCTGGACGTGCAGAAGTGGCACCTTGCTGGGGCCTTTCCCTGTACGGCTGTCTTCCTATTGAAGCCTCAGAGTCTGCCTATTGAAATTGCAACTACTTAAGGGTGTCTTGGCCCTAACCCTCTTTCCCTTTAAAAATATAAAAAGGACTGTTAAAGGAAATAAAACCTTTTTTGCATCCAAGAAGTGTCTGGCGCCCAATGACTTTCACCATTTTTGCTCCCACTATGCCTCACAACCCACTACATATTGAAGGATGTCAGCAGTATGTGGTCTCAAAGGTTCTCATTAGACTGGAAATGGTTAGAGATTCTGCTACAAAAGCATCTGATCAAACTGAGATCAGCCTGTAATGGCTTGTTTACAACAAACCAGAATTGAAAAAAACCCCTTGTTGCTCGGTTTCTGACATCAAAGAGGGGAAGGAACAATGTGAGTTCCTTTCACTTTATCTTGGGCACTGGATGAGGCCGTTGCATTGTTGCTGAACTCCCTGATGGTTTGGGATAGGGGGACCTCCTTCAGCCACCTGTAAACATGATCTAGCGGCTATATAGCTGCTCAGATTACTTTTTTCTTTGTAGGAAATCACTGGCCCAAAAAATTATGAGATATTACCTATCATATCCAAGAATGAAGGGTGCGCCCTAAGGGCGGGAAGTAGTTAATGTATCCACTTTAGTTGTATATTATTTTTATCTGGACAAATTGGGCCTTAAATTCTTACCATTGTCATGACCAAAAACAACCCAAAATAAATTCTCATACTCCTGATTTGTCTCATAATACCACAAATGTGTGCATTTTTAGTTGTTTGTACCCGTTTTATAGCTCAGAAACAATAGTGCACATTTTGCCTTTAGAAATCAGTTGATAGCTGGAAAGATGAAATATCTGCATGTGCTCTCATGCAGGGCCAGGACAAGAGGGGAGGGGGGGGGTCAAGTGTGCAATTTGGCATTTTCTCCTTGGGCACTGGTTGACCTTGTCCTGGCACTGCTCTCATGTATCTGAAGTGATATAACAAAGGGCTCAGTGCACCTCTTATATTCTGGTATGTGGCCATTGGGGTCCCAGGAATTCAACTGGGCAGGCAGAGTGACATTTAGGTGATCAGAAGAACATGATTTTTTTCCACAAAATAGAACATGATTTGTTAATGAGGATTGGTGACACACTACAGTAATATTGTTCTAGAATGACGGAGTGCCTAAAATCAAGGATTTTCTTAGCTCTACGCATCAGAAAGCAAACAGTTTGTTGATCATTCGCTACAGTCACAGACCCCAAAATGCCTATTCTCTAGCGCATTAAGATTTAAATTCTCATTTGCCAATCCCACTTTACTATCAATCAACTCTGGTCCACCAATACTATAGGGCCCCAGATGGCAACCCCCCCTTTTTTTTTTATTTAAAAAAAAAATGTATATAGTTTTATTTTTTATTAAAGGGACAATTTTTTTGGGGGGGTCCCCAAGGGCCCGGAGGCCCCCAGGGCCCCAGATGGCAACCCCCCTTTTTTTATTTATTTTTAAATAAAAAAATATATATATTTTTTAATATATTTTTATTTTATTTTTTATTATATTATATAATATATAATATAAATGTTATTATTATTATTATTATTATTATTATTATTATTATTATTGTTAAAGGACCCAGAGGTTCCCAGGGCCCCGGATGGCAACCCCCCTTTTTTTTATACATTTTTTTATTTTTTATTATTTTACTTTTTATTTCTTTATATATATATATATATATATATATATATATATTTTTTATTAAAGGGCTCAGAGGTCCCCAGGGTCCCATGTGGCAAACACCCTTTTTTATTTTTTTTATAAATGTTCATTTTTTTATTTTTGTTTATATATTTTTTTTAATTTATTTTTTTATTAAAGGGCCCAGAGGTCCCGGATGGCAACCCCCTTTTTTTGTAATTTATTTTTTTATAAAAAAAAAAATATTAAAGGGCCCAGAGGTCCCCAGGGCCCCAGGTGGCAACCCCCTTTTAAAAAAATATATATATATTTTTTATATATATTTTTTATTTCTTTTTTTCTTTAGGGCCCCCCGCTGCTTCTCAATTTCAGGCAGCAGCACCCCCCCGGTTCTCTGTTCCAGGGGGCCCATGCCTGAAGCTGTGTAAGTGGCCCTATAATTCCTGATGGCGGCCCTGCCGCCCGTTAAGCCCCTGTGCTGCCCACAAATCAGGCTGAAAATCATCAGCGGCACGCAGCCAGTGACAGTACTGCTTCCCTTCCCAGGCTTCCCTTTAGACGTGCACTTCTCCCTTCCTGCCACTGGGTGCTGCTTGTATATAAAAGTGAATTAGAATGTGATTTTATAACATCCCCAGTTTGCTCTTCCCGAGGCTGACTTCTTCATGTCCTGCTCCTCAAGGTATGTCACTGTTTGCTAATCTATATTGTAAATAGAAGTTTTCTGTAGAGTGTGCCCAAAGTCTTTATAATATTTGATGATTCACTGCAGGTCATGGTCAGTGTTTTAAAAAGTTCCTCTATTTTACACATGGCATGGCATGGGGTCACAGCACCGTCTGTCCATTCTGCTTTAGCACCATGGGACCCCATGCCATGCCATGTGTAAAATAGAGGAACTCTTTAAATCACAGACCAGACCTGCAGTCCAGGCTGAGTAAGGCCTCAGAGCACATGGCATTACTGTCTGTATTTAACTGCTTGAAGGGCTTATTTTGGGCCTGGCTGGTTCACATGTATGTGTTTTGGCGGCCCACATTTGTGCAGGCACAGCAGCCCATTCATTTGAATGGGCCGCCATGCCTGCGTTTCCTGCAAAGAAAAGTGCATGCCTCATGTAATAGGCTGCGCACACGGTCAATCAAGCACTGAAATACAGCACTGTCTGTCCATTCTGCCGTCTGCTGTGACTTATCTGCAGTTCCCGCACTGTCAAACTTGCTGCATTTTTAGACATTTAGGTCACGCTTTTAAAAACACAGTGCGTTTGTGTGTGCAAGAACTGCAGGTAAGTAGCATGGTGCAAAAGCAGAATGGATTTCAAGGCAACTGTATTTTTAAAATGCTGAATGCACCTTTTTCTGCAGGAAACAAAGGCATGGCAGCCCATTCAAATCAATGGGCTGATACCTGCACAAATGAGGACCGCCAAAACATACATGTGAACCAGCCAGGCTCAAAATAAGCTGGAGGGGGGCCCAAAAAAAATGTTTACCCAGGGCCCAAACAATATTAAAGACAGCCCTGCATTCCTGGTGAACTTTTTCTAAAAAAATTCAGGCAGTGTTTTGCTAATCAAAATTTACAGCATATCCGGAAGGCCTTTGAAAAAACAACAATCAACGCACATACAGTATATAAATGAATACAATACAACAACTGCAGGCTGAACACCAAAGGTTGATCAAATAAAAACCCAGAAGATAATGATAGAAATTCAAGTGCAGCGCAGAAAAACGTCCATAAGCTGAAAAACAGTGTGGGACACCCAGTGATGAGGGAAATCTTCAAACAATACGTGACTTGTCCTCCACCATAAGAAGAAAGACCTGCTTACTAGATATGGTGGACCATTTGAATGAACAAGTGGTCAAATGCGTTTGTTTCCACCAGCGGGGAAGATGATTATTGATGAAAAGGGTCCAACAGCATGGTATGTAGACATCAATCACAAGAGGTATGTGGAAAAAATGATAGAGACGATCTAAGTTTAGACTGATCGTTTAATTCCACAGAGTAAAAAATAACAAACAAGGCACGGCGGCCAATAAAAACACTCAGTGAGCAGCCCGTGCAGAGCAGTCCAAACAGATAAGGCACAGGGATGTAGAACACGGCAGCTCGGCACGACGGCCAGATGGATGACAATAAAAACTGATAAAACAGCATAAATAATAAGCGGTGTGCAACCGCAAAACAGCACAGGATGGGACGCGGGTGACGTTATGACAGCAAGCTCCTCCCCCGTACGCACGTTACGTCCTTTCGAACTTCGGGCAAGGGTTGTGGGGATGAGACCCTTGTCCCCATCAACATGGGGACAAGGTGCTTTGGGGGGCACCCCAAAGCACCCTCCCAATGTTGAGGGTATGTGGCCTGGTGTGGTTCAGGAGAGGGGGCGGCCGCACTCTGTCCCCCCCTTTTTCTGTGGCCGGCCAGGTCTACGTGCTCGGATAAGGGGTCTGGTGTGGATATTAGGGGGAACTCCACGCCAATTTTTTTTTAATTTGGGGTGGAGTTCCCCTTAAAATCCACACCAGACCTGAAGGGTCTGGTTATTGAATTTGGGGGGACCTCCACACATTTTTTTTCCCGAACTCCGAACCCGAACCCAAACTTTTTCCAATTATTCAGGTTCGGGTCCGGGTTCGGCAAAAACCCAAAGTCCGTACCGAACCCGAACTTTACAGTTCGGCTTCGCTCAACTCTAATAACAATGCGCACACCCATTTGATGTCGAATGTAATTTGGTTGAGGCAGGATAAAAGGATACACATATAAATAATGAATATAATCAATATAATCCATAATATTGCATGTGTATGTCCATATGTATATAACTATGAAAAAGATGAAAAAATATATAAAATAATAAGGTTATATAAAAGTGTAAAAAATGTGTCAAAGACACCGATCTCTGTTGGAGAAAACCCGTCAGAGATATTAATCACCTTGCTATCACTTAAATACATATAGACACCTGCATCCCATTTCGTTCTCTATCTCCACCAAACTTGTAAATTACATAGTACTCGAGAAACTGCAAACCAATGCAGCCACTTATACTAAGGTATAGCAAATGGATTGCACCCATTGCATATAAAGTGTTATAGTTGTCTCTCATAAAAAAAAGCCCTGCACTTGCTGAGATTTATCGCACGTCAATTATCTAAAACATCATGAAACATTACATGAAAATATTGATTTTCTACAAACATAAAACATTAATCCGCACCGATGACCACTGGTGCATAAAGAAAAGAGTTTATCGTTATGTGTATAGTCTTGCGGCTGTTCCACGGGATCAGATGTTAAACCAAATCCTATGATATTCATATCCCAAAATCCGAACAACCCAATATTCCATATTCTAGCATAACATTTGTTTAAAACTGAAAATAGAAAAAAGGAGAGGAAAGGAAACATAAAACCACATAGCTGATTAACTTTTTCTATTGCAACAAGACCCTATGGATATATAAACATATATAATATATTTAATATACATACTCAATAATATTTAATATATTTAATATACATACAAGACCCAAAGGGCCGGGTAATGGGCTGGGGGGGGGGGTACCCA
The DNA here is from genome assembly GCF_905171775.1 of Rana temporaria. Classification (NCBI taxonomy): domain Eukaryota; kingdom Metazoa; phylum Chordata; class Amphibia; order Anura; family Ranidae; genus Rana; species Rana temporaria. The sequence goes on from NC_053497.1 coordinate 93,766,801, forward strand.
TGCAGTTTTTCTTAATAATTTGAATCTATATTGCCGGGACCCAAGCAGTTTTTAATGACTTTTATTCCTTTAGAAATGTCATTTTGTGCCGGGACTGTTCTAAACACGGGAAAAACTTGCCACTTCACAGGCATACTATAGACACCCCCATGTACGATATTTAAAGGAATATTTCACTTTTATTTTTTCACTTTAAGCATTATTGAAATCACTGCTCCTGAAAAAAAATGCTGTTTTTAAAACTTTTCTGTGCATTGATACTGTAACAGGCGCTCTTGTGCCACCTCTCCTCTGTGAAATAGGCGCCTTCAGTGCCGTATTGCATTCCATGCTGCAATGCATACGGCGCATGCGTGATGACGTCATCGCCCGGCGCCGTGATGCGTTCCAGCGTGGAATGCGGAAGTGCGCCGCACACAGCGCCCTGTTTGAAATCAGTGCGATGCACTGCACCTGATCTCCTGCCTATAAAGGCATTCAATGGAGATACAGCCGGGGCATTCTATTATTGTCAGCCGTAGGCTGTCAGCTCAGCTCAGCCACCTTACAGATGCTGATGCCTTTGCTCCCTTTGCCGGAACACCGCTCCAGGAATCAACTACTACTCTGCTCCCAAGACTTCCTCTACAACAACAGCATTGCTGGGTACCTCCATGCCTTGAACATCTTGCACCATGGACATTCCATCTCCTGCATAGAGATACCTACAAACGGATAAGTAGTCATGCCTTCACTTGTAGTTCTATAGGAAGATCTAATACTAATGTACCATCTATTACAATTGTAGTATTACAAATACCGTGTGGATATTACCATATCTTCTGGGAGATACTATTGTGCTAAAGCTTATTGCAAAGGAGTACCTTAAAGGGTCACTAAAGGAAAAAAATTTTTTTGCTGAAATGACTGTTTACAGGGCATAGAGACATAATAGTTAACTGATTCCTTTTAAAAATGATTAAAAATAGATAAAAAAAACAATCATATAATGTGCCTGCAGTGTAGTTTCGTTTTTGCTGTTGTTTCCTGGTTCTCTGATGTACAGAGAGCCACTAGAGGGCAGTCAGCCAATAGAGAGCAGTGATACTTTGTCTAAAACTCCTCAGCACCAATCCAGTTTAGTTTTACTCACACCTCCTTGATTAGTGCCCACCGTGAGAAATCTCCCAGTACTGTGGTCATCAGGAAACAGGCAACCAGGAAGTGTCCAGAACAGAGAGGATTTACAGCAACATGAAAGCAAATACGAACAATGAGGACATGAAACCAGGACTGCAGCAAGGTAAAGGAAGCTATTTAGCTAAAAAAAAAAAATTCCTTTAGTGACCCTTTAAAGGCACAGCTACCGCTAAATTATTACAACAATATTCACCTCAAGTATGCTACCATAATTACCTGAGCTATATTGCCTCTCATATTTAACCATTGCTACATCTCTAATATAGCTCATGTTTACAACTATATTTACCTGAGTTATACTGCCTCTCATATGCAAGTAGTATTATATATACAATATTCACCTCATGTATGCTACTATAATTACCTGAGCTATATTGCCTCTTATTTGCAAGTACCATTACTCAATTAAAGTAACTATCATATGCAATTAAGAGTTATTACTACAACTTCTAATTACTACGAGCTCGATATCAGTATGAATCCTCATAGGCCTTGTCCTAATTGTTTGAACATGTTTGCTCTATCTTTTCTATGCTAGGGGTTGATGCTATCTCATGGCATCTCCCCTAGCCGCTTAATACATCTCTACATGCTAAGGTTGATATGATGTAGAGAACCCCCAAACTCCTGTTGCTTGGAGTGACGCTTGGGGTCCCTTACTGATAATCACCTGCATGTAGTGGTGTAATGGGATATTGATCTTGAACTATAATTTTAAACGCTAAGCTGGTCGCATGTTGTAAGGTGTCCGAGTTTAGTAGCTCAACGCCTTTCTTTAGGTGACACAAAGATGATGTATAGATCCCCCAAACTCCTGTTGCGGGAAGTGACGCCTGGGGTCCAATATTGAGTTGTCGCATAGAGAATCGCATTAAAATCCTTGCTAACCGCAGTTGTGGTTCACTCCGTTCACCAGTGCTGTTACAGATACATGTCCCCTGGGGCAGGACCCAGGTCCCCAAACACTTTTTATGACAATAACTTGCATATTAGCACTTTTGGTTTTTAACATTCAGGTCCCATAGACTTTAATGGCGTTTGAATGTTCGCACAAACTTTCAGTCCATTCGCCATGTTTTGCCACGAACCGAACCGGCTCATCCCTATTGATTTAATAAACAATCAGAGGTGAGGTCTGGGCTGCTGCTCTCATGGTGATGGGCTTGGGCCCTATCAGATCAGTAGCTGTGGTTGCAGTCAATTGGGGTAAAAGCAAAGTCCTTTTTAAGATCCTTCTTATGCTACAGCATCATACTCCTCTCAATATGTTATTCCCTTTCTTCACATATTTTTTTCTTCAACAAATGACTAAAATGCACACAGAAACCATATGGAATTGCTCTGATGCCTATGCATAAACACATGTTTCTATCAGAAATGTTTCCAACAGTGCAAATTTCACACAACATACTGTGAGACTTTGTATATGTAGTTATCACATTATTAAGTGACAAGTTATGCACAAATTACTGCACACACCTCTGTGAGTGAGTCCACAGATTTTGATCATTATTCGTTTTTTTATTTTTCATGTATCAAGTGCCATTTCTATAAATTATTAGAAGCTGCTTTATTGCTACTGCAGAGAAATACCTATTAATGCTGTATGGAATTGCTGTTATTTATTGGTGAAAGGAAGGAAGATAGGATAATGTTTAAAATAAATGTGGTTACAACTCTACTGCCTGTTCAGCAATCATATTTACAAGCAGAGCAATCTTGAAATCACTATTTGGCATTATACACAAATGAATACAAATCCATCAAAGTGCACAAAGTTTAAGCAAATGCAAGTATTTTTTATCGTTTTCAGTCATATACAAGTAACTATCAGAAAATGAGAATTACCTTAACCCAATCCTACTGTATCTAAATGAGAATCTAATAATACTCTGCAAAAAAAAAAAAAAAAAAAAACCCTTTCGTAATGAAATATTTCAGACAGATTAATAGCACAGCATACATGGGGAATCTAACAATATCTAGTATATGTAGGAGAGAGGGAATTACAATTTAAAAAACAAAAACATATGTTTGTGCATATGTTAAAATAAGGCGAATCATCATTCATCTGTCATTTGTTTTAATTTAGCTTTAAATAATGTTTCAATCTGCATATGAAAAAGTTTCTAAATATAGAATATATAACAGCTTTAACTCTTCTGAGAATGCTGTCCACAAGGTTTAGGAGTGTGTCTATGGGAATGTTTGACCATTCTTTCAGAAGCACATTTGTGAGGTCAGGCACTGATGTTGGACGAGAAGGCCTGGATCCGCAGCCTCTGCTCTAATTCATCCCAAAGGTGTTTTATCGGATTGAGGCCAAGACTGTGTGCAGGCAATATTGAACCCTATAGATGAAGACTGGGATGCTATTAAAGTTGATGTGCGTGTAAAGGCAGGTGTCCCAAAACTTTTGATAGTATATATATATATATATATATATATATATATATATATATATATATACCATATTTGCCGGTGTATAAGGCAACCGGGCGTATAGGACGACCCCCTAATTTGACAGTTTTTTAAGATTTTTTTGCCTGTACTCACCGTATAAGATGGCCCCCTTCCGAGGCTTCTGACGCTTCATATTTTTTCCTTCTGGAGCCATATTCTTCTTCCTTCTTGCTGGAGCTGGAGCCAATCACAGCGAGCGATGTATTCTATTAATGAATACAAAGCTTGCTTGGATTGGCAGAGGCTGTAATATCATCAGCCCATGCCTCTTTGACTCTCAAAGCCAATCCGAGCAGGCTTCTGTATGTAGCCTGCTCAGATTGGCAGAGGTTGTTACTCCAAGGCTCTGTATTCATTTGAATACAATGCTCACTGGGATTGGCTAAGCTACATACAGTATTACTGCACATCCAGCAGGCATCCGAGCAGCTGACCCGGCGTATAAGACGACCCCTGATTTTTGGCCAGTTTTTTAGAGTGTAAAAGGAAGTCTTATACGCCAGCAAATACAGTATATATCTTTGTTTTATCCTATTTAAACGAGTTATGAAAGTGCCTACAATTGGCACGGGTTGATTGCTGGTTACAACTGGCTATAGGTATCATGCTTAGACTTGTACATATAGGCTGTTATAATCTCTTGAAAAGATATGATTTTCACATTTTTAGCTGTGTATTTTTGTTATCAATAAATGTATTGCGTCACAGTGATGATGGCTGTCAAAAAACAGCAGCATTAAGATATAAAAATGTTATGAGCCATTCTTACCTCAGTTGGAAACAAATCAAAAGAAAACACAAAAGGAAATATTCACTTCACTTACTATACACGCTTGTAAATAATTTTTTATTCTTTTAACATTTCAGTTTGAACTGGACATTTGGGATGTTGATAATAAATAGGAAACAATGGTGAAAATTAAGCTAGTAAGAAAAAAAGTGAAATCAAAATTGAATAAAGTTCCTCCTCTTGTTTTCCTTGCTTTAAAAATAATATATCATGTCTACAGTAGTTTATGGTGACATTGTCAAAATCTCTGGCAAAAAAACTTTTTTTATATTGACAATATTTTATATAAATTAAATAATACTGACCCTTTTCTCCCCCTTAAAATATAGTAAAACGAAATAATTTCCCAAGCAGCTTTCTGAAACAGGGAAATCTACTGGAAATATTTTCAGTGAAAACGTAACGTCAAAATACCAGTTTAATATGCCATAAAATATAGAGGCATATGAGTATACTCCAATAATCTGTTCTGAATTTCCTTTACTTGAAAGCCTTTTCGAACCTTGTTTTATAAAATGTGACCGTTATGGCTTCTTTTAATTCCAATATGAAATGTTCTATTATTTTAGGTCTAAAGCAGTGTTTCTCAAACTTTTTTGTCTTGCGGCGCACCAAAAAGATCTAAAAATTATCGCATCACACCTGAAAAGATTTAACAATTTTTGTGGTGGGGAACTTATTATTTTTTTTTTATATTTAAATTTTAATTTAATGTGAAGGATGTACCTGTTTTCGAGAGCAAATCAGATTGAAGAGATGTTCGGTTCACAAGGATTAACAACGTATTTTCACTTCCTATTATACAGCTAGATTCCTACAAAGTTGTCAGTGTGTTTGAGATGTCTATTGAGAGGGTCAGAAAATCGAGCAATTTGAGTTAGAAATAAAATGCCAATTTTTGAGGAATAATGGTTTTCTTTAAATATTTATTTCATGCAAATAAATAAACGTTATATTGCTATATAATTTTGTGAATTGAATGTTTTGATCATAAAGTCATCCTGAGGTAAAATAAACTTGGTTAAGTCACCAAAATAACATAATAGTCAATTTATTTTTATTGCCAGGGTTCTGTGTTGCACAGTTTGTTAATGATACAGACATACATACTGTAGAAGGTGCTTCCTTGGTGCTGGTGATAGTTGGTACAGACAAAGGTTGGTACACAGATACAGGACTTGTGCTCTCTTGAAAAAGGAGCGTCATGGCCTCTCTAGTGTGAACTACTATTGTGCATGCTATGAAAACACGTAATTTCCTCCAGGTGATCCACTTTCCAGCGGGCGCTGCGTGTAGCGCTGCTCTCCAACCATTGCAGACTTGCAGACTGTCGTATTTGCTGACATCTCCCCAAAATATCCAGTCTTTGCTGATGGCTCCCCAAATAATCCCATGGCATACCTGCAATTATCCTGGCAGTTTGAGAAACACTGGTCTAAAGGGTCCTAATTATGTAATGTTCTGCTTTTTATATCCCCTAAATCTATTAGCCCTAACATTTGTGTACCCCTTAGGGACCAGAACAATTTTTACATTTCAACTATGGGTCCAGGGATGGGGTGTGAAAGTGTAATTAAAAGTAGTTAATTTTTATGTGTGTGTGCATCCCCCTCTGCTTGAGAACTATTCAGTCAGGGCATACAGCCAATGCCTGTAGTGCTGACTAATGTATTCTGAGAAGGGGGGGTCTCTGCTGTCAAAATACAATGCCACAGCAGGGGAGATTTCCGCATCCACATCGCTTGGGTGGATTTAGGAATCTGTCAGATTTTGCTTAAAGGGGTTGTAAAGGTAATTGTTTTCCCCCTAAATAGCTTCTTTTACCTTAGTGCAGTCCTCCTTCACTTACCTCATCCTTCGATTTTGCTTTTAAATGTCCTTATTTCTTCTGAGAAATCCTCACTTCCTGTTCTTTTGTCTGTAACTACACACAGTAATGCGAGGCTTTCTCCCTGGTGTGGAGAAAGCCTCTTCAGGGGGCGAGCAGGAGTGTCAGGATGCCCACTAACACACAGCTCCTTTCTCTATCTGCAAAGTAGAGAGTGTCCTGAGTGTCCTGATCTGCCTGCTGACTCTGCAGTGCATTGCCCAGCTGTTAATGACCTTCGCCTATCTCCTGGACTTGCTTTGCCTGCTGATACAGTGCCTCGCTGCACGGTTGCTGCTGACTGCTGCTCGTCCACTGGTTCTGCTTCCATTCCTTGCTTTGCTGCCAAGCTTCTTCTGCCTACAGACTGGACATCACCAGCTAGCTGCTACAGCTCTCCAGTCTTCACCAGGTAAGTGATTATAAGACATCACCTCACTTCATAGCAGCAGTTCAAGGCACATTGTTGTCTGGCATCTGGTTAGTGTTTATATTGGTGGAGGTTCATGGCCAAGGCAGACTATTTTCTACACACTGGGTGAAGTGTGATAATTTTATGCTGTATTTTTCTTTGTATCTGGTGAGTAGTTAGACACATTAAAGTGGAGGTTCACCCTAAAAACGATCTTTTTAAAATTAGAGGCAGCATAGTAAGGGCATATACTTTTGGCAAGTTCTTTTTTCTCCGTACTTACCTTTATATCCTGATGTTGTCCAGGGCTTCCGTGTTCTATTGACTCCGGGACTGGGCGTTCCTATCCCTGGCTCAGGCTCCGATGCTTGCCGGACTGGGCGTTCCTATCCTTTCGTCGGATGATTGACGGCTTGTGAAACAGGTGACCTGTCGCACAACGCGCATCACCAGATTTCCAGAAATACCCGAGCTAAAAGTCGGCACTATACGGCGCCTGCGCCCGCCGTGTAGAGCTGACTGTGCAGGCGCCATATAGTCCCGACTTGCAGCTCGGCTATTTCCCGACATCTGGTGACGCGCGTTGTGCGACAGGTCACCTGTTTCACAAGCCGTCAATCATCCAACGAAAGGATAGGAACGCCCAGGCCTGCAGTCATCGGAACCCGGAAGCCCTGGAGAAAAACAGAATATAAAGGTATGTACAGAGCAAAAAAAAAAAATATGCCGAATGTAAATGCCCTTACTATGCTGGATCTAATGTGTGTACATTTTTTTTTTTTTTTGGGTTAACCCCCGCTTTAAGAAAATATATAATAATACTTAGCGCCAAAGAAATAACAATTGCAAATACATGAAATAAAGTGCAACAAATTTAATACATTCCACCAACTGCAGTAAGAACTTGCTTAATAGCAAATAACAGATAATAGATATATAAATCACTGCGCTAGGTGATAACAAATGTAATCCTGAAAGAAAACATATAAGTCCTTTAAAGTCCCAACATGTTCAGTGTTCATAAGTGCTCATGTTCAAAATGAAACAATCTGTGCTCCATAGACTTGTGCTCAGACTGGGTGCCCCACATGGATGTACACTCACCCCCAGATGTTAACCAACTATCTCTAGTATGGTCGCTTAGGCATGTGGGGAGAACCCTGGATAAATTTGTTGCTGGAAGCTCATGCACTGGATAATTTCTAACGTGGATAGTTGAAAATAAACGGGGGGCGTGGCCTAGCATCGGAACGAAATGGACGCCTGATCCCTCTGCTCTGGCACCTGGAAACAGCAAACAGCACCCACGGGGGTAATATCAGCCTCAACATACCTGGGGAAAGGTGATCGCTGCTCCTCAACACCCAAAGAGCAGATGGAGGCAGGTCAGCAAGCCCCGATTGTCATCCCAGAGATGTTCCGGGCGGCGCAGGCTGTAGGCCCCAAAGCCGCGGCCTCGAGTAAGCCTCCGGCGCCGCTCGGCAGCTCCAGCACACTCGCGGACGGCGCGATCGGCGCCCAAACAGCGCAGACACCTCCAATCCAGCAGGCACAGCAGCAGGCACAGTCCCTGAGCCTGGCAGACCTACAGGCTAACCTGCAAGCAGTCGCCATGGACATTAAAGCGTCCTTTACTGCAGCCATAACAGACATCAGAGCTGACATCCAGGGCATAGCTGCAAGGACTGGAGTCATTGAACAGGCCTCAGCACGCCACTCAGAGGCAATCAAGCAAGTACAAAAAAATGCTGACATGCACCTTTCCCATATCATTGAAATGTACCGCCACTTGGAGGACCTCGAGAACAGGGGGAGGCGCCATAATATCCGGATAAGGGGGGTCCCAGAAATGCCGGACCAAATACCTGTAGAACGCACTGCAGAAACAATATTTAATGACATACTAGAAAGACCCCCTGACTCCCCGATCGAGTTTGAGAGAGTCCACAGAGCCCTAAGACCCAGAGGAAGAGAAAATGACCCCCCCAGAGATATAATTTGCTGCCTGGTAAACTTCCCTATTAAGGAAGCGATCTTGAGAAAAGCCAGGGAGAAAAACAGGGTCATCTTTAATGGCACAGAAATAAAACTCTATCAAGACCTCTCAAACATAACTTTGCAGCAACGCAGGGCTTTGCGCCCGATCACAGAGCAACTGCGATCGAGAGGGATACCATACAAGTGGAAGTTCCCCTTCTGCCTTTCGGCTACTTCAAGGGGTCACACAGCGCTGCTTAGAACACCCGATGACCTCCGATCTTTCTGTGAAGCCATAAACATACCTAGAACAGAGGTCCCAGAATGGTACAACTCATTTAAAATAAACGAGCCTTGGGTTGCAGTTTCCAACAATCTCACCCCTAGAGCACAGAGACAGAGAGATCGACGCCGTAGATCGCCGTCTCCTCTCCGAAACAGAAGAGCAGAAGCCCAAGGAGACCCAGGAATCTCTCCACCCAGACGTAGAGATCGAATGGACCACCAGGACCACATGGACACCTAAATCCGATTCCAAATTCTGGAAGATTGAAAGCCGAAGACCAGCCCACTCAAAGCTCCAAACAGATAAATTCAGCCGCCGCAGATTTACAGTTTCTCTGCACATCTCTCTTTAAAGTGTATTAGAGACTGGATTCTGATCTACGCAGGCCCTAGCCTAACCTGACAGACTTATTTTTATTTTTTTACCCCCTTTTTTTCCCCATGTCTTTCTTTCTTTATCTCCTGCAGCAACACCTGACACCTTCAACAAAGAGAATAGAGCTGCATCCCTCCAAGGTGATCCGACCGGCTAACAAAGAACCAGACAATCTTTCTACAAAAAGGTTTGATGGCCTATATCGTCACGAACTAGACGCTTGTAAGTAAGGCTCCCTTTTTCACACAGTTCAAAAAGCAAGAGACAACCGTTTATTCCATATGCTATACAGTTCATTTGCTTTTACGGTCGGTCATCTACTATATGTCAGACAGCCTATCTCTTTACCATATTCTGATTGCTTGATACGCAGACACCCTACTGGGATATACCGAGACACTTTTGGGAGATAATAGTGGACTTCTGGTACCTATAAGGGGTGAATTGCTTAATAAGTATCTCAGCCCAAAGTTGTTTCCGATTTATCTGTTAGAAAGGCTTAAAAATGTTCAGACTACTTCCAGTCATACATAGAAAGTATATTAGAGCTTAGACGATCTGCATAGGTGTTAAAGACATTTGCTACACCTTTGTCTGTTTGTTATGTTTTCTTATTGAGTTGTGTATCCATACTCGCATCATAAGATTTAATGAGACATGGCAGTGATCAATACCTATTTTGTCCATACACCAGCGCCCTAAAGTCCTGGTGCGCGATTAATCTGCTCACCTCAATACTATTGATGACAATGATACCATTTTAATAGACAGATGGCTTTGCGGGCGACGAAATACATGGAATGTAAACCTAATACTCAGTTCGTACGCTTGATCACTGCGATGCCTCACACAGGTGCTAAAATGTTTTCGTATTTGTGTCCAGTTAAATTAGCTGAATAAGATGTTTGGTTCTGTTCTGGGTTTTTTCTTTTCCTTCACTATTCACCCCTCGGGGTATCATGCTGATATAAACGTACACAAGGAAACTGCTCAAACTCTTATTGTTAGACAAGTAATCTATACAATACTAAAGCAACACTCCCACCTAGTGGTCGAAAGTAAAATAGTCATTAATGATCTTTCAAGCCTGATATTTTAGATACCCTCCAAATGCTAAACCATTGGGTGTCTCCCCCTGGCCATAAGCCCTCTTTGCGGTTGTATTTATATGCTTAATCCAGTCAACCACCAATTTAACACATGAGACTCAATACCGTCATTTTGTTTTTGTATTTTTTCCTCAACTGACCACAAATATCCCCGTGCCATTAGGTTTTTATTAGCATTTTTGCTGTTCCAGATTGCTACATTCATTGGTTCACAGAACAGAGTAGAGAGATAGGAAGAGTGTAGGTAAGAGTTAAATAGAATACGACTAAATTCAAGAATCTACATTAGATAAGAGTGCCTACTCTGACTGTATACTATTGCTCACAATCAAAAACTAAAAATCCATTTCGAGTCTGATTATAGCCACGAACCCACACAAGGGACAGGTTATTTATCCGTCCTTTGACCCATCCGGTATTTTACACACTAGGGTAGACCAGCTGGTCTAAGCCTACCCCCGGAGTTATATCCCTCAAACCTCTCCCCTCCCCCCCCCACCCCCCCCCCCTTTTTTTTTTTTTTTTTTTTTTTCTTTTTTTTTTATTATTATTATTATTTATTTTATTTTTCTTGCACAACTCCCAGAACACTGTTCATTGACGAGACTTTAGGGTAACTCTAGCTTTAGTTCTCGTGGCATTTTTTTTGACGCTTTAAAAACAGACACAAAAAACTATCCACACACGATCTGCAGCAATGACTATGAGTAATCAACAGACCATCCCACTATCTGTTAAACTTCTATCTGTAAATGCTAAAGGCCTCAACATACCTGAAAAACGAACCAAATTCCTTAATGAGTTTCACAAACAAAAAGCCAACATCGTTTGCGTACAAGAGACCCACTTCAAAACTGATAAAATCCCGAAATTTCAAGATAGGAGATACCCTCTAGCTTTTCATGCCTCAAACCCAGAAGGGAAAACGAAAGGGGTCTCTATACTTATTTCTAATCAGACTCCTTTCCAAGTGCATGACACCCTGTTAGACCCCAGTGGTAGATATTTATTTATTAAAGGAAAATTAGAAAACCATCCAATGACAATTGCCAATGTCTACGCCCCAAACTCGGGACAAGTTACTTTTTTCCGCAAGATTAAGGATTTGCTGACAACCTTTGCGGCAGGCATTTTAATTCTAGGGGGGGACTTCAACATTCCCTTGAATCCCCTCATAGACACATCGAATGGAGCATCGAGCCTTCCTTACAGAGCATTAAGACAAATCAAGCTACAATTGAAAGATTTGACACTACATGACACCTGGAGAACTCTGTACCCTCAAACCAAAGACTTCACTTACTTTTCCACCATCCATAAAAAATATTCTAGAATCGATTACTTCTTTATATCACAATCTGACCTAACCTTTTTAAAAAACTCGACAATTGAGCCCATGACACTTTCTGACCATCATCCTATAACCACTACACTGACTTTCCCTGAAAAAAAAATAGTGACAAAAATGTGGAGACTCAATTCTGCAATACTAAAAGACCCTTCAGATGTAATCGAGATACAAGACAAGCTGTCGGACTATTTCGTAAGGAACGAAAATGACGAAACCTCTTCTCTAATCCAATGGGAAGCGCACAAATGTGTCATCAGCGGTGAATCCATTAAAAAACTAGCAAGGCTAAAAAAGGAGCGCCAATCGAGAATTAAAACTCTCACAGATCAGATCCACAAACTGGAAATATCACACAAAAGAAACATAGCTGTTTCATCACTCGAAGAGCTAACCAAGACAAGGGCACTTTTAACAGAGGAATTAAACTTGAAAATAAAAAGACAATACGTACTGAGACACAAGATATACTATGAGCAGGGTAATAAGAGTGGAAAGTTATTGGCCAAGGCAGTTCAAAGTAAAAAAATATCTTCAACTATACACCAAATTAGAGACAATCAAGGGAAATCACACTCCACAAACGAGGAGATCGCCAAGCAGTTTGAAACATACTATCAATCCCTCTATGACCTTCCGTCAAACCCAAAATGCCCCCAAAATTCAGAGAAAAGAGCAAAAATGATCCAGGATTTCCTAAGAAAATACAGCCCACGAAAGCTAGCTGAAGACAAAGCACAGGAACTTGAAGCCCCTATATCAGGTCCAGAATATGACAAAGCCATCAAAGAGATGAAAATTGGTAAAGCACCTGGACCTGATGGTTTACCACTACAATATTACAAAACGTTTAACGAAATTTTAAAACCAAGATTCCTGAAAACCTTCCAATCGCTCAAGTCCGAACGCCAACCTCCCAAACAACTACTTGAGGCACACATTACAGTAATTCCTAAAGAGGGTAAGGATACATCACAAGTCACAAACTATAGGCCTATATCCTTAATTAACGTCGATGTCAAGATTTACGCCAAAATCTTAGCCAACAGATTGGTACCACTACTCAATTCCTTTATAACTTTAGATCAGGTGGGGTTTATCCCAGGTAGAGAGGGGCGGGACAATACTATTAAAGCCCTTAACATTAATCACTGGTTAACCACTAACAAGAAACAAGGATTCTTCCTATCCCTGGATGCTGAAAAGGCGTTCGATAGAGTGGCCTGGGACTTTATCGACGCAGTACTTGATCACATAGGCATTTTACCTCAAATGAAGGCCTATATCACTGCACTCTACACTAATCCAACAGCTAGAGTACGAGTTAATGGCCACCTATTGAACGCCTTCAATCTATGTAATGGAACGAGACAAGGATGCCCCCTATCCCCTCTACTCTTTGTTCTGACCCTTGAGCCACTTCTAAATAAAATTAGAGCCAATCAGAACATAAAAGGAATTGAGATTCAGAAAAACACCTATAAAATTGCGGCATTCGCCGACGACATGCTCCTGTTCCTCTCTGAACCTCACATTTCCATACCAAACCTCTTACAAGACTTGGATCATTTTAATTTATTATCCAACTTAAAAATTAATCATTCAAAGTCTAATGCCCTAAACATCACGTTACCCTCAAGGGTAGTAGATCAGTGTAAAACGAACTTCCCGTTCACATGGGCCAAACATAGTATAACCTACCTAGGAATAGAAATCCCTTCAAATCTAGAAGACCTCTTTAAACTTAATTTCTTACCAGTACTTAAAGAAACACATGAAGATCTAAAAAGATGGTACTCTCTGAACATTTCTTGGTTCGGCAGAGCCTCCCTAATCAAAATGACAATACTGCCTCGTTTCCTTTACATTATGCAGACAATACCCATCTTCTTACCTCTGTCCTTCTTCTCCTCTTTTCGCAAGGCCTGCTCTAAATTTGTCTGGAGAGGCAAATCCCCTAGGATTAAACTTACCAGATTACATTTACCCAAAAACAGGGGTGGAATAGCACTACCTGATCTTAAAAAATATCACCAGGCAACTCTTCTGACACGCATTGTAGATTGGAATGTACATAAAGCCGTCAAGGACTGGGTCTCATTGGAACATATACAGTTCACCCAAGATCTCAAGACCCTACCATGGATCCACCCTAAATACCACTTGAAGATTATTAAAAAGCACCCCCTCGTTGGACCTACTCTAAAAATCTTCCACAGCACATTTAAACCCACAAATACTACCCCATGGCTTAGCCCGCTAACAACTTTGAGAAACAATCCAGATTTCCCCCCAGGAATGGAGAATAACTTTTTAAAACATCACTGGCCTCACGAGCGAATCCTGTCCAGACACTTCTTTAAAAACAAGAAGATATTATCTAGAGAGGACCTGAACAAGGACATTAAACCCTTCTTAATTCCTTTTTGGAATTATATCCAAATTAGACATTACTTGACCAAGACCGACACAGCACACTGCTGGACAAGACCACTCACAAAATTGGAAGACCTCTGCACAAAAAAAAACCCACACAGACATATCATATCATCTTTATACAACTCACTGTTCGACGATAAGACGGATTTCTCCAGCTCCTCATGTCAGAATTGGGAAAAAGATATAAATACCTCTCTAACTGATGAGAACTGGGAAAAAATCTTCACGTATGCTCATAAGGGGTCACTAAACGTAGCCACACAAGAATGCAGTTTTAAAATCATCACCAGATGGTACAGAACACCCTCTATTCTACACAAATTCTCGCCAATACTCTCCGACCGATGTTGGAGGTGTAAACAAGAGGAAGGCTCGATGCTCCACATATGGTGGACCTGCCCATTGATACAAAACTTTTGGGAATCAGTCCACGAGACCATTTCCTTGGTCACATCGGAAAACTTTGACTTCACACCAGCACAATATCTCTTACACTTCAACTCCCTCCCAAAGAAACGGTATCTGAAATCGCTCCCAATGTTTATGATCAATGCTGCACGACAATGTATCCCCGCTCATTGGCGCACAAACATTACTCCTTCCAAAATAGAATGGTTCAGAAGAATAAACAATATAGAAAAAATAGAAGAACTCATAAGTATTTCTCAGGAGAGAATAACGAATTTCTCGACAACATGGTATAATTGGATGGTTTTCAAAGAGTCACAGACATATAAAACAATCATTCAGTAAAACTGAAAAGCACCCTCTACAAGGCTATTAAACATCTTGATAAAGTGGATGGAATATACTGATAAATTACCCTAAGTCAGACAAATCTCAATAAGCTCCCCCTCCCCAATTATTTTTTCATATATTATTATTATTTTTTTTTTTTTCCCTCCCCTTCCCCCTCCCCCCTCTCCTCAACCCCTTCTCTACATATCTTGACCACGAAAGAAATATATAACTGAATAACCTGTTTACTGGTCGAGATGGGTTCCACAAAAAAAAAAAAAAAATAGAGAATTCTCTTTGTTTTTTCTCCTTTTATGCTATTTAATGTTCTCTCATTTACGACGCTCTCTCCTCAATTATTTTGTCCGATTAATAACTATATCTTGGCATAAGAGTGTAATTTGTGATACCACGTTTTCGGATATTTATCACTATTGTTAACATATGCAGTTATATAATGTATCTATACGATGCTATGTTTGACTTCATATTCACCTAATAAAACTTTATGAAACAAAAAAAAAAAAAAATAACATTGCGTAAAACCATTTAAAATATATTGGGTAAAAACAGATATAAGATTACACTCACATGTAAAGTTGCCTAATTATCCTGGCACCCAGTGTGTACAGCATGGTGACCACTACTCGCGGTTTAGCTTTGATTCCCAGAAGTTGTGTGGGTGGACGTGTGTCACAATGACACGATCAAGCCTCGATGCGTTTCAGTCTATCAATAGCCTGTCACCAGGAAGCTCTGAATCTGCCATATTGAGTGTGGGCTTTATATACCCTTACATCGTAATTTGTAAAATGGAATATGATAATAATTGGTCAATATACTGACCACTTGCTATACACTATGGGGTTCTGTCACATACATGTTTGAGGCTGAGCTGATGGAAGGGCTTTTCCTTACACCTCCTGTCCTGTTTCTCCTGAAGGTGGTGACAGGATATAACAGGGAACGGAGTGGCATGGGTGACTGGTTGGAGATCCTGGGGAGAAGATGCTTGCAGCAGATGCCAAGCAGTGGGCGGGTTGGTGAACTGGCTGATGTGGGTACACACTAGGTATGAGCTTCGAGTTCGAATCGAACTCATGTTCGACTCGAACATTGCCTGTTCGCCTGTTCGGCGAACAACGAACAATTTGAGGTGTTCGCGGCAAATTCAAAAAGCCGCGGAACACCCTGTTAAAGTCTATGGGAGAAATCCAAAGTACTAATTTTAAAGGCTAATATGCAAGTTATTGTCCTAAAAAGTGTTTGGGGACCTGGGTCCTGCCCCAGGGGACATGTATCAATGCAAAAAAAGTTTTAAAAACTGAAGTTTTTTCGGGAGCAGTGAATTTAATAATGCTTAGAGTGAAACAATAAAAGTGAAATATTGCTTTAAATTTCGTACCTAGGAGGGGTGTAAAGTTAGCATGTGAAATAGCGCATGTTTTCAGTACTTAGAACTGTCACTACACAAAGTGTAATTTCTGAAAGAAAAAAAGACATTTAAAACTGACTTGCGGCTATAATGAATTGTCGGCTCCCGGCAATTCAGAGAGGATTCATTCATAAAATAAAATAAAAAAGCGTGGGGGTCCCCCCAAATTTAATTACCAGGCCCTTCAGGTCTGGCATGGATATTAAGGGGAACTACGCCGTCAATTTAAAAAAATTATGTGGGGTTCCCCCCAAATATCCATTCCAGACCCTTCAGGTCTGGTGTGGATTTTAAGGGGAACTTCATCCCAATTTTTTTTTTAAATGGCGTGGAGTTCCCCCAAAAATCCACACCAGACCCCTTATTCGAGCACATTAACCTGGCCGGCCGCAGAAAAGAAGAGGGGACAGAGTGCGCCCCCCTCTCCTGAACCGTACCAGGCCACATGCCCTCAACATGGGGAGGATGTCCCCATGTTGATGGGGACAAGGGCCTCATCCCCACATCCCTTGCCTGGTGGTTGTGGGGGTCTGCGGGCGGGGGGCTTATCACAATCTGGAAGACCCCTTTAACAAAGGGGACCCCCAGATCCTAGCCCCCCCTATGTGAATTGGTAATGGGGTACATTGTACCCCTACCATTTCACAAAGGAAGTGTAAATAGTTGTAAAAAACACACCGTAGAAAAAAGTCCTTTATTAATTAAAAAATAAAAAATAAATCCAGCGGTCCGGCTCCCCGCTCCAACGTTGTCTGTATCCAGCGACAGGTGATCTCCTCTCCTGTCCAGCGATGAGAAGATCTTCAAAGCGCAGCATCTCCGCCGGAAACAGCCGGGCGAATGATGCTGCTGAAGCTGTGACATTTCTTTTATAGGTGAGGCGGGGCCACCTGTCACGTGACCCCCACCCCCTCTGACGCAAGGGGGAAGCCAGGCTTCCCCAGTGATGTAGCCGAGGGTGCGTCAGAGGGGGCGGGGTCACGTGACGGGTGGCCCCGCCTCACCTATAAAATAAATGTCACAGCTTCAGCAGGGTCATTCGCCGGGCTGTGTCCGGCGGAGAGAGGAGGCCGGCGATTCTGCGCTTTGAAGATCTTCTCATCGCTGGACAGGAGAGGAGATCACCTGTCGTTGGATACAGACAACGTTGGAGCGGGGAGCCGGACCGAGTGGATTACCACCGCTGGATTTAATTTTTATTTTTTTAATTAATAAAGGACTTTTTTCTACGGTGTGTGTGTGTGTGTTTCTTACAACTATTTACACTTCCTTCGTGAAATGGTAGGGGTACAATGTACCCCATTACCAATTCACATATGGGGGGCCAGGATCTGGGGGTCCCCTTTGTTAAAGGAGTCGTCCAGATTCTGAAAAGCCCCCCGCCCGCAGACCCCCACAACCACCGGGCAAGGGTTGTGGGATGAGGCCCTTGTCCCCATCAACATGGGGACATCCTCCCCATGTTAAGGGCATGTGTCCTGGTACGGTTCAGGAGAGGGGGGGCCGCACTCTGTCCCCCCTCTTTTCTGCAGCCGGCCAGGTTAACGTGCACGGATAAGGGGTCTGGTGTGGATTTTTGGGGGAACTCCACGCCATTTTTTAAAAAAAATTGGGGTGGAGTTCCCCTTATAATCCACACCAGACCTAAAGGGTCTAGAATGGATATTTGGGGGAACCCCACGTCATTTTTTTTAATTGACGGCGGGGTTCCCCTTAATATCCATACCAGACCTGAAGGGCCTGGTAATTGAATTTGGGGGGACCCCCACGCTTTTTTTTTTTTTTATAAATAAATCCTCTCTGAATTGCCGGGAGCCGACATTTCATTATAGCCGCAAGTCAGTTTTGTGCAGGGACAGTTCTAAGTACGGGAAAAATGCGCTATTTCACATGCTAACTTTACACCCATCCTAGGTACGAAATTTAAAGGAATATTTCACTTTTATTGTTTCACTTTTAGCATTATTAAATTCACTGCTCCCGAAAAAACGACTGTTTTTAAAACTTTTTTTTGCATTGATACATGTCCCCTGGGGCAGGACCCAGGTCCCCAAACACTTTTTAGGACAATAACTTGCATATTAGCCTTTAAAATTATCACTTTAGATTTCAAATGTTCGAGTCCCATAGACTTTAACGGGGTTCTAAAGTTCACACAAACATTTGGTGTGTTCGCAAGTTCTGGTGCGAACCGAACAGGGGGGTGTTCGGCTCATCCCTAGTACACACCAACAGGTGCAGGACAGAAGGCAGGCTGGTGGACTGGCAGATGCAGGTACTCAGCAGCAGGTGCAGGACAGCAGACAACAACCAAGCTGGAGAGCAGGCGGATGCAGGGTCTCAGGTGGTCAGGCAGGCAAAAGTTGGTAACGACCAAGCACTGGAGGTACAGAATCGGATCCAGAGAAAAGTCAGGGCTAAGCCAGGGTTGGTGTCAGGCGTGCAGAGAAGGTACCAGAACAGCAGTCTGAAAGCAGAGTCGGGTTACAAGCCGGGTCAGCAATCAGGTATCAGGAATGAGCAGAGTCAAAAAGGCCGGGTATACACAGGAACAAACACAGGATCAGGTCATAGACAGTAGAAGCTGACGACCACTCAGCAATCTTCTGGTTTATGGAGCCAGCTTAAATAGGCAAGAAGGCTCCAAGTACACTTACTTTGTGCGTGGGTACGTTAGTGAGTCATGAATATCTAGTCGTCACTCGCTAATTCTTTTGCACATGCGTGCGAGTTACGGAACCTCTAGTTGATAATTCTTATTAGCAAGTGCACATCTTCTTGCAAGTCTTTGTGCACAATTATACATACGATTTCCCTGACAGGTGCTTACAATCTAATATACATGATGGGTTTGAAATTAAAAGAATAAAACAATAATGAAGCTCAGAAATTGTGTTTTAAACCAATGATAATAATGATAAAAAGAGAAGTCCACCTAGTGGTCACTAATTGAAATTTCACCCTAAAAACTATTGATAATTAAATGAATCTGACAAGATAAGAAAAACTACAGGTTAACTGAGTTGATATTGAGAGGTAAGTATTGAAATTATATTTAATCGAAATAGAATACCTTGGTTAGGTTATTTACCTGCAATGGGATGGACTAAAAAAATGTAAACTACATTTAAATTTAAAATACATTTCTACTAATATTAATAGTCTGTAATGAAACAATTGTGATTCAGCTCAACATTCAGCCCTGAAGGGGTTAAAGTTTGAAGTTCAAATATCCAATTAATTTTGTTTTGTGAGATTTGTTTGATCACATTAACACATCCCCAATGTCTATTGATGGTGTCAATAGCATAAAAAGATAATTCAGATGGATTGTTGTGTGCTACCCTAAAGTGGTATGAGACACTGGGCTGGATTCAGATACATTGGTGTATCTGTCCGCCCGGTGTAACATATCTGAGATACGTTACGCTGCTCTAACTTTGGGGCACAAGTTCTTTTTTTCAGAAAGAACTTGCGCCCTTAGTTACGGCGGCGTAACGTATGTGTTGCGGCGTAAGGCCGCATAATTCAAATGGGGATGTAGGGGGCATGTTTTAATTAAATGTGTCTTGACCCCGCGTTTTTTACGTTTTAGTTGAACGGCGCATGCACCGTCCGTAAAATATCCCAGTGTGCATTGCTCTAAATGATGTCGCAAGGACGTCATTGGTTTCGACGTGAACGTAAATTACGTCCAGCCGTATTCAAGCAAGTTTAGGCCGGACGTACAGCTTATGCTCACCGCGCGTAGCCTGCGTCGGGCGGTAGTTCGTTCGGGAATCGGCGCATCTCCCTCATTTGCATATTTGAATAGGAAATCAATGGGAGCGCAGGATGCTCTCGGTACAAAAGTTACGCAGATCGGAAGAAGCCTATTTTCAGGCGTATCTGGTTCTGTGGGTACGGCGCATAGATACGACGGCGCATATTTACACTTACGCCGCGCATCTCGAGATATGCCGGCGTAACTTCTTTGAGAATCTCATCACTGGAATACTTTTAACCACTTCAGCCCCGGACCATATTGCTGGTCAATGACCGGGCCACTTTTTGCGATTCGGCACTGCGTTGCTTTAACTAACAATTGCGCGGTCGTGCGACGTGACTCCTAAACAAAATTGGCGTCCTTTTTTTCCCACATATAGAGCTTTCTTTTGGTGGTATTTGATCACCTCTGCGTTTTGTTTTTTTTGCGCTATAAACAAAAATAGAGCCACAATTTTTTTTAAAAAAAATGAATATTTTTTACTTTTTGCTGTAATAAATATCCCCAAAAATATATAAAAAAATGTTTTTTTTCCTCAGTTTAGGCCGATTCATATTCTTCTACATATTTTTCGTAAAAAAAATTACAATAAGCGTTTATTGATTGGTTTGCGAAAAAGTTATAGCGTCTACAAAATAGGGGATAGTTTTATGGCATTTTTATTAATATTTTTTTTTTACTAGTAATGGCGACAATCAGCGTTTTTTATCGGTACTGTGACCTTATGGTGGACACTTTTGACACATTTTTGGGACCATTGGCATTTTTATAGCGATCAGTGCTATAAAAATGCATTGATTACTATAAAAATGACACTGGCAGGGAAGGGGTTAACACTAGGGGGCGAGAAAGGGGTTAATTATGTTCCCTGTGTGTGTTCTAACTGAAGGGGGGGTGGGACTGACTTGGGGATATGACTGATCGCTATTCATTGTATAAACAGACGATCAGGCATTTATCCCCCTGACAGGACCGGGAGCTGTGTGTTTACACACACAGCTCCCTGTTCTCGCTCTGTAACGAGCGGTCGCGGGTGCCCGGCGGTGATCGCGCCCACCAGGCTCGCGAGCGGGCCCCTATTGGCTGATTCGCGAGATGACGTATAGCTACGTGATCTCGCGCAGCCGTGCCGACCTGCCGCCGTATAACTGGCAAGTCGGCAAGCAGTTAAACGTATAGAAAATGTATCAAGTCACGTCACAGACTATTCTACAATACTATTTTGGGACACAATCATTTTATATATATAATTTATAAAAAAAAAAACTTTTTTACTGTCCATGTATTATAGTGGAGTTCTGCACATCATTTACTGTATGTTTTATTGTTTTCCGAAGGTTGTATGTTCATCTTTTGTGTGCCAGCTACTGATTAAGGTGGATGTATACCTGATTCATGAAATTTGAGCTGGGCACATATATCTGTAGTGTTTCTTATCTCTCTTCAAGCACTATATCCTGTGGCTTTCTCCTGCTGTGTTCCTCTGTTATCAGTATGATAACTTCTGACAAGTTCATCCGACACAGGAGATAAAACCAGCATGAATTTTGTGTCAGGATGGGTGCTATAAATAAATTATTAGAAAGCTGCTCTACTCACAGGACAGCTCTGTAAGTCTCTGCCTAAGTGGAGGGGATGTGTGCCTTTCCTCCAATCAGCTGTCTCCTAGTGTAATCCAACACTGCACTGCTTAGCTGAATGAGGAAGTTAAAATTCTAATGTGATGTGCTCTTTTTAAGCAGTTTATAAAGCTGAAGACAGCAGATATACATGTAAAACATATGTAGAGGGATTTGTTTCATCCCTGTGTATCATCTGAGGCTGTTCATTTCACTGGGTATATGTGAGGGTTTACATCCACTTTAATTGTAGAGCACTTACATTTTACCTTTGATATACAGTATGTAAAACTAGAAAACCAGTCATATTCAAGTAAGATAAACAGGGCACTAACTTACAGAGTGATCTAGAAACTTGATTCAGCTACTTTTTGTGTCACTGAGCATTTTGCAGTGATCACAGGGTGCAGATTATTATGGACAGCTCAGGAACAGAGAGTGCCCAATGTATTTAAAAGCTAAATCTAAAATATACAGTACTATTAGATAACAACATTCTGCCTAAATAAGCCCATATGTATAAATCTTTGTGTTTAGGTGACTGTGCCAAAAGTATTAGACGATGTGAACCTTGGTAGCATTTGTTGAAATGTATTCTGTACTATTTTTATAAGCCCATGCTACAGAATAGTTAATCCGTTAGGTCTGCCCTATAATAATATTAGCCTTTAGTATGTTACAAAAGAGACAAATACATTGAGAGAAGCACAATTCTACTGGCTCTAGGGATATCTCAATACAAGTTACGGGGGGCTGATGTATAGATTTCACATTCAAGGTTTTCTAAAGCCATAGGCAGAAACACAAAATCTTTCACCAGAAACTAAAATGTTATAATTCTTTTTATTGAGCCAATAGTCTGTAACCTAAGTCTCACAGTATTTAAAATCGTTATCTATGTCCTATTTTATTGAAATGACATTTCCATAGTCAATATCTCTACAGGTATATAAGTTAATGTTTTGCTATTGTTGTAAAAAGACTGCCAGCAGCATCTTTTACCCTGTAGCATACTAGCTAGTAACTTCTAGCAAATCTTGATTGATTTTCTGCCACATAAATAAAAGATTGTATAGGACTCTCGGGGTCTTTGATTCCTGGAACCTTTGAAGACCCCAGTTAGCTATTTATAATAATCAATTGTGTATGGAACTTTAACAAATGTGAAAAGCATACAACAGCAAACAAACTAATAATAACTTTTTAAGAAAAATTTTAATTACTTTTAATATTTATAAATATCACAATGCTGAAACATGCAGTAGCTTGGTATATAGAATTATTTTATCTCAATGCCGTTACTACCTGAAATTAATTTTACAACATGTGCTGTGTCTATTTTAACCACTTCCATACAGGGCACGTATACACCTTCCCGCCCAAGCCAATTTTCAGCTTTCAGCACTGTCGCACTTTGAATGGCAATTGCGCGGTCGTGCTACACTGTACCCAAACAAAATTGGCGTCCTTTTTTCCCCACAAATAGAGCTTTCTTTTGGTGGTATTTGATCACCTCTGCGATTTTTTTTTTTGCGCAACAACTAAAAAAAGACTGGAAATTTTGAAAAAAAATTAAGTTTTTATTTTTTTCTGTAAATTTTTTTGTAAATAAGTAAGTTTTCTCTTTCAATTACGGGCACTGATATGGCGGCACTGATGGGCACAGATGAGATGGCACTGATGGACATCGATGAGGTAGTACTGACGGGCACAGATGAGGTGGTACTGATTGGCGGCGCTGGTATGCGGCACTGATGGGCGCTGATATGCGGCACTGATGGGCACTCATAGGCGGCACTGATGGGCACATGGGCGGCACTGATGGGCACACATAGGCGGCACTGATGGGCACATGGGCGGCACTGATGGGCACATGGGCGGCACTGATGGGCACTCATGGGCGGCACTGATGGGCACTGTGGGGTGGCACATATGGGCACTGTGGGGTGGCACTTATGGGCACTGTGGGGTGGCACTGATGGACACTGTGGGGCGGCACTGATGGACACTGTGGGGCGGCACTGATGGACACTGTGGGGCGGCACTGATGGACACTGTGGGGCGGCACTGTTTTCCTTTTGTTGCCAGTCAGTGCCCATTTGTGGGCACTGATTGGCATCTTTATTTTTTTTTCCAGACTTATTTTTTTTTTTTTCAAACTTTTTTTTTTTTTTTAGACTTTTTTTTTGCCCCGTTTTTTTTTCTTCCTGCCCTTCCCTGGTGGTCCAGGGTGAGCTTCCCTGGTGGTCCATGTGGCGATCCGAGGGGGGGCTGCGCTGATAAACAATCAGCACGACCCCCCCCTGTCAGGAGAGCCGCCGATCGGCTCTCCTCTACTCGCGTCTGTCAGACGCGAGTGAGGAAGAGCCATGGACGGCTCTTCCTGTTTACATCGTGATGAGCCGTGATTCGACACGGCTGATCACGTGGTAAAGAGTCTCCGTGAGAGACTCTTTACCAAGGTCGGTGTTGCGGGGTGTCAGACTGACACCCCGCAACAACGATCGCCGCAATGCGCGCCCCCGGGGGCGCGCAGCGGCTCAGAATCCTGAGGACGTCATATGACGTCCAGTCAGGATTCTACAACCACTTTGCCGACGTCAATTTGTCATTGGCGGGCGGCAAGTGGTTAAAGTTCTGTTTTCTGCATTTTCTAGGCAAATACCCTAAGCTGGTAATACACTGCTACATTTTAGTACAAATGTTTATATAAAAAGTATAGTAATTAGTACATAAGATAATGCCTACAGAGACATGACAAATCTTGTTCAAAAGTACTTCAAGATTTAATTTGCTTTTAACAGTAAATTTTGTAATCATTTTCCAATTGAAAACCACACACACTGCTAGGAATTCATTCTTGGAAGAAATTCCATTCTTGGAAGAAAATGTTTCCAACTCCTTATGTTTAAAAACGATTGCAGATTTGACCCCACTAATGATTATAAATTCAAACCGGCATTCAAAGAACTAAAATTTCTGAGCAAAATCCAACTAGTGTATAGCAAGCACTATCACTTCACTCATTATCTGGAACTTTCCTCCAGACACTGCTGATCACAGATTAAGGTGAAGAGCCAATCAGTGGCTCTTTACCACAAGATCAGCTGTATCCAAGCACAGCTAATCACAGATGAAAAAGAAGCATGTTATCGGCACTTCTTTCCTCATGCTGTCAGCATTAGGGATGGGCTGAATGGACCCCTGTTCGGTTCGGGCCCGAACGTTCAAACACGTGAAAGTTCGGACCCGAATAACGAACCTCATTAAAGTCAATGGGACCCGAACGTCAAATATCAAAAGTGCCCATTTTGAAGGCTTAGGCCTTGTACACACGATCAGTCCAAACTGATGAAAACGGACTGAAGGACCGTTTTCATCGGTTAACCGATGAAGCTGACTGATGGTCTGATGTGCCTACACACCATCAGTTCAAAAAACGATCAAGTCCAACGCGGTGACGTAAAACCCTCACACTCTCACTACACTCACACTATCCCTAGACGGACACTAAACTAATATACTACACTGACAATTGAAGAAAAATAGCACACTATAGCACACTAACTAGCTAATAGCACTGAACAGAGCCATGTTCTATCTCTCCCCACGCCAAAATCACACTGATTATGGCTGTAATTGCAAGAATACTTTTAGACTATGGGGCGGGAATGAGCCATGATTGGATAAAGTCATGATGACAGTATCCAATCATGACTCTGACAGTGCTCTGTGCCCTGATTGGCTGAAGTTTTCACTGCTTCAGCCAATCAGGGCTTGCAATGCACTGTTTAGAGCCGCAATGCATTGTAGTTGGTTCAGGGGGGGAACAAGCGGTCGAACGTCCCGAAAGTTTGGCTGTTTACCGAACGACTGAACAGCAAAAGTTTGACCCAAACTTATGCTCGGGCCGAACCGTTGGCCCATCCCTAGTCAACATGAGGAGAGGAGAGAAGAAGAGAGGTTAAGCAGGTTTTTTTTCCATATGCATCATCTCCACGTATACCAGCAACTGGTTTGCTACAAGCGCTATTGTCACGTACCTGGTCTTGTAGAGTCTGATGCAGGGTAGCCTCTCTTACGACTCTGGTTCGCGAGCCACTGGATATGAGACAGCGGGCTTGGAGCACAGAGGGGTAGGAGTGCCGGGTGGTGAAGTGTAGAAGCAGGTGGGCGAATTCCTCTGGCAAGAAGATGCTGAACGCTCAGCGGAGGAAGGGTCAGCGACCCGCACAGAAGCTGCGACTACAGCGGCACAAGTTTAGTACAGTTCAGGTATACCGGGAAAGCAGGGTCAGACAAGCCGGGTCATAACAGGTGATCGTGCAGAAAGATGGCTGAAGAATAGTCGGTAAACAAGCAGGTGGATCTGGCAGCAGTGAAGTCAAGCAGGCGGATGGTCAAATGGAGCCGGGTCAGGATAGGAGAGATGAGAGGAGTCAGACAAGCCGGGTTCTGTGTTCAAATCAGGTTTCAGGTAGAGTGGTCAAACAAGCCGGGTTCAGTGTTCAAATCAGGTTTCAGATAGCAAACAGGTCTCAGATAGTATCCACGTCAGAACTGCAGATCAGGCAGCAAAGACCCTGTGCTGCTGAAGTGTTTAAATAGGGCAGCCTGCTGTTAATCACTGAAATCAGTCTGCACCGTTAACCCTTAAGTGGCAGATCCATGACATTGCCCCCCCCCAAGGGGCAGCCTCCGGATGCCCAGTCGGGCTTTTTTGTCAGGATGAGCAAGGAAAAAAGCACGCAACAACCTCTTGGCATGTATATTACCTTCTGGCTCCCAAGAATTATCCTCTGGGCCGTACCCCTTCCATTTGACTAGGAATTGATTCTGGCCTTGTCGCTTCCTACAGTCCAAAATAGCTTCCACCACGTATTCTTCCCAGCCGTCAACCTGAATGGGTTCAGGAGGTCTGGACCCTCTGTTAGGAAAAGGATCAGCAACTGCGGGCTTGAGTAAAGAAACGTGAAATACAGGATGTATTTTTAACGAATCAGGTAAAGACAGTTCATAAGAAGCTAAGTTTATCTTTTTCTTGACCGGAAAAGGACCCAAAAACCTAGGTGCCAATTTTTTAGAAGGGTAAGGTAATCTGAGGTTACTTGTAGACAGCCATACCTGATCATCTGGTTTTAGATCCAGGTCACCTCTTCTTTTTCTGTCGAAAAAATTTTTGTTGTCGGCTTGAGCCTTGGTTATTGCGTCGTGCAGTAGTTGATTGTTGCGTTTGAGAAAGTCCATGGTACTCTGCACAGCTGGAACTGATGAATCTGAAAAGAAATCTGGTAAAAATGTTAAATTAAAACCATAATTAGCGAAAAAAGGAGATTGTCCGGTAGCTGAGTGATTGGCATTATTGTATGCAAATTCTGCCAGGGGTAGCAGAGAGGCCCAGTCGTCTTGAGAGATGGTAGTGAAACATCTGATATATTGTTCCAGCGTTTGATTCGTCCTCTCCGTTTGCCCATTAGATTGAGGATGGTAGGCTGAGGATAACGAAAGCTGAATTTGAAGTGTTTCACAGAGGGCTCTCCAGAATCGAGAAGTAAATTGTACCCCTCTGTCGGAGACAATGTTGGAAGGTACCCCATGTAATCTAATAATTTCTTTGATGAACACGCGAGCTGTTTCTGCGGCAGAGGGTGTGTTTTTCAAGGGCAGGAAGTGAGCCATTTTGGTGAACCGATCTACAACAACAAAAATTGCAGAATATCCTTCGGAGCGAGGAAGTTCTACGATAAAGTCCATCGCGATCATCTCCCATGGTCGGTTGGGTACTGGTAAAGGCTTTAATAAGCCCCAGACTTGATTTCGGGGTGTCTTATTTCGATTGCAAATTGGACAAGAGTTGATATATGACTTGCAGAAGTCCTCCAAATTGGGCCACCAGAAGGTGCGTCGTACCAATTCCAGGGTTTTATTGACTCCAAAGTGACCTGCAAGTGGGTGGTCGTGCAGAAGTTTCAGAACTTCTATTCTGATGTTTTCGGGTACAAAAACTTGACTTCCCCTCCAAAATAATCCGTCTCTGGACGTTAGGGAAATGTTAGAGGGTTTCGAAGAGTCGGAGGATGCTTCTCGGATCATGGAGAGTAGATCTGCATGTAATAACAGGAAGTTGCCATCCGGTAGGATGGTATCAGGGGTAGATGTGTCCTTTGGATCGTCGTGCATTCGAGATAATGCGTCTGGCTTAATGTTTTTGGATCCAGGACGGTACGTAATGTGAAAACAAAAACGAGAAAAGAAAAGAGCCCAACGAGCTTGTCGAGGTTTAAGGCGTCTGGCAGATTTCAGATACTCCAAATTTTTATGATCTGTGTAGATCAGTACAGGATGTGTAGCGCCTTCTAACAAATACCTCCATTCCTCTAGAGCGGTTTTAATGGCCAACAATTCCCGGTCTCCCACGTCGTAATTTCTTTCTGTAGGAGAAAGTTTTCGAGAGAAGAATCCCACTGGATGGATTAGATCCTTGTCCCCCAGACGTTGAGAGAGAACGGCTCCCACGGCAACTTCGGAGGCATCCACCTCAAGAAGAAAAGTTTTATAGGGGTTACCTTATCCAGGCAAAATATGGGGACTCTTGTTAAAGCATGCACAGTAATATTATATGAAAATATGTGGGCCTGGTCAAACCTCAATCATGAGAGCCACAACACCAATATAGATATCAAAAAGATTTATTTTATAAAAAGATTTTCTTTGTAAAAAGACATAGAAAAATCAAAAAAGAAGAAAAAAGAAAAACTTATACATTGAATGCTATAAAATGCATACTAGACAAATTCCAGACTAACAAATAAAATGATACTTCAAGTGCATAAAGATGCAGGTGATCTTCATTTCATCCCACATGTAACGGTTCTACTAGTTTCGCCCAAGGGGGCTTCGTCAGGAACCAATGGGGGGCAGTAGTCTGAACAAACAAAGAGTATATCAATGAACGAAAAAATATATGTAATAATATATACAAATAGTCACATAGATTTATTGTATCAGTACATACAAACGTATCTGATTGACCATATATGTTGATATAATCATAATTTATTATAAGGCATAGAGACAATGTGTTTTGTTTAAGTAGACGGAAGTCGAGTTAATGCAGTGTCTGTGATAGCTGTGGACTTTTGACAAAGATATTTACCTGAAAAAATGGACCTCTTTTTCCCATCCCCCCTTCCTTCCATCTGGGATTTTCTATCTGGGATTTTGAGCCAATCACGGCTAACTACTCAGGTTTTTCAGTCCATTTTTTCAGGTAAATATCTTTGTCAAAAGTCCACAGCTATCACAGACACTGCATTAACTCGACTTCCGTCTACTTAAACAAAACACATTGTCTCTATGCCTTATAATAAATTATGATTATATCAACATATATGGTCAATCAGATACGTTTGTATGTACTGATACAATAAATCTATGTGACTATTTGTATATATTATTACATATATTTTTTCGTTCATTGATATACTCTTTGTTTGTTCAGACTACTGCCCCCCATTGGTTCCTGACGAAGCCCCCTTGGGCGAAACTAGTAGAACCGTTACATGTGGGATGAAATGAAGATCACCTGCATCTTTATGCACTTGAAGTATCATTTTATTTGTTAGTCTGGAATTTGTCTAGTATGCATTTTATAGCATTCAATGTATAATTTTTTCTTTTTTCTTCTTTTTTGATTTTTCTATGTCTTTTTACAAAGAAAATCTTTTTATAAAATAAATCTTTTTGATATCTATATTGGTGTTGTGGCTCTCATGATTGAGGTTTGACCAGGCCCACATATTTTCATATAATATTACTGTGCATGCTTTAACAAGAGTCCCCATATTTTGCCTGGATAAGGTAACCCCTATAAATCTTCTTTCTTAGAGGGACTTGAAAGCTGACAGTTAATCCTTTGTAATTAATGTTCATGCTCTGTCAATCCACTTATATCTCAAGAAGAAAAGGTAACGCTGGATTGGGGTGTCGGAGGATTGGAGCTGACGTAAAGAGTCTTTTTAGGGTATCAAAGGCCTTCTGAGCTTCAGGGTTCCAATGAAAACGGAGGTTTTGTTTCGTAAGTTGTGTGATGGGGGCCACAATAGCAGAAAAACCTCTAATGAATTTTCTATAGAAGTTGGCAAACCCTATAAAACGTTGAACCCCCTTCTTGTCCAAGGGCGTGGGCCAATCTAAAATTGCAGATACCTTTTTTTGATCCATTTCAATTCCTGTTGGAGAAATTACTAGGCCTAGGAATTGGATAGTTTGTTGTTCGAACTCGCACTTTTCTGCTTTTGCATACAAACTGTGCTGGCGGAGGCGGTTCAGAACCTTACAGACATGTCCTCGATGCTCTTCAAGAGAACGGGAAAAAATCAATATGTCGTCCAAATAAACGATAACAAAAATGTCCAAAAAATCTCTGAATACGTCATTGACGAAATGTTGTGATGTGGCGGGCGCGTTGCATAGCCCGAAGGGCATGACCAAGTATTCATAGTGACCATAACGGGTACGAAATGCTGTTTTCCACTCATGTCCCTCTTTGATGCGTATCAAGTTGTACGCTCCCCTCAGGTCTAATTTAGTAAAAATGACAGCAAATCTAAATTTTTGGAAAAGTTCAGGTATTAACGGTAGGGGATAACGTTTTTTGACTGTGACGTTGTTGAGTTCCCTATAATCGATACAGGGACGGAGGGTTTGGTCCTTTTTTGAAACAAAGAATATACCGGCACCTGCTGGAGACGTGGACGGGCGGATAAATCCTTTATCCAGGTTTTCATCGAGGTAAATTTTTAATGCATCTTGTTCTTTTTCAGAGAGAGGGAAAATTCGCCCGAATGGAATCTCGGCTCCTGGGAGAAGTTCGATCAGGCAATCATATGGCCGATGAGGTGGAAGAGAATCAGCCCCTTTCTTACTGAAAACGTCCAAGTATTCATGGTAAGGTTTCGGAACAGATTGGAGCAGGCTCGGATCAGAGTTTAGACACAGCAAGGTAGATGATGGTTTAGGGTGTCTGGGGAAGCAATGTACTTGACAGTAGTGGGATGAAAACGAGATTTCTTTGGATATCCAGTCGATCTGAGGGTTATGTACTTTGAGCCAAGGTATCCCCAGGATCACCGGGAACAAAGGAGACGAAATAACGTCCAAAATCAAAAGTTCTTTATGATTGGAGGCAGAGATGGCAGGTAAAGGAAAGGTTTCCTGGGTGACTTGCCCGGACTTGATGTGTGAGCCATCAGCCAAAAAAACAGAAAGAGTAAAGTTCTTTGGGCGGACAGGGATGTTGTGCATATCAGCAAATGAAGAGTCAATGAAGCAGCTGCACGCACCTGAATCAACGATGGCTTTGACCGACACCGTCTTTCCTGGAAGCTGTAACAAAAGGGAGATATCGAGAAGGTTGGTATTGGTAGAGATAGCAGAAATATTACCAGGAACTGATGATCGGGACTTACGTAGTTTAACAGGGCAATTGTGTACGTAGTGCCCGGCCTCACCGCAATACAGGCATAAGTTCAGCTGGCGGCGGCGAATGCGTTCTTCTGGCGGTAAGGTAGGTCGCATCACGCCTAACTGCATGGGTTCAGAAGTATCCAAGGAAGTAGAGTTGGAAGAGACTGGTGGCTGATAACGAGAGGGAGGCAGAGGAGCTCGGGTAGTGACCCAGACTGGGCGACTTGGCTGAGAAGAACGTTCTGCTCGGCGCTCCCTTAATCGTCGGTCGATCTGCACAGCCTTATCGATCAGGTCATCCAGAGTGTCAGGTACTCCAATGCGGGCCAGTTCGTCTTTTAAGGCTTCGGACAGACCTAAACGAAACTGATGACGCAAGGCTGCGCTATTCCACTGAGTGTCCGCACTCCAGCGGCGGAAATCTGTAACATAGTCCTCCACTGCCCTTCGCCCCTGTTGGAGAGCAAGTAAAGCTGCTTCAGCTGTGGCAGTTCTCTGAGGGTCGTCGTAAAGTTGCGACATGGCTTGGAAAAAGAACGGCAAAGTTTCGGTTTGGACACTGTTCTCCTCCAGCAATCGATGTGCCCAATTTAAAGGTTCCCCTTGAAGCAAAGAAACAACGAATCCTACTTTGGTGGCTTCCAAAGAAAATGTGCGAGGTTGCAAGGCAAAATACAACTGACAGGAGTTGCGAAAGTCCCGGAATTTGGTTCGATCTCCAGAAAATCGTTCGGGCATGGGAACCCTGGGTTCGGGCGGCAACATCACTACTGACGGACCAGAAGAGGATGAAGATGTAGATGGTCTAGCAGCAGATGCTGAAGTGGCGTCCCCAGATGCTGTTAAATTCTGAACTTGTCCTTCCAACCTTAAGTAGCCATCTTGCAGATTTTTCACGGCTTGGGTAAGAGATGCTAGATGTTTACACACCTCTTCCATGGCTGGGACTACACCTGCAGACTCTGTCATGGCTGCCTGATACTGTCACGTACCTGGTCTTGTAGAGTCTGATGCAGGGTAACCTCTCTTACGACTCTGGTTCGCGAGCCACTGGATATGAGACAGCGGGCTTGGAGCACAGAGGGGTAGGAGTGCCGGGTGGTGAAGTGTAGAAGCAGGTGGGCGAATTCCTCTGGCAAGAAGATGCTGAACGCTCAGCGGAGGAAGGGTCAGCGACCCGCACAGAAGCTGCGACTACAGCGGCACAAGTTTAGTACAGTTCAGGTATACCGGGAAAGCAGGGTCAGACAAGCCGGGTCATAACAGGTGATCGTGCAGAAAGATGGCTGAAGAATAGTCGGTAAACAAGCAGGTGGATCTGGCAGCAGTGAAGTCAAGCAGGCGGATGGTCAAATGGAGCCGGGTCAGGATAGGAGAGATGAGAGGAGTCAGACAAGCCGGGTTCTGTGTTCAAATCAGGTTTCAGGTAGAGTGGTCAAACAAGCCGGGTTCAGTGTTCAAATCAGGTTTCAGATAGCAAACAGGTCTCAGATAGTATCCACGTCAGAACTGCAGATCAGGCAGCAAAGACCCTGTGCTGCTGAAGTGTTTAAATAGGGCAGCCTGCTGTTAATCACTGAAATCAGTCTGCACCGTTAACCCTTAAGTGGCAGATCCATGACAGCTATTGACTTATTTTTTAATTAAAAGAGTACATTTTTTCTGGTAAGCTGCTATCCTTATTTTGAGCACGATTTGGGTGTTTTGGTTTCCAATTTTGGTGAAGGTGAACATAGCAAGTTGTCATTTCCGGATATTGATTCCCAGGATTCACTTCATAAACCTTTCACAAGGACTTGTTTGTGTTGATATATCAGGACTGTCATAGCCCTGTCTATCCTGGATTTAGCACATATTTTCATAATGTTCAAACTTGCAATACTTGGCACATTCACTGTGGACATTATTTTAATTGTTTTCATTATTTTTTTGTTCTAGTGGACGAATTATCACTAATTTTTTTATCACTTGTGTTATTATTTTAGATCTATAGGTAGGCTGGTGTTATATAATTGATATATTATTTTTTATATTTAATATTTTCTTATTATTGTTGTTTCATACAATTAATTTTATTAATCTTGTTAGCGCTCCCATCAATATATTCATTCATATATTTTTCCCTACTTTGGTTCCATGCACTGGAATGTTGGGGATAGCAGCTTTTTTAGTTATATACTCATAAATTAATTTACTTATATATTATTTTTGACGCGAGATTCCCCCCTTTCATGCGGCCACATTTGTTGCCATTCTCATAGTACTTATAAGGTAAGTATCTAGTTTGCCTACGTACTTGTCGGTCTAACAATCTCAGGAACAGTGTCCTCATGTCAGTCAGCCTCTTCAATGTCTCAGGGTCCCCACTATGTTTGTGTTGTATTTCTGCCTCCTGAAGGGCATCCAGCACCCTTTTAAAGTCTGTATGGTGTTCTTTTTTGAGTTTGGAGCCCAGGGAAATCAGTTCTCCTCTCACTAATGTCTTATGACTTTCCAACACCACTCCTCTACTGACGCCATCCGTGGTATTTTCTTTTAAAATAATTAATAATGCCTTCCATCACTCAGGCCACCGCTGCAGCGTCATCCAACAGGTTTTCAGTTAATCTCCAAGTCCAGGCCCTATGAGAGCTCGATGGTAGGATGAAAGTCATCTCGATCGGTGCATGATCAGAGATTGTTATATTGCCGATGGATGCAGACTGCAGGAGCTCCAGCATGGGGCGGTCAACATAAATGTGGTCTATGCAAGTGTACATGTCATGTACAGCAGAATAATAACTGAAGTCCCTATGCGTAGGATGGAGTACCCTCCATCTGTCTAGTAGGAGGTGAGAGCGGAGTGTCTTGCGAAAGTGTTTGAGAAAGGCGTAAGAGTATGGAGGTCGGGAACTAGATGTGTCTAAGAGAGGAACTGGGCTAACAATAAAATCTCCACCAAGGACAACAAAGCCCTCTTCAATGTGTGCCAGGAGATCTAGAGTTGCATCTATGAAAGTTAGTTGGTTAGCATTGGGGGCATACATGGTGGCAAACGTGTATTTCTTCCCAGCTATAACACCTTTTAAGAAAACGTGCGACCCTGTGGATCAATTTCGCTGTCTATAAGTTGGAAAGGGCAACCTCCTCAAGTCTGAAATGGAAAAAGAACACACATAGGGAGGGTGAAGAGTGCTGCACGCCCCGATAACGTAATGTAGCAAGGAAAGTTTCCCCAATGGGGTTTTTAAGCAGCAAAAGTTCCAAAAGTAGCAGAATTAAGAATAAAAATGTATTTAAATATAACTGCATCACAGTAATGGACATTAAAATTGGAATCTCTGGTCAAAAAACATAAATGTTCCACACATAGGTTGCAAACACAGCATTACAAATACAGTTGTACAAAATGAAAACATCTGCATAATTATAATTCTGACGCATTTCAATCCCAAATCGGGGATCTTCTTCAGAGGATTAAAGGTTTGCTGAAAGAGATTATGTAATGAGATTCAATTCTTTACCTGGGTGTGTACCCAATAGTTAGAAAAGCAAAATATATAATTACCGATCAGCTGTGTGTTAAAAGCATAAAATATTGACCGGAGTTCCGCTAACAATTGTCTCAAAGAGGTCCCACAGGTCCCTCGGCCACTGGGTCTCCCGGAGCACGGTACCGCCCTGCCATATGCACCTTGCAGGGAGCTATGCAAAGGAGGGGGTACCTCTGGGGGCGCACGCAAAGCAACGTCCAGAACCTGCAATGAAGCATCAGAGGCATCATAGTAGGAAGCATTGGTAATGCTTCCATGTAAATTATATAGATTAAAATAGTATATGGATAGACCAGAAATCTACAAAAATGTGCCCTTTTAAGATATATATATATATATATATATATATATATATATATATATATATATATATATATATATATATATATATATATATATATATAATTGGAAAGACATTGTTAATAATAGGATGTGGCGACAATATATGTTAAAATTTAGGGAAAATAACAGTGTTATAAATGTGTGAAGTAGGGTTTAATAAATGTTGTGTGAAAAGAGTGCAAAATAGGTGTGTGCATAAGGGGAAACAAAGGAGTGAATACATGAAAAAAATAAATGTGAACAAATGCAGTGTTGGGATGAGTGTGGGTGTGATAAAATATGAAGTGTAGAGTGTTAAATAAGTTGAATGTGGATTGGTGTAATGCGCGTCCAAGCCACAATGAGTTAACAAAAATTAGATAGGTAGGATGTATCAAAAAGTCATTTGGTAGACCTATAAGATATTAACCTTGGAGTTGTAATAGCCAGTACAGCCATGGATTTTGTCTGGTCATCCATAGGAAGGGGCCAAGGATCGTGAGCCGATCCATACAGCTGTGTTGTATATGTTACCTTATAATGTAGGGGATGTCCTAATTGCTTCAGCAGGTGGTCCCGCCTACCTCCACTTGTCACCCCCAGGAGTAACTTGCCGCAATGGCGGTCCCCCCGCATAGCTACCTTGGCATTCCCGAAAGACGAGTATCCCCGCCCACTGGCGTTCCCCCCGCCGCAATCGCGTAACGTCCTGGCGTCTCAGCGAGCGCACGGCGATGCCGTGCACGCGCGGACAGTATAGGAGCGTCCGGGGGGGTCGGGGATGGCGCTGGCAGAAGTCTTTCCTCTAAGGATTCCACCCTGCTGCCTAGGTGGGACGTATCAGCTTTCAACTGAGCAATGTCTTCAGTGAATGCTTTCTCCACCCTGCTAGAAAAGCACTCCAAGTCCTCTTTAGTGGGGAGGGACATAATATGGCGCCTGATTTCCTCACCCCCCAGGAAATCTGAGATTGCCAAGCGTCCCCCCGGAGGGGCATGGGAGACTGGAGGGGCGGAATCACTCACCGACCCTGGGGATGAAGCCAGAGAAGCAGTGGAGGTAGGCGCTTTTAGCCACAGCCACGGCTGGCTGAGAGGATTTAGGTGTTTTTTGAGTCTTCCCGGTCGGCGCCATCTTGGAGGCTTCGCGGCCCTGTCCCCAGGTCCCGGGGAAGTAAGATTCCAGCTGAACCTGCCAGATATGGGTCATTCGCGACGGCTGGGATGACTGACGCAGTCACTGGGACATGGAGCCTGTGAAGTAAAGCAACACCCTCTATGCCAGCAGTGGAACGGGGCTGAGGCAGAACATGTCCTCACTCCTCCATAGCCAGGACACGCCCCCTGACACAATTGTCATTTAAAATGCGACAGCACTAATGGCTGAAAATTGGCCTGGGTAGGAAAGGGGTAAAAATGGCCAGTAGGCAAGTGGTTAAAGTGTTTGTTAACCCCCCAAAAAATAGATTTCCTGGTCCCTTAAAGCAAATTAAACAGCACAGTACTTGTGCTGTTTAATCTGCCCCCTCTAAACTGTAAAAAAAAAACGCCTGAACCTGCTACTTACTGTAGCGCCCTGTACTGACCACCACGGTCAGAGTGCGTCCCTCCATGAAATGCAAGCCCTGCTCTCAGCTCTCCTCTCTCCCCCTCACCCCCTCCTCTCTGCCTGTCATCTCTGTGTCTGTTCGTCTTTGTCTCTGCCCCCCGCAGATATTAGTAAAATAAAACATTCTAAATGGTCCCTGCCAACCCCTCTCTTATAGAGTGGCATAGCACACTGCATTAGTCTTTTATAAAAAATGAGCATTGTAAATACTATCTTCAGGCCGGTCATGTGACTCTCAGCTGGTTTTCAGGGCTACTGCATGAGAGGCTAAGCGGCCATGTGTTCTCCCCAGCTGACGTCAGAGGGAGATCTCGGCAGAAGCCATATATCAGATGTATACATAAGCCGCGAGTCATGTGACCGGCCTGAAGATCTTTCCGTCACCGCATGGCGCCTGACATGGAGGTAAGTGGCGGCCCGGCCCCCTCCTCCACACAGCATGCCTCCCCTCCACCTTGTCATGGGGATCACAGCACTGAACAATTTGCACATGCAGTAGCAGCTCCCTTATCACCCATGATTGCTGCATCTGTGGAGAAGGCAGTCAGTGCAGGGATGCAGCAGCTTAAGGCCCAGCTAGGAGAACATGCTACTAAATTGAATGAAGCTGAACACCGAATATCAAACATAGAGGAGGAACTGTATCAGGCTCAATCCACAGAACAGGCCCAAGATAGGACGAACAAATATGTCCTGGAAAAATTGGACGATTTATTAAATAGGTGCAGAAGGAGCAATTTGGGCTTCGTAGGGATCTTAGAATGCCTACAACCATCGGCCCTCACTGATTTCCGCACGAGGCACATTCCTGAAGTATTAGGCCTCCTAGGCCCTTGCACTGTGGACCAAGCCCACCACATGGGAACCTTTAACTCCGATCGCAAATCACCCCGACCAATTATCGCTAAATATCTGAACTATTCAGACAAAGCCTTCATCCTGCAGAAATTCAGGAAATCCAGATTCCTTCATATTGATGGAATAAAGATCCTGATTTTCGCGGACTACTCCATAGGCGTCTCCAAAAAAGAAAGGCTTTTCAACAAATTTGCTCGGAATTACACTAGCAAAAAATCAAATTCACTCTGGTCTTCCCAGCCACCCTTCGGCTCAAAGCCCCAAATGGCGACCAGCTCTCCTTCCAAGAACCATCCGGAGCGGTCGCCTTCCTGCGTTCTCTACACGGGGGTCCACACCTTAGCCCCTCTATCAGAAAAACTCCAATCAACTGAGATCTGGACCAAAGGAGCCTGCTAAAGATTCTCCGAAGAGATTCAGGTCCTCTGGCCCGGACCAACGATGTTCCACACTTTGCTGAGCCGGCCCATGCGATGCCACCATTGTCTCCGCTATAGATGTACTTCGACCGGCCTTTGTGATCCGCTCGATCTGAGATAAGTCTCACCACACTCTCTTGTTTTTGAATCTTGTCCACTAAGCCATGTTAGGCCAAGCTTTTACTGTTATCTGTTCTATCATGTGTTATTACTTGTTTATTGCTTTTTGAACCAAAGTTGCCTCCTTTGGACTCCCCACGTAGAGCCGATAACTCTCCCCTCACATGACCCGATGCGGTTGCATCAACCTCCTCTTATTCCGTGGGTTCTCTTAAAGGCTGCAGTGATCGGGTCTTGTAATGGGAGCTGGCCTACCCAGTGACTCTATGTGGAAAAAAGTGAAACTTATCCAATATGTTATGTTGTTCTTACCATTTACCCCCCTCTGCTCCCCTCCCTCCCTCGTGCACTCCCACCCCATGGCAGCAAATGACACCAAGCCACCACTCACATATGGCGTAGACAGCTCCATATCCCAAATTATACGTACCGCTCATCACCATTTGCTACCCTGAGCCAATCATACAACACCGGTCCAGTTCTCTCTTATGCCCCCCCAGTATGAAAATAGTCTCCTGGAATGTGAAAGGGCTCCGTTGCCTTATTAAGAGAATGAAAATCCTCTGCCGCCTCAAAAGGCTTAAGACCAACATTGCCTTGCTCCAGGAAACACACCTCTCCGCCCCCGACTTCCATCGTATGAAAAAATTATGGGTGGGCAACGTCCTCGGTTTCCGACCCAAATGGTCGCAAAGCAGGGGTTATACTGTTCATCCATAAAAATCTCCCCTGCACGGTCATATCGGTTGACTCAGACTCCCAGGGGCGATTCTTAACAGCACATGTCAAAATAGGGACCAAATATTTAATGATCTCACATGTTTACGCTCCCAATAACCCCCTAAACAGTTTTTTAGTGAGTTATCAACTGTAACGGCACTGGTGAAGGGAATGAACCACAACCGCGGTTAGCAAGGATTTCAATGCGCTTCTTTATGTGACAACTCAGTATTGGGCCCAAGGCGTCACTCCTCACAAACAGGAGTTTGGGGATCTCTACATGATCTCTCTGTCACATAAAGAAAGGCGTTGACCTCTTAAGCATGGACGCATTACAACATGCGACCAGAGCTTAGCGTTTAAAATTATAGTATGCACTAAAAGATACGTATGCACAACTGCATGCAAGTAATTATTAGTATTACATAGCGTCGTGCATTAGGCCACTAAGGGAGAAGGTATGAAATACGTCAATCCTTAGCATAGAAAGTTTAGGCGAACATGTTCCGCAAGTTAGGGCATAAGCCCATAAACTGGTAGTACTTATGTCAAGCACGTAGTAAATAAGAGTTGTTGCGACAACTAATAATTGCATAAGAGTGGCAATTATAGCTCAGGTAATAATAGTTGCATATGAGAGGCAATATGGCACAGGCAGTTTGAGGGTAGCTGACCCTTTAAGGCACTCCTTAGCAAACAGTCCTTAGCACAGCAGTATATCCCAATTAGTATGTTGATATCCACAAGACATATTAAGTAACAACAAATGTATTAGATGGAACAAAAGCAGCAGATCTTCTTATAGGACTACAAGTGATACAAAAGCTACTTATTGGTTTGCAGGCTTCAATGTAGGAGATAGGGATTCCGTGGTGTAGGGTGTTCAACAAAGGCCTCAAGGTTGTCCGCAGCAATGCTCTGTGTTGTAGTAGGTGCAATAGAACTAAAGTGGTAGTTGTTGCCTGAGCGATAGCAGCCTGGACGCAGTGAGGGTCTGTTGCTAGCTGGCCATAATGTTGCCTCCATTGTAGCGTGGCCGGCACGGCTGACAATAATAGAACAAATTTTTGTTGAAGGTAAATGCTTTTATAGGCAGGTAACAGGCGTATGGCAGCTGTAGTGCATAGCACTCATTCCAGCCGGCGGTGAGGCGCACTTCCGCGTTTCAAGCTGGAATGCACACGTGCCGAGCAATGACGTCATCGTGCGAGCGCTGTATGCATTCCAGCACGGAACGCATTACAGAGCTGAAAGCGCCTTCAGTACAGAGAGAACAGGCGGCACGACGGCGCCTGTTACATCAACCTGACTTCTTCGCAACCCAAACCTCCCACATATAATAGGCGAGAACTTCAATACCGCTCTTCACCCAATAGACGACAGATCCTCTCCCAAACGTCCCAGATCTCTTCCTGATCCCGGAACTCTGTCACTTCTTGCTTCCACAATGGACTCCCTCCATCTCCATGACATTTGACGTCTCCAACACCCAGCTGACAGAAAGTTCACGTTTTACGCTAACCCCCATAATGTTTTTACTAGAATCGATTATCTTTTCTGCTCAGATGACCTTGTCCCAATGATATCTGACGTCCACAACATTGCAATCTCTGACCACACACCTGTCTCAGCAGTGCTCGACAACACTGACCTACAACCAAACCCCAAACTGTGGTGCTTCTCCTCTTTCCTCCAAAATAACTCTGACTTCCAACAGTACATTGAGAAAGCATGGTCAGAATACTCCACGGCCAACGAAGCACATTTTGTCAACCCTAACCTATTCTGGGAAGCTGGCAAGGCCTTCCTCAGAGGCCGGATTATCTCATATGTGGCCTCTTTCAAAAGAAACACAATGTCCAATTACAAATTAGCAAGCTCCCGACTACACCAAGCACAACACTTCCTTTACACAGCTGACTCCCCTGAAAATAGGAAGACATAGCAGGTAGCCAAGCAGGCCTTTAACACCTGGGCAGATTCCCTCAAATCAATTTAAAAAGCATGTATGGATGCCACCCTCCATACATTTGGAAACAAGGCAGGAAAACTGCTAGGGAGATTCTGTAAGGGGCCCTATCGCCCAACCAATATAGCCTTCCTTCGAGACGCTTCGGGCAACATTAAAACATCCCAACAGGGCATAAATGAAACCATGCTCTACTACTACTTTTCTCTTTGTGTGGCTGATCCCAT
Source organism: Rana temporaria (assembly GCF_905171775.1). Lineage (NCBI taxonomy): Eukaryota > Metazoa > Chordata > Amphibia > Anura > Ranidae > Rana > Rana temporaria. The sequence continues at coordinate 93,807,847 of NC_053497.1, forward strand.
AGACAAACCGACGGCACTCTCCTTCCTTGAGAAGATAACCCTCACCAAAGTCACCCCTTCACAGTTGAAAGACCTGAATGCTCCCATTTCTCTCCCCGAGATAGCAACTGCCATTCAGAACCTAGCCCCTTCTAAAGCCCCTGGCCCCCGATGGTTTCATGGGCAAATTTTACAAATCCCTAAAACCACTCTTGGAACCTACCCTCCATGAGGTCTACAACCACATATGGTCAGGTGGCCCCTACCTACCTACGGGCAAGCCATCATCAAACTACTATCTAAAAAGGGTAAAGACCCACAAGAACCAGGTTCTTACAGACACATTTCATTTTTAAGCCTTGATGTTAAGATACTCACCAAAATCATTGCCACTAGACTAGCCAACATCATCCCTCCCTGATACAAACAGCCCAATCGGGATGCGTGAAAGGCAGATCAGCCCCCTGAACATCAGAAAGGTGATGATGGCCCTGGAACATGCCAAATGCAATCCAAGGGGAGACTACACAATCATCACCCTGGATGCAGAAAAAGCCTTCGACAATGTAAGCTTCAAATGGCTCACCATGGTCATGACTAAAATAGGATTCACCGGCCCTTTTTCCCACCTTATAAAAACCATGTACAATGTTCTGGCGGCTAGGCTGGTGTCGAGATGTCTCCTATCAGATGAATTCCCCTTACACAAAGGCACGATACAGGGTTGTTCCTTATCTTTGCTCCTCTTCAAAATCGCACTAGAACCCCTGTCTGGGTGCCTATTCCAAAAAAGCCCCTTTGCATTGCATCAGCATCAGCAGTCATGACTTGCGTACTTCCCTCTTTGCTGATAACATCCTTATATTTCCAGCGAACCCCCCCTAAGACATGTTCACAATCAAATACATTTTTGATGAATTCAGACCCTGCTCGGTCCTTTGCATAAATTATAACAAGAGTGAAATCCTCCCCATAGGCACTCTATCCAACCCTCCCTGGACCCAGCATTTGATCTTCACAGTTGCAAAATCACACATCACCTACTTAGGAATCAAAATAGGGAAACTACCTTTCTCTCTCTATCACCTCAACTATCCACCCTGCTCACAAAAAATTCTCAGGAACTCGACAACTGGATGGATCTTCCCCTTTCGCTCCTGAGAAGATGCCATCTGGTAAAAATTGTCAGTTTTACCCGTCTATTCTACCCTCTTCAAACCATCCTGCTACTTCTATACCATAAACATATAACAATTCTCAACAAAGTCATCTCTAGATTAATTTGGCAAAACAAACGTCCTTGCATAGCCTTCCCGAAGCTATATCTTCCCAGACGCGAAGGGGGTATCAGTCTCCCGAATGTTAGAACCTATAATTTAGCTTGTTTATCGAGGACAAGTCTGGACTGGATAGCCCAAACATCCTGTTACTTCAACTACTGCTTCAACACAATCTCCTATTGCGGGACACAGCAATTGCTTGGAGAGAGGTCAGGAAAAGCCTCAAACTCTCACCCTTCATATCTAGCCACCTTACAATACAAGGAAACCAAAGTTTCCCCCCAGGCCTGGATTCTCAACCCTTTGTCACCCGGCAGCGGAAAGGCCTTACAAAATTCTCATCACTATGTGATTTGGAGACAGGTCACCCTATAAAAATTCCAAACCATAGCCGACACGTTCTCACTTCCTCAAGCACACACCAATATGGACAATGCATCAGTTTCATGAAAAATGCCTGCAGAGACGATAACAAAAGATTCAAACCATCTATAACGGAAATCCTTCCATCCTTCCCACACTCAACCCCTCCATACAAAGACTGGTCTCTTACTCTCCAGAAGATCCATCTTGAAAAACTAGACCTCCGTCACTCACCCAAATGTTTCACAAGTCAAAAGAGACCTCTTGCATCTACTTTATAAGGACAGACTCAACACAGACTTCTCTCACGACAAAGAAAAAACACGCTTCTACTACAGATGGCAAGCTTTTATGGTCTCAACACTTACTCCGGCAGACCTGGCGAATTTTGATCAATTTTATTTCTTATACTATGGGCATTTCCCAACACCCCCAGTAAATCTGCTCTCCTCTACTGAAAGACCCACAACTGATGGAACCCAACTTTCAACAGGCTACAATGTTATAGTTAAGATCACCACTTGACCATCGAATCAAATTCCTTCTGCAAACCAACCGACGAAGAGTACCACCATGTTTACATCATTTGCAACTCTGATGTCTACCCCTCTTCTACCTCCATAGCAAGAACTTGGTGTTTAACCCCCTCCCCTCCTCCCCCCTCACCCCTACCCCCCTTTATGAGATTCTTTTTAGCTGGTCTTCATCCCAGTAACCCTAAAAACCCTTTATAATAGATCTGTCCAGTTCCCCCCTTTAATATATGAATGTTACCGTTTTGAGACATTATCTCATGCATGTTATCCTCCTTCATCATTGGACCCCCTACGATATCCCTAGATTTAATCTCTTACGCTTATACCTATGTATCTTAATACTTTTGTTACAGCATCGCTATGCAAAAATATAAACTCTGTTGATGTTATAATCTGTATGATTTAATTTACCCATCAATAAAATCTATAAAAAAAAATGGGTATTAACAACTCTCGTTTTTATAAAAGACTAATGCAGTGTGCTATGCCAGGCTCTAATAGAGGGTCTGGCAGTTTTTGTGTTATATGGGTTAACAAACACTTTAAGGCACTCAGGATCCACCCTCAGGTTTTTGTGCACATGTGAAAAACAGCCTGGCAATACAGCCTTACCAGTAACAAAGACACGTGAGTTACTAAAACTGTATATTGTTGTGACAATTTCTGATCTTGGTCCCGGCTACTTCCCTATGCTGGCTGCTTGGATAGCTTACAAAAGGGACTCTTTATTGTTGCTTGGTCCGTTTCTTGTTATTAAGTGCTGTTCCTCTTCACCCTCCATACACTGTTATCTGGGGGTGGTGGTTTGTTCTAGCCCCTTCATGAGATGCTCAGCTTTTGGAGTTGCCTTACAGCTGTAAAAGTGCACAGACATGCTAAAGCCATTTGATTTGATGGTGATAAAAATATGTTTCTTGCTCCCTTTGAAATGTGTCTGGTTATAAAGTGATACCACAGTTGGTTTTGCTATGTTTGATTATATGGTTTATATGGTGCATTACATAATGCACTGTTGTGCTTAAATTATAGGTCAGAAATGTCAATGCTACAGGAGAATTAAAAAAGGTACCAAAATAAAACTGCAATACAGCTGAGCTTATAATTAGCAATATTAAAAACCTGATTGGTTATTATAACTGTGCTTGTGTTTTAACTGTACAGGCTCTTTTCATGTGACAATACTGAAGAAATTACACTTTGCTACAATATAAAGTAGTGAGTGCACAGCTTGTATAATAACAGTGTAAATGTGCTGTCCCCTCAAAATAACTCAGCACACAGCCATTGATGTCTAATCCGCTTGCAACAAAAGTGAGTACACCCCTAAATGAAAATTTACAAATAGGGCCCAATTAGCCATTTCCCTGGTGTCATGTAAATTGTTAGGCCTCGTACAGACGAGCGGACATGTCCGATGAAACATGTCCGACGGACCGTTTCCAGCGGATAAGGCTGAATTGTCCGTTGGTCTGAAGTGCGTACACACCAGCGGACAAAAATCCGCTCGGATCAGAACGCGGGGAACGTAAACCACGTACAAAGGGATAGGCCAAAGCTTACGGCACCGTCCTCTGTTCCGCTTTTGCTAGTTGCGTGTTCCCGCGTGTTAGCGAAGGTTTGGTTAGAGCCGATTCGCGCTTTTCAGCCTCCGCGCTTTACAGGTCGTATTCTCGGGTTCAGTGTGTGTGCTTGTGGGATCGTAGTTGGCAATCAGTGCAGGCTTTCCGGTAGTTTCTGCTTTGCAGTGGCGTCCTGTCCGCTCTTATCTGTTTGTCGCGCGTTCTTTGCAGGTATTTCTGGATTTTGGTGTGCTTTCTGTTTGAGTGCGTTCTTGACTGACCAGCCGGCCGGTTTGAAGCCATGATGGAGCAGCAGTGTGACTTTACTCGAGTTTGTGCTGGATATGGACTTGGTTCTGGATTTTATCATCAATCCAGGAGTTTGGCCAGGAACAAGGGGGGGAGGAGTTCCTGGGCGAAGAATTGGTTGCCGCAGCGTGACCAATTCTGTCATATGCCTCTGCTTAGGGAAATCCAGGAGAATAATCCTGATGGCTACAGGAACTTTCTCCGTATGACGGACCCCGTTTTCCACCGTCTGCTGGATCTTCTGTCCCCCTATATCACGAGGCAGGACACTGTGATGCGCCAAGCCATCACGGCCGAGCAGAGGCTTATTGCTACGTTGCGGTACCTGGCGACTGGGAGGAGCCTGCAGGACCTCAAGTTCTCGACAGGCATCTCTCCCCAGGCGCTTGGGATCATCATACCGGACACGTGTTCTGCCATCATACAAGTTCTGCAGGAGGAGTATCTTAAGGTAAGTTTCCTCATTTTAACATCACAATCAATGGGCCAGATTCTCAAAAGAGTTACGCCGGTGTATCTACAGATACACCGGCGTAATTCGAAAATCCCGCTGGCGTATCATTGTTTTGTATTCTCAAAACAAGATATGCCGGAATTAGGCTAGGATCCGACTGGTGTAAGTCACTTACACCGTCAGATCCTAAATGCAATACTACGCTGCCCGCTAGGTGGCTTTTACGTCGATTTCAGCGTCGCATATGCAAATGAGCCTAATACGCAGATTCCCGAACATTTTTGCGCCGCTTCGCCATAGTTTACATTGTTTCCGTAAGCGTAAGGTTACCCCTGCTATATGAAGGGTAACCTTACGTCGGTCCGCCATATGCCATGTTAAGTATGGTCGTCGGGACAGCGTCGGGTTTTTTCGTCGTTTACGTAACTCATCGCGAATAGGGCTGTGCGTTCATTACGTTCACGTCGCAAGCAATGTATTTTCAATGTATTTGCGGCGTACTACGGAGCATGCGCAGTGGCCTACGTTTAAGGCCGGTGCATGTGCAATTCGTCTGGCACAGGGGCGCGCTTAATTTACACCACGCCGCCGCAAATTACGGATCGAATGCTTGGAGAATACGGCACTTGCTCCAGTAAGTTGCGGCGGCGTAGTGTAAATAGCCGGAATCTACGAGAATCTGGCCCTATGTGAATACAGTACTTGGGCCGGATTCAGATAGATTAGTGTATCTATCTGCCGGCGTAACGTATCTCCGATACGTTACGCCGCTGTAACTTTGGGCGCAAGTTCTGTATTCAGAAAGAACTTGCGCCCTTAGTTACGGTGGCGTAACGTATGTGTGGTGGCGTAAGCCCACCTAATTCAAATGGGGATGTTGGGGGCGTGTTTTATTAACATTTTACTTGACCCCACGTTTTTGATGTTTTTTTTTAACGGCACATGCGCCGTCCGTAAAATATCCCAGTGTGCATTGCTCTAAAGTACGCCGCAAGGACATATTGGATTCGACGTGTACGTAAATGACGTACAGCCCTATTCGCGAACGACTTACGCAAACGACGTAAAATTTTAAAACTCGGCGCTGGAACGACAGCCATACTTAACATTAGCTACGCCTCATATAGAAGGGGTAACTATACTCCGAAAAAAGCCTAACGTAAACGACGTAAAAAATTGCACCGGCCGAACGTACGTTTCTGAATCGCTGTATCTACCTAATTAGCATATTCCTTGCGTAAACATACGGAAGCGCCACCTGCCTGCCAGCCTGAAAATGCAGCCTAAGATACGACGGTGTAAGACACTTACACCTGTCGGATCTTAGGGAAATCTATGCGTAACTGATTCTCTGAATCAGGCGCATAGATACGACCTCCCGCACTCATAGATACGCCGTCGTATCTTGTATCTGAATCTGGCCCCTTGCCTCTCTGACTTACGGCGGCGTAGTGTAAATACGCTACGCTACGCCGCCGCAAAGATGCGCGCCCCTACCTGAATCCAGCTATATGTATCAATTTACCACAAAGACACATATCAATATATTGTTTGATAATCCCCATATTACAAAACAGGTCAAAGGGAACACATTCAGACTCATACATTAAGGGATAAAAAGAGGAGTATTAACGTGTCATGTATAGCAACCCCAGGTTAGCAGATTTCACGCTTGATTGACATTGATAAACAGATTTTGCTCAGACCTATTGTGAAAACACACAACCAGATATGGATTCAAAATGCTTATAAGTTAATATTAGCCTGAAATATAAACAGAATAAACAATAAAGAACACTGTGACATTTTGATAATACATTCTATATATTCTGAATCACAGTATGTTTAGAAATGTGCTAATCCAATACCCATAACTATGACCTACAATAGCTATTATATTATCAATATGTCAGTGTAACACAAAGTTTTGTCCCATGAAAATATCACATACAAGGAAACATTTTATATCAGGCAGCAAGAGTATTTACTCTACCTGCTAAGATGTAAAAAGACTGAGCAGAAAAGATGACATTCAAATCAAACTGTGTGCTGTAAAAAGTATCATTATAAATGTGCAAAGTGAGCTGAAAAGGCCTTTGGGTAATCTCGGAGTGCAGCACTTTTTGAGTAACTGACCCAGAACAAGTAAGCAGACCTCTAGGCCCAGATTCATGTAGATCGGCGCAAAATTGTGCGGGCGTAACGTATCTCATTTACGTTACGCCTCCGCAACTTACATGGGCAAGTGCTGTATTCTCAAAGCACTTGCTCCGTAAGTTGCGGCGGCGTAGCGTAAATCACCCGGCGGAATTCAAATTTGGCGGGTAGGGGGCGTGTATCATTTAAATTAAGCGCATCCCCGGGCCGAACGAACTGCGCATTCGCCGTCCGTAAAATATCCCAGTGTGCATTGCTCCAAATGACGTCGCAAGTACGTCATTGGTTTCGACGTGAACGTAAATGACGTCCAGCCCCATTCACAGACGACTTACGCAAACAACGTAACTTTTTAAAATTTTGACGCGGGAACGACGGCCATACTTAACATTGGCTGCGCCTCATAGACCCAGGGGCAACTTTACGGGGAAAAGCCTAACATAAACGTTGTAACTTTACTGCGTCGGCCGCGCGTACGTTCGGGAATTTACATATCTAGCTAATTTGCATACTCGACGCGGATTTCGACGGAAGCGCCACCTAGCGGTCCAAAAAAAATGCACTTAAGATCCGATGGCGTAAGAGACTTACGCCTGTCGGATCTAATGGATATCTATGCGTAACTGATTTTAAGAATCAGTCGCATAGATACGACAGCTCAACGCAGAGATACGACGGCGTATCTGGAGATACGCCGTCGTATCTCGGTTGAGAATCTGGGCCCTAGAGTTTAGGCTTCAGTGGTCACCTACTTGCTCCAATTTAGTTACTCAGAAAAAATATAAGAAGATCAGCATTGCAAACAGATGTCTATCTTTTTCAGGTGTTGGGTTATGATGGCGGTGGCTTTCTTTAAAGTGGAGGTATACTCAAATGTTAACAAGAAGCTAATAGGAAAGTAATAGAAGCATTGACACTGGCACTTGGCTTCCTCAAGTGCCATTGACACTTGGACTTGTGATTTTTAAAGAAAAATCACATTTCAGGCTGTCTGTGTCACTGTCTACTGGAGACCAGTAGAAAACTGTTAAAAAGCACACAGGTGCATTACCTAAGGTTTATTGTATAAAAGATAAACTGCCAAATTCATACTCGCAAAAGTAGGAAATATATGAGTGGTGTATGACACCAAATTTCGATCCAGTGCGGGTGTTTCGTGGCCTGACCTGATGCACTACTACGTTCTCAAGCTGTTGTATTTTGGGGTATGAACCCTATTCCTCAGAACTTTGAGACCAGTATATATAGCAGTTGAGAGGCTGCCACCGAAAAGTATAGGTCAACCTGGCAGATGACGCAGGCTCACCCGAGGTGCAAGGTCTAAGCACTAACCAATATTCACCAGAGCTTCTAAAGGTGGGGATGTTTTTTTCTGCATGTTAGTACCAGGTCACAGTCCTCAGGAACATGCCAAAGGTTGTTAACAACTGGTAGCAAAGATACAGGTGGCTGTCAGAGAATAACAACCAGCTGTTTATCTAATAGAAATGTGCAATTAAGAAGACATGTGTCTAATAGAAATGTGCAAGTTAGAAGACCTTTGGCTAATAGAAATGTGCATGTCAGAAGACGTTTCACAGAACGGCTAACACGAGTTCGATGTATGTTGGTGCCAGATGGGTTATTTAAGGATGCTTCTGCCTGTGCTCTATGCTGACTGGTCTTCAGCATACCCTGTGCCCTGTGTTCCTCCAGTGTTCTTGGTTGCTGACACAGCTTATTCCTGACCTGATATCAGATTCCGTTTCTGTCTTGTCATTAGTTACTGACCCAGCTCATTCCTGACTTTGGCTCTGCTCCTGATTTGATACCTTGTTGCCCGCATGTTGATGACCCCAGCTATCCAATGACCATGTTCATGTCTCTGATCCTGACTTGCCCCGCTCAAGTGTCTGCCTGCTTATCTGCTGCTGCAGTTCCGCACCATGCTAAACGTTCCTGCTGCTAGTCTGCTGAGAGCTCTGACCAGCCACACACTCTGGCCCCGCAGCGCAAGTGAAGTGCTTCCTTAACCTCAGCTAAACTGCTGTGCGCGGTTCCAGATCTGATGGTTCTCCTGCATTGGAACTGCAGCTCCTGTTGAAAGTTCCCTGACCTACATCTGCAGGAACTAGTTTTCCTCCTGTCCCTTGGCATCCTCTGCTTCACTCCCAGTGGGGCCTTTGCTGGAGATATAAGAGAGACTGACCTAGTCATTTCAGTCTCTGCTCAGGTACATGACAGTGGCAGCAGGAGTGAAAAGAGTGGAATATTGGCTGGAGAGAGCACAATAGGTTGTGCAAAAGCATTGCTTAAAATGGAAATTCAGGGGAGGAGCAAAGAATTAAAAGTTCACCAGAAGAAAGGTTCAATGCAAGATTGTCAAAGGATTTGTCCAGGGATCTGTCCAGCATCTCAGTTGGCTCAGAAAAAGAGATACCACCAGAGGCCGTGGGTTTAGATCCAGGTCCTGACTGTACTCCCCTCCTCCCAGGATGCCCCTTAGAAGACTTAGGGTCAGGTTTGTGAGCAAACCTCTGGAGGAATTCTCTAGTTAATCTACGGGCATGGACATTCTCAGGTACCCAACAATTTTTTTTTTAACTTCAAGATTATTATCAATTTCAGTACAGTAGGTAATGAAAGACAACTTTTGAGCATACAGATGCATTATGTGTGAACAAGTAACACAACAGGATAAAGATAAAAAAGGCAAGCATATTAGGGAAATGGTGTGGGTGAGCACTACAATGTAGAAACATTTATGTAGTGGTTTGTCAGAGGCAGATAAATATCATCTGAGGTGTGACATGTTAGAAAAGTAAGTAAGTATTAGAAAGCTTCAAAAGTGATAAGGAAGGATTATACCAGAGCATAGTCATATTTGGTAGAAGGGTCAGTTTCTAGAGCTGTGTGGTTAGCAGGTCAGGTCAAAGCTATACATTTGGGGTTTGATAACCAAGGGGTCCAATCATCCAAGAATTTTGGAACCTTAGCATGGGATTTGGTGTATATAAATTCCATCAGACACTGGATGTTCAGAATAGATAGCAATTCTGTTATTGTAGGGGAATGAAGAGATTTCCATTTTCTAGCCATTGGTAGGTGAGTGGCTATAAGGATATGGGTATAGCTATGCCAGAGATCAAAATCCAGACCCAGAATGACCATCTGAGGGGAGAGGGGAATAGAGGTCGAGGTGATGGAGGAGAGAAATTTGGTAAGAATACACCAGAAGGCTTTAATGCTTGAACAAGGTTACTAGGGGCCAGATCCACAAACGAATTACGCCAGCATATCTATTGATACGCTGTGTAATTTCAAAGTTCCCGCGTCGTATCTTTGTTTTGAATCCACAAAACAAGATACGACTGAATGAGGGATCGATCTGACAGGCGTACGTCTTAGTACGCCGTCGGATCGAGTATGCAAATTAGTTAGATACGGCGATCTACGAACATACGTCCGGCCAACGCATTTTTTTACGTCGTTTGCGTTCGGCTTTTTCCGGTGTATAGTTACCCCTGCTATATGAGGCGTATCCTATGTTAAGTATGGCCGTAGTTCCAGCGTCAAATTTTGAAAATTTTACGTCGTTTGCGTAAGTCGTTCGCGAATAGGGCTTTGTGTAGGATGACGTCACCGTCGTAATTTCTAGCATGCGCACTGGGATACCCCACAGACGGCGCATGCGCAGTTGAAAAAAACGTCATTTACGTCGGGTCAAGACGTATTTACATAAAACACGCCCCCATCACATCCATTTGAACTGCGCGCCCTTACGCTGCCAAATTTACACTACGCCTCCGTAACTTACGGCGCATATTCTTTGAGGATTAAAAAAAAAATGTAAGTTACAGCGGCGTAGTGTATCAGAGATACGCTACGCCCGACGCAAATATGTGCCGATGTACGTGGATCTGCCCCTAGATGTGTAGAGAAGTCCCAGTATGTCCACAGTTTCTCCAGCATGCATCAGGTACAGATGGGTACATTTGTTCAAGTTTAGAGGGAGTTAGGTACCAATTGTGTAACCGTTTCTGAGTGTATTCCCAGTGGAGTATACATCAGGAGACCTTTAGGGGCCATTGGAGAGACTGGTACCATTGTTGAGAGGAATAGTTACAGTTGAGAAAAATGTTCCCAATGTAGCACAGCGGGAGATTTTGAGCTCTGGAAAGGAGTAGTGAGGAGTTTGTAGATGAATGATATGAAAAAAAATAAAGAAAAAAAGCGAGGCTAAACATATGTATCATTGATTTGGTCAGATATAGTTCAGTCCCCAACTGCATATACAAAAAATATTCCAATCCAGGAAGATTGAAAACAAGAGGGACTATATCAGGGATATGCAATTAGCGGACCTCCAGATGTTGCAAAACTACAATTCCCATCATGCCTCTGCCTTTGGGTGTCATGCTTGTGGCTGTCAGAGTCTTGCTATGCCTCATGGGACTTGTAGTTCTGCAACAGCTGGAGGTCCGCTAATTGCATATCACTGGACTATATGATCACACTGACAGTTGTAGTTTATCAAAAATATAAATATAGGCCCAGATTCTCAACCGAGATACGACGGCGTATCTCCAGATACGCCGTCGTATCTCTGCGTTGAGCCGTCATATCTATGCGACTGATTCTTAGAATCAGTTACGCATAGATATCCACTAGGTCCGACAGGCGTAAATCTCTTACGCCGTCGGATCTTAAGTGCATTTTTTTTTGAACCACTAGGTGGCGCTTCCATCAAAATCCGTGTCGAGTATGCAAATTAGCTAGATACCCGAACGTACGCACGGCTGACGCAGTAAAGTTACAATGTTTACGTTAGGCTTTTCCCGGCGTAAAGTTGCCCCTGGGTCTATGAGGCGCAGCCAATGTTAAGTATGGCCGTCGTTCCCGCGTCTAAATTTTAAAAAGTTACGTCGTTTGCGTAAGTCGTCCGTGAATGGGGCTGGACGTCATTTACGTTCACGTCGAAACCAATGACGTACTTGAGACGTCATTTGGAGCAATGCACACTGGGATATTTTACAGACGGCGCATGCGCAGTTCATTCAGCGTGGGGACGCGCTTCATTTAAATGATACACGCCCCCTACCCGCCGAATTTGAATTCCGCCGGGTGATTTACGCTACGCCGCCGCAACTTACGGAGCAAGTGCTTTGAGAATACAGCATTTGCCGTGTAAGTTGCGGAGGCGTAACGTAAATGAGATACGTTACGCCCGCACAATTTTGCGCCGATCTACGTGAATCTGGGCCATTGTATTTTATGAAGTAATCAAAAAACATGGTAGGTCAGGCTGCCTCCCCCTCTTCTCCCATCTGGCGCAATAATGTTCGTCTCCTACTAGACCCACAGATCTCAGCGAAAATTGCACAACACATCACTGAATTTTTTCTACACAATACCAACTCAGTAGAGGATCCCTTTACTCTCTGGAATGCCCATAAGGCGTACCTCAGGGGTATACTAATCCAAATTGGTGCCAGGGAAAAGAAACGACGCGCAAACAAAATCAACTCTATTCTAACTGATATACACAATCTAGAAACGCAGAACAAACTGATGCCTAGTTACACTCTTTCAAAGAAACTTTCACAGCTGAGGGAGTCACTAAGAGAAATACTAATTCAACAATACGACTATCACCTCAGACGTTTCAAATTGAACTCATACGCCAACGCTAATAGAGCGGGTAAATACCTAGCCAGTCGATTAAAAGCGGCACGCACTAAGTCGAGAATTGACCACTTGGTACACCCCACACTTGGACACAAAATTAGTAACCCTCAGGCTATAGCAGATCAATTTGCCACCTACTATGGAGGCCTGTATAACATAAGGGACGATCCCTCCACCCATCAACCTACGGCAGCACACATTTCAGAATTTCTACGGTCAATTGACTTGCCCTCACTATCAGATGACCAATTACACTCCCTGAACTCACAATTCACAACGTCGGAAATAGAATGTGCGATATCCACCCTACCTAGTGGTAAGTCCCCAGGACCTGACGGGTTCTCTAATGAATACTTTAAAATTTTTAGCCCTCTTCTCGCACCGCATCTGCAAAAAATATTTGCAAAGGCAGCAAGTACAGCCACATTTCCCCCTGACATGCTACAAGCATATATAATCACCCTCCCTAAGCCGGGCAAAGAACCGAACAATCCCTCCAACTTCCGACCTATCTCACTCCTAAATTCAGACATCAAAATATACGCCAAGGTACTGGCCAAACGCTTAGCAGATTTCATTCCGTCCCTCATTAAACGTGACCAGATGGGCTTTGTGAGGGGAAGGCAGACCTCGGACGCAACCAGGAGGGTCATCAATATCATCCACCATGCGGAGAGTACCCGAACGCCTTCTCTGTTGCTCTCTATAGACGCAGAGAAGGCGTTCGATAGAGTAAATTGGAATTACATGCGAATGACATTGTCTAAATTTGGGCTTGAAGGCACTATCAAGGATGCAATACTGGCTCTGTACTCCTGCCCTTCAGCAAAAGTGTACACATCCAGTATGTTATCTGTTCCCTTTCAAATTACGAATGGAACACGCCAGGGGTGCCCACTCTCCCCAACGATTTTCAATCTCATGATTGAACCCCTAGCGGAAGCCATTAGGACGCGCAACAACATCACTGGGTTCCGTATTGGTTCAAGTCCCCATGTCATAAACTTATTTGCAGATGATGTGATATTAATGCTGACAAATCCACTCACTTCGCTCCCTGCAGTACATGACACACTGATATCCTTTGGTAAGATCTCCTACTACAAGGTTAACTTCTCAAAATCCTTCATACTCAGCCTAGGAATACCGGCTCCTGACCGCTCCCAACTACAAAACTCCCTTCCTTATATATGGAACGACAAACACATAACTTACTTAGGAATCAAAGTGACCGACAGCACTAAATCCCTAGCTAACGAAAATATGGGTCCACTTCTACATAAAATAACCACGCAAACCAATACTCTGTCAAAAAAGGAATTATCTTGGATGGGGAGATTAGCAGCTTTTAAGATGCTTTTGTTGCCACAAATCTTGTATATGTTCAGGTCACTCCCTATTACCATCTCACCACAGCACATTAAAGCTCTCTCCAAGATACAATGGCAATTCCTGTGGGGAGCGAAAAAAGCCAGGTGCACACGCAAAACCTTACTTCCTCACAGGAATGTGGGGGGGGCAGGTCTGGTGGATATACAGGACTACCTATGGGCGACCAGACTTGACCAACTCAAGCTCTGGTTTTCCCTCAACGACACTCCGGTATGGGTAGATATAGAGGCATCTCTAGCTCCCATGTCTGACCTCCTGTCGGTTCTCTTGGGAGACTCATGGATACCGTGGGATATATCTGACACGCCCCCAACAATCGCCACATCATTGCAGGCGTGGAGATTCCTCCTAAAAAATCAACTCCCTAATTGTAGAACTATAGATCACAAATTCCCTCTTAGTTGGATTGAAGCTCATGTACCAATGCTATCCTTAAAAGCCCTTACTTCCCATGGGATACACACAATACATGATCTAATGGACAATAAGAGACCTAAATCGGTGGACCGCATAATGCGGGAATATAATGTGCCGACACACTTGTTTTTCACATGCACGAGAGTAGTCCACTTTTTAAGGAAACATCCTCCCCCGGTACTTCGCCTACCAACAGCAATATGGCAACACCTGACAGGGGGACAAACACACAACAAAGGTATAGCTCTTTACTACAACACACTTCAACTCAAAACAGTCTTTCACAAATCCTCGAAACACATTAAATGGGAAGAGGATCTGGGGTTCACTTTCACCGAAGCCCAGTGGAAATTTGCATTTCACTCCATCCAAAAAGCATCCCACTGCACTGGTCATTGGGAAATGATGATTAGACTTATCAATCGGTGGCAATATACCCCCTGCAGGCTTGCACTTATGTCCCCCTCCACCTCACCTCTCTGCTGGAGGAACTGTGGGCATAAAGGCCACCTTTTCCACATGCTGTGGGAATGCCCCAACCTAACCAGTTTTTGGAATCAAACGTTTAAACTTATATCATCCACCACAGGTGTGCTCATCTCCCCCAGCCCTGCACTGGCTATACTCCATGTGGGGATGGAAATCATTCCACATGACATGAGACAAGTAGTATCCCACATTTTGCTAGCGGCTAGATCCCTAATACTTCTAAATTGGAAGTACGCGAACACACTCAATATAACTGATCTGACCAGGAGAGTTCAACAAAATTACACAGTTGAACGGCTCCTAGCGACCAACGCACAAAGAGGTAGTTCATTTGACAGGCAATGGGAAATCTGGACCACTAAATATTACATTAGATAATTTACATGTATGCTACAGACAATGCTTCTTCTTCTCCTCCCTTTGTCGATGTAATATTGATATCTGATTTATCTTCATGGCTCTCTTTTGTTTTTTTTTTGTTTTTTTCTCTATATGTGGCACAATTATTTTGTTACATTTATCCTTATGTTTTTGTACTTTATAAAATTCAATAAAAATCTTCTATTGAAAAAAAAAAAAAAAAAACATGGTAGGTGAGTTAATGTTGATAGGGAGCTAAAAAACAGTGTAAAAAAAACCTGAACCAAGACAATTTTCAGGTTTACATAATAACATACACATCCAGGACAGAAAAATAACATACAACAAATAGACAGTGTCCGGACATCAGATGGTTAGGGAGGGATGCTCATCTCTCATTGCAGGAATTCCCGTATGGACAGCAAAGCTGTGTGATAGTGAGATAGAGCCACCTCCCAAATAGAGGTTATTATGTAAACCTGAAAATTGTCTTGGTTCAGGTTTTTTAGCTCCCTATCAACATTAACTCACCTACCATGTTTTTTGATTACTTCAAAAAATGAAATTATTTATATATTTTTTAAAAACTACAACTGTCAGATTGATCATATAGTCCCTCTTGTTTTTAATCTTCCTGGATTGGAATATTTTTTGTAGATGAATGATATGCCACGTTGTCAAGGGGTTTCCTGATCATAGAATGTTATGAGTTGCCAGAAGAAGGGGTTGTCGGTCCATTGCACATGAGATAGGGCAGAGTGGATCCTTAAATATTTGAAAATGTCTTTGGAGGGTACGATGAACTTTGACTGCAGTTGTTGAAAGGAGAGTAGATAAGAGTGTTGGAAAAGATTACAAATTACCGTGAGGCCTGCTGTATACCACCGTGAGAGGGAGATATCAGGAATGATAGTTTGTAAAGTGGTTAGAGCAATGTGGGTTAACAAGTGATGCAATATGCCCTGGGTGATTTGAGTGGTAGCATGCCAAGTCCTAATTGTAATATTTATTGAGCTGAGGTAGGAGTGGAACACGGGTCATTGTAGTATAGCACTGAGTACCAATTGCGGTTGTGTTGCCAGTGCTGTTCGTTCAATTTGAATCCATGTGTTTTGTTGCTTGGGGTTCCACCATGATTTGGCTTGTTCTAGGAGAGTTGATTTGAAATACGTTGCAATGTTTGGTGCTCCCATTCCTCCAGAGGGCACAGGTGAGCAGAAATGGGATTGTTTTAGTCTGGAGCATTTCCCAATCCAGATAAAGGATGTGATGACAGTTTGCAATTTTTGGAGATGTGATTGCAGAAAGGGGAGGGGGAGAGTGCGGAAGGCATATAGTACATGTGGTAAAAGGTACATTTTAGAGAGAGTGATATGACCAGTTCGGGAAGTTGGACATTTCGAAGGTCTTGTATGGTGTTCTGAAGTTTAGAAACCAGGTTAGAAAAATGTACGGGGAACAAAAGATGGGTGGAATCAATTGGATGCCTAGGTAAGGGAGAATGGAATTAGGGGCCCACGAAACACCTAACATGGAAGATTTGGAGTAATTAATCTTATAAAGGGAGGCTTTACTGAACAGGTCTAAAGTGTGATGGAGATGTGGGAGTGATTGCTCAGGTTTAGTCAACGAGATGATTAAGTCATCTGCATATAGTCCAATTTTGTTGTGGTAGCCACCAACATTAATGCCTGAAATGAAGGGTTGCTGCAGATTGAATTTAGAAAGAGATTCCATGATAAGGGCAAATATTAAGGGAGAGAGGGAGAAACCTTGCCGGGGTCCAATTAGTTATTGTTAAGGGGTCAGAGAGAATGCGAATGCCTGAGGTGAGGACTCTGGCTGAGGGGAAGGAATAGAGGGCCATTATGGCTTGTAGGGTAGGTCCAGAGAAGGCAAATTTTTCCAAGACTGCTTTTAGATAACTCCAATCAACTCTGTCAACTGCCTTCTCTGCATCAAGGGAGATAAACAGAGAATGATTTTTTTAGTGTTCTCCCCATTGTAGTAGGTTGATAAAGAGATGTGTACCATCCTATGCTTGCCTGCCAGCCAGCCACAAAACCCACCTGATCTATGTGTACCAAATATGGGATAATACTCGAAAGACGAGTGGCTAGGACTTTAGCGTATAGCTTAATGTCTGTGTTTTGGGGATGGATGTGATGATAGTTTGGTTAAAGGAGTTACAGAGATGGGGAGTAAGGAGTTTAGAGAATTATTTGTAATATTCCTTATTAACCTCCCTGGCGGTATGATTCTGTCTGAAAAAACATGCTGAAAGCGGTACAATTATTTGCAAGGAAATTTGGTGTTTTATACTGTAGGCCTGTAATTTTTAGGAATAACTCACTTAAATCTGACCAAACAAGAATCTAATAGGCATCCCGGGTATGACATTTTTTTTAAAACAAAATTTTAAATTATAATATAATAAATAATTATAAATAATTATAGCAAGTAATAATATAATTAAAATAAAAATTATTCAATAATGTAATCAACTCAAAATCACTGAAATTTGCTCAGTTGCAGAATTGTCGCTGTCATTATTTTTTTTTTTTATGACGAATTTCCCCACAAATCGCTATCGCACATTTCTGGAAGTGATTATAATTTATTATCGCTGTTTTCTAGCTGATCTAAAACCATTTTTGACATAAAGGGACACTTTTGGACAATCTACAGTTTTTAGGCAGAAATGACATTTTTAATTTTTATAAAAGAACATGTAGGGCACTGGGCAGACCACTAGGGACAAGGGGGGTGTGTATTTTTTACATACAGTACTGTAATCTATAAGATTACAGTATACTGTATGTAAAGTGTTTGTTTACTTTTTTGAATTTGGCGCCGTTCTCCGCTCCCGTGCGTCGTAACGTTGCAGGGAACGGAGATCGGCGGCACACGGAGACTGTGAATCGAGCGAGGAGGACCCGCTCGCTCACACAGCGGGGTGGCATCGCTGGATCCAGGGACAAGGTGAGTATCTTGCCTGTGGATCCAGCGAGAAGGTAAGCCGCGCCGCTGCACACTCTGCACGTCCACCCCTAGGGTGACTCGCAGTTACCGATCCTAGCATAAAAAATCAACCCCGAGTCACGCTCGGGTTTACCGCCAGGGGGGTTAAAGCCATCAGGGCCCGGGGCTTTGTGTATTGGAAGGGATGCAATCGCTTTTCCAAGTTCTTCCGGGGAGAGAGGGTGGACAGGGCTTGTAATTGTTCTGTACACAGTGAGGGGAGGGATAGATTCTCTAGGAAACGCTGTATGTCACCCAGGGATGGCGGAGGGGCAGCACTTGACGTGAAGTTGTATAGGGAGGCATAATAGGAGCTTAATAGGTTGGCAATGTATTTGGGGTTGGTGAGGCAGGCATGCGTTTGGGAGGTAAGGTATGGACCTTCCTTTTTTTTTTCTCCTTTCCCCTTTTTTCCCCTCCTATCCCCCCTTTTTCTACCTTCCCCTCTCCTTCCCTTCCCCCTCTTTTTCCCTCTCCTCCCTCCCCCCTCCCCAATCACCTAATGGTTTGTTCCTACCTCTCTATTCCTCTATTATTTTCCTCAAATATTCCTCCGATGATTTGAAGTCTTTCCACTGTCCCCATTTTCTGTTATATTTATTGAGTTGGCCCGCATCACAACTACAGAGATATTTGACTAGTTGGCTTTTAAGTTGTTTAGGTAAGCAAGCTCCAGGATTGTTATCATGGATATAGAAGTGCAATCAGAGATGCTTAAGATAACAGTCAAAGTTGTTATGGAGATGTTTGCCTAATGTTTGGTGGTGCGCAATTCAGTGTCAGGCTCAAGGGAAGGTTGGGTTTTGATGGCTTGTTCAAGGGTATGTGTTTGTGCTAGTAGCTGCTCTGTTGTGGCATTGCGTTTATGTTTTTCATGGGCTCCCAGTTTAATAAAGAGACCTCTAAGACATGCCTTATTGGCATTCCATAAGATGGTAGGGTTAGTCACAGATCCCGTATTGGTCAGAAAGTAGTTTTCAATTTCGGAGGCAGCATGTTTCTGGTGGCAAGGGTTAGAGATGAGAGAGATCCGTTAAGTCTCCAAATCGATCTTGCTTTGGTAGTGGAGGTGGGGAATAATTTCAAGGAGATGGGGCTGTGGTCTTACCATGTAATGGTGCCTGTCAGAGAACTATCTGTGGAAGGACTGGCAGACCTGTCCTGCCCGCAGTGCGCCCCCCTGCCCCAGAGCACCCAACCCCCCCATGTTGAGGGCATGCGGCCTGGTACGGCTCAGGAGGGGGGGGGCGCTCGCTCGTCCCCACTCCCATTCCTGGCCGGCCGGGTAGCGTGCTTTGGATACGGGTCTGGTATGGATTGTAGGGGGACCCCCTACGTCGATTTTTCGGCGTAGGGGGGGTCTCCTTACAACCCATACCAGACCTAAGGGCCTGGTATGCTCCTGGGGGGGGGAACCCATGCCGGTTTTTTATTTGAAAATTGGCATGGAGTTCTCCCTCAGGAATGCATGCCGAGCGACGCTGTCAAATATTTTTTTTTTTTCCCGACGCAACTTTTTTAAGCCGGCGCGATCCACAAAACTCGGCGTAACGTAACTTCGCGCATGGACTCGCCCCATTTGAATAGGAACGCCTTGCGCCGGCCGGATTTAAGTTACACAGCCTGAAATTTCTAGGTAAGTGCTTTGTGGATCGGGCACTTAGGTAGAATTTTTAAGGCAGTGTAACTTAAATGGGATTTTTTAAGTTGCGCCAGGTTTTTGTGGATCTGGCCCATAGGATTTTGCTTTTAGGCCAAAAAAGTTCAGTTTTGGTCTGACTAGAGCACCTTCTTCCACATTGCAAACAGTACTTCTTATGGCTTTCTTTCAACAATGGCCTCTTCTTGCTACTCTTCCATAAAGGCCAGATTTATGGACAGATTCTCCCACCTGAGCTGTGAATATCTGCAGCTCCTCCAGAGTTACCATGGGCTTCTCTGGTTAATGCTCTCCTTGCCCAGCCTGTCAGTGTAGGTGGACGGACATGTCTTGGTAGGTTTGCAGTTGTGCCATACTCTTTCCGTTTTCTCATGATGGATTGAACAGTGCTCCATGAGATGTTCAAAACTTGGGATATTTTTTATAACCTAACCCTGCTTTAATATTCTCTACAACTTTATCCCTGACCTGTCTGGTGTGTTCCTTGGCCTTCATGATGATGTTTGTTCACTAAGGTTCTCTACCAAACCTCTAAGGCCCCGTACACACGAGAGGATATCCGCTGGAAACGGTCCGCCGGACCGTTTCCAGCGGATAAATCCTCTGGCGGATTTGGATCTGATGGCTGTACACACCATCAGATCGAAATCCGCGTGGAATACATCCGCGGTGACGTGTCGCGCCGTCGCGGCGACGATGACGCGGCGACGTGCGCGACGCTGGAAGGTGAATACTTCCACGCATGCGTCGAATCATTACGACGCATGCGAGGGAGGGGAGCGGACGGACTGATCCGGTGAGTCTGTACAGACGACCGGATCAGTCCGCTGGACTGGATTCCAGCGGATAAATTTCTTAGCATGCTAAGAAATTTTTATCCGCTGGGAATCCGTCGGCTGGATTTTTATCCGCCGGGAAATGTCCGCTCGGACGTACACACGACCGGATATATCTGCTGGAACTGATCCGCGGATCAATCCCAGCGGATAGATCCGGTTGCCTGTACGAGGCCTAAGGGCTTCACAGAACAGATGTATTTATACTGAAATTAAATTACAGGTGGACTCTATTTACCAATTAGGTGACTTCTGAAGGCAATTGGTTCCACTAGATTTTTGTTAGGGGTATCAGAGTAAAGGGAACTGAATACAAATCCGTGCAACAATTTTCAGATATCTTTTTGTAAAAAATGTTGAAAACCATTTATCATTTTCCTTCCACTTCACAATTATATGCCACTTTGTGTTGGTCTATCACATAAAGTCCCCAAAAAATGCATTTACGTTTTTGGTTGTAACATGACAAAATGTTACAAAGGTGTTCTATCGGGTTGAGGTCAGGACTCTGTGCAGGCCAGTCAACTTCCTTCCCCCCAAACTTGCTTATCCACACTATATTGCCATATATTTTTTGTCTTGGAAAAAAAACGTTGTTTTATATCATGAAAAAAAACGACGTTTTTCAAACTTCATTTTAAAAAACGACGTTGCCTACACACCATCGTTTTTTTTAAAAACTCTAGCAAACCGCGGTTACGTACAGCACGTACAACGGCACTCTGTTCCATTCAAGCTCGCGTCATAACTTGCTTCTGAGCATGCGTGGGTTTAAAAACGTTGTTTTAAACATCGTTTTAGCCCACACACGGTCATTTTTTATGACACAAAAAAAGACATTTTGAAAAACGACATAAAAAATTGAAGCATGTTCGAATTTTTTTGCGGTCGTTTTTTAGAAGACAAAAAAAAAAATGTTTTGCCCACACACGGTCATTTTAAATGACATTTTTAAAAAAAAAAATCATCGCAAAAAACGACCGTGTGTACGCGGCATTAGACATCCAGGCAGTTTTCACTTTTTTCCAGGATGCCTGTCTGGTTTGACTGAACAAAAAGTGCCCACTTGCAGATTAAAATACAAAAAAAAAAACACAACTAAGAACATTATTGCCATATCTCCACAGTCAATACCAGTGCAATTTGTTAGTAGGAGACACCTGGATATGTAGTAAAAATATGACTTGAGGAGAAGAGGATCAATCTGCAACAGGAATATTCTTTTTGTCATGCTTGGAACTGCCATTTGGGATCACTCAGTCTTATTGAGTACAGCTATGCAATCTTTTTGTCCAGGTCGGGGTCGTTATTTCTTGGAAATTACAGTTATTACAAGATGAAAACTTACAGTTATCAATAATTCATAATAGGTCTCAGAATGCCTATAACCACAAACCTAAATCAATCAGCATTGTCCAAAATATAACTAAAAAGGCACATACATTGTAACCTCAGGGAAGATGTAAGATTGACAATCACGTAAATTGCGAGAGTTTAAATACTGGAAAGATGTCCCTTTATGTAAGTCATATGACGCAATCAGTTTATCGTAATGTTTTCTAGACATGTACAGTAAATACATTGCATAACAGAGGCTTCCTGCTTGGAAAATTAATTTAGTTAATTGATATGGGTCTTTGGCCGTAAAATCTTAACCCCTATTTGAAAATAAAAAAAAAGGTCACTTATAGTAGTAATAATTACTATTTACAGTAACTGCAATTAGCTACATTTGAAATGTATTGTATTGCACTTTAACAGCACTGAATTAAAGGAGGGTTCAATGATTTGATTTGAAGAGAGCAAATTAAGCCTAAAGTTGGCCATATACTATTACATTTCCAAAGAAACATTCACACGAACATTCACACAAATATTCATATGAAATGTTCATATGAAATTTGCATCAGTGCATTTGGTATTCAAAAGTACTTTAGAAATGGATGCTTCAACATTCAATTTTTAAACAAATGTTTCTCAAACAAAACATTGACTGTTAAAAAATCATTTGTAGCTGGGAGTAGGTGGGTCCAAACCTCTCATTATGTAGTTTACCTCTAATGCCGCATACACACGATCGGTCAAACTGATGAGAACGGTCTGATGGACCGTTTTCATCGGTTAACAGATGAAGCTGACTGATGGTCAGTCGTGCCTACACACCATCAGTTAAAAAAACGATTCTGTCAGAGTGCGGTGACGTAAAACACAGCGACGTGCTGAAAAAAAGTTCAATGCTTCCAAGCATGCGTCGACTTGATTCTGAGCATGCCTAGATTTTTAACCGATGGACGTGCCTACAAACGATCGGTTTTGTTCTATCGGTTACCTATGGATAAATAACCGATGGGGCCCACACACGCTCAGTTTGGTCCGATGAAAACGGTCCATCAGACCGTTCTCATCGGTTTGACCGATCGTGTGTACGCGGCATTAGTCTTGGGGCAAAAAGGAAATGCTTTGTAATGCTTCCTCGATGTGTATGTTTTTTCCATTTTCAACATTGAATTTTGTGGCTGGATGTTCTGTTCTGTGTAATTTAAAAATGCGCCGCGCGTATCTTTGCGCCGTATCCTCAAAACGAGATATGCCTGAAATCCATTTTTCTCCGTCCTACCTAAAAGAATTACACCGGCGCTTCTTCAAGCGCAAAATATGCTAGACACACCACTGTTTTGATAGGCAAATATGCAAATGAGGGAGATAAGGCGATCCACAAAATTAAGTGTGTGCGGCGTAGGCTACGCCCTGTGCGCATCTGCTAGTTTCATGGTGTAAAATTACACTTTATAAAAGGTGCCCTAACTTTGCACCAGCCGTGTAAATGTCAGGTAAAGCAACACCATTAAGGAAGAGCTGAGCACACACACTTGCAGGACAACAATCTGTATGCCAATATGCCAGAGGCATCCATGCTCATAACTATACTAGTGACTTTATTAACCGAGGGTACCCCCTCTTCTGAGGGAACAGCAGTCAGGAGACGCCTCGCAGAATGCATCTTTGCACAGTAAGCACACTCATTAATCATGGCACAATGAGAATGCATGCATGCACACCACTGTGGTCCCTAGCACAGACACATCACATGCACATCTAATTGGATTAGATCCAAGTACCCCCAATGGTACTTGGGAGCAGTAACGCCACGCCACGGCTCCAATTATGTAACTGTGCATTCATATGGACCTGGGATCACTTCTCCCTGGTCCTGGGGATCCCTAATCCACCAAAACTGAGGGTGACACCCTTATTTAATCAGGAATGCCACCCCCACATTCATACATCATTCACACACATAAAACAAATCATAAGCACAGTATAATAAAAATAAAAAATAAATAAAAAATCAAAAGTACCCCCAAACTTAATGGCGGCGGCGTGAGCTACGCCTGGGCCGGCCACGGCCAACCAGGGGAGACTCCTGGGGGGGGGGAAGCAGGGGAAGGAGGAGCCTCCCCTGGTGACTGTCCTCCTGCTGGCCTGCCCTCCAAGGCCACTGCTATCCTGTTCAGACTCAGTGTAAGGGCTGCCGTATTGGCCTGGACAGCCCGGGTGTTGTCGTGGACAGCCTGGGTCAGGGCACTCACCTCCTGGGCCACGCCTGTTGTTGCGGTCTGCAGGTCACAAAAGCATGTGATGACCGCCAAGGAGTTTGTGGCCACATCAGTGAGTGATTCCTTAATTGAGCCCAGGCTGTCCTGCATCTGGGTCAAAGTCCGGTTGATCTGACCCAGATGGCGGGTCTGAAGGGCATGGTCCCTCCGCAGATTGGCCGGCAGACACTCGGCCACCCCCTGGTCTTATGGGTAGCCTTCCTGCCTGCAGCTGAGTCTTGTGGCCTGGGAGGAGGGGAGAGAGAGACCCTTGTGGGGGGAGGCCTGTTGGGGGAGGAGTGGGAGGGGCTGCCAGCCTCAGGGGTAGCCTCAGGGGGAACCACATCTGAAGCCAAAAGGATTTCCCTGGCAATGTCCATATCTTCATCCTCATCCTCCCCCCCTCATCCTCCTCCCCCTCAACCTCCTCATGATGTGAGGTGTGGCCACTCCCCTCCCCTGGGGACTCCTGCCCTTCTTGGGGCTCTTCTGCAGCCTGTTGTCCTGGGGGTGGTGCAGCCTGGCCTGATGGCCCAGCAATCTCCTGGCCATCTGTGGAGGACACAAAACATTCACAGGTTGGAGGATCCACACACTTGGCACATATTCCCTTCCCCCACCCACACATGCTACTCACCAGATAGAAAAACCCAAAAATTACCTGTCCTCACAGGATCATCAGATGCAAAGCCAGGCAGGCCCACCACCTGCTGTCTGTGGAAGCACCGGGCCACTGCCCATTCCTCCTCAGTCAGCCTGACGGAGCAGGGTGGTCCTCCTCCAGTGCCCGTGGCATGGGCACTTATCTTGGCCATCTTCTCCCGGACCAGGCTCCTAAGATTGTTGATCTTCTTCTGAATCCCACTGGGGGTCCTCGTCTCCCCCCCCCCACATTGATCTCGTCAGTAATTCGCTGAACGTTCTCCTTCCTCCTGGCCGCGGTGGTGTCCCGGCTCTCAGGGCCATGCAAATAACGCCCAAAACGGGTGATGGCCCTAGCAAGTATCTGCGTTTCTCTCACAGAAAAAATTCAACTTCCTGCGCTTCGGTGCCATAACACCCAACACAAAACACCCAAAACACAAAAAACAAACACAACAAACAAACACAAATACTCACAGAACAAACACACACAAAAAGACACAGAACAAACACACACAAAAAGACCCAGAACAAACACACACAAAAATCAAAACACACAAGCAGACAGCTAATGCAAATTCAAGAACAAACACCGAAAAAACCCCAGAAAAAACACTCAGAAAAAAAACAGCTACTACAATCTACTACTCCTCCAAATCTTTTATCTAACACTACACTCACCAACACACACCAACAGACGACAGAGCAAAAGCAACTTGCTTTAGGAAGGGAAAAACAGGGATGTACTTTTGCAAGGGAAGTGTGTTTGTCTGGGGCTATTTATACACAGGGCGATTCTCAAACTAAGTACACTTGGCCTTTTACCTATCTCACTGATTGCGCCGAGCCGAGTTCTGAGCATGCCCAGTGAGGTGCAGATTCTGCGCGCATGCGCAGTACGGCCGGCCCTTCATTTGCATGGGGTCACGGCTCATTACAATGGAGTACGCCCACTTCCTTCCCAGGCCCCGTACACACGAGAGGATCTATCCGCTGGAATTGATCTGCGGATCAGTTCCAGCGGATAGATCCGCTGGTGTGTACAACCCAGCGGATCTGTTTCCGCGGATTTTTATCCCCTGGGATGGATTTCAAGTGGATTAAAATTTGAAGACATGCTTTCAAATCTATCCGCTTGAATCCATCCCAACGGATTGATCCGCTAGTCTGTACAGACTCACCGGATCAATCCGTCCGAATGGATCCCCCGCATGCGTCGTAATGATTCGACGCATGCGTGGAATTCCTTATATGATCGCGTCGCGCACGTCGCCGCGTCATCATCGCGGCGACGGCGCGACGCGTCATCGCGATGGGATTTCGGCGCGGATTTCGATCCTATGGTGAGTACACTCCATCGGATCCAAATCCGCGGAAATCCTCGAGAGGATTTATCCGCGGAAACGGTCCGTTGGACCGTATCCGCGGATAAATCCTCTCGTGTGTACTAGGCCATACTTGCAATAACCCCGCCTTACGCCTCGGGATTTAAGTTACGCTGGCGCAAATTTGGGCGCAAATGCGCTGTGGATACGGCACTTACGACACAAAATTAAGGCGCCGTAACTTAAATGACATACGTTTGGAGTAACTTAATTTGCACCGCTCTACGTGAATCTGGCCCTATATTCATATTGTTTGTTAACTTATTCATATTTGCTGTAAACTGCAGGAGGCACTGCATCCAAATTATATTTATAAGTCAGGCACCACCTTTTTATTAATAATTTATAATTCACTAAGCTCCTCCACTTGATTTCATTATATAGTTTTTCCTTGTATAACACCACAACCAGATTCCACCACAATACAGAGTAAACATGAATAAGTAATATCAATACACTGTTTTAAATTATCATACAATTATATGTTTGAAATTAAATCTGTATTATTTGTTGGCAATAACATAGTGTGGGTGGATTTATGCCAGTCACAGGCTATGCCACTCTGCTCCAGTCTGTGTCTTAAAATAACAAAGAAGTGAAGCCTCCATCAATCAAGATGCAATATCCCACCCTTACTGTGTTTAGCTGGTTAGTGGTCATGGAGGAGGGGGAAGGAGGGGGCTGTCATATAGTGTTTATATGCCCACATGTGTGACTCTATATTCACATGGGCTGCTCAGATCTGATAGGGAGGAAATGCTTAAAAAGGAGGGGGATAAGATTGGGACTTTACATGAGGCATGTGATAGAACTACCACAGGCCTCCATCCCTGTAAATCAGTGTTTCTCAATTCCAGTCCTCAGGCCCCCCCAACAGGTCTGGTTTTCAGGATTTCCATTATTTTGCACAGGTGATTTGATCAGTTTCACTGCCTTAGTAATCACCACAGCCTTTTCATCTGAGGGAAATCCTGAAAACCTGACCTGTTGGGGGGGCCTGAGGACTGGAATTGATAAACACTGCTGTAAATGGACAGAAGGGGGGGAGGTTTTGGGACTTTAAATGAGATGTGTTTTTAGCAGTATGCAATTAAATATATATATATATATATGGAATATAAAAAAAAAATCCATAATGGCCAGGCTCACAGTTGCCAACCAAAAAAGCAATAAACCAAATTGACCTGTCTAGCTTTATGCATTAAAAACAGAGGTTTCGTTGCATGTATTTGCAAATACCTGTGTAAGCTGCAGGCCAACGTCAAGGCACTCCATGTATTGCAGCCCTAACTATGAATTTTAAAGTCTCCTCAATGAGCATAGGAGTGCTAATTAATAGATAAGGAGCAGGTGATCACCTGACCATGCCCCTACCTATAGTTGGTCTAGCAAAAAAGAGCACTGGAAAAACAAAAGAAATGCAAGAGTGGAACCAAACATGCCTACCAAACCAAAACACCACCAAACTAAAGGCGGACCACATCAACCTGGCTCAGCTAGTCAAAAAATGACAATGCATAATTAACTGTGGTAGATCTGTGGAGGCACTTTATTCCACTCCTGAAACGCATCTCCATCCCTGGATAGTGTAAAAAAAGGGGGAATAAGGTTGGGACTTTACATGAGGCATGTGATAGAACTACCACAGGCCTCCATCCCTGTAAATGGATAGAAGGGGGGGAGGTTTTGGGACTTTAAATGAGATGCGTTTATAGCAGTATGCAGGGAGGAAATGCTTAGGCCTCGTACACACCACCGGATCTATCTGCTGGAATTGATCCGCGGATCAGTTCCAGCGGACAAATCTGGTCGCCTGTATGGCCTAGCGGATATTTATCCGCAGAGATTTCTCGGCCGGATCGATTTCAAGCGGATATAAATTTCTTAGCATGCCAAGAAATTTATCGGCTTGAATCGGGTCCAGCGGATTGATCCGGTGGTCTGTACAGACTCACCGGATCAATCCATCCGCTCCCCTCCCTCGCATGCGTCGTAATGATTCGACGCATGCGTGGAAGTACTTACCTTCCAGCGTCGCGCACGTCGCCCCGTCATCATCGCGGCGACGACGTGACACGTCACCGTGGAAGAATTCCGCGCAGATTTTGATCCGATGGTGAGTACAAGCCATCGGATCCAAATCCGGAGGAGGAATCTCTGCTGGAAACGGTCCTTAGGGTAAAAAATACACTAAAAACTAAGCATGTGCACTAGTCGCCACCACTGCTCTGCAAAATCTGTAACTGCAGTGGGGACATGTACTGAAGAATACAGAAAACAAATCCCATAGCAACTGAGTGAGTATGAACAGCATGAAATAAAGCATTTATTGATAGTTTTTAATGATGTGGGTTTAACCACTTAACGACCGCCGCATGTATATATACGTCCACAGAATGGCACGTACAGGCAGATGGACGTGCTGGTACATCCCTGCCTTTCCGCGGGTCGGGGGTCCGATCGGGACCCCCCCCCCCCGTTACATGTGGCGATCGGTAAGCCTCTGGGAGTGATCTGGGATGAGGGGGCGGCTGTTCGTTTCTGGCCACCCCCTCGCGATCGCTCCCAGCGAATCATCTGTCGCCGAAGGACTTCCTATGCCTGTGTAACGTAAACACAGGCAGGAGGAAGTGATGTCATCTCTCCTCTCGGCGGTATTTTCATTTTCGGCGAGAGGAGAGAAGACATCACAAAGTGAGTTGCACCAACACCACACGTACACAGTAACACACAGCACACTTAACCCCTTCAGTCACCCCCGATCACCCCCCCAGCCTCCTGTCACAGTGTCACTGATTGCAGTGATCATTTATTTACTGATCACTGCATTTAGTATCAGTGTGACAGTTAAAAGTTGTAGGGCAGTTAGTCTTAGGCCCCTTTAGGTCCAGTGTAGCTCCCTACCCCCCCTAATAAAGGTTTAACCCCTTGATCACCGCCCTAGTTAACCCTTTCACCCCCTATTGCCAGCGTCACTAAGCGATCGTTTTTCTGATCGCTGTATTAGTGTCACTGGTGCCGCTACGTAGCTAGTTTTTTTGGAGGTTCGCCACCAGGATTTTATAGCGTTAGGTACCCCCATACATTTTCTAAATAAAGGTTTTAACCCCTGATTGCCCCTAGAGTTAACCCTTTCACCCCCTATTGCCAGCGTCACTAAGCAATCGTTTTTCTGATCGCTGTATTAGTGTCACTGGTGCCGCTACGTAGCTAGTTTTTTTTGGAGGTTCGCCGCCAGGTTTTTATAGCGTTAGGTACCCCCATACATTTTATAAATAAAGGGCCAAATCCTCAAAAATCCTGCCTAACTTATCTTTTCCCATTTAAGTTACACTGACTTAAAATTTCTACCTAAGTGCCCGATCCACAAAGCACTTACCTAGAAATTTCAGGCCGTGTAACTTAAATGTCTCCGGCGCAAGGCGGTCCTCTTCTGCAGGGGGTGATGACAATTTAAATGAGGTGCGCTCCCGCGCTGGCCGTACTGCGCATGCTCGTGACGTCATTTTCCCGATGGGCAGCGTGTGAAATTACGTTACGTCGGGCTTTGTGGATTGCGACGAGACAATAAAGTTGCGTCGGGTAAAATAAAAGTTACGCGCCGGGAAAAAAAATTCTAAATTTTTTAAAAAACGCGGCGATCGAAAAAAAGATCTGTTTTTACAAGGTGTTACTAGTTTACAGTTTGTAAAAGCAGAACTAAATTTACATATGCAAACGTAAACTTACGCAGAAAACACAAAGCTGAAAAGCTTTGTGGATCTCCGTAAGTCCTCATTTGCATACGCAAAGCGGCATTTCAATGAGAAATGCCCCCAGCGGCATGCGGTACTGCATCCTAAGATCTGACAGTGTAAGTGTCTTACAGATGTCAGATCTTCTGCCTATCTTTGGAAAACTGCTTCTGAGGATCAGTTCCAAAGATAGGCACAGGGATATGCAGGCTGAACAGCAGTTCCGCCTGCGTATCCCTTTTGAGGATTTGGCCCAAAGGTTTTAACCCCTGATTGCCCCTAGAGTTAACCCTTTCACCAGTGATCATTTAAGTGTTACTGGTGACGCTGGTTAGCCAGTTAGTTATTTAGGTTCGCCGCCAGGTTTTTATAAAGCATCAGGTACCTCCATATATTACCTAATAAAGGTTTTAACCCCCTGATTGCCCCCTAGTTAACCCTTTCACCAATGATCACCGTATAAGTGTTACGGTTGATGCTGGTTAGTTAGTTTGCTGTTTATAGCATCAGGGCACCCGCCGTATATAACCCAATAAAAGTTTAACCCCCTGATCGCCCGGCGGGTGATATCAATTAAATTTTAGCGTCAGTTAGGGTCTGCATCGCCCCAGGTTTACTGTATTCTATTTTGCAAAGTTGTATTGTTATTATGTTTTTTCATGCTTTCTTTTCAGGTATGTAATTTACTTTACTGTTTTCAGGTACGCCATTCAGCTGTTGCGCAGACTTATTTATCTTGACAGCAACAGCGTTTGCTCCAACGATATATAAAGCCGTGACTCCAGTGCTGTAGGAGCATGGTGGCATTAGGGGCGGAGGAGCGATTTTGCTCCTAATGCCGCGTACATACCGTTGAAATTCCAATGGAGGCTTGCCCGTGGAAAAGTCCCACCGTGTGTACGCGGCATAACTTTTTTTGCGGGAGGATGCCCCCATGCTTCGGCATATATAAATGGTGCATGTATGCCCATCATTAGAAATGGGTGGATGAAAGGTGATATTCTAATGATGGGCATACCCACCGATCAATCTTTTTTTCGTTCAGCCAACAGGCTGCATGAAAAAAAAGATTACAATACATGTCCAACAAGAACCATCAACGTACTGGTATGTTGCTGGAATTTGAATGGTTATACCAGAATGATGCCTGCGGGTTTAGTTATCATCTTGGTATCATTCTTTTCAGCCAGCGGTTGGCTTTCATGTAAGCAGTCCTAGCGGCTAATTAGCCTCTAGACTGCTTTTACATTCAGTGGGAGGGAATGTCCCTCCCAGAATATAAACAGCGCCATTGGGAAATTGGGAAGGCATTTTATCACACGGATCTTGGTGTGGTCAGATGCTTTGAGGGCAGAGGAAAGATCTAGGGCAGGGATATGCAATTAGCGGACCTCCAGCTGTTGCAGAACTACAAGTCCCATGAGGCATTGCAAGATTCTGACAGCCACAAGCAGGACATCCAAAGGCAGAGGCATGATGGGACTTGTAGTTTTACAACATCTGGAGGTCCGCTAATTGCATATGCCTGATCTAGGGTCTAATAGACCCCATTTTTTAAAAAAAAAAAGAGTACCTGTCACTAACTATTGCTATCATAAGGGATATTTACATTCCCTGAGATAATAATAAAAATGGTAAAAAATAAATAAAATGGAAGGAACAGTTTACAAATAAAATAAAAAAAGCTAAATAAATATATATATATAAAAAAGCATCCCTGCCCCCCCCCCCCCTGCTCTTGCGCAAAGGCGAACAAAATCGTCGGTCTGGAGTCATATGTAAACAGCAATTGTACGATGCATGTGAGGTATCACCACAAAGGGCAGATCGAGGGCAGTAATTTTAGCAGTGGACCTCCTCTGTAAATCTAATGTGGTAACCTGTAAAGGCTTTTAAAAATGTATGTAGTTTGTCGCCACTGCGCGTTTGTGCGCAATTTTAAAGTATGTCGTGTTTGGTATCCATGTACTCGGCCTAATATCATCTTTTTTATTTCATCAATAATTTGGGCAATATAGTGTGTTTTCGTGCTTTAAAATAAAAAAAGTGTATTTTTTCCCAAAAAAATTTGTTTGAAAAATCGCTGCGCAAATACTGTGTGGAAAAAAAAATGCAACACCCACCGTTTTATTCTGTAGGGCCTTTGCTTTAAAAAAATATATAATGTTTGGGGGTTCAACTTAAATTTCTTGCAAA
The DNA here is from genome assembly GCF_905171775.1 of Rana temporaria. Taxonomy (NCBI): domain Eukaryota; kingdom Metazoa; phylum Chordata; class Amphibia; order Anura; family Ranidae; genus Rana; species Rana temporaria. Next base: position 93,839,879 of record NC_053497.1, read on the forward strand.
AAAAACATATGTTTGTATGTAAACAAACAGTGTCAGAAAGGGCTTTGTCTTAATGGCTTCTAAATGTTGTGCATAAAATGCCAGGACAGTTCAAAATCCCCCCAAATGACCCCATTTTGGAAAGTAGACACCCCAAGCTATTTGCTGAGAGGCATGTCGAGTCCATGGAATATTTTATATTTTGACACAAGTTGCGGGAAAAATAAATATATATATTTTTTTGCGCAAAGTTGTCACTAAATGATATATTGCTCAAACATGCCATGGGCATATGTGGAATTACACCCCAAAATACATTCTGCTGCTTCTCCTGAGTACGGGGATACCACATGTGTGAGACTTTTTGGGAGCCTAGCCGCATACGGGACCCCAAAAACCAATCACCGCCTTCAGGCTTTCTAAGGGTGTAAATTTTTGATTTCACTCCTCTATACCTATCACAGTTTCGGAGGCCATGGAATGCCCAGATGGCACAAACCCCCCAAATGACCCCATTTTGGAAAGTAGACACCCCAACCTATTTGCTGAGAGGTGTGGTGAGTATTTTGCAGATCTCGCTTTTTGTCACAAAGTTTTGAAAATGTAAAAAAGAAAAAAAAAAAACATTTTTATTTTCTTTCTTTATTTTTAAAAACAAATGAGAGTTGTAAAATACTCACTATGCCTCTCAGAAAATAGCTTTGGGTGTCTACTTTCCAAAATTGGGTAATTTGGGGGGGTTTGTGCTATTTTGGCACTTTATGGCCTTCAAAACTGTGATAGGTAGTGAGGAGTGAAATCAAAAATGTGCACCCTTAGAAATGCTGAAGGCGGTGCTTGGTTTTGGGGCCCCGTACGCGGCTAGGCTCCCAAAAAGTCCCACACATGTGGTATCCTCGTACTCAGGAGAAGCAGCAGAATGTATTTTGGGGTGCAATTCCACATATAACCATGGCATGTGTGAGTAATATATAATTTAGTGACAACTTTTTGTAAAAAAAGATTGTCATTATTAAATCACTTGGGACTCAACATGCCACTCAGCATTTTCCTTGGGGTGTCTACTTTCCAAAATGGGGTAATTTGGGGTTTTGTACTGCCCTGTCATTTTAGCACCTCAAGAATTGAGATAGGCAGTCATAAATTAAAAGCTGTGTAAATTCCAGAAAATGTACCCTAGTTTGTAGACGCTATAACTTTTGCGAAAACCAATAAATATACACTTATTGCGATTTTTTTTACTAAAGACATGTGGCTGAATACATTTTGGCCTAAATGTTTGACTACAATTTAGTTTATTCAATTTTTCTTATAACAAAAAGTAGAAAATATAATTTTTTTTCAAAATATTCTTTCTTTTTCCGTTTATATCGCAAAAAAAAAAAATCGCAGAGGCAATCAAATACCATCAAAAGAAAGCTCTATTTGTGGGAAGAAAAGGACGCAAATTTTGTTTCGGTACAACATTGCATGACCACGCAATTACCAGTTAAAGCAGCGCAGTGCCAAATTGTAAAAACACCTTTGGTCCTTTAGCTGCATATTGGTCCGGGGCTTAAGTGGTTAATGACCCTTTGATACAATTTTTTTGTTGTATCAAATACCTTTGTGGTATTGCACTTTGAGGAACCCTTACCCGTTGTCTTTTACCATGATCTGGTTGAACAAAATGTACTGTCTAGAGTGAAGTATACTTTAACACACTGAAATGTTTTTATCTAAACTTCTGCATACCAATTACTGTCAAAACAATTAAGAGCTTGGATACATGCTGTAAATTATCCTGTACTATAATTATCAGTCACCTTCATTATATCATTTATTTTACCATTCATTTTAAATAACTATAATAGAAAAAAATTATTCCATTTAATACAGGCATGTTTATAATACAGGCAATTTAAGTTGATCTTTACATATCGTACATTCACATCAGTCCCTGCCCTAAGGTGCTTACAATCTATGGTCCCTGTCTCATGTGCATATATACACAAACACTTACTAGTGTAAATTTAGGCAGATGTCAGTTAACCTACAAGCATAGCTTTTGTGTGTGGGAAGTAATCTGAATACTCAGAAGAAACCCAAGCAAGCCCAGGTAGAACACGTAAACTCCCCACAGGTATCCTGGCTAGTGATGTTTAATAATTTAGGGTAGTAGTTTATTTTACTTTTATATTACTCACTGGCTTACATACAGCAGCACCAAACCCAGTACGGTTGATTTCCACTCAAAAAAAAAATCACTAATAGGTAGTTTTTTAAAGACACTTTTTAGATATCAGCAATAGACCATAATTGAGAGCTGGAAGTATGCGTGCATACGCCAGTCTGAGGAAGGAGCATGCATGCTCAACAAACACGTCACCATCCTCTGTCAGGAGTTGAGAGAATTGAGTTGCATCTTGATATAGCACAGTCATTTACCCCATAGGATCTTGATGCACTGGTACATATACTAGGGCCAATTTAGACAGGAGCCAATTAACTTACCTGCATGTCTTTAGAGTGTATGATGAACTGGAGGAAACCCACGCAGGCACAGGGAGAACATGCAAACTCCAGGCAGATGGTGTCTTGGTCAGGAAATGAACCAGTGACCCTTTTTGCTGCTAGGTAAAAGTGCTAACCACTACACCACTGTGCTGCCCAGGAGTAATGTCAAACCAGCTGATGATGACAAATGGATATTCTTCTGTTTATTCCACCCACATACAGCTGTAAATATGGGCCCTCTGATGCCTTGGTAGCAGAAACTGATGAGCATTATTACATTGTTTTTGCTGTAAGTGATTTAATCTTCAGCGCAATAAATGTGATTTTAACTTATTACTACACTGAGATGGCACTTGTTCTTGGTGTTTGTATATAAGTAGATTGTCACTGCTTCACAGTCCAATTTGTGCCCCCTCAGGAATTCGGGTGTAGGCTGCGAAAGACTCCATCATGCCCAGATTATGTTCATATGAAAGAATGAATATACTATATGGAGAATTCTATGGAGAAGCAGGATTGTCACAATGCCACAAGATAGCAAACACCCATCAATGCAAACACAGATTCCAACTTAAAGGGGTTGTGAAGGTAAAACATTTTTTCCCTAAATAGCTTCCTTTACCTTAGTGCAGTCTTCCTTCACTTACCTCATCCTTCGATTTTACTTTTAAATGTCTTTATTTCTTCTGAGAAATACTCACTTCCTGTTCTTCCTTTCTGTAACTTCACACAGTAATGCAAGGCTTTCTCCCTGGTGTGGAGAAAGCCTCTTGAGGGGGGAGGGGGCGAGCAAGAGGGTCAGGACGCTCTCTAATTTGCAGATAGAGAAAGGAGCTGTGTGTTAGTGGGCGTCCTGACACTCCTGTTCGGGACTTACAGAGAGCCATAAAAAAAAATTTGTATGGGACTTACAGAGAGCCATTAAAAAAAAACAAAAATTGGTACGGGACTTACAGAGAGCCATAAAAAAAGGGGTATAAAAATTTGTACGGGACTTACAGAGAGCCATAAAAAAAAATTGTACTGGACTTACAGAGAGCCATAAACGGTGACATCATCGGTATACAAATGTGTACGGGACTTACAGAGAGCCATAAAAAAAAAAAAAACACAGGGGCTAGTACAGTACCAGATAAACCTTGTCAATATAAACTGCACTATATGCATAAAATACCTTAACTTCAAAACTAATAATTATAAAGAAAGCAAAAATAACCTGGTTAGACCCCATCCAAAAATGCATTCTGGATAAAAATAGAAAAAAAAAGTCAACATATACCTGTAGCAATAATAAGACCAAAGGCCATGACCATTTCAATGCCACCTGGTATTTACTAACTTTTTTTTACTAAATTAACTCACATTTATTCAAGTAAATAAGCTAGAAAGAGAATATTTTTCCCCTTTAACCCCCTCTTTTCTCCCTTGTCCCCTGTTCCCTTCCCCCTATACATGCATAAGTAATATCATGCACACCGATCCCTATTTATTGTAATGCTTATATAGCCATTCAGTGGCGGATTGTGGGGTGTCAAAAAAATAAACAACTTAATTTGCCTCCACTCTAATGCCGCGTACACACGGTCATTTTTTGTGATAAAATAAAACAACGTTTTTTATCATGAAACAAAACAACGTTTTTCAAACTTCATTTTAAAAAACGACGTTGCCTACACACCATCGTTTTTTTAAATGCTCTAGCAAAGCGCGGTTACGTTCAGCACATACGACGGCACTCTGTTCCATTCAAGCTTGCGTCATAACTTGCTTCTGAGCATGCAAGGGTTTAAAAACGTTGTTTTAAAAGTCGTTTTACCCACACACTATCATTTTAAATGACATAAAAAACAACGTTTTGAAAAACGACATAAAAAATTAAAGCATGTTCAATTTTTTTTTTTGTCGTTTTTCAGAAGACATAAAATGACGTTTTCCCCACACACGGTCATTTTAAATGACGTTTTTAAAAATGTCGTTTTTTTTCATCACAAAAAACGACCGTGTGTACGCGGCATTAGTCTAGCTCAGGGATATGCAATTAGCGGACCTCCAGCTGTTGCAAAACTACAAGTCCCATCATGCCTATGCCTCTGGGTGTCATGCTTGTGGCTGTCAGAGTCTTGCTATGCCTCATGGGACGTGTAGTTCTGCAACAGCTGGAGGTCCGCTAATTGCATATCCCTGGTCTAGCGGGATATAGCATTGCAGATGTAGTCTTTTCAGTCTTTACCTCCTGAAATCTTGTGCGCAATTTTTGAACTTCCGGGAAAAATCTGGGAAAAACATAATTTTAACTCCTATCAAAAAAACTTCTCTCATTGACCTAACTCTTCAAAGAATGAAATCTCTATCTTGTTGATTATTAGGTAACCGCACTAGAAACTGTCGTGGGGGAGCACCTGGTGGCAAAGATCTAGTAGGTATTTGGTGTGCCTTTTCTACTGAGAAAGTCTAAAGCCCTCTACACACGGGCAATAATCTCGTCAGGAAAAAAACATTGTTTTCCCTGATGAGATTCTTGGTAAGAATCTCTTGCCGCCCAAGTGTACAGACTCTTGTTTCAATGAACCGCGGTTCTTTTGAAAGGAAAGAATGCGGTGACGTCATTGCGTACGACGAGCATGCGCTCCTCACATTCAATGCCGTCGCCGCCATCTTGCTGCACCCTACCTATGCCTAGGAAGCTAAAGTCATGCACGGTTTTCCACGGCGACAGGTAAGTATATACACTCTCGGATTTCTCGGCAAGAAAACTGCCGAGAATCTCAGGCCCCGTACACACGACAGAGGAACTCGACGTGCTTGGCACGTCGAGTTCCTCGTCTCGTTTTGGGATGAAGCCGCCGAAGAGCTCGGCGGGCCGCCTTCTCCTATAGAACAACGCGGCCAACGAGAAAATAGAGAACATGTTCTCTATTTTCTCGTCGAGTTCCTCGGCGGCTCCATCGAGCCAAAACTGTACAGACGACAGAGATTCTCGGCAGAATCCGGGTTTTGACCGAGTTTCTCGGCGAATTCTGCCGAGAATCTCTGTCGTGTGTACGAGGCCTCACAAGGAGAAAAGTAGAGAACATGTTCTCTATTTTTCTTGTCGAGATTCTGGGCAGATTTCCAGACAAGAAACCTGAAAGCCTCGTACACACGCTCGGTTTACTCAGAAAAGAAAGCTCTGCCAGCAATTTTCTTGCTGGTTCTTGCAGAGAAAAACAAGCGTGTGTATGGGGCTTAAGTCATAGTTTAGTTGCAATAGCCAAAAAAAAAGAGTGTTCTTCCTTTCTTTTTCCCTCTTTCCCTTTGTTCTCTATCTTAGAATAAATGTTCAATATTATTTTGTTTTCACTGAGCATGTTATTTAATGAAATTGTTAGAGATACAGATACAAATTCAATTTTTGGCATCCCCTGCAACATAAATGTGCTCTCTGGTGAGATACTCTCAAAGGAAAATCACATCTAAAGGTATGCAGACCTTGCCAAATTCCTCATTAGAGTTGTCACAAGAACAATATGTAAGGGTCCATCCTCCAATTGACTACTGTTTAACCACTTAAGGACCGCCGCACAGACTTAAACTTTATACTGGGCAAATGGGCGTATATATACGTCCCCTTTAATTTACCAGCCTAGTGGTCGCACGCATGCCTCAGGCGGCGTTTGCGACCCTGTCACACTTTTTTTCACACTTAACCTCTTCAGCGTCCCTACAGGTTAACCCCTTCACTGCCAGTGTAATTTGTACAGTAATTTGTGCATTTTTATAGCACTGATCACTGTAAAAATGACAATGGTCCTAAAATGGTGTCAAAAGTGTCCAATGTGCCTGCCATAATGGCGCAGTCATGATAAAAATCACTGATCGCTGCCATTACTAGTAAAAAAAAAATATTAATAAAAATGCCATAAAACTATCCCCTATTTTGTAGACGCTATAACTTTTGCGCAAACCAAGCAAACCAATCAAACGCTTATTGCGATTTTTTTTTACCAAAAAAATTTGGAGAATAATATGTATCTGCCTAAACTGAGGAAATATTTTTTTTATATATATATATATATATATATATATATTTTTTTTGGGGGAATATTTATTATGGCAAAAAGTCAAAAATATTGATTTTTTTTTCAAAATTGTTGCTCTATTTTTATTTGTAGAGCAAAAAAAAATGCATGAAAACACGCAGGAGGTGATCAAATACCATCCCAAGAAAGCTCTAGTTGTGGAAAAAAGGATGTCAATTTTGTTTGGGAGCCACATCGCAATTGTCAGTTAAAGCAACGCAGTGCCGAATTGCAAAAAGCAGCCAAATGGTCTGGGACTGAAGTGGTTAAGATGGAGATTTTAGTCACTTTTCAGAGATTTACTCACATGCCTTGTTCCATTTTCAGATCTGGACATCTCCTCAGTGGAACACATGCAATAACAAATAATGCAACATATGTTTTAATCTCTTCCCTATGTCTTCTACTAAAATAAAGTTTGGCTTTACATACACTGACAAACGATGTACCTCTTTCACAGACCAGTTCCACACTACTCTAATTTGGTTAACCACATTTACTTTTGTACAAAGCTTACAAAGCTATACCTATTATCTCCTGGCAATCATGCATTGAGTATTCAAGAATTAATGAGAGTTGTTGTAAGTCATATTTCCTAAAACACCAGATCTACTATTTTAACCTTGGGACATTTTACACAATTCTCTAAATGTTACCTAGGTATAGTCTGACTATACATTATACACAGAATAATAGCATGGATCTTGCCACTGTATTAATACAGGGAAACATATAATGCTGCGTATACACGATCGGTTAAACCAATGAGAATGGTCTGATGGACCGTTTTCATCGGTCAAAACCAATCGTGTGTGGGCGCCAACGGTTATTTAACCATCAGTTATATGCAGACTTTGGACACCAAAGGCACATTCCACCATGATAAACAACAAAATCAATAACATCAGGAGTCCTTCTAATTTGGGTCACAGTGTGCTCCCCAAATCCCAGAAATCAGAAGCAGCAGCAGATGTCATACATGACCCCAAGCTGTGGTACTACAACAACCTCAGTTTTCTGGCAAATCATCTTGAAGCCAGGGAATCACTTTCTGTTCTTCCTTGCAGCCTTCCTTCCACGGCTCCCTGCAATGTTCCTTCCACGGCTCCCTCCGCGGCCCCTTGCTGGTGGTGAGAATGTGGCAGCAGGAGAAGGAGACTGGGCCGGATCACTGAATTCTGTGGTCTCAGTCAGCAGGCCCCTTCTTCCCCTCTGTATCACAGATCCTATCAGATCCTGGGCCAGGCCCCTTTGTCGCTGCTCCATTTCTTGCAGCTCGTTTGCAATGTATGAGCTGTAGCCCTCAACAGGGTTAAGGGGGCCCTCATGATTTCAGCTGCCTCCCTAATAACGCGCAGAGACTCCTCCTCCAGCTGGAACATGCGTTTTTTTTTGTTGGGCGCATCTGGAGGGGAGGCACCTGTGATACAGTGCTGCCACTGGGCCTGGGCACCTGCTGGCTATAATACTATTATTTCCCTGTGGGGAAATACATTAGGGGGGGCTTCAGTCTCATTTGTTGGTTCAGTAGCTTATTTCCATCAGCGCAGGTTGCCATATTTTTTCCTTAGGTATTTTTCATGTGTTTGTTGCAATTATCTTTATTATATCTTTGCATGTTTTTCTCCATGTGCTTGTTTGGCCTGGTTGTACTTTTGAACATGGCAAGTTTCAGGTTAAAACTGGGCAAAGTGTAGTATTTTCCGTTCGTAGTAAACATCGTTCCACTAAAAATCCGATGTTTTCCGCAGATCCAGGAAAAGCACACAAGGTCATGCCTATTTGGTGTAAACCAAAGTTTATAAACATTGTTGTCAAGATGATGTGTTTGTTCGACCTTATAGAATGTGAAATGCAAACCAGATTCATTCACACAGTGTAAAGGAGAGAATAATAAGTGTGTCCCCCATAAATCACCTTTTTATTAGGGTCTCACACAAAGGATACTTTTGGGGTGCCTCCATGTGTCACTTTGACAAAAAGCGTCATTATTCCAGCTTGGGGAAACTCAGAAAAACAAAAGTGATGTTTTTAGGAATGATCCCAAACAGACAATTGTACCCCACTTCCAAGCAATGTTTTCTATTTCTGCCCTCCAATATCTGTGTGCTGAGTATAACCATTTGATTAGGGGAAAGAAGTTGACATCATTTGGAGGAGGCAAGGAAGCTAAGACATGAAAAACACCACCAACCTCAGCATGTGAAGGAGGTGGATGTGGAAGAAGGAGAGTTGGAAGAAGGAGGTGTAGAAGAAGGAGGTGTGGAACAAGGAGGTGTGGAAGAAATAGAGGTGGAAGAAGGGGAGGTGGAAGAAGGGGAGGTGGAGATTATCAGCACAACAGCTCAATGTCTGTCACCACAACTTCACAGAGAAGAAGAGATGAAGGTAGTGCTAGTGCCAAAATCGTGATACAAGAAATAATGGAATGCAGTAGTGAAATGGATATTATGAGGAATAGGATGAATGTCATTGAACAAAAATATAAAAACATCATTGACATGATGGGCCGTATAGTAGATTGACCCCCCCCCCTAAACATTTTTCTATGTTGTGTTATGTGCCAAAATTTGCACTGGATAATCCACAAGCCCAAATTTGAAGATGCACACAGTGTGTCAACATGTGCTATCTGCCATCACAGGATATCTATTGTCTGTGCTTTGTAGGTGCAACCCCTTACTCGCTACTCAAGTAGGTGAGAGGAAGGGTTTGCACCCCCAAAACACATCCATTGATCCCCCATGATGGCAGATAGCACATGTTCACATGTGGCATGGGTCAGGATACAAATCCCCATTTTGCCACTCAAAATGTGTGCATCTTAAAATTTTGGCTTGTTTCGGGGTGACATCACCCCAACACATGTGTTTCTGATAAGGTTGAACTTTGTAAGTTCCATTGTTTGTAGATATTTGTTTTGTTTGTAAAAAGCCTGGTTTTAGGCCACCAAAAAAGTTGTGCACAGAATAAAAATGCAAAAAAAAAATTCAGGTAAAAATTTTCAAAAGCGCACAAGTTGTGCACAGAATAAAACCCCAAGCCAAAAAAACATTTGTGTGGCTTCTTCTTTTGATGCTCAAAACCAGTTTGTACATTTAAAAAGTGAGTGTGCACGAACACTCCGTCGTCGGACATCCGGCCGTTCTTCCCCACGTCCACATACAAAAAATCGTACTGTGCCGACACCACCGCCATCAACACAATACTATTAAAACCTTTATAGTTGTAATAGTACAACCCCAAACGAGGTGGCGGCACTATGCAGACGTGTTTCCCATCTATTGCCCCTCCGCAGTTCGGGAAGTCCCACCGCTGGGCAAATTGGGAAGCCACAGTCTGCCATTCCTGTGGTGTGGAAGGAAACTGTAGAGTCAAACAAAAAAAATTAGTACTTTGGCACATAAACATTGCAATCACATTACAAAAAGACATCCTTGCCCAACATCAGTATAACATTTATTATTTGAGTGAGTATTTCATGCCAAAAATAAAAAAGGCACACTTATCAGACTCCTCACCCCTCTGATGGGCCATTAAACATTTCTAGCTGAGATTAGGCCCAGAAAACAAAAACCTCTAGCACTCTGCCTAAATTGAATGTGCAAAAAATACATTGGGACACATTTTAAGGGGGGGGGGTTCTAGCTGAGTTTAGGCCCAGAAAAAAAAACCTCTAGCACTCTGCCTAAATTGAATGAGCAAAAATACATTGGCACACATTTTAAGGGGGGGGAAGGGGTTCTAGCTGAGTTTAGGGACAGAAAATAAAACCTCTAGCACTCTGCCTAAATTGAATGAGCAAAAATACATTGGGACACATTTTAAGGGGGGGGGGCAGAACTACAATGGAGCAGACAAAACTCTGGTTGTAAACAGACTAGGCTAGGTGTGTTTGGGCCTAGGATAGCATGCTGGACAGGTTAGTGAAGGGAAAGATGCATGTAGGCCACATAAGGACCATTCAAAGCTTACAACATGCATGGGGACAAAGGGGACATTCACAGCATATTACAATCAGGGTAATTGGTGAATAATGCAAGAAATACAAGACATTAGCATACATTAAAGACATAGATTGTGATGTGAAAGGAGAAAACTTACCTTAAGATAGTCCTCCTGCATCACTTAGATGATGGCAGAACACATCTCCGGTATTATGATCCCCAGCGCCTGGGGGAGATGCCTGTCGAGAACTTGAGGTCCTGCAGGCTCCTCCCAGTCGCCAGGTACCTCAACGTGGCAATAAGCCTCTGCTCGGCCATGATGGCTTGGTGCATCACAGTGTCCATCCTCATTACAAAGTTATAATCTAGAACTTTATAAAAGATAGTTCAAAAGCAAACTTAGGGCACACTGTCAATTTAGAGGAGGGATTCTAACATTTGTTTGTTAATCCTTTCATATGTAGCACAGTACACCAAATGCTTTTACAGACTTTAACCTTTTAGAGCATACTGTGTATTGCATTTATTCTAAATTAAAAGGTAAATGCATTTAAAAAAAAACACTGAACCAGAGTTTACTTGGATAACAGAGTCTCAAAGGGAGAACAAAGTGTGCGTTTATCAAAGTTCAAGTTTATTGTGTAGTGTTTTTCTGTTATAATTTTTTTTATATATATAATCAATACCATTCTGTAATATTGTATACTTTGCAGCAACATTCAACAATAAATGAAGACACTGCAAAGGGAACATTTAATTGTTAAACTACAGGCAGGTGTCTAAAAAAAACTCTCAATTCATGTGCTTATGTAAATATATATATAAAAAAAAAATAAGGGTTTACTCCACTTTTGTGGGGAAAAATTACCAAATAAAAACAAAAACAATATAGCTTATGCAATTGCGATTTAAGTCATATTGTAATTGAATGCCATTAAAAATCACCTTTCCTTTTCAATCTGCAGCGCTGTAAGTTTCTGTAAAATGCAATGCAATATAGCTACCTGGAGGTGTTTTATACACAGACAGTGTACAGAACGTCCCACAGAAATTTTATTTGCTACTTGTGTGATTGGCTTACTGTTTTTCCCAAAGGCTGCACATAGATACACATCACATTTTTGGCATTCCCTGCAACAAAAATGTCATTTTTGGTGAAACATTCCCAAAAGTATGTCTAAAGGAATTCAGACCATGCCAATTTCCCCATTAGAGACCTGCAGGTGCAGAAGCTGATTAATAATCACTGATAATTATAAACTGATAATTATAAAACCACTGCAGTACTCGTGCAAATTCTCTGATACCAAAACTGATACCGGAAGTGACCTCAGCTTGGGGTTGGATAGAGTTGCGTCCCTCCACATGGCGGTAAGTGCTGTTGCATGTCTCTTGCTTTAATGTCCCTCACGTCTCTTGCTGTACTTATGGTATTATCACACAGGATGGCATATATAGCTTTAACTGCTTTTGACTGTTAGGCAATGTTTTTTGCACTAGACCTACTACATGTCATTAGGATTGTCCACTATTAAGGGCAGTGTTAATTTTGGTAGCAAATTTCGATTCAGTCTTTTGGCTAAATTGCCATTTTAGTTTTAGTCCCAATTTAGTCATCTGCAATTGTTTTAGTTGAGGATATGTAAATTCAAATTGCGTTGAGCAACCATTAACAATTCAACATTTTCAGTAGTAGGATCTGAACCATACATTTTTTTCTGAGACTCTACTGATACTTGTAAAGAAGACCAAGTATTGGCCATTTGCTCCTTCCGAAGTGCCTCTATAGCAGAAATATATTGACCTTGAACAACTGCCTTAAAGGCATCCCATACCACCCCTGGAGAGAATGGTCCCACATTATTTTCCCAGTATTCAATTATCTGAGATCGCATCTTATCTGCTATAACTGGATGATAAATCCAATATGATCCGAATCTCCATAAAGTCACATTTCTAGAAGCAGGAAATTGAATTTTCACCTTTAAAGGACTATGGTCCGACAGACCACTAGGCAAATATGCAGCTTCTATAATGTCAGCCAACATCATTGAATTGGCAAAGTCTATCCGCAAAGACGTTTTATAAGAAGTGGAAAAGCAAGAATATACCTGTTTATCTGGATTCTTCCACCTCCATACTTCTACAAGCCCAGCATCTCTGAAGTTCCACAGAATATTGTTTTGGCCGCATAGGTCTATCTAACTCTGGAGACAAAATAGCATTTGTCTAACTCTGGAGACAAAATCAATTGCAGATGACTAAAACAATTGCAGATGACTAAATTGGGACTAAAACTAAAAATGTGGAACAATCCTCTCCAATATTTTATGTAATACCATAATGGAAAAAGGAGGGGGAATATATACTGCTACCACAACATATCGCTGTTGCCAGAGCGTAAATGCTACCACAACATATTTGCCCTGTGGGTCTGTATGTATGTCCTCCACTATACAGGGAAAATATTTATTTATTAACACTGATACACCTCTAGCATATGAAGAATACGTGGCATGACATGCCTTCTGAACTCAGGGTTGTTTTCAATGTCATTAATTTGCTACCTGTTAAATGAGTTTCCTGTAATAAAATCATATGAGAATTGTAATTTTTCAGGTATTGAAACATCAGAGCCCTTTTAAATTTCAAATTTAACCCTCGAACATTTTATGATAGAATGGTAAAACAATTATCACCTGAACTCATATTGATAATTAAATATTGTAAAGACATGTGCACTACCAAACAATTTGTTTGTTTTTTTGGTTTATGTTATTTTTTTAATTTTTTTTATTTGGGGAAATTCGGGAAAATCGAGAAAAAATCGTTTTTGTTTCATTCGTTTTTTTTTTTTTGGAAATTCGGGAAAATCTAAAAAAAAATTTTTCGTTTTTTTTGCTTTTTTCGCAAATTCGTAAATTCGGGAAATTCAGAATTCGGAAATTCGAAAATTCGGAATTCCGAATTTCCGAAAAAGCAAAAAACAAATAAAACAGAAAAACAAAATTTCCGAAAAAAAATGAATGAAACGAAAATGAAAAAAACAAATTTTCGGAAATTCAAAAAATTTGGAAAATTTCGGAAATTTCAAAAATGAAAAATTCGAAAATGAAACATTTTTAATTCGAAAATAAATTTTTTTCGAAAATTCGTAAATGAAAAATTTCGAAAATTCGGAATTTCGAAAATTAGAAAATTCGGAATTTCGAAAATTCGAAATTTCAAAAATGTATAAATTCGAAATTTCGAAAATTCGTAAATTCGAAAAATTTGAAAATTTGAAAATTTCTAAATAAAAAAATCTGCAAATTCGAAATTTCGAAAATTCGAAAATTGAAAAATTCGAAATGTGAAAAATTCGAAATTTGAAAAATTCGAAATTTGAAAAATTCGAAAATTAAAAAAAATAATGAAAAATTCGAAATTTCGAAAATTGAAAAATTTGAAAATGAAAAATTAGAAATTTTGAAAATTCGGATTTCCGAAATTCGAAAATATGAAAATTCTGCAGACCACCAAGCTCTGAAGAAAGGGGTACGCCCCCGAAACGCATCAGCCCTAACATCGATTGTAGATTCAAGTGATTATCGTGTTCTGCTGATGTTGCTGGATTTCTGCTGTACTGTCTTTTAAGGCCTGGTTTTAAACTCCACATTGTGAGTATAATGATTGATTTTAACATTTTAATAAAATTCATTTTAGCAGTATCACACTAGGTCGGTGCGCCCTCCATTCTTTTCTCTTTTCATTTAAAGGAATATTTCACTTTTATTGTTTCACTTTAAGCATTATTAAAATCACTGCTCCAGAAAAAAATGCAGTTTTTAAAACTTTTTTTTGCATTGATACAAGTCCCTTGGGGCAGGACCCAGGTCCCCAAACACTTTTTATGACAATAACTTGCATATTAACCTTTAAAATTAGCACTTTTGATTTCTCCTATAGACTTTTAAAGGATGCTCAGCGGCCTTTCTAATTTGCCGCAAACACCCCAAATTGTTCACTATTCGGCGAACACCTGATGTTCGAGTCGAACTTACGTTCGACTCGAACATCAGGCTCATCCTTATTATAGCAGTGTTCATGTAGACCAGGGGTCTCCAAACTACGGCCCGCGGGCCACATCCGGCCCGCCAGGCCATTTCTTCCGGCCCGCAGCGTGACTCCTTAGTCCACCTGTTAGTTGTGGAATCTGCGCTGCATATTCGCCCCAGGTAATATGCAGCGCAGGTCCCGCAATCCCTCCCGGCATCTCACTGTGTGTGTTGGCTGCTGGGACCACGGCATCCCAGCAGCCAATAAGGTGTTTAGGGCAGACCGGTTGCCGCCTCCCTGCTCCCGCCTCCCGCCTCGCTGTTAACCAGTAACGAGTGTGCAATACCAGCGGGGCGGGAGTCGGGAGATGCAGCAGGTCTGCACAGCCAGTGGCGGAGAGTGGAGACGCGCTGGACACATGCAAGGAGGGGGGCTGATACACTTGAGTGGGGGTGGGTTGAATGGCGCTGATGGGGCACAAACATCTGGGGGCTGATGACTCTGATGGGGACACACGTGGAGGGGGTCTTCAGACCGATTTGGACACAAATTTTGGGGGGCTGATGACTCTGCTGGGGACACACGTGGAGGGGGGGTTGTAGACTGATGGGGACACACATTTTGGGGCGCTTATGACTCTGATGGGGACATACATGTGGGGGGGGGGGCTGATGACTGATGGGGACATAAATGTGGGGGGGCTGATGACTGATGGGACATAAATATATATATATGGGGGGGGGGGGTGATGACTCTGATGGGGACACAAATATCTGTGGGGTCTGATGGGGACACAAATGTGGGGGGCTGATGATTTTGATGGGGACACAAATATCTGTGGGGTTTGATGGGGACACAAATGTGGGGGTGCTGGTGGCTCTTATGGGGACACAAACATGTGAGGAGGGGGGCTGATGGCTCTAATGGTGACACAAATATGCAGGCGGGGGTGGGCTGTGATGGGGACACAAATGTGCAGGGAGACTCGGATAAATGATGGGGGGGGCTCTAATGGGGACACCAATTTGTGGGGATAGCCTAATGAGTGATGGGGACACAGAAGAATGGGGACACAGATGAATGGGGAGACTGATGGGGACACAGATGAATGCGGAGACTGATGGGGACACAGATGAATGGGGAGACTGATGGGGACACAGATGAATGGGGAGACTGATGGGGACACAGATGAATGGGGACACAGATGATGGGGACACAGATGAATGCGGAGACTGATGGGGACACAGATGAATGGGGAGACTGATGGGGACACAGATGAATGGGGAGACTGATGGGGACACAGATGAATGCGGAGACTGATGGGGACACAGATGAATGGGGACACAGATGATGGGGACACAGATGAATGGGGACACAGATGAATGGGAAGACTGATGGGGACACAGATGGATGGGGACACAGATGAATGGGGACACAGATGAATGGGGACACAGATGGATGGGGACACAGATGGATGGGGACACAGATAAATGGGGACACAGATGATGGGGTCACAGATGAATGGGGACACAGATGAATGGGGACACAGATGATGGGGACACAGATGAATGGGGACGCAGGTGGATGGGGAAACTGATGGGGACACAGATGAATGGGGACACAGATGGATGGGGACACAGATGGATGGGGAGACTGATGGGGACACAGATGAATGGGGAGACTGATGGGGACACAGATGGATGGGGAGACAGATGGATGGGGAGACTGATGGGGACACAGATGAATGGGGACACAAATGAATGGGAAGACTGATGGGGACACAGATGAATGGGGACACAGATGAATGGGAAGACTGATGGGGACACAGATGAATGGGGACACAGATGAATAGGAAGACTGATGGGGACACAGATGATGGTGACACAGATGGATGGGGAGACTGATAGGGACACAGATGAATGGGGAGACTGATAGGGACACAGATGAATGGGGAGACTGATGGGGACACAGATGATGGTGACACAGATGGATGGGGAGACTGATGGGGACACAGATGATGGGGACACAGGTGGATTGGGACACAGGTGGATGGGGACACTGATGGGGACACAGATGAATGGGGACACTGATGGGGACACAGATGAATGGGGAGACTGATGGGGACACAGATGATGGTGACACAGATGGATGGGGAGACTGATGGGGACACAGATGATGGTGACACAGATGATGGGGACACAGGTGGATGGGGACACAGATGGATGGGGACACAGATGGGGACACAGATGATGGTGACACAGATGGATGGGGAGACTGATGGGGACACAGATGATGGGGACACAGATGATGGGGACACAGGTGGATGAGGACACAGGTGGATGGGGACACAGATGGATGGGGACACTGATGGGGACACAGATGAATGGGGACACAGATGGATGGGGACACAGATGAATGGGGAGACTGATGGGGACACAGGTGGATGGGGACACAGATGGATGGGGACACAGATGGATGGGGAGACTGATGGATGGGGAGACTGATGGATGGGGAGACTGATGGATGGGGAGACTGATGGGGACACAGATGATGGGGACACAGATAAATGGGGACACAGATGAATGGGAAGACTGATGGGGACACAGATGATGGTGACACGGATGTAAAGCCTCATGCACGCTGGAAGTTTAGCCCCGCTGCATGATGCTCCAGTGTTTAGGTGCCAGCAAAGAATATAGGAGCACCATCCAATCCTGCTGTCAGCAGTAAGTCAAATTCTATTCTATTCTTCTTCTGTGGATTTATTTATAAATTATGTTTCCGGCCCGCGAATATGTGTAAAATATAGAATGTGGCCCTCGAAGTAAAAAGTTTGGAGACCCCTGATGTAGACTAAAACATTGTGTGATATAATATTTCCTACCTAGAGAAAATATATTTTACAGTGAAAAATATTGTTCGTGAGAAAAAAAGAAAAAGGGGAAAATGTTGTTATTAGCAAAAATCTTAAGGAATCAACATGATTAATTAAAAAAAAAATAGAAATTCTGGACAAAGCTGTTGGCTACTTTAGCCTTAGTGAGTGTCAAGCCATTCCAATGCTGCTTCCGGATTAATAAAAAAATGTGTACGATCTCCATCTATTGCCCCGTACACACCATCACTTTATGTGATGAACAAAAACGACATTTTCTGTGAAGTAAAAAATGACGTTTTTGAAACTTCAATTTTCAAAGACGAAGTTGCCTACACACCATCGTTTTTCCCACAATGTTCTAGCAAAGCGAGGTTACGTTCTCACCACTTTTTCCATTGAAGCTTGCTTCATAAGTAGCTTCTGGGCATGCGCGGGTGAAAAAACGTCGTTTTAAACAACGTTTTTTACTACACACGGTCAATTTCTGTGAAGTAAAAGTTGACATTTTGAAAAACGACACATAAAATTGAAGCATGCTTCAATTTTTTTTGGTCGTTTTTTAGAAGACATAAAACAACGTTTTCCCCCACACACGGTCAATTAAAGTGACGTTTTTAAAAACGTCATTTTTTTTCATCACATAAAGTGATGGTGTGTACGCGCCATATGACTCGTAAATTGCTTGGATATAGCAAACTGAATTTAATTTCTTTGTCACGCAATCTTTTCCGCACATCTGTAAAAGTCCTACGTTGTTGCTGTATTTCAGGCTGATAATCTGGGAAGAAAAGAAGCTTAACATTTTCATATTGTAAATGCGACTTCGCTCATTCTGCTGTTAATATGCGATCTCGATCACAATAATTTAACAGGCAGAGAAGAAAAGACTGTGGAGGAGCTGCTGTTTTAGGGGCTGTTAAAGGGATTCTGTGTGCTTGTTCCACCGAAGAAGTAGATGGTATATCTATTAGTTCTAACACAGTTTATCAATAGCTGTTCTGCAAATTTGATGGGATTAATACCCTCCAGTCACTCTGGCAATCCTATTATCCACATATTATTTCTCCTGTATCTATTGCTTTCTCCTGCAATGCACAAACCTGTGTCTTTTAGGCCGGGTACACACGGACAAACATGTATGGTGAAAGCGGTCCGTCGGACCGTTTTCACCATACATGTCTGCCAGAGGGCTTCTGTACGATGGTTGTACACACCATCGTACAGAAGTCCGCGCGTAAACAATACGCGGGGCGTGTCCGCGGTGTCGCCGCGTCGATGACGCGGTGTCGCCGCGACAATGACGCGGCGACGTGGGCGGCCCGCCTTTAAAATGCTTCCACGCATGCGTCGAAGTCATTCGACGCATGCGAGGGACGGCGGGCGCCTGGACATGTACGGTAGGTCTGTACTGACGACCGTACATGTCCGAGCGGGCTGAATTCCAGCGGGCTGTTTTAAAACAAGTCCAGGAATATTTGTCTGCTGGGAAAAGGCCCGGCGGGCAAATGTTTGCTGGAATTCGGCCCGCTCGCACCTACACACGACCAAACATGTCTGCTGAAACTGGCCTGCGGGCCAGTTTCAGCAGACATGTTTGGTCGTGAGTATGGGGCCTAAGACTTGCAAGTCTTTTTCTCTGATCCTACTGCTTCCTCTACTGTTGAAACACAATCTTCCACTTCAGTAATTCTAGAGCTGACTTTATCAAATTCACATTTTATTTAATTAATCTCTGTATTATGGACTCCGGTTCAGTTTGCGGCAGAACATGCAAACTGACATAAAGTTTGTGTGAACACACAAACATCCACGAAATATCCACGGTTTTCTTGTCAGAATTTCCAATCGTGTGTACGTGGCATTAGGCTCCATGCACACTGGGCTTAAAAAAAAGTATGTTCTCTTTGGAGTAAAAAGCTTTCATACAGAACGTTTTTTTTGTACAAAGTTTAGACAAGTTTTTTCACTGCCAGTGAGCTCCAATCAGAAATGTGAATGAGAAGGGTTTTTTTTCTGCCTCTTAGGTAATGGATTTTGGGGGGGACCCCACGCCATTTTTTTACATTTTGGCACAGGGTTCCCTTTAATATCCATACCACACCTGAGGGGCCTGGAGAACCCACGCCATTTTTTTTTCAATGATTTTTATCTATATTGCCAGGATCTGACAATACATTACAGCTGCAAGCAGTTTTAAATGACATTTTATCCTTTAGAAATATCATTTTGCTGTGGTACTGTTATGAACATGGGAAAGATGCACTACTATACAGGCAGACTAAGGAGACCCCCAGGCACAATATTAAAAGGAATGTTTCATTTTTATTGTTTCACTTTAAGCATTATTAAAACCACTGGTCCTGAAAAAACATTGTGTTTTTTCTTACTTTTTTTGCATTGATATATGTCCCCTGGGGCAGTACCCGGGTCCCCATACACTTGTTATGACAATAAATTGCATATAAGCCTTTAAAATTAGCACTTTTGATGTTTCATGTTTGTGTCACATAAACAAGGAATACCTAGTAGATTATTTCTTCTTTCACTCTAGATTAGTGAGTGAGGATTGCGAGATCTTGATCCTATAATTGCTGTACTGAATTACTAGGAGACCTGAAGGATATCTTCACTAAATAGGTGATATCTACCTGGTTGACAAAACCGTAATGCCATGAAGCAAATATTCAATAATTTGTGTATCTCTAGCCATAGAGCCTAGAACAGGAGATGACATCTGCAAAGAAAGCGAATAGAATCGGAAGATTAACTAATGGGATAGTTATTACTGACAACAGAAGAAGATTGACATTATTTCATAACAAATATATATTTTCATTCAAAAAAACCTTGGTAAATAGGTTCAACCTTTGAAATATTGTACCTTGCAATTGATCTGAAAAATTTATTTTTACAATGAAATACGTCTAACCTTAAATTTATGTACAAAGGGCCAGATTCACGTAGACCGGGCGCAGCGTAACATAACTGGTTTACGTTACACAGCCGCAATTTTTCCAAGTTAGTGCCCGATCCACAAAGCACTTACCTGGAAATTTGCGACGGTGTATCGTAAACACGTCCGGCGCAAGGCGGGCCCAATCGAATGGGTCGAGTCCCATTTAAATTAGGCGCGCTCCCGCGCCGGACGTACTGCGCATGCTCCCGTCGCAAATTTCCCGACGTGCTTTGCGCGAAATTACGACGCGCCAACGTTTTGTGAATCGCGACGGGTAAAAAAGACTTGCGCCGGGAAAAATAAAAAAATAAAAAAAAATTCAAAAGCGACGCAGGAAAGACGGGTATACTTTTACATGGTGGAGTAATTTTCCACTTTGTAAAAGGTGCCCTATCTTTGCGACGGCAAACTAACAGTCGCGGCGACGTAACGACGGGAAAAAGCTTTGTGGATCGCCGTAACTCCTAATTTGCATACCCTACGCTGGTTTACGACGCGAACTCCCCCCAGCGGCGGCCGCGGTACTTCATCCTAAGATCCGACAGTGTAAAACTATTACACCTGTCGGATCTTAGGGATATCTATGCGTAACTGATTCTATGAATCAGTCGCATAGATAGAAACAGGGATACGACGGCGTATCAGGAGAAACGCCGTCGTATCCCTTTTGTGAATCTGGCCCAAAGTTACTAAGTTGTATTTTAATTGGCCAAAAGTATGAAACAAGTATTGGCGTCATAACGTCTAGTTTATTAACAGCATAGACATAGCTCAAAGATAATGCTTTGCCCTTACTTTTTTAAGTCTCTAGAATAAACATAAACAATTCCATACTGGTTGTCTATGAATTCTATTTAACTAACATTACTAAATCAATATTGTTTATGACATTCACTTTATTGCTACAATTTTTTATTCTTTTTTTTTCCATTTCCCTACCTTTCATTTGCATATTGGAAAGAATTATTTGATTTTTAAGCTGCTCTGTGAACACCTCATTTATAAAATATTAATTAAAAAAGAGACACAAGTGCAAGTACCCTAGAATTCCCTGAAAACCCATAAACTGCTTATTAGAATAACAAACACGCAAGTTGTCTTGGAAATATTAATTGCAATGATTTTAATTACGTGTTTCCAAGCCAACAGACAGCATGACTGGATAATGGTTAGATCTGTTTTATCACAACACACTTTAAAGTGCTTCTTTCAAATATAATGGCTGGTTGATTTGCTGCTACACTTAAAGAGGGGAAAACATAATTACCAAAATCTAATATAAATTTGCTATAAAAATGTACCACAAAAAAGTATGAGTGCACCCAAGGGAAAACTAAATGTCCTAAAGGATGACAAGAAACGTATCTATTCCATAATTTATATGATTTTCCCACTAAGTCTTTCTATCATAATTTTTAACTTTTAGGGGTAGTGAGGTTTTTTACATGGAAACGAGTTCTCAAACATGTCACTAATGAACATATACAGATATAAGGTGTTCATATAAAATAATAAAAAAGTCAAAAGCATGATTTAAAACAGCCCTTACTAAATATTTGTCAATTTATTTGCTTCAGGGAAATGCTTTGGGAACACTAGGCAAGTGGGAAAGCTAGGCAAAGGTATACACATTACTTATTTTTTACTCTGGGACAGAAGCATCAAGGTAATGTAAAAATGGTAATGATAAAGGGTGACAGTTTCCAGCGAAATCTCTTACTTTCAGCTTGTTTGTTTTACCACATTCCTATTCCTGGTTATGTTAATGTTGTTTTTCAGAAACAAGACCAATGTTTTACATTAAAAAAAAGGATAGGCTTGTTGTTAGCAATTGTGGCTTTTTTGACAAGTGTGGCGTATATCATATGCACAGCCAATGGGGGTTATTTACTAAAGGCAAATCCACTAGAAGTGCAAACTACAGGTGCAAAGAGTGGGCGGCAGATATGGAGAATGGCCACAGTGTAGGAGAGCTCCATCTTCCACAGACATACCGGAGCATATAACACAGCACCTGAGTCTCGGATTGCAGCGATTTCTTCGGGCGTTAGCTGAGGAGAATGGCCACAGTGTAGGAGAGCTTCATCTTCCACGGACATACCGGAGCATATAACACAGCACCTGAGCATCGGATTGCAGCAATTTCTTCCCCTACTAGGTCGGGCACACCTTGGGGACATGTCCAGAAAGCAGAAAGACGTTTGGAGGATAAGCAAGATGTGATATTTTTACAAGCACCCCCGCAATGCACAAGCCCAAGATGGTGCCAGTAAGCACAGTGACATAGCACACTGCTATAAAGATCATCCAAAAATGGCACATAAGGGGCAGAATAACAAATCTCAATCGTCCTCCTCATCATCTAGCCCTGTAAAGGCAAAACTGCAGCACATACAAGAAAAGCAGTGGCGGCTGGTGAAGTTTAAAGGGTCACTAAAGGAATTTTTTTTTTAGCTAAATAGCTTCCTTTACCTTGCTGCAGTCCTGGTTTCATGTCCTCATTGTTCGTTCTTGCTTTCATGTTGCTGTAAATCCTCTCTGTTCTGGACACTTCCTGGTTGCCTGTTTCCTGATGACCACAGTGCTGGGAGATTTCTCACGGTGGTCACTAATCAAGGAGGTGTGAGTAAAACGAAACTGGATTGGTGCTGAGGAGTTTTAGACAAAGTATCACTGCTCTCTATTGGCTGACTGCCCTCTAGTGGCTCTCTGTACATCAGAGAACCAGCAAACAACAGCAAAAACGAAACTACACTGCAGGCACATTATATGATTGTTTTTTTATCTATTTTTAATCATTTTTAAAAGGAATCAGTTAACTATTATGTCTCTATGCCCTGTAAACATTCATTTCAGCAAAAAATTTTTTTTCCTTTAGTGACCCTTTAAGGATGGGGGGGGCAGACCCCGCCCTTCCTTTTTTACCCCTCCCACTTGTCGAAAATGGGCGTGGTTTCAGCTAAATAGTGGGCGTAGCTCTAAAGTGATGTGGTTAGCATCTGCAGCCTGTGTCCCATCAAATGCAGCCTGTGTCCCATCAAATGCAGCCTGTGTCCCATCAATTTGTACACAAAAAACAAAAAAAACACTGTGCTGAGTGTAAGAATACCAAATAGCAGCACACTACAATGTCAGGATATTTAAATGGAAATACATATACACTTATTACTTCTAGTGTTATAGCATCAAAGATGCCAAATACACAAAAGCAAATGTGAATTTATCAAAATGCTTTAAAACAATGTGCCAATAAATGCTTGTATATGTCCTGAGTTTTCTTCAATTATTGTGCTGTGAGAATATACAGGTCAGCTTTGGTGCACCACAGCAAACTTCAACTTGTGTGCACAACCTCAGTGATCCACTGACTCTTGTTGGAATGGAAGATCTGATTTCAAGGAGATCAACAAGTGCCTGGCTGTTACACAGCTATGGTGTTTCCTAATCCAAGTGCACCTAGCAAATGTCAGGAGAAAGGACCTCAGCACAACGCAAACAATATCTGGTAGACCATTCAGGCTACCCAGCATTAGACAGACAAAAACACCAATCGCCCCCACTCTCCCCCTGCAGCAGAAGCTCTACTCCATGCAAGCTTGCAAGCTCTGCAGCAAACACCAAAGGTTACAGTACACACAGAGCACAGTGTGAACAGGGAGGAGGTTAAACTATATCAGAGAATGTCTTCCTTACTCTTTCACCTTGCTGACAAGACAGACCGAACACTCCCGACCACATGCAGGGGTGAAAGGGGGGAGAGATTATCAGGAAAGCAAAGGCAGAGACACTGCAGCTGTCTTTGCTGCTCCAGAGTCGGAGTATAGCACCAACCTTACACAGCCCGGGAAAACAAACTCCTGAGTCCTCTCCAGTCTCCAGACACACACTGCCACCAACAACTATTTATAAAGTCTCCCAGCTCTTCTAAACACAGAGCGAGTATTGTATAGAGCAGAGGAAAGGAGAAGTGTCCCAAGTTTCCCTGTAAAATGCACTTACCTGAAGCTTCCATGTCCTCCCTCAATGTCTTCTTCCGCCTTGGTGACACTTCAGCCAATCAGGTTCCTGATAACCAGAATCCGGGAATCTGATTGGCCGAAACGGCCATCAGTCTTATCCAAGGAACACAGGGGGCCTGCGTTCCGAGAATAGACATCCGAGAGCCGGAGGGCTGTACTTGGAAAGCCGATGGCTCTGATAGGCAGTTCCGCTCAGCCAACCAGCTGCCGTTATTCAGGTAACCGGCGACCTATGTCCGGTTATCTGAATAGACCAGGCAGCCTGGCAACCAACAATAACATACATTCGTGCAATACCGCATGAATGTATGTTATTTGCTAGAGGGGGTGGCGCTGCAGCGCCCTCTATAGACGGCCGCCAGAACTGCAGTTAAAATGTAAAAATAACATTTTAGCCAAATAAAAGTTCTTAAAGGGCCCGTTTTTTTTTTGTGTGACTACGGGAGGGGGCGGCGCCCGGGCGTCCCTATGGATGGGCCGCCACTGAAGAAAAGGATATGGAGGAGGAGGAGTTAGATACATCCCTTAATGACACCAGGGAACTCCAGGACTCCAATTTAGAATTCCCCTCCAATAAACAGCCAGTGATAGATACAACTTTGAAGGATATGCTGGTGTCTGTCCACAGTACCATACATGCAGACATATCAACCCTTACAAATCACTTCAAGGCGGAAATATAAGCTGTTGATAACAGGGTTAACCACATAGAACACAAAATGGGAGAATTCACTGACACCATTAATGAAGTAATTAATGAGAGGGAGGATGAACTACAAAAGCTGAAAGTTAAAATGGCCGATCTCGAAGATCGTTCGAGAAGAAATAATATTAAAATCCGTGTGATACCTGAGTCGGTCAAACCACCAGAACTGAATGCCTACTTTCAGAAAATCCTCCAAGAAATGCTTTCCTTCTATCCAGATTTGTCAGCTTACACAATGCAAAGAAGGAGGAACATGGCCACTATTACCATTTGAGAAACCATAAAATCACCTATAGATGGGCATACCTGGCGAAACTTTTGATCACAAGAGAAGGGAAAGCATTTCCTATCAACTCGGTGGAAGAAGGCATACAGCTTCTGAAAGAATGGAATATACTGGAAAAGGACGAGGATCCTCCATCATCATCTTCTTCACCTCGGTGTCAGGACCTGGACTTGAACCGTGGGACCTCAGCTGTGTCTGGCAATGAACTTTCTCACTGAGCTATCTGAGATGCTGGACAGCACATTGTCAGATCCTTTAGTCAACCCTGCCTTGTACCTTGATTTCAGCTGAACCTTGAACTCTTTGCACCTCCCACGAACTTCCTGATATAAGCCATGTCTCTGCACTTCCTCCTTGCCAGAATATTGTGCTATCTCCAGCCTGTATCTCACCTCCTGTCTTCCCTGCTGCCGTCCATATTTTCTACTGCTCGTTGACCCTTGGCTTGTTCCTTAAAGCGGATGTGCCATGGGAACAAAATATTAAAAGTCAGCAGCTACAAATACTGCAGCTGCTGACTTTTAATATTAGGACACTTACCTGTCCTGGAGTCCAGCGCCGATCGCAGCAGAGCACGAGCGATCGCTCGTCACTCTGCTGCTCCCCCCGCCATCCTCAGTGAGGGAACCAGGAAGTGAAGCGCTGCGGCTTCACTGCCCGGTTCCCTACGGCGCATGCGCGAGTCGCGCTGCGCCCGCCGATTGGCTCACACGCTGTGTGCTGGGAGCCGAGTGTTCCCAGCACACAACGGGCGACAGACGGGATGTGACGGAATGCCCGTCTTTCGCCCGTATCGTGTGGCCGGAAGTGGGTGCAAATACCTGTCTTTAGACAGGTGTCTGCACCCCCCTCCCCCCTGAAAGGTGTCAAATGTGACACCGGAGGGGGGGAGGGTTCCGATCAGCGGGACTCCACTTTAGGGTGGAGGACCGCTTTAACTACGCTTCTGCCTGATCCCAACCTGCAAATACTCATTACTGACCCTTTGGCTTGTTTACTGATCCACGCTTCTGTTTGATCCTTACCTGCTCATCCACTACTGAACCTCAGCTTGCTCACCTCCTTATGGGGCGATCCTGAGGACCACAACCTGGTGCTAACATGCAGCAAAATCCATCTCCGCCATCAGGAGCTCTGGTCAACACCGGTTAGCACTTAGACTCCACACCTCAGGTGAGCCTGTGTTCTCTGCCAGGCCTGTGTACCTATCTTGCTGGTCAGTGGTAGTCCTGCAACTGCTGTAGCAATTTGTCTTTGAGCCTGACCCCAGATCGTGACAGAATATTCTGGCCAAAAACATGGAGGCCGCTATAGCAAATGCTGTGGCTCCGTTCAGGCAGCAAATTGCAGAGCTGCAGGAGTTCGGTGTCACCAAGAAAAATTTGCCGTACTGGAAGGCATGGTGAAGGAGCAACAC
Source organism: Rana temporaria (assembly GCF_905171775.1). Classification (NCBI taxonomy): domain Eukaryota; kingdom Metazoa; phylum Chordata; class Amphibia; order Anura; family Ranidae; genus Rana; species Rana temporaria. Next base: position 93,866,659 of record NC_053497.1, read on the forward strand.
GAAGAGATCCGTGCTCTGACAAAACAATTGCTGGACCTACATTCCCGCAATGATACTAACGCACATATGCCTCACCCACCCAAGTTTAATGGAGACCGCCTCCATTACAGAGGTTTTCTTAACCAGTGTCGCATCTATTTCCAAATGTGACCCGCTGCATTCATTTCTGAAAGACAGAAGGTAATGTTTGTTATCAACCTCCTGACTGGAAAAACCTCTAGCCTGGGCCTCCCCTTATATTGAAGAAGACAGTGCCATGCTGAATAATTTCCAGACTTTTGAGGATGCAATGAATCAAGTTTTTGATGATTCTAACCGCTGCGCTATGGGTGAAGCAAAGCTGCAGAGTTTATGATAGTGTAAACACTCCGTTGCTGAGTACACAGCTGAATTCAGACGTTGGATGGCACATACCATTCTGAACAGGTAAACGATGAGCTTGCCAGAGTAGAGACTGATCTTGAAGCCTTCATCCAACTATGTATCCAAGTTGATCAGAGGCTTACAGAAAGGAGAAAGGAGAGGCTGGGAATGTTTGGAAGTAATGGTGTCATGCGTTTCTCTGCTAGCCAATTTGTTCAGAAGGATCCAAGCGTTTCTCCAGATTCTGGCACAGCTGAACCTATGCAGGTTGATGCAATTAAGAGATCCATTTCTTTTCAGGAGAAATAAATAAGACATTCGGAGAACCTCTGTCTATATTGGGGGACTCTGGGCATTACGCAGTTAACTGCCTTAACAAAGTTAGAAGAACAATTGCGGCGACTGATGTGATCCTGCCTGAACAAATACACTCCATTACCCAGTCTATCTCCCCATTGATTCTTGAAGAAAATAAAGTAAATTCTCCATTGTCTCATTTTGTCATCCCTATTAGGCTTATTTCTGAGGGCCGTGAAATCCCCTGCTCTGTTATGCTGGACTCTGGGGCTGGAGGCAACTTTATGGACATAGAGTTTGCCCACCACAATAACATTCAAGCCAGAAATACATCTTCTCCTATTGAGATGGAGACGGTTGATGGTTCACCCTTATCCTCAGGACCTGTTACCCATGAAACAGTTCCTCTGGTAACCCAGTTTGAGGTTGATCATCGTGAGACCATCAGCTTTCAGTTGATCACATCACCCAAATTTCCCATGATTTTGGGCATTCTTTGGTTCTACACCCACAATCCCTTTATCAACTGGGAAGCATGGACCATAGATTTCACATCCTCCCACTGCAAGGAACACTGTAGGGAATCTTACCAAACAAGTTCTCCACTGGTCAAGGAATTGTAAGTTAGTGTGGTAACTACCCAGTCATATGACAACTTGCCTCCACAATACCATGCATTCCGGGATGTCTGTGATAAGAAAAATAAAGATCAGTTACCTCCTCACCGCCCATACGATTGCCCCATTGAGCTACTTCCAGGGGCCAAAATGCCTTTCGGTCGCCTTTTTAATCTGTCAGAACCTGAATTAAAAGTGCTCAGGGAGTGGCTTGATTCAAATTTAGAAAAGGGTTTTATTAGACACCCAACATCTCCTGCAGGAGCAGCCCTATTCTTTGTTGAAAATAAAGACTCCACCTTGCGTCCATGCATTGATTACAGGCACATGAATAAGGTCACAATTAAAAACTGTTATCCCCTTGATCTTGGAAATGTTGGAAAGACTTTTTTCTGCCAAAGTGTTTACAAAACTTAGCCTACAGGGGGCATATAACCTGGTCCGACTGAGCTATCTGAGATGCTGGACAGCACATTGTCAGATCCTTTAGACAACCCTGCCTTGTACCTTGATTTCAGCTGAACCTTGAACTCTTTGCTCCTCCCACGAACTTCCTGATAAAAGCCATGTCTCTGCACTTCCTCCTTGCCAGAATATTGTGCTATCTCCAGCCTGTATCTCACCTCCTGTCTTCCCTGCTGCCGTCCATATTTTCTACTGCTCGTTATTGACCCTTGGCTTGTTCCTTAACTACGCTTCTGCCTGATCCCAACCCGCAAATACTCATTACCGACCCTTTGGCTTGTTTACTGATCCACGCTTCTGTTTGATCCTTACCTGCTCGTCCGCTACTGAACCCCAGCTTGCTCACCTCCTGGTGGAGTGATCCAGAGGACCGCGACCTGGTGCTAACACGCAGCAAAATCCATATCCACCATTAGGAGCTCTGGTGAACACTGGTTAGCACTTAGACTCCACACCTCAGGTGTCATCTGCCAGGCCTGTATACCTATCTTGCTGTTCAGTGGTAGTCCTGCAACTGCTGTAGCAATTGGTCTTCGAGCCTGACCCCTGATCATGACACTCGTCCTCGATCACCTGCTTGGCCACATGACAAAACGACTGAAAGCTCATGCTACACAATGCCACTACTACATACCTTTAGCTCCGGTAGATCCGTGGAACTTTATCTAGTTCTCTTTTCGTCCCTTTGAGAGTTACGAGATAATATCCCCAACAGATTCGGCTGAATCTTTTATTTTTTATTTTTTTTTACTTTTTGCTTATATCGGAGATTATACGTTTTGTTTGAATCTCTGGTGCATACTAATTCTTACCTTACAGTACAGCACTTCGGACGCTGTCTTACTGTTAGTGCAATGGACTTGAAGACTCCTCTGACTAAAGTCTACGGGCCAGATTCACGTAGGACTTACGCCGACGTATCTCGAGATACGCTGCGTAAGTGTAAATGTGCGCCGTTTTATCTTTGCGCCATACCCACAGAACTAGATACGCCTGAAAATAGGATTCTCCCGACCGACGTAACTTTCCTCCGCCAGCGTATCGTAGGCGCATATTTACGCTGAACGCATCTGGCGCACCCATTGATTTCCTATGAAAATATGCAAATGAGGGAGATACGCCGATTCCCGAACATACGCGCCTCCGGCGCAGGATACGCGCGGTGCGCGTAAGTTGTACGCCCGGCTTAAAGTTACCCCTCATAAAGCAGGGGTAACTTTACACAAGACTTGCACAAGTCAGCTGAAGAGTAGCTGCAGCAGTACCGTTACGGACGAGCTGAGCAACCACACTTGCAGGACAACACATCTGTATGCCAACATGCCAGGGGCAGCCGTGGTCCTAGCATTACTTCTGCGTCCTCAGGTACGTAGGAGGGCACGGGAGAGGATATACCGCACGCGCGATTGAACGTCTTTGGCATGGGTGATTCGGAGGTGTATCGCATCTTCAGATTCAGCTCTGATGCCATCTTGGAAATAGCCACAGCCCTGCATGATGACATCACCAGCAAGACAAAATGCTCACAAGCAGTGGAGCCACTGGTCAAGGTACTGGCAACACTGCATTGCCTTGCAAGTGGATCTTTTCAAAGAACAAGTGGAGTCGTGGCTGGGATGTCACAATCCACCATGAGCAGATGCATGCACCAGGTTGTCCCTGCAATCCTCAGACGCATGTCCCACCACTTCATCAAACCCACCCATGAGCATCTGCGGCAGAAGGCAAGACAGGATTTCTACACAATTGCATGTTTCCCACGCACCATGGGGGCCATTGATTGCACACATGTGGCACTATGGCCCCCCCGTGCCACAGAGCACATATACCGCAATCGTAAGCATTGCCATTCCATCAACGTACAGGTGATAGCCGATGCCCAATGCCTCATGTGGCACGTCCGTGCCAAACACCCCGAGTCCAGCCACGAAAGCTACATATACCGTCAAAGCAACATCCCAACAGAATTTGAACAGAACGTGTATGGGGACAGCTGGCTGGTTGGTGAGTGACATGGGAGTCAGGCATGACTGTCCGACCCCATGATGCAGACATCACGAGGGGCACATGCATGACTAACATCCTCCTGTCTTTTTCCTTCCAGGTGACTCGGCATATGCACTTGGGCCCCATCTCATGACTCCATACCGGGATCCCAAAACCAGAGGAGAGAGAAGATACAATGATGCACACATACGTACCCGTGCAGTGGTGGAACGCACATTTGGCCTCCTGAAGTCCCATTTCCGATGCCTGGATATTTCCGGGGGGACCCTGTTGTATTCCCCGAACTTTGTGTGCCAGATCATCGGTGCATGTTGTGTGCTGCACAACTACGCCATGAGAAACGGCCTGGAGATTGACATACGTAAAGACCTGACCCCCGAACCAGACAGTCCCCCCCTGTTCGAGGCTACCCTGTCTGCTGAGGGAACAACGGTCAGGAGTTGCCTCGTGGAACGCATGTTTGCAAGTTAAACACACACATTCATCATGGCACAAGGAGAATGCACGCATGCACACCACTGTGGTCCCTAGCTCACACACACCACATCCACATCACATTGGATTAGCCCAAGTCCACTATGCAGGACTTGGGAGCAGCAACGCCGCGCCAAGGCCCCAATGGTGTCGCTGTCCATTCATACCACATTTACACAGTCGTGGGGATAACGTCTCCTCGACGACCCAGGGTGACACACCTTACTGGCAGGTGTGTCACCCCCACATTCACACACCAGTCACACTGTAGTCTGCACTACTGACCGTGTGCAGTCTTAAAAAAAAAGGCTCTTCACCAGAGCATATATATAAATAAAAAAAAGGCTCTTCACCAGAGCATATATATAAATAAAAAAGGGAATCAATTGTTCTGGCGTGGGCTACGCCTGGTGGCCCGGGTCCTCAGTTGCCTGGGGGGAGCCGCAGGTGGGGGGTGGGGCATCTGGAGCAGGCTCCTCCTCAGGTCTGCCAGGTGCTGGCTGCCTGCCCTCCCTGTAGTCTACTCAGTTGTGCTCAGCCCAAGCCAGGTAGCTTGCAAGGAGGATGGTTAAAAACTGCTATATTGGTTGGCAGATAATGGTCATAAAGTTTCCAAAAATAAACTTCAGTGGTGTCAAGAAACTGTTGAATACCTTGGTTTTACACTCACAAAAGGTGAAAGGAAAGTCAGTCACAAGAGAGCTGCGCCTCTCGTGGGTCCAGCCTGCCCACAGACCAAGAAGGATATGCTGTCCTTTCTTGGCATGATTGGTTACTGTCGCCAATAGATACCTGACTGTTCCTACTATGATAACATTTTGAGACAAACCCCAGGTACTGACATGCCAGATTGTATGAAATGTACAATGCCTTTGTATACCTTAAAACATCTATGGTAACAACTCCTGGACTTGGCTCACCTGAATACAGCAAAAGGTTTCACCTATTTGCTATGGACAACTGTAAAACCATGGCTGGAGTCCTAGCGTAAGAACATGGAGGCAAACTGTGCCCTATTGCATTTTTAGTGCCAATGCCAGTACAGAGTATGCCGGCGTGTCTCAGAGCTTTGGCATCCTGTGCTATGGTAGTAGAAATGGCTACTTATTTTTCTCTAGGACATCAAACCACCTTCCATATCACACATAATGTATCCCTTTTGTTAAAAAAAAATCATACCCAGCACATGTCAGCTCAGAGATTGAGTGGATATGAGGTGATTCTCCTCTCAAATCCTAATCTTGAAATTAAATATGCTGCACACACTTCAGGCCCATCCCTGATTCTAAATGCATTACTAGGTCTAAAAGGAGAAGAGGATGAGGTAGTTCCTCAACATGAGTGTATTGAAATAATCCACCAGGACACATTTCCACATGCAGATATGTCTTCCATTGCAATCCCTGGGGCACAAAATGTTTGTGTTGATGGTTCTTGTTCCAGACCAAATGACAACACATATCATGCAGGATATGCTGTAGTCAAGTTGCCTGATGTTGTGCTCGAAGCAAACCCAGTCCCATTTCAATCAGAACAGGCTGCAGAACTCATTGCCCTTACAAGATCATGCCAGCTCTTTTAAGGACAAGATGTGAACATTTATACTTATTCTAAATATGCATACAATGTATGCCACGATTTTGGTATTATCTGGTTAAAAAGAGGATTTATAGCAGCAGATGGAAAATCTATTTCACATTCAACACTAGTGTCCAGTCTTTTAGAAGCAATTCAATTGCCAAGATCTGTAGCTGTCCTATCCTGCAAGGCACATACCACAAACCAAGATGATGTTTCAAAAGGAAATGCCTTAGCTGATAAGCGGCAAAGGAAGCAGCTTCTAAACAAGAAGCTACCATACAAATGCCATCACTTGCACCTGAAATGCCCCTGTTAGACCAAACCTTGTCAGATCTTCAGGCATATGCTACAAAAACTGATATTACACAATGGAATATTGCAGGAGTGCAGAAAAGCCCAGATACTGGACTTGTCTGCCAAGAGGGGAGACCATGTACAGTATACCTGTAGCTAGTGCACCTTTATTTATTTCTCAGTATCATGGAGTAGGGCACAGAGGCTGGCAGGTCACGCAAATTATTGGACACTGATTTCTTTATCCTTGGTCTTCCTTCTTTGGTCAAATCATATGTTGCCAGATGCATCACATTTCTTTTGGAAAAAAAACAAGAAATCCACACAAGGCAAAACATGAACACCTTAAATATCCATCCACACCTTTTAAATATTTACAGATTGACTTTACCCATATGCCCAAGCTAGGTAAAAGGCAATAATATTTACTTGTAATAGTAGACATGTTCTCAAGATGGATAGAAGCATTTGTAACCATAAAAGAAGATGCATAAACAGTAAAAATCCTCATGCAGGAAATCGTCCCTAGATGGGGATTCTGATAAGTGTCCTGCTTTTATTTTAAAAGTGTGCCAAGATTTAGTGAAAGCACTTAAAATTGATTGGAAATTTCATATGCCCTATCACCTGCAGAGTTCAGGTATTGTTGAGAGAATGAACAGAACCATTAAAGATAAAATAACAAAAGCAACAGGAGGTACATATAATAAGTGGCAGAAAGTACTACCAGCAGTTTTGACCGAAATAAGAATGACCCCCTCAAAGAAAACAGGATACTCTCCATTTGAGGGCCTTATGGGTAGGCAATTTTCCACCCCATGGGCCAGACAACCAATTATGTTAGAAAGAGGGGATCTAGAAGTAATGCAGGGAGAGTATATTAGGAAACTCATTGAAACTCTTTACAGAGTTGAAAAAAATGTTGCTCGCACCTCTCCTTTCTCTTCGCAGGAACCTACACACCCTTTCCAGGTAGGAGACGTAGTGGTGGTCCAACAGAGATCCACGTCCTATCAGGGAGAGGAGACCGATGCTGTGTCCCTTGTACATAGGGACACAGATTGGTCACCTCCCCCAGTCAGTCCCCTCCCCCCACAGTTAGAAACACTATGCAGGGTACCCATTTAACACCTTCCTCACCCCCTAGTGTTAACCCCTTCCCTGCCAGTCACATTTATACAGTAAATAGTGCATATTTATAGCACTGATCGCTGTATAAATGTGAATGGTCCCAAAAATGTGTCAAAAGTGTCCGATGTGTTCGCCATAATGTCGCAGTCCCAATGAAAAAATCGCAGATCGCCGCCATTACTAGTAAAAAAATAAATAATTATGTCCCCTATTTTGTAGGTGCTATAACTTTTGCGCAAACCAGTCACTATACGCTTATTGCAATTTTTTATTTTTTTTACCAAAAATATGTAGAAGAATACGTATCGGCCTAAACTGAGAATTTTTTATTTTTTTTTAATGGGATATTTATTATAGCAAAAAGTAAAAAATATTGTGTTTTTTTCCAAATTGTCGCTATTTTTTTGTTTATAGCGCAAAAAATAGAAACCGCAGAGGTGATCAAATACCACAAAAAAAAGCTCTATTTGTGGGGGGAAAAAAAAGACGTAAATTTTGTTTGGGAGCCACGTCGCACGACTGCGCAATTGTCAGTTAAAGCAACGCAGTGCCGGAAGCTGAAATTTCGCCTGGGCAGGAAGGGGGTATATGTGCCCAGAAAGCAAGTGGTTAAAGAAACACTTGTTGTGAGCTGTTGGTTAGTGAGCATTACTGTGACGTCCAGATAATTTCACGGCTCCATTTGCATTCAAGCTTGATGTTATTAGTATTATTATTAAGATCCATTATGAAGGACTCTAGGGCAGATTCGTCCCCTACCCATATGAAGAACAGATCATATATATTTTTTTTTGTAAAAAAAAGTAGCTCCTTCCTTTGTTGTGTGTATATAGATTTATCTTCCCAGACACTCATAAACAGATTTGCTATTGATGTTGCGAACTTAGCGCCCATAGCTACTCCTTTGATCTGCATGTAGTACTTGCCAGCATACCAAAATGTATTGTGACTAAGGCAGTAGTCCAAGGCAATCCCTAAGAACTTCTTTTGAGAGAATGGTAAATCGTACCTCTTTCTTAGAGCCCAATTTAGGGACAATAGAGCATCATAGTAATTTATCACTGTATATAGTATAGTATAGTACAGTATAGTATTTGGACTATTCAGATCATTCAGGAGTTGTAAAAATTGTCTTGTGTCCTTCAGATATGCTTCTGTTTCTACAACACTATTTTGTAAAGAGTTATCTAGATACTGTCCTACTCTAGATGATTCCAAATAAATGCTATTGACTATCGATCTGGCAGGTAGATTTTGGAGGAAATGTGTATATGGTTGGTACCCGACTGAAACTTGGAATTAGATACCTTTTTTACTTTTGATTCAACATCCTCATACTGTATCCATATTCAATAAGATTTGTCAGATCTTTCCAATAATAATTAGTAAGATCTTTAGTTAATTGCATGGAGGTGCTTTGATTGGATAACATATCTGTCAGTTGTGTGTGGTAGAATCCACTATCCAAAATGACTATGCCTCCTCCCTTATCCACGGGTCTTATAATAACATCTTTCCTTGTTTCAAGGGATTTCAGGTCGTCTTCAATGTACTTAGGGCAGGGATCAACAAATCACGGGCGCCAGGTCGCCATGGCGACTAGAAATAGTGTCCTGGCGACTTGGCTTGGAAGGTGGGCAAAAAAAAAAGAAAAGATTATTTTTTTTGTGAGCTTCCCTCTAATTAGAACCCCCAAACATTATATATATTTTTTATCCTAACACCCTAGAGAATAAAATGGCGATCGTTGCAATACTTTCTGTCACGCCGTATTTGCGCAGCGGTCTTACAAGCGCACTTTTTTGGGAAAAAATTAAAAAAAATTTAAATAAAAAAATAAGACAACAGTAAAATTATCCCCATTTTTTTTAATATTATGAAAGATAATGTTACGCCGAGTAAATTCATACCCAACATGTCACGCTTCACAATTGCGTCCGCTCGTGGAATGCCGACAAACCTTTACCCTTTAAAATCTCCATAGGTCGACGTTTAAAAAAATCTACAGGTTGCATGTTTTGAGTTACAGAGGAGGTCTAGGGCTAGAATTATTGCTCTCGCTCTACCAATCGTGGCGATACCTCACATGTGTGGTTTGAACTCCGTTTACATATGCGGGCGCTGCTCACGTATGTGTTCGCTTCTGCGCGCAAGCTCGTCGGGACGGGGTGCGTTTTCTGGCTCCTAACTTTTTTAGCTGGCTCCTAGATTCCAAGCAAATTTGTCAACCCTTGACTTAGGGTTCACTTGCTTTATTGGTACCAGTTTTTCTACATCTTTTAAAACCATCTTTTTAAAAACATCAACGTGTTTATTTGAGGGTTGCGGTGGATTGAATAGCGACTTGTTTTTCTAACCACTGTCTACACCTATGGTGGTATGATCAATTTTGTTTGAGGTGACTGCATTGAGACCCAAAAAGTACCTTTTCATGTTAATTTTTCTTATATACTTATGGACGTCAATGTAGACACTGAATTTATTACCGTATTTTCCGGCGTATAAGACGACTTTTTGGATGCAAAAAAATGCATCCAAAGTCGGGGGTCGTCTTATACGCCGGGTACGGTCTCCGTGCAGCTGCGATCGTCATAATTTCAAAGCTGCGCGCCGTCTTTTCAGCGCGTCCTCGCTGTCCTGTGATAGGCGGAACAGAAATCTTCCCAGCAGCGCCTCTGTTCTGTTTTCCGCCTATCACGGATGCCTTCTCATCCTCGGACGAGATGAGAAGGCATCCGTGATTGGCGGAACATAGAACAGAGGCGCTACTGGGAAAATTTGTGTTCTGCCAATCACAGGACACGCTGAGAAGACGGCGCGCGGCTTTGAAATCATGGACGCTCGCAGCAGACGGAGACTGTCACCGGCCTGCAAAACGTGAGTGATGGCACAGTGGGGGGGAAAGTGGGGGCATGTAATGTGATGGCACTGTGGGGGCATGCAATGTGATGGCACTGTGGGGGAAAGTAATGTGATGGCACTGTGGGGGAAAGTAATGTGATGGCACTGTGGGGGAAAGTAATGTGATGGCACTGTGGGGGCATGCAATGTGATGGCACTGTGGGGGCATGCAATGTGATGGCACTGTGGGGGCATGCAATGTGATGGCACTGTGGGGGAAAGTAATGTGATGGCACTGTGGGGGCATTTAATGTGATGGCACTGTGGGGGCATTTAATGTGATGGCACTGTGGGGGCATGTAATGGCACAGTGGGGGCATGTAATGGCACAGTGGGGGCATGTAATGGCAAAGTGGGGGCATGTAATGGCACAGTGGGGCTTGAAAAAAAGGGGGTAGTCTTATACAGTGAGTATATCCCAAAACCAAATTTTTTCCTGGAAAATTAGGGGGTCGTCTTATACGCCGAGTCGTCTTATACGCCGGAAAATACGGTAATTGCTTTTTTCGCTGCGCATTTAAGCCCATCGTTCAAAATATTTACTTCTTTCTTGTTGAGTTGAATGTTAGCTAAATTATATATTCAATCTAATCGTTGTCCCGTCTTCTTTTTTGGACTCTAAATCCCCCTCTACAGCCTGTTTCCATGAGTCTTTGTATTAGAGGCTGATTGGGTGGTTGTTCCCTTTGGGGAGGGTTCCACCATCCTTGTTCTCTGGAGTGTGGTCTGTCTCCTGGGTTCCTGCTGAGCGATCCATTCCCCCTCATTCCTCTTTGTGCACCCCTCCCCCTAAAAAAAGGCTTACTTTGCTTGGGGGCAACCTCATTCAGATAATTCAACTTTTCATATCTGTTAGAGGTTGGTATCGAATATGGGCTTCGGTAATCCCTATCTTCAGGGTACCAGTGCTGATTGTGCCTAGGGATATTATCATAATTATTATTATGCTGTTGTTGATAACTCAGTTCTGGTTGGCCCAGAGTTGTTCTCTCATCGGATAAGAACTATAATGGTCCCTACAATCTGTACAGATTGTCTTTGTCTGGGATTCACAATATTCTGTGCATATTGATGTTGTGAGGATACATTTGAATTGTTTTATTAGTGATTTTTAATATTTTTAATATTCTTTTTTTTTTTAATACATTTTAGATATTTATGTGTTTTAAATATGTATTAATCAACTTTAATGAATCATAACCTTCATATATCACTCATTTGCCTTTATGCTTTGACTATGTGTCCTAAAGGGGAATACTACCCTTGTGGTAATTAACATTGTAAAGGAATTTACAATACACCAATATGTCACTAGTCGCATGCAGTCGCATATAACACCATCATTAGTGAAGTATGCCTGAGCGGCGATATATATGTGGTTTATAGACTTTAAATCAGAGAAATTGTTCTTTCCTTGTAAGCGACTCCTTTTCAGGGCTGTCTTAATGCATGGGCACCCCTGGGCAGTGCCCAGGGGCCTTAGGTGCATGGGGGCCCCAAAAAAATCTTGAATTATATCATATGTGCCAACTGTCCCAGATTTGCTGGGACAGTCACGCTTTGTACTAAGCTGTCCCGGGATGGCCCAACTGTCCCAGATTTTCCAGGACAGTCACGCTTTTTACTAAGCTGTCCCAGGATGGCCCAAGTGTCCCAGATTTGCCGGGACAGTTGCGCTTTGTATTAAGCTGTCCCGGGATTGCCCAACTGTGCCAGATTTGCCGGGACAGTCACGCTTTGTACTAAGCTGTCCTGGGATGGCCCAACTGTCCCAGATTTGCCAGGACAATCACGGTTTTTACTAAGCTGTTCCGGGATGGCCCAACTGTCCCAGATTTGCCGGGACAGTCACGCATTGTACTAAGCTGTCCCGGGATGGCCCAACTGTCCCAGATTTGCTGGGACAGTCATACTTTTTACTAAGCTGTCCCGAGATGGCCCAGGCAGCGTCCCAGAACCTGTATTGTGCCCTCCTGACTCCCCCTGTACTCTGCCCTTCTGCACCCCCCTTTCCGCGCCCCCCTTTCTGCGCCCTTTTTGTTAATTAGTTTTTGATTCATGGCATGTTCTCTTACAGTTTAAAATGAATTCTAAAGTACTAATAAATATATGTTTAAAGGGTTTGTAAAGGATTTTTTTTATCTTAATAGCTTCCTTTACCTTAATGCAGTGCTGTTTTCATGTCCTCATTGTTCATTTTTGCTCTCAAGTTGCTGTAATTCTTTTCTGATCTCCACACTTCCTGGTTGTCTGTTTCCTGATGACCACAGTGCTGGGAGCTTTCTCTCTGTGGTCACTAACTTCAAGGAGGTGTGATTACTGTGTGTCTAGTTTCATTTTCCAAACCATCACTGCTCTATGGCTCTGTATGCTCTGTAAGGCAGAGAGGCAGGAAACAACATGCAAAAACGAAACTAGAAACTACAGGTACATTATATGATTGATTTTTATCTATTTTTAATCGTTTTTAAAAGGAATCAGTTAACTATTATGTCCCTATGTTTGCCCAAGTTTAGCTCATCTTTGATTATGGCTCTGATTATTTTGTAATAAGTTGTTTATTTTTAGGTGATTTAGTGGACCATTGTTTATAGTATCCCTATTTGCACAGATTAAGTGACTGCTTTACAAGCAGTATAATGCACCCAGTAGTTAACATTAAGAACCTGTGATGTAATTATGCGCACAGATTATGTGTGCCTTTCTATGGTCACTCATTGGAAGTTTAGGCACCATATACTGAATGATCAGATCGTTCAGGGCCGGTTTTACACTGCTCTGATTGGTCTGTTCAGGTGGCTGCAAGTTTCTGCCTTTACAAGCAGTAAAATTGCGCCCAGTAGTTAATATTCAGAACCCATGATGTAATTATGCAGTTAAATATATACTATTGCATGTATACATATTGGTTGATTGTGGCATCTGACTGACAGGTGATCTATTTAGCTAAGTGATTGAGACACATGCTGCTGGAGGAATGACTCTTGGTGGGGGTGTGTGTATTTAAAGTATAGTGCTGCACTGCGTAGCCATGCCTTCTGAAGAAAGTAATGGCAGAAACCGGTCAGGGTGGCGCTACGCAGCAATCCTCTAAACGTCGGCTTCCCCTCGTCTTCCCTACCCGGGATCACTTCGGGAGCAGTGAGAGGTTAGACAGGAAAGCATGATTGTCTCAGCATATTGTTACATGCCCTTGTTTTATTTATGTATTGTAGGTGTGTTTTCGTGAGACACTTTTAAACAATAAATAGGTAGAGTTGTACTGGATTACGCTATGTATACTTTTTCTCTATTTTGCTTGCGATGAGCAACATCTAGATGGCAAGTACTTTGTCCGCTGACAGCATCTGTTGAGAGATAAGCGTACTATCCAGTATTATCTGGTAAGTGTATTACCTGGAGGAGGTGACACAAGCGGTGTGGTGACGAAGAGCTTACCCAGTGTTGGAGTGTATCCAATCTTCCTTTCTCTCTGATGGACTATTTTATACTTACCTTCTGCTTTTAATGGACTCACACTAATGTGCAATATCTAAGTGGATTACCATGCTAATTCTTTATTGACATTTATTTTGCATTCTTTAATCTGTCATGGGAAAACATGGAGGCTGCCATTTCTAACCTCTTCATCCGCAAAGCAGTTTTTTGGCTGTCATGCTGACCCTCTGTTCAAAAATTGCACCACAACAAAATGTGAAATTAAAATCAATAAAGTGAACAATATAAACAACAATGTAATGTAGTGTCCATAAACAATAAAACGATTAAGATGTCATGAGATGGTGAGGAACTTCCCAACAGAAATCTTCAAATATGAGGTGGAATACATATGCGCTTACCGCAACTGTTGGACCCAAATGTCGTACGACAGTGGATCGATCGAGCTTGTAATGTCCCACAGAGATGTCACCAGAGGTCCAGAAAGAAATGGAGTCTACCTCCTAGGTAGTCAGATGTCGTCAACCCAGGAAAGGGCAGGAAGACCAGATGTTCATCGGCCACCGACTACTCCAATACTGAAGATCCTAAACCTTGATTATGGCAATCATAAAAGATCCTCCAAGCATCCAAACACGATCTGGTTCAGGTAAGTGAGAACCCTGGCATGGGTACTGGAAACCAACTGGAGAAGGCTCAAAAAAACCTTATCTTCCACAATTTCATGTAAAGAGAAAAAAAAATGGGGGCTCCAATGGTGTAGGTCATAAAGAGGTTTTAATGAAAAAAAAATATACATAATAAAATATAAAAAAAAGGTGATCACAATTCATAAGTATTAAAAGCAATATGGGGAGCATTCTTTGTTACATTTATTTTTGTTTTTGGGTAGCGCACCAATTTTTTCCCTTTACATTGACCCTCTGTTCAGACAAGGACATATAAAATTTCTCTTACTTTTCCTGATCTGCATACTTGTGCTGTGTTATAAAACAAAGAATCTGAATAGCAGCCAGGTAACCTTCATTTTAAGAAAGTTGGCAATGTACCCCCTCTCATGACATGTTTATTTAAAGACACGGTTCACCTTTACCAAAAAACTGCCTATGTAGGTAAGGGGCGTTTGTACATAAAAATAAATTATGGAGCTTTGACCAAGATTGAATAATGCCTTTCATGTAGGTGTAGGTCATTTACATACCTCATGAAGCCTGACTGATAAACTCCCAGAGGTGACATAACCCTATCCTGCCTTGTTGCTAGAACTTTGCTAAGAGACTCACAACTGTTAGGCCGCGTACACACGATCCGTCCATCCAATGAGAACGGTCCCTAGGACCGTTCTCATCGGTTAACCGTTGAACCTGACTGATGGTCCGTTGCGCCTACACACCATCGGTTAAAAAAACGATCGTGTCTGAACAGGGTGACGTAAAACACAACTACGTGCTGAAAAAAACGAAGTTCAATGCTTCCAAGCATGCGTCGACTTGATTCTGAGCATGCATGGATTTTTAACCGATGCTTTTGCATACTAACGATCGGTTTTGACCTATCGGTTAGGCGTCCATCGGTTCAAATTTAAAGCAAGTTCTCATTTTTTTGAGCGAAAGTTAAATAACCTATGGGGCCTACACACGATCGGTTTGGACTGATGAAAACGGTCCTTCAGACCGTTCTCCTCTAGCGATCCTATCGTGTGTACGCAGCCTAAGGCCCCATACTCACGACCAAACATGTTTGCTGAAACTGGCCCGCGGACCAGTTTCAGCATACATGTTTGGTCGTGTGTAGTTACGAGCGTACAGAATTTCACCGTACATTTGCCCGCCGGGCCGTTTTTCAGCAGACATTTATTTCCAAACTTGTTTTAAAACCGTCCGCTCAAATCCTGTCCGAACGTACATGTTTGGTGGTGAGTACACAAAACCAACGTACAAAAACCCCGCGCATGCTCAGACTAAATGAGGCCACGGGAGCGCTCGTTCAGGTAAAACTCACGTTTCTTTGGGATATGGCACATTCGTCAATAGAAAGATTAATTCTAGCAATAGAACACTGAAGCAAAACACACAGTAACCAATGCTTGATGCCGTCGTTTTATTCATTCTTCTCTTGCTATAACAAATCAGTTATTTAGCTCATGTTATTTCAACTGAGTTGTTCCATACTGAAAAGTGACATTTGTTAGCTGTGATGTAGTAAGATTTTTGCAAACTTTTATTGGCCCGACGTATCATATTTTTAGTGGTCCTCCACATTTCAAATTTTTTGCTTTTAATGTTTAATGGTTATCTTTCCCACTTTCTTTAGGTGTTTATAGTTATGTCACCATTTAGAATATTTTAATAGGAAATAGTTTTGATTTAGCTTTTGTTTGTATATTTAACATGATTTTTTTGAAGGTTGTTTAAATTGTCTACCATGTTGGCACACCAAATGACCCCCCCCCCCCCCACATGAGTTAGTGAATAGTTTAGATTAAACATTTTATTTGTTTGTAATGTTTGATGCCTAAAATAATACCCACAGTATTACAAACAATAGGCACGTTTTTCAAATCAACAAAAAGGCTTTTATTTGAGCAAATTATAAAAAGGATCAAAAACAGAATGGCAGCACTTGAACAGCTAGCAACATACATGCAAACTTGCATTTCAAACATGGTGAAGGATAAACTAGCCAACCTCAGGAAGCACACAAAATAAAATCTGAAGCAGCAGCACATAACCAAAGGAACCCAAGCTGTGGTAGTCCAAACAAGATGCCATTTGTGGGGGATCAAATGGAAGGCAGGGCATCAACGTCTCCTCTTCCTTGCAAACTTCCTTCCAGGCTGCCTTCCAGCGGGTCTTCCCTGGGCCCTTGCAGGTGGGGATGATGTGGCAGCAGGAGTATGATGTTCAGCAAGCCGGGCCGGGTCACATAGCCCAGTGTCTGGGGTCAGCAGCTCCCTCTGCATCCACCAAAGGGCCTGGTTGATGATGCCCTTGGCCAATTGCCTCTGCTCCTCCGTGCCTTTATTGAGGTCATGTGCCACGGAGGCACTGTAGGCCTCAGTGGGGTTGAGGGGGGCCCTCATGATGGCACTCGCCTCCTGAATCATTTTCAGGCTGGCTTCCTCCACTGCCCCCAATTTCTTCTTACGGCCTGGTGGCCTAATATAAAGGGGAGGAGCCTGGCTGGTGGTGCTTGTCCTGGGGAGCTGCTGAACGCCACTGGGCCCGGCCTCCTCCTGGCTGCCACTGACCCCTTCGTCCTGGCTGACAGTGAGGAGAGGATCTGCCACCTCCTGGCTGGTCTCTTCTTCCTGTGTAAAAAAAAGGGACATGTTGTAATATATTTAGGAATATACTCACTCACATTTTCATGCTTGAATCTTAATTTTTGCCTTGAATTTAAACTTGAAAACAGACTCACCCTCTGACCCCTGCAGTTGTCATCCCTGACACCTATTTGTTTGCCCACGATTTTAGATTTTTACTTCCCAGCTTGTATTTTATTAACCAATATCAAGTCAAGAATCAAACAATAATTAAGATTATTACATAACTAGTTATGAAACTACTATACCTCATCATCGTAGAGGCGCAGATCTGCCTCTCTGTCAGCCAGGCCCTCTTCATCCGACTCTGCAGGGCTGTGGTGATCTGGGGAAGTCCCGCTGGGAGGTAGCGTGGAGGAAAGGTTGGGATTCAGACTTGACATTGATGCCCTGCCTTCCAGTTGATCCCGCAAAAATGACATCTGGTTGTAATACCACAGCTTGGGTTCCTTTGGTGGTCTTGCTGCTGCTCCAGATCTTAGCTGCTTTTGGTGAGCTTTGTACGCTCTCCTATATGTGCCCCTGAGGTTGGCAAGTTTATCCTTCACCATGTTGGCACTACATTCTGGCACCCATGTCCTCATGTATGCTGCTAGCTGTTCAAGTGCTGCCGCTCGTACGTCCTTGTTATGATAATGGTCCTGCTTTGAATCCCACAGGATGGGCATTTCCCTGAATTTATCCAGCAAATGCTGGATAATGTCTTGGCTCTGCAGGAGATCCATTGGGAAATTAGGATTTACTCTTTTTTTTTCTAGATTGAAAAAATAAAAAGAAACCAAAAACACAATTAAAAAAAGCCTCAGCATTTACATTGATAGAATATGTTGTTTAAAAAGTAGTACCTATATAGAAATACAAACACAGTGTCTCTTGTTTAGAAAATGCTGGCCAGCTCTGCCCCATTGGTTGGTTTTAGATAACATTTTTTTTATACATGCCGCCCCTTTGGTTACATTGCAGGAAATAATATAAATCTACAACCATACACAATTATTACAAATGACAGCATTCATCAAGCCACTATTGCATGTGTAGATATCCTGCCCCTCAGCATTGATTACATGAAAGAAACTTCCTAATGACCTCTGTCCAACCAACACAGAACAATACTTGGCCTGATCTGAATACACCCTACATAATTGATAATGAGTCACAGCATTTTTGATCTCTCTATTTTGTGATGTCTACAAAAGCATTTGGGTATGAAAATCACATTCTGGTATCCAAGAGACATAATAGCTTAATAAAACTGTGCAACCAACAGACCAAACCCCCATCCCATTGCTCTACATTTTAGAGCCCGCTGCTGATCCCATGTTTAAATTTCTTACCTGCCTCTCTCACAATCCTCGTTTCTTCCGCTCGCTGAATTAACACGTAACCTACGTAATCACGTCAAGCGCCTTTTATACACTCCGCGTATGTATGAAACGCCGCCCTCGTCACCTTTGCCATGCCCCTAATCAATTGAAAAAGTAAATATGGCGTTAACTGTGTAGGTTCTGGAATCGCGCGAATATTCTCCGCGTAACGTACGTCAATACGTTGTTGGCATTCGCGACACTCCGCATATGCAATAATCCCCGCCCTCATCTCCGCCCCTGACGGGACATTTCCTCGTTTCCACGCCCCTAATCTCTGTGGGAAGGAAAGATGGCGATGTCACACGAGCGGGCACGGAGCTCTCATGGCGCAAGTGAAGGGACAGAGGCTGGACCGTCCCGATCCAGGCCTAAAAGATATAAAGCCACTAATATGGCGTTCGAAGAAATGGTGGAGTTGGTTTACATCATGAGGAGGAAGGATTATGATGGTGAATGTGGGCCCTACAAAACACCGAACCGTAGGAAGTCACACATAATGGACAAGGTGGCAAGGAGAATGAGGAGAATGTTTGGTGTCACCAGGTCAAAGGAGCAACTACGGAAGCGTTGGTCCGATTTAAAATTGAGGGAGCCACATCACATGAAGAAGATACTAAAAATTCTGCGTAAAAGTAAGTCCATATTATTTAAGGGGGGGGGGGGAAATGTCTGCAATAATGTGTTGACATGTATTTTTTCACATCTGCCTCCTTGGCCTGCTTGTACTTTTGAACACGTGTAGATACTGTATTGTGTTTATGTCAAATAACAACCTTAAACAAATTTTGTGAAATAGTAAACACGCGTAATATGACATTGTTTAGCAAAAATGTGACGTTACTCCAGGAACAACACACCTGGACATGGCTGACTGGCCCCAAACTTGGTTTTCCAACATTGTTGAATAGCAAAATCACAGAAATTAAATTGAGTGAATGTGACAGGCAAACAAGATTCATTCTCCAAAATGCAAATAAAGATGATGTTTTAACATCTTGAAATGCAAAGCACCTGTGTCTCAAAAATCTAAGTATATTTATTTGGAGGGTCGACGAGAATTAATGTTTTGGGGTGACATCCATTTGTGTCACTTCTTTGCAAAAAAGGGGCAGGATCAGAGCTTGGCCTAGAACTACGCCAAAAATGGAGGATTGCTGAAAGAATAAACAACCAAAAATCATCATAAATGTATCGTCTATGCAATGTGTGCGATTTATGATATCCAATATCTGTGTGCTGATGAGTATACCTTTTGTTTTTTATTATTTCTTATAGGGGAAAGAAGACGCCAGCAATTGGAGGAGGCAGAGAGGGCCAGACACCCGGAAAATCAAACACCTCCACATGTTGAGCAGGAGGAGGCTGGGGAAGGAAGAGAGGAGGATGTGGAAGGAGAAGAGGATGTGGAAGGAGAAGAGGATGTGGAAGGAGAAGAGGATGTGGAAGGAGAAGAGGATGTGGAAGGAGAAGAGGAAGGAAGAAAGGAGGAAGGAAGAGAGGAGGAAGAAGTTATTTTGGACTTAGAATTTATATCAGATGAAGGGCAAGTGGCGGAAGAACAATTTGGCGAATTGCAAGAAGGTGGATTGATGGATGAAGGAGGAGTCGAAGATGATGGGGAGGTGGTGGAAGAAGGAGGAGTGATAGAAGATGATGGGGAGGTGGTGGAAGAAGGAGGAGTGATAGAAGATGAAGAAATTGGGGATGTGGAAATTATCAGGCCATCAGGTCAGTGTCACCCCTATATTAATAGGGCCAAACATATGCAGATAGGCTGGAAATTATTTACATATTTTGAATGCCAATTTGTTTCTTTTTAGGGGATGAAGATGGAGTAGCACATTTTTCACGTGCAAGTGCTTCTATCATTATACAGCAACTAATGGAGTGCAGCACGGAAATGGACATTATGCAGGAAAGGATGCTAGTCATGGAGCAGAATGTGCGAAATGTCATTTCAGAGTGTAGCACGGAAATGGAGAACATGCGACAAAGGATGCTAGTCATCAACCAAAATTACAAAAATATCATGGACATGATGGGCCGTGTCAAAGACTGAACCACAGAAGCCCATCCCCCGCCCATCCCCCGCCCACAAAACCCTTTTTAATTTTTGTACTTTATAATACGCCAAAATTTCTAAATGCACACACAGTGTGCCAATATGTGCTAGCTGCCATCACAGACTATCTATTGTCTGTGCTTTGTGGGTACAAACCCCTCCTCGATCCTCAAGTAGTTGAGAGGAAGGGTTTGCTCCCACAAAACACAGACATTGATCACCCATGATGTCAGATAGCACATGTGGCCATTTGTCTGTTTAACCAATGACATTTGGCGAGTTTGCACTGAATGTGTGCATTTAGAAATTTTGGCGTGTTCCAGTGTGAAAGCACACCATCCATATGACTGACTGCTGTTATTTTTTTTATTTTTTGTTTGGTGTTGATCTTTTTTGGTTTGTAAATGTTTCCAGTTTCAGATCACAAAACGAACAATAAATCTCACCTAAAGAAAGAAGGTAACTAATTTTGGTCAAAAATTCAAAAATTTTTGTGTTGTGTTAAAATCTTGTTGAAAAAATTAGACACAAACAAATGACAAGCCCAAAAATTCTTGCGTATAGTTTCAGTGAAATTATTCTTACATTGTGTTTCGATCATTATTATTGATAATCACTGTCAATAAAGACAAAAAAATAAATAATTAAAAGCCAATATTTTGTCTCAAGAATTTGCAGGAAATGTTTTCTGCCTAAAAATACACATTTCTTGTTAAAAAATGAATAAAATAAAAAAAAAATATGAGACATCAAAAGCAGAAAAATGAGTGGCTTCTTATTTCTAGACTGAATACCCAGTTAGTAGATGAGTGAATAATGTGCAAATGTGGTTAGTTAATACATCTGAGTAAGTAAATTTGGCACTAGAAGTGCACGATTTTTGGAGATAACCTGGAAGACAGAAAAATAGAGAAAAAGCAGTAATGACAAACAACTGTATAAAGTCCAATGGTCTAATTATTTATTAGTTGTGAGAATATTCCTTTCTTTGGGGGCCGAATTAGAAAGAAATATGATCTGGCATAGCAATGGCCCCCCGACCCATGTACTCAACATATTTGTCGCGTACCTCACGAGCAGATTGGGGGGCCAAGCCAGCGCGACCAGTGTCCAGGCCAGGAATGTTCTCTGAGGGTAGTCCTGCCTCAGAGCCCATGGAGGCTAGGTACGTCTGGGAGTGCCTGCGTAGAAAATTGTGCAAAATGCAGCAGGCAAATATAATGGTGTTCAATTTATATTCCGCCAAATGTATCGATGTCAGGAACAGGCGGAACCGGTTGCTGAGGATCCCAAAGGCATTCTCGACTACCCTCCGAGCCCTGGACAACCGAAAATTAAACACACTCCTCTCTAAGGTGAGGGTCCTCTGGGGAAAAGGCCGCATTAGGTGAGGTCCAAGGCCGAAAGCCTCGTCCGCTAGGAACACAAACGGAAGTCCTTCCACATTATCTTCATCTGGTGGCAATGCCAGACCACCAGTTTGGAGACGATCATAGAAATCAGTCCGTGCGAACACTCCCCCATCTGACATCCGGCCGTTCTTCCCCACGTCCACATATAGAAACTCATACTGTGCCGACACCACCGCCATCAACACAATACTATGATAACCCTTGTAATTATAATAGTAGGACCCCGAGTGGGGTGGGGGCACAATGCGGACGTGTTTCCCATCTATTGCTCCACCGCAGTTAGGAAAATCCCACCGCTCGGCAAATTGGGAAGCCACAGACTGCCATTCCTGTGGTGTGGAGGGTAGCTGTGGGGACAAACAAAAAAAGAGATTTAGTACTTTGGCACATAAACATTGCAAACATAATCCTACAAGCATCCTTGTGCAACTTTACATTTTTAAAATAGCATTTGCAAATTATGAAGGGAGAATTTCGGGGCACAAATATATAGGCCCACTTAATTAATAAGAGACTCCACAGCCCTCTGATGGGGACAAAAACACTTTGAAGGGGGGGTGGGGGGTGTTAAAACTGTTTTTAGAAAAAAAAAAATAAAAGTGGCATGGTGGGGGTTGGCCCGAAGATAGCATGCTGGACAGGTTAATATTGGGTAAGATCAAAATATGCAGGTAGGCCAAAATAAAAAGAACATGTAAAAGCTGATATCAACATGCATAGTGAGAAAAGGGAACGTTAGTTAAACACACAGCATATCTGGGAAATAAAATAAAAAGTTAGTTTGCCACATTATTAAAGACACATTGTGAGGTTAAAATGAGGAAACTTACCTTCATATACTCCTCGTGCATAACTTTAATGATGGCAGCACACGTGTCCGGTATGATGACCCCAAGCGCCTGCGGAGAGATGCCTGTCGAGAACTTGAGGTCCTGCAGGCTCCTCCCAGTCGCCAGGTACCGCAACGTGGCAATAAGCCTCTGCTCGGCCGTGATGGCTTGGCGCATCACAGTGTCCTGCCTCGTGATATAGGGGGACAGAAGATCCAGCAGACTGTTGAATACGGGGTCCGTCATGCGGAGAAAATTCCTATAGTCATTAGGATTATTCTCCTGGAGTTCCCTAAGCAGAGGCATATGTGAGAACTGGTCACGCTGGCGCAACCAATT
This sequence comes from Rana temporaria, assembly GCF_905171775.1. NCBI lineage: Eukaryota > Metazoa > Chordata > Amphibia > Anura > Ranidae > Rana > Rana temporaria. The sequence goes on from NC_053497.1 coordinate 93,889,562, forward strand.
CTTGGTCCAGAAACGCCTCCGCCCCCTGTTTCTGGCCAAAGTACTGGAATAATGAACATATCCAGCAGCCATCCCATAAACAGCACCAACTCGCGAAAATTGACGCTGCTGCTCCATCATGGCTTCAAACCGGCCGGCTGGTCAGTCAAGAACACACTCCAACAGAAAGCACAATCAAATCCAGCGGTACCTGCAAAGAACGCACGACACACAGATACGAACGCACAGTACGAATCTGCTAAGCAGAACGAACTGCACGCCTGTACCCGAATGCCAACTACGTACCCACAAGCACACGCACTGAACGAGAAAATACTACCTGCTAAAGCCTGGAGACCGAGAAGCGCGAATCAGCTCTAACCAAACCTTCACTAACACGAGCAAAGCCGTAACTAGCAAAAGCGGAACAGAGGGCGTCGCCATTGACTTTGGCCTTTCCCTTTATAGTGACGTCAAACGTGGATTACGTGCACGCGTTCAGGTCCGCAGGGAAATATCGTCCGCTGGTGTGTACAAGCCAGCGGGCCAAATGAAAAAACAGCCTTGTACGCCGGAAACAGCCCGTCGGACATTTCGAACGGACATGTTTGCTCGTGAGTACTCGGCCTTAGAGTTCACCTCCACTATCACAGGAGTGAGCTCTTTTTTTTTTTTTTATATATATCTTTTATTTACAGTGAGCTCTTTCTCTGATTCAAACCTCTCACATGTGCTTTATCTTCCCTGTTACAGTAGCTGAGCTCAGCATTTGTGAGCTCGCTCCTGTGATGGTGGAGGTGAACAGTAATGCCGCGTACACACAATCATTTTTCAGCATGAAGAAAACGTTGTCTCTTAGGGATGTTCTAGCAACAAGGCAGTATGGGGTTATGTCATCTCTGGGAGTTTATCAAGTCAGGCTTTATGAGGTACATAAATGTCCTACACCTATAGCAAGGGCACTATTGAACGTTGGTCAAAGCTGCACAGTCTTTATCTGCAGACACTACTTATCTGCATAGGCAGTTTTTTGGTAAAGGCGAATTGTGCCTTTCGTGTTCATCTAAATCCAATAAAAAAATTAATATACTGTAGATTACCAGTTCTTAGATTTGGTGTAGCAATCGTTTTCTTTTTCACATAAAGCACGTTTTGTGCAAGTGCAGAAAAATACCTTTTGATCATTTTAGAAATGTTGTGTCCTTGAAATCTTCTCTGCATTGAACTTGCTTCCTAAACATGTTTCCTATTTTCCAGTTATCTTCTGAGAGCTACAGAAAACTTCCCTCTATGTAATGTAAATGAGGAAAATGGGTGGTGCTTGTAGTCCAAACCAGGAGAGTAGTTTAGGATTATAACACTGTTCCTCCATGGACACACTGCAGTATTTAGGCACTTTTAGGACAGAAATTGCATCGTTTCAGGTTCACAAAGTGAAAATAAAGGACAAAAAGCAGAAGAAAGAAAGGAATGCAGCTACCACAAAAAAAAAGGATCAGTAAGCTTAAATATCAAATTTGTTTGGTTTAAGGTTTTAATACGCTTCACTTTTTTTTAAGGTTGAAAGAAAGAGAACTCTGTGTGTCATCAGCTTTAAAACTCAATCCCATTTAGACTTTCTTGACTCCTTGATTTGTCAAACTTTGTTGAGTAAAGTGAAATATTTCATATAATATATTTGATTGTGAATGCAGGTTCGCACTTCTAGGACAGTATACGCCTGCTGGAATCATTACCGTTATTTATGAGTGTTCAAAGCTAGGAAGTTGTTTAATCTCAGCTGACGACCTTACTGTACTTGCCAATGTCATGATCACAAAGCGTCTTCACAAATCCATGCAAAAACACTAATCAGTAAGTTTTACACAGTGTTTCCTTTCTTAATTTGAGACATGTTAATGATCTCTGTCATAAATTACTGCATAAAAATTATTTCTGATAGGCCATACATTTATTCCAGTATCCGTGGACAAATAAACCTACCCATGAGTGACTAACTATCTAGAATAAATAGTATTTTACTCTGCATCTAGCCATAGTACCTTAGCAATGCAATTACATGCTGGGACCTATTATGCCAATTAATGGACTGTTTTATATTCATTGTGCATTATAATCCAAGCACTTTGCAGGGCCTGCCTTAATGTTGCTTCTAGCTAAGTTAAAAATATATATATATATATATATATATATATATATATATATATATATATATATATATATATATATATATATATATACATAGAATGAATACCCAGGATAAAGCTTTCATTCACTTGTTAAGATATGTACCGTGTAATTATATTGTAGGCAAAACTAGGCATGGTGTTAAAATGCCCTTTGGTTTAACTCAGTATAATATTTATTTTTATTAAATTTACTTTAAAGATATTTTGAGATTAATTTGGAAATTTGTACATTGCTTTCTGTGGGGGACCCAGCATGCTTAATCCTGGGAGTTCCTCATTGCACACACACACTAATCCTTGGAGGTGCTGCAAATAAATATTCTACACTTCCAGTCCTAGTCTAACAGAGTCTAACACTGAATCATTACAGTAATTGCTTTGCTGAAAAATTACTACTGCTCCCTTTACTCCTTTAAGTTGATAACCTTATTATTTTGATTGCAAGTTAATAGCATTATTTTTAATGTAGCTTGACAGTAGAATAGTATACACCTGCATAGTATTCAAAGCTAAAAAGTTGTTTATTCTGATATCTGAGGACTATATTCAGAAGAAAAAAATAAAATATATATATATATATATATATATATATATATATATATATATATATATATATATATATATATATATATGTTTTTAGAATGTTCTTATTTATAAAGATAATTAATTTTTATTTACTACCTGCCCCAACCTGTGACTGGACAGTGAATGAGCAGCAACTGGCTAATAAAGGTTATCTATGTGTTTACAATCCCTACCAACACATCCCTCCTCAAAGTGGCCATCACATTTACCATGGTAGAACATTTTTCCCTGTCCTATTTATCATACCATCAGTTATAAATTTGGAGTTTAGGTGTCTTAATTATTTTGCAAGTAAAACAATTGTACATTATGGTACCAGTGTCCTTAAATGTATTAGTAAAATAAACATTAAAAACGATTATTACTACATTTGTTTTGTTTTTTCAGGTACTCTTACAATAAAGACATAACATTTAAAAAATGTTGATTCAAAACTAAAATCCAATATAAAATACAATTAAAAATCATACCCTGTACCCAGTAACCTTCTTAATTGCATTAAGCCTCGACCTTTCTATTAACATGTTTTGGGTATATTTTCTAATGTTCAAAAGACACAATTCATTGTAACGTCAAACAGTACAGTATAGAAATACACTATATTGCCAAAAGTATTGGGATGCCGGCCTTTACATGCACATGAACTTTAATGACACCTCAGTCTTATTCTTTCGGGTTCAATATTGAGTTGGCCCATCCTTTGTAGTTATAATAGCTTCAACTCTTATGGAAAGACTGTCTAAAAGGTTTAGGAATACATCTATGGGAATGTTTGACCATTTTTCCAGATACGCATTTGTGAGGTCAGAGACTGATGTTGGACGAGAAGGCCTGGCTCGCATTCTCTACTCTAATTCTCCCCAAAGATGTTCTATAGGTTTGTGGTCAGGCCAGTCAAGTTCCTCCACCCTAAACTCGCTCATCCATGTCTTTATGGACCTTGTTCGTGCACTGGTGCACAGTCATGGTGAACAAGGAGGGGCCATCCCCAAACTGTTCCCACAAAGTTGGGACCATGAAATTGTCCAAAATGTCTTGATATGCTGACACCTTAAGAGTTACCTTCATTAGAACTAAGGGGCCAAGCCAAACCCCTGAAAAATAACCCCAGACCATAATCCACCTCCCCACCAAATGATTTGGACCAGTGTACAAAGCAAGATCCATAAAGACATGGATGAGCGAGTTTGGGGTAGAGGAACTTGACTGGCCTGCACAGAGTCCTGACCTCAACCGATAGAACATCTTTGGAATGAATTAGAGCAGAGACTGTGAGACAGGCCTTCTCGTCCATATCAGTGCCTGAGCTCACGAATGTGCTTCTCGAAGAATGGTCAAACATTCCCATAGACACACTCCTAAACCTTGTGGACAGCCTTCCCAGAAGTGTTGAAGCTCTTATAGCTATTGGTGGGCCAACTCAATATTGAACCCTACTGACTAAGGCCCCATACACACGATAGAATCCATCCGCTGAAAAATCCCAGCGAATGGGTTTCAGCGGATAGATCCTATGGTGTGTACACTCCAGCGGATCTGTTTCCGCGGATATTTATCCCCTGGGATGGATTTCCAGCAGATAAATATTTGCTGACATGCTAAACAAATCTATCCGCTGGAATACATCCCAACGGATGGATCCGCTGGTCTGTATAGACTCACCGGATCCATCCGTCCGAATCCGTCGTAATGATTCGAAATTCCTTATATGACAGCGTCGCGCACGTCGCCGCGTCATAATCGCGGCGACGGCGCGACACGTCATCGCCAGAGGATTTCGGCGCGGATTTCAATGCGATGGTGAGTACACTCCATCGCATGGAAATCCGCACAAATCCTCGAGAGGATTTATCCGCGGAAACGGTCCGCTGGACCGTATTCGCGGATAAATCCTCTCGTGTGTATGGGGCCTAAGACTGGGATGCCATTAAAGTTCATGTGCGTATAAAGACAGGCATCCCAATACTTTGTTAAAAAAGTGTATCTAATATCCTCTCAATACAATCAGCAGGTGCACCTCTTTCTGCAAGAGGAGACACTAGTTTAGGTGCTAATCCTGCAAGTGGTAGTACAAACTCCCAAAATCCCACAACTGGTACAGAGAACAGATTTTTAGCCACAGACAAACCACTATTTTAAGCACCACATCCCTTAATTTGAATAGGTACAAAAGGATTTGTGGGATTTTTAAGGTGCAAGTATGATACAGTGATCTCAAAAATGTGTATAAAATTATTTTATTAAACAGAGATAAATAATTGTGTAAAAACAATTATACACAAAACATTGTTCCATTTGGATACAGCACCTTTGATGGAATTTTCAACATGTGCTTCCTCAGGGGATGCTGTCCACTTGAGGGACAAGCCTTCTAATGAAGAAAATAATATATAACAATCAAATCAGTATAAACTTAGATTTAGATAAAGGAAATACATTTTCTAGAAGGATAAGTATAAACATGCATGTGCACATTCAACCCGAGAATATCCTTACTTACCTGGTCTTTAGGAGAAGCATATACTACAATCAGTAATTATTCAGGGGGTCTGCCACCATAACATAAAACCAAGAACTACGGGTAACCATAGAGGGTATTCAAGGACCAGCTAAGAGTAACATAAATATGTTTTAAATGTGTCAGAAAATGGCAAAAGGCAATTAAAAAAAACAAAAAGATCAAAAGTCTGCAAGAAAGCTCAACAACCAGGACTTTTGTGTAGGACTTAAAAAGACAGACATAAAAGGGCTTAAAATGTATGCAGTTCAAATGAACGATCCACAGATTATCAATCTTCCAGACAACAGAAAGAGGAGCAAAGATATTCTATCCAATGCAGAGATTGCAAGGATAGAAAAAACATCTGTCATATCACAAGTACCTGGTATCCTGTAGTGGCATGTGCATATGGTCCCAGGGATATGTGACAATTCCCTACGGAGTTCTACCAGGAAGTTTAAGTTGATACCCATGGACTCGATGTCCGCTGGTGTCCAGCGATCGGGTCACAGAGCAGCAGAACGGAGAGAGGCAAGTGTAAACAAGCATCTCCCCATTCTGCCTAGTGACACTGATCGTCTGCTCCCTCTCATTGGAAGCAGCGATCAGTGATGTGTCACCCATAGCCACACCCCCTAACAGTTAGAATCACTCCCTAGGACACACTTAACCCCCTTCAGCGCCGCCTAGTGGTTAACCCCTTCACTGCCAGTGTCACTTTCAAAAATGACAATGGTCCCAAAAATGTGTCAAAAGTGTCCGATGTGTCCGCCATAAAGTTGCAGTCATGATAAAAAATGAAGATCACCGCCATTACTAGTAAAAAAATAATAATAATAAAAATGTCATAAAACTACCCCTATTTTGTAGAAGCTATAACTTTTGCACTAACCAATCAATATCCGCTTATTGCAATTTTTTTTACCAAAAATATGTAGGAGAATACGTATGGGCCTAAACTGTTTTTTTATAGATTTTTGGGGGATATTTATTATAGCAAAAGGTAAAAAATATAGAATTTTTTTCAAAATTGTTGCTCTATTTTTGTTTATAGCCCAAAAAATAAAAATCGCAGAGGTGATCAAATACCACCAAAAGAAAGCGATATTTGTGGGAAAAAAATACGTCAATTTTGTTTGGGAGCCACATCACGCACTGCGCAATTGTCAGTTAAAGCACGCAGTGCCGAATCGCAAAAAGTCCTCCGGTCTTTGGCCAGCCAAATGGTCTTAAGTGGTTAACCAAAAAAAAAGAGTACATCGTCTGCAAAAGCTGCCAGTTTGTGTTCAGTCAAGCCCACCTTGACCCCAGACACATTAGGGTTCAATCTAATCTGGCGTAGAAAGGCCTCCATGACCAAAGCAAACAAACAAAGATGACAAAAGGGACAACCCTGTTGTGTCCAGCTCGAAATCTGGAACGGTTGGGAAAGGACCTGATTCACCCTCACCTGAGCTGTAGGATTATTCTATAAAGCCAGGATCCAAGAATGCATCTAGTGTCTCAGACCTAGCCTATGAAGTTTACGGACCATGAAAGTCCAATCTATCTGATAATCTATCTGATTAAAAGCTTTCTCTGCATCGGAAGAGAGGACAAGACAGGGGGTCCTAGAGGAGTTGAGGGGTTTCACACTGGAGTTGTGCGCTGGCAGGACGGTAAAAAAAGTCCTGCTAGCTGCATCTTTAAGGCGCTGTAGGAGTAGTGAATACACCTCTCCTAAAGCGCCCCTGCCCATTAAAATCAATGAGCAGTGCCACCGAACCGCTGGCAAAGCACCACTGCAGCGGCGCTTTGTGGGCAGTTTTAACCCTTTTTCAGCCACTAGCGGGGGAAAAAAAGTGCCCTGCTAGCAGCCGAACAGCACTGCAAAAACAACGGTAAAGCGCCGCTAAAAATGCCCCACCACCTCAGTGTGAAAGCAGCCTAACAATGCTGTGGATATGGTTAGCCTATTTTTTCAGAGATACTTTTTTAGTATAAATTCCTAATATCATTATACATTATGGGATTGATTTACCAAAGGCAAATAGAGTGTGCACTTTGCAAGTGCAGTTGCTCCAGAGCTTATTAAATGAGACAAAACTCTGCTATCTGCCATCATACAATTTTTTGCAATCAAAATGTTTTCATTTTCCTTGCATGTGAGTGGATAGTCTTTGTAAATTGAAGCTTCACCTCATTTACTAAGCTCTAGAACAGCTGCATCTACAAAGTGCACACTTTTTTTGCCTTTGGGAAATCAACCCCTATAATTCTTAAAAAAAGATGAGGTATCCTGCAGCCACAGGAGGTCTCTGCCATATTAATGTGGAACTGTTTTCGCACTGTTGTCTATTGCTTTTTGCATCTCTGTGAGTACATGATTGAACTTCTTTGAGTGATCAAAGTAGTACATAGTATTGCTTTGTACAAGTTTCATCTTGAACTCCCAGCTGCATCTTAGATATTTTGTAATGTGACTATAACTGCATGCCTCTGACTTTCCCTAAATATAGAATAATAATAAAAAAAAGACGGAGTGCCTCATGCTTGCGTTTTTGTAAGGCCAACATGTGCCACTGTAGAATACAGCAGCTTATTTCAGTTTTCTTGATCTTTAAAGCTGAACGCCAAGTAAAAGGCTCAAACCCCAGATGGAGGATGTTTTACCTGTCAAAAGAACATGTATGTCTAGTTCTAATTTTACACAGTTTTGCCACACAGAACAGACCTGTCTGGCAGGGGAAGAATCCTTATGATACAAAAACTTGCGGAATCATTCAATACCCAGACACATTGAGTTCTGCTTCATATGATCCCAGACTGAGAACTTAGGGACATCCTCCCCATGTTGAGGGCATGTGGCCTGGTACAGTTCAGGAGAGGGGGGGCGCACTCTGTCCCCCCCTCTTTTCTGCAGCCAGGCTTGGATAAGGGGGTCTGGTGTGGATTTTTGGGGGAACTCCACGCCATTTAAAAAAAAAATTGGGGTGGAGTTCCCCTTAAAATCTACACCAGACCTGAAGGGTCTGGAATGGATATTTGGGGGGAACCCCACGTCATTTTTTTTTAAATTGACGACGGGGTTCCCCTTAATATCCATACCAGACCTGAAGGGCCTGGTAATTGAATTTGGGGGGACCCCCACGCAATTTTTTTTATTTTTTATGAATGAATCCTCTCTGAATTGCCGGGAGCCGACAATTCATTAAAGCCGCAAGTCCGTTTTTAAATGACTTTATTTCTTTCAGAAATGACACTTTGTGCAGGTACAGTTCTAAGTACTGGAAACATGCGTTTTTTCACATGTTAACTTTACACCTCCCGTAGGTACGAAATTTAAATGAATATTTCACTTTTATTGTTTCACTCTAAGCATTATTAAATTCACTGCTCCCAAAAAAACAGCCGTTTAAAAAAAAAATTGCATTGATACATGTCCCCTGGGGCAGGACCCAGGTCCCCAAACACTTTTTAGGACAATAACTTGCATATTAGCCTTTAAAATTAGTACTTTATATTTCTCCCATAGACTTTAACAGGATGTTCCGCGGCTTTTCGAATTTGCCGCGAACACCTCAAATTGTTTGTTGTTCGCCGAGCAGGCAAACAGGCAGTGTTCGAGTCGAACTCGAAGCTCATCCCTACTGGCTAACTCTGTTGGATTTGAAACTTACGCTCAAAATAGCTGATGTCGCCCTTCCTTCTAGATTACAGCTCTGCTCTGCGCTTAAGATGCAAACTGAGGTAATATTGGGCACAGGTATTCAGATAAACAAATAAGATAAAAGCTGCTGCTTAAAACTGGAAAACAATGTAAAATGTACAGTAAATATAAAACTTCTAAAACCATAAAGGTCCAAAGTTCAAATAAAACACTGTAGCAGCGCTATTCCCAGACCAGCGTCTGAAACACTTCTATATGTCCATAATATATAGGAAATCAGATGATAGTGCTGATAGATAGGCAGAGAAAATCTTCAATTAGTGCTTCCTTCACCAAAGGGGGCGTTCACCACGTGAGGGGATAAACCCCTTAAGGGGATGCACTCACCACAAGTAAGTAAAAGTAAAGCCTTGAACATATGTCTCTCTGTATCTCCTGGATGTTGCACTCTCCACCAGCCAATGTGTTTATGTTCAATCAAATCGCCATCACATGGAAACAGAGGGAACTCAAATAGTGTGATATTGTTTTAAATAAATGTAAGTTTTATTGAGCCCCAAACACATCCCTTAATACATTCAGCGTACCATAAATATAATAATGACAAGCATAGATAACAAATAGATGCCAGTACTGTGCCTGTGAGTCTTTCTGGCCGGACAGCGCAGTGTGCTGAGAGCAGACTTTTTTCTCCTGTTCCTGGTTCCAAAAAAGGCTGTACACAGTGTTAGGTCATTGGATTAGCGTCACGCCCTGACGTTTCGTCCTTAATTGACTTCTTCTGAGGGCGTGACTAGGCTAATCCATGACCCAGTATTAATATCCCCCCGTGGAGCGCATCTCTGCTCTCATTGGCTCTTTAACGGTCACGTGTGCGTGTCATGTTGCACATGCGCACACGCGATCCGTAACTACAGCCTGGGAGGAGGAGTGGTTTGACCAGCAAGTGGAGCGTGTCTCCTCTCTTACTGGCCAACTCCAATCACGTGCGCGCGTCATGTCGCACATGCGCCCTACGCGACCGGAGCCAACACAGGGCGGAAGAATAGCCTCAAAAAGTGAAGAGCATCTCCTCGTCCATTGGTCGGAACGGGCCACGTGAGCGCATCACGCCGCGCATGCGCGCACTCGCTTAATTCTATAAGTCATACAGTTGAGGGGCTAAAACATTAATCCACCACACATTTTCAAGGATATACATTAATATTGATAAAGCATAGCGGTACACTAAACCTAATGCCTTTACATCTAACACCATCTTGGTTGTAATACCGTGGGTATATTTATACACAGCAACGTTTCAAGATATGATGATAAAATCAACTTATAAAATATGATGACATTATTTAAAATATAACATATTGTTAAAAAAGAGAAAGAATAACACCATTTGAGAAAGAATAAAATACACCATGAGAGTTACAATCAACGCACATGACTAAAAAGTATACTTAAAATGGTGTACTTAAAATGGTGTATAAATGAAGGACCATGCATAACATGCATTATAAAATCAGAAAATAATAAATATTATATATATTGTATATAAAATATATAAAATCAATGAGAAAATGAACCTGAGCCTGAGAAAACTTATTAAGCGTTACTAATAAAACAATTAATGTCCAATTCTATATTGAGGCCTTTGGGCGCTAAAACATCAGTAGAAAAAATCCAACGAGTTTCCCGTTTGGACAATTCACGTACCCTATGTGAGCCTCTCCAATTTTTTTCGAGGTGCTCCACACCCCAAAATTGAAGCCCAGAAGGATCTTGCTTGTGTTTAAGCTTAAAGTGCCATGACACATTATGGTCCTTATAGCCTGACCGAATATTGTTAATGTGTTCTAAAATACGTACTTTCAGCTTTCTTTTGGTGCGACCAATATAAAGGAGGTCACATGGGCATTTTAAAGCATACACCACATAGTCTGTATTGCAGGTCATAAATTGTTCTATTTTAAATTCCTGGTTATTAGATGGAGACAGGAATCTATCTATTCCCCTTAATGGTCTTAATATGGACTGACATGCTTTGCATCTTTTGCAGGCAAAGAAGCCATTCTGGTCCCAAAAGGACTTTGGTTTAGCAGGGGGATCCAGAACCTTTTTAACTATCCGGTCTCCATGGTTGGTTGATTTCCGGTAGATGAATTGAGGGTTTTGGGGAAGAACATTCCCTATTTTCTTATCCAACTTTAAGACATGCCAATGTTTATTAAATATCGCCTCTACTTCTTTATATTGCATATGATACTGTGATATAAACCCCCATTCTTTACTATTTGTAATACTAGTTTCAGAAATAGGTTTTGGTTGTAAACACTTATCCCTTGGTATAGCCAATATATCTTCAACCAATTTTTCCATCACTATCGGTTTATATCCTCTGGCTTCAAACCTATCTGTCAAAGTCTTTGATTGTATCAGGAAATTAGAATCTTCAGAGCAATTCCTTCTTACTCGCATAATTTGTCCTTTGGGGATATTACGAATCCATGAAGGATGATGACCGCTGGAAATGGGCAAATAGCTATTCCTATCGGTTGGCTTGAAGTAGACTTTCGTTTGTAGTTTCGTATTCTGGCGATATATTGTGACGTCCAAAAAATTTATTTCTGTTTCACTAAATTCCGATGATAATTTAATATTATTTTCATTGTTATTTAAAACAATTAAAAATTCTTCCAGAGAACTTTGGGGGCCAGTCCAAATAAAAAATATGTCATCGATAAAACGTTTATAAAATAGAAGCTCTGATCTTTGATTGTTAAAAATCACCTTATCCTCCCACTCGGCCATAAAAAGGTTGGCGATGCTGGGAGCAAATCTAGCTCCCATCGCAACGCCTCTTTTCTGTGAATAAAATTTACTATCATACCAGAAGTAATTATGTGATAAGCAAAAGTTCAATGCATGTCCTAAGAATACCTTCTGATTATGTGGCAGATCTTCTCTACCACTTAATGCCCAATTTAGGGCTAAAATCGCATCGTCATGCTGTATTACTGAATAGAGAGACGCCACATCTGCTGTTACTAGTATGATAGGTTGGTCAGTAGTGAAGACTAGATCTTGGAGACAAATTAAAAGATCTTTAGTGTCTTTAAGGTATGACTTAGTGGTTTTAACGCTTTTCTGTAAGAAGGTATCTAAATATTGTCCTAATCGTGACGAAATTGAATCAATGCTATTCACTATTGGCCTAGCTGGGGGATTCATGGGGTCCTTATGGATTTTTGGCAAAGTGTATATCGTTGGGACTTTGCTACTCGCAGGTATCAGGTATTTACGTTCTTTTGGAGTTAGTACTCCTGATCTAGAGCCAATGTTGATCACTGTTTCTAGTTGTCCTGTATACGCCGTTGTTGGGTCCTGTTTTAATGTTGCGTATGTGTCTTTTTCTGCTAGCATTTCTGTGATCTGGTTGTGGTAAAATTCTTTGGTGAGAATTACCACACCTCCCCCTTTGTCCGCCGGTCTGATAATAATATCATTCCTCTCTTCGAGTTTATCAATCCCTTCTTTTATATGTTTAAAATTCACATTTTTTGCAGGCTTCAATTCATCTAAGTCACGCAGTACTAGACTTTTAAAAACCTCTATTTGGTGATTCGGGTTGTTCAGCGGATTAAAGAGAGATTTGTTTTTCAAACCACTGTTCTGTATACCATTTGTTGGCGTTGGTTTATCATTTGTACACATGCTGTTCCCCGCAAAATATTTTTTTATATTCAACTTGCGAATATATTTATGCACGTCTATGAAAACGTCAAATTTATTTACAGGCCTTTTCATTCCACATTTTAAGCCTAGATTAAGAATATTGATTTCTTTATGTGTCAACTCTACCGGGCTTAAATTAAAGATCCCCCCTATTCCTGATTTCTTCTTCTTTTGTTGAGTCTTCCTTCCGGCTCTACATCCTCTAGTACTTCGTGCCTTGGCTGGGGCACCTGTTCTCTCTCCCATTGGTTCAATGGTGGTAGTTCTCGTGGGTTCTGATCTCTGAATTGGGGTACAGGGTAATACTGGGGTTTCCCCCTGCGAGGTGGATAGCCTCTCCCTCTCCTCGGTGCTCCTCCTCCTCCTCTTCCTAAAAAAGGACGCTGTGGGGGAGCATTTTCATAATAATTTTGTTGGTATGTCTGTAATGGTTGGAATTTATTGTATGTTGGAACCTGGTAAGGTCCATTTTGTTGCACTTGGCCCTGATTCCCTCTAGGATTTGGGCCTCTTGTTTTTCCACGGCCCCTCTTAACTGGTGTAGAGAATCGTGTTGGTGTGCCATAGCTCGCATCTCCGACTGCGTATGTATTAGCCGGTTCTCTGATCTGGGGTTGAGGCGGTGCAATTTGTATTAATTCATTCTGCTGTGGTCGTACTTTTTCTACCATATTTACTGTGTCTGGTAGATTTTGTTGCCATGCAAAAATAGTGTTTGCTTTAAAGTCCCCCATATCTCTATGATACTTTTTTATTTTCTTTTTTTGTGTGTCCTTATCGACTTTTTCAAGCCGTTTATTCATTCTACTATTAAATTCAGTGATCTGTTGGCTTTCCTTTATTGGATCTAATTGCTGTTGTAATTCGTTGATCTTAGATTCAAGACGTGTCATTTTGCGTTTTTTTCTCTGGAGAATGAGCTCTTGTAGTTTGAACCCCACCCCTATGAAAAAATCATACCACTCTTGAATAGATCCTTGATCGTCCAAACCGTCTTGCGGTGTGACATCCCACCTCAAACTTCTAATGATAATTTTATTTTTAATATATTGTTCTAGGGTACAAATGTCCCACCAAGTTCTTACTTGTTTCTCTAAAATATTGCCCAGTCCTGATAAAATATTGTTATAATTTACTTGAGCGGTGGTAGGTTCATCATCGATAAATAGTGTATTCATATCTAAATTCCTGTTGCTCAAGAATCTCAAAGCATCCATAGCTGCTGAGAATAAAAAACAAATATACGCTCAAAATAGCTGATGTCGCCCTTCCTTCTAGATTACAGCTCTGCTCTGCGCTTAAGATGCAAACTGAGGTAATATTGGGCACAGGTATTCAGATAAACAAATAAGATAAAAGCTGCTGCTTAAAACTGGAAAACAATGTAAAATGTACAGTAAATATAAAACTTCTAAAACCATAAAGGTCCAAAGTTCAAATAAAACACTGTAGCAGCGCTATTCCCAGACCAGCGTCTGAAACACTTCTATATGTCCATAATATATAGGAAATCAGATGATAGTGCTGATAGATAGGCAGAGAAAATCTTCAATTAGTGCTTCCTTCACCAAAGGGGGCGTTCACCACGTGAGGGGATAAACCCCTTAAGGGGATGCACTCACCACAAGTAAGTAAAAGTAAAGCCTTGAACATATGTCTCTCTGTATCTCCTGGATGTTGCACTCTCCACCAGCCAATGTGTTTATGTTCAATCAAATCGCCATCACATGGAAACAGAGGGAACTCAAATAGTGTGATATTGTTTTAAATAAATGTAAGTTTTATTGAGCCCCAAACACATCCCTTAATACATTCAGCGTACCATAAAAGTACACCATTTTTTTAAGTACACCATTTTAAGTATACTTTTTAGTCATGTGCGTTGATTGTAACTCTCATGGTGTATTTTATTCTTTCTCAAATGGTGTTATTCTTTCTCTTTTTTAACAATATGTTATATTTTAAATAATGTCATCATATTTTATAAGTTGATTTTATCATCATATCTTGAAACGTTGCTGTGTATAAATATACCCACGGTATTACAACCAAGATGGTGTTAGATGTAAAGGCATTAGGTTTAGTGTACCGCTATGCTTTATCAATATTAATGTATATCCTTGAAAATGTGTGGTGGATTAATGTTTTAGCCCCTCAACTGTATGACTTATAGAATTAAGCGAGTGCGCGCATGCGCGGCGTGATGCGCTCACGTGGCCCGTTCCGACCAATGGACGAGGAGATGCTCTTCACTTTTTGAGGCTATTCTTCCGCCCTGTGTTGGCTCCGGTCGCGTAGGGCGCATGTGCGACATGACGCGCGCACGTGATTGGAGTTGGCCAGTAAGAGAGGAGACACGCTCCACTTGCTGGTCAAACCACTCCTCCTCCCAGGCTGTAGTTACGGATCGCGTGTGCGCATGTGCAACATGACACGCACACGTGACCGTTAAAGAGCCAATGAGAGCAGAGATGCGCTCCACGGGGGGATATTAATACTGGGTCATGGATTAGCCTAGTCACGCCCTCAGAAGAAGTCAATTAAGGACGAAACGTCAGGGCGTGACGCTAATCCAATGACCTAACACTGTGTACAGCCTTTTTTGGAACCAGGAACAGGAGAAAAAAGTCTGCTCTCAGCACACTGCGCTGTCCGGCCAGAAAGACTCACAGGCACAGTACTGGCATCTATTTGTTATCTATGCTTGTCATTATTATATTTATGGTACGCTGAATGTATTAAGGGATGTGTTTGGGGCTCAATAAAACTTACATTTATTTAAAACAATATCACACTATTTGAGTTCCCTCTGTTTCCATGTGATGGCGATTTGATTGAACATAAACACATTGGCTGGTGGAGAGTGCAACATCCAGGAGATACAGAGAGACATATGTTCAAGGCTTTACTTTTACTTACTTGTGGTGAGTGCATCCCCTTAAGGGGTTTATCCCCTCACGTGGTGAACGCCCCCTTTGGTGAAGGAAGCACTAATTGAAGATTTTCTCTGCCTATCTATCAGCACTATCATCTGATTTCCTATATATTATGGACATATAGAAGTGTTTCAGACGCTGGTCTGGGAATAGCGCTGCTACAGTGTTTTATTTGAACTTTGGACCTTTATGGTTTTAGAAGTTTTATATTTACTGGATTTGAAACTTGCATTGATAGAGTTGTAAGCTAAAATACTGATGTACAATGTTTGATTATTTTTTTCAGAGAGAGACATTGATTGCGCCTGACTATATATTATAGCAAAATGGTAGTCAATTACATACATTTACAACACAAGCTTCCTTATAATTACTGGAAGTTATCAAACAAGTCAGGGAGTTATAGAATGGAAGTTGCATCCAAAGCTGAAATAGCAAATCTACACACACAATGCAAATAAACAAGCCAACCTGTTTATAAAGAGATTTAGAATTTAATACTTAACAACTCTATGATGAGGTTTTCTTAAGAAATCCTTATACCACCAATTCAAATATGATGGACAAGGTACGCTAATCTCTGTGTACACAAATTACCTTGCTATACAGAGCCGGCTTGTACTTCACAGTTGTAATCATCAACTGATTTCAATATGAGCTATATTTCTTAGAATAATATGAGGATTTATGGACATATTTGTTTACTTGTTGTTTGATCTGTGAAATCCCACAGCACATTTAATTAAAAGACTTGCTTGCTTTCAATCAAGTAGAAACTATATAGATGAAATGTGTCACATGCTTGCATTGCGTTGAAAGAATATCAACAAGCCATCCTTTTTTTTTTTGGTATAGGAAATTTAGGAATGAGATATGCAGTATATGTAACAGTATCTTTTCTGACCTTAGTGTCTGTGAATTTGTATGTATCCTATAGCAACAAAATGACAATGCAATGCAAACAAGTCTCAATAAAGGGAACATCATGAACATCAGGGCTGCACCTGCAGAAGTGTGCCTGATTTTGTGCTTTCCAGCTTTAGTAAATAAACCCCATTGTGTACTTAAAAGTGGGGTATGCCTGTAATCACCCTATTTAAAGCTTAGCATTTGTTCCTGGATTAGCGCAGCACTTAATTTATAAAACTGCATTACTTGAGGAAGTTGCTGAGTGGTCATCATCAGCTCATCCTGTGTTATGTCACCAGACCTGCTCTTCTGTTCCCCTAGGTTTGCACATCTTGGCTCCTTCCTCCTTTTGAATTTGTTAATTTTAGATGCTGACCCTGGTTTTTGTCCTGACATAACCTTCTGCTTGATGATTGCAAACACAATAAAGGTGCTCCTGAACACTCCCATGAGAATGAATGAATAGCAATAAATGCTAGACTCGACAGGTACCCATAAATGCAAATGACAGTATTGGGCTAACAAATTAACACTGAACCATGAAGTTCAAAAAAAGAGCCACAGTTTATTAATGACAGAAAAAAAGAGCCTCATAAGGTGCAGCACTGGAATACCAGAGCAGGTGAATGGAAACTGGTTGAGGCAGGTGTCATATGCCGATTCTAGGCGAACACAGAGCCCAGAGTGATAGATATCTACCAGGCATGGCATAGAGGCTTGGGGAGACTTGTGACCAAAGGTGACATCACCAGAAGCTGAAAATCATTAGCTGCACAGCATGGGCTTGTTGAGGCACACCAGAAGACCCGTCAATAGTGCTGGTAACCAGGGTGACATGTTTCGGTGCACGTCCCGTCTCAAATCCTAGAGCAGAAACCAGCAATGGTCACACTTGACACAGCAGTGGAGCAGTAAATAATCATGTGCTAAGGGTTACAATAGGTCTAAACATTATACTAAAGTACAATCCAAAAGTAAAAAATATACAATTGCTACAGCCTATTTGCATATAATGAATAAATATTTGAACAAAGAAAAAGTGGTAATAAATATCACAAAAAAAAGTGGTTAATTCATCAAAAAAAAAAAGCACTACAAATGGAACAGATATGAACCACACAAACATGCCACAAGACTAACAACATGAAATAGACCTGAAGTGTGCCTTGGTCGGCTGGACGGTATGCCTGAAATGGGGGCAAGAGCACACAGATAGGGAGGCATACCTAAGATAAGTAATGGATGATTGTGGAAAGAAATGTGCTGAGAAGTGCCCTGAAAAAATGAGAGGGTATCACAAACTGGAACTGACAAAGACCACAGGTAAGTGATGTGCTTTAAATACCCCCTGGGCTCCTCCCATAAATCCAGGCCACCATACTGGCCTTCTTACTTATGATCAGAGCCCTACAACCGGGACAGATATGAACCACACAAACACGTCACAAGAGTAACAACATGAAGTACACCTAAAGTGTGCCCTGGTTGGCTGGACGGTATGCTTAAAAAGGGGGCAAGAGCACACAGATAGGGAGGTAACTATTTTATTGAGCTGGTAACCTCCTACTGAGCAAGCTTGCTGAAAGATTGCAACATCATTCCCAAAGGTTCGGAATATACTGACCAAAACAAGCAGATTTCCATCTGCCCACCTTTTTAAAAGTCATGGTCTGGTACCCTGTGCTGAGATGTGGCTGGGGCCGCTCCGATTCAAAAGAAGAGTTCAGAAAAGTGGCCATGGTCAAGGCCTAGGTTAACCAGGAGGATCCTAACGAACCTGACGAACTGGCTTCCACTCAGGGGGCTGGTCCGAAAAGGTAGCAAGGGCTGAAGTTCGACTGGCTGGGTAGGTGAGACAGTAAATAACAAAGCCAACAGTAAATAAATGTGTATAATCTACAGAAGTACCACCCAAACTGGTGGATTTATGCAAAGTCAAGATGCAAAAGTCTGCATGTAGATAAATAAATAAAGTGCTTGTGCTCAGATGTCTTCAAACTTCACTGTGAGAGAAAGTTTCCACCTTCATCAACTTTAAAGTCACCCAAAGTGTGCTCAAAGGATGGCACCTTACCAGATGGTGTTGACCTGTTTAATTAAAAAGAGGTCAATAGTAGCTTTGTGTCACAATGGACTATGCTTGCAGCTTGGTTTCTTTAGTTCAGCCTGACTTCAACATCATGTAGCGGAACAAAGGAAAGAAAAGACCGCCATAGTATAATTCTGTTTATTTAAAAAGGTTTAAAAGAACACAGTGCCAAGTGGCTCCTTACTGTTGTTGGTGCCCGTAACCCGGCACAGAGGCTGTTCGGTGTATAGTTTTAAAGAGATGACTCCACGCTGGGGAATCTGGCGTGCATTCCACCTCTTAGTGCAGAGAACCAGCAGGACCGGAAGTGAATGGTTGTGCATGCCCAGGTACCGCCTTGACGTACGTACGTTTCGTTACCACATTATCAGGAAGCGTGATAACATTAAACATTAATTGAACATTAAATTGATGCCGCAGGGACAACTGCACCTGCCACGTAGGAAGGACAACCTGGACCTGCCTTGTTTGTCACAAGGATAACAGAGAACTGAGTATGAAGGAATGACCGACCGTATTCAAAAGTACAAATAGATGAAGTGAGATGTGGATGCAGTGTGCATGAATTCTGTCATGTTGAGCCGAGGATTTGAATTGTTGTGCCACCAACGGGACTAGATTATAATCGGACTGTGGGATGAGTGGATGGCGAGGGTTTGAATTGTTAAGCCACTAACCCTGCAGAATGTACAAATAGACCTGATATGAATCGATGTGCTGCAGATGTGACTGGATTCAAATCGGGCTGTAGAGTGTATGACATAAAACTAATATGAATCATTGTGCCGTGGATGCGACTAGATTTGAATCAGGCTATAGAGTGTATGAAATGAAACTGATACGAATCGCTGTGCCACAGATGCGACTGGACTCAAATGGGACTGTAGAGTATGTGATATGCAATTTAAATGAATGTATGCAATAACCGATACGCAACGTTGTGCCGCCAATGTGACTTGACTCGAAATGGGCTGTGGTAGAGTGAAAGCTGGATATACCCTATTCAGTCTTCTGTCGATCCCCTCTCCCAGTTTCACCAAAACCATAACACATGAGGCCAACCTCAAGGGCTTCAATTTGGATGCAATCAGGCAGGCCCCAGCACTACACAGCTCTGATAAACCTAAAGGACATCAGACAGCAAGGTCGCACAGTGTGTATGGGTCTTAGTGTTGCTACATCACCCCTCCAAACTGAACACATACCAACCACCCAGCCCCCGAGGCTACTGGGAAACACACAAGGCACCAGGTGGGCTAATTACCACCTCAATGAGCCACAGAACCTGTGCAATCAATACCTGCTGGCTCGAACCCCATAGACTGTGAAACCTGCAAGCAGCGACACCTGTGCCAAATAATGTCAGGGAATGACCATCAGCAACTCGGCGGCTTGAGTCTATGAATGAATCGTATGTTCATAGATGGGGTGACGAACAAAGCAAAGGGAACCTACAAATGCACTGGCCTGTGCCGAATGATGTTGGGACACGACCCACAGCGGCTCGGTAGCATGGATCTACTAACGAATCGTATGTTCATGGGTGGGTGACGAACAAGACAGAGGGAACCTACAAATGCCCTGGCCGACAGCTAACTATAAAAGGAATGCAGGATAGGGAAGGGAACAAATCGCAACTTGCGTATGATATGAAAAAGAGCTTGACTCCTACCTGCAACAGTGAGCGAGAACGAACAAACTGGAGATGCGGCAACCCACTGGAATCAAACGCACAGACTCGTAAGCATGAGGTGAGCTGGGAACAGCCAGCCTAGAGACATGAGGTATAACAAACCAGAACCAACAAGGACTACAGGTGAGTGGTGTGCTTTCAATACCCCCTGGCTTCTCCCATAAATCCAGGCCACCATACTAGTAGTTCTGATGTGATTCTGAGCATGCGCAGTGGGATGCGTCCACGGGACGGTGCATGCGCCGTTCGTTATTCGTATCTTTATGGCGCTCGGCCCATCATTTGCATGGGGTCACGCCTCATTTGCATGGCTCACGCCCACTTCCACTTGCGACTACTTACGCATAGGAAACCCACCGCAGATTTGGCAGCACTGGCTTTGTAAAACCAGTGCTTGCCTCTCTGCGCTACGTCGGCGTAGCGTATATGAGATACGCTACGGCTGCATAAATATGCGCCGATGTATGTGAATCCGGGCCATAGTATATAAATATACAATGATATGCTAAATTGTGTTCCTGCTATTCCCCAGAAGAAGAGAAAAACCTGTAAAAGGGGGGTGGGTAGCAGTGCTCACAATAAACTCTAAACTTCAGGGTCACCATTAAGCCCACTGGCTCCACAGACACATGCTCATCAAGCAGCTGCCAACAAGTAACGAGTGAGCCACTCATTGACTGAAGAGATGACTGATCAGGAGAGGGCTGTGGGTGCCTACAACACTTGTCCCAAGGAGAGATCTGATGGAGCCAACTGACAGAGGACACTGTAGTTGTCAGGATAACATGTTTTGGAGGGCGTGGCCTCCTTCCTCAGATCTGACGTGGTCTCAAGATTTATCTGGTGGACTTCAATATAATGTTTAACAACACTGGATTTTTTTTTATTTTTATGTACACAATCTACAGTATGTTTATTTATTTTTCACTTACACAGCAACTATGTTTGTAGATGTTTACCTAGTGGTTTGGTATTTTATGTTATAGAGTGCAACTGCAGTGATTATTGAGTGGAGTTATCACTTGATTTAATTTGGGGGACTGAACACTGTTTTTTTTTTTATTCAGTTTAGTATCACAAATTATGGGATATGAAGTGGCATCCAAAAAGAAAGAAAAGGTTTGTTAAATACTGGTTCATAGGCACACTCTAAAAAATATCCAGGAAATGTCCAGGATGGACCCACATTCACAAGAGACAAAAATGAACAAACCAATCAATTGTATGTTAATTAACAAGGACAAAAATAATCAATACCTAGAATAAATAAAAGAGTGTAATTGTGTCAAATACAAGAATCCCTGCATAACAGTCAAGATGTATAATACCCTCCTGGTATTATTAGTGGTAGTTAGTAATATCTTCATAATGAATACATCAATATAGATTCTGATAGCTAAGCCATTGGCTCTAAATACACTCATAAAAAACAACAAATAAATACACAACAGATGTCTATTAAAACTATTTTAATACCAATATCAAGCCATATAAATCAATCAAGTAGTATATACAGAATTGTGCCCACTGTATTGAATAGTATTGTTTGCCCTGGTACCTTGCTATGGGTTGTATTTTGTTACGTTGTGCATTTGTGTCAAGAACTGCCTAAACTGATAATTATTTTGAGCAATTTTAGACCATTGTTTCCAGACCAGAATTTCTTTGGAATAACATAGTAATCAATGTGAATACAGACTGAATATGTCAAATATTCACAATAAATAGTTTGGTTACTATATGGACGCAGAATACAATTTTAAATAAATATAACTAAATTATATATAACACCCAATAATATATGTATATCGCTATGTATTGAATAAAACAACTTTTAATTCTCCCCGTGGACAAAATAACCATTTATAACAAACTATCAGACAATAGTCTGAATTCTACAAAGTCCAACAGTTATACCTCTACAGAATAAATAAGCGTTAAATTACGCAAAATTGATATGCTACAACGACAAAACACAAAATAATCAAAATTGAAAAACAAAAATAAAATTAGAGAAACATTGAAATGGTTATATGGTCGGGGAGAGAAATTTAGGTATAACAGGAGCTATATCAATAGGCTATCAAGTTAACCTCCTGGGCGGTGTTCCCGAGTCTGACTCGGGGTGAGATTTTTGGGCTAGGATCGGTAACCCCGAGTCAGACTCGGGCTTGCCTCGCTGGATGTACAGGGAGTTTTACTTACCTTGTCCCTGGATCCAGCGATGCCACCGCGCTGTGTGAGCGAGCGGGACCTCGCTCGATTCACACAGCGTCCTCCTGTGCCGCCGATCTCCGTTCCCTGCGACGTTACGACGCACGGGGACTGAGAACGGCGCCAAATTTAAAAAGGTAAACAAACACTTTACATACAGTATACTGTAATCTTATAGATTACAGTACTGTATGTAAAAAAAAACACACCCCCCTTGTCCCTAGTGGTCTGCCCAGTGTCCTGCATGTCATTTTATATAATAAAAACCTTTTTTTCTCCCTGCAAACTGTAGATTGTCCATAGCAACCAAAAGTGTCCCTTTATGTCAAAAATAGTTTTAGATCAGCTAGAAAACAGCGATAATAAATTATAATCACTTGCAGAATTGTGCGATAGCGATTTGTGGGGAAATTTGTCATAAAAAAAAAAAAAATGACAACGACAATTCTGCAACTGAGCAAATTTCAGTGATTTTGATTTGATTACATTATTGAATCATTTTTATTATAATTATATTATTATTTGTTATAATTATTTATAGTTATTTATTATATTATAATTTATAATTTTGTTTTTAAAAAAATGTCATACCCGGGATGCCTATTAGAATCTTGTTTGGTCAGATTTAAGTGAGTTATTTCTAAAAATTACAGGCCTACAATATAAAACGCCAAATTTCCTTGCAAATAATGGTACCGCTTTCAGCATGTTTTTTCTGAAAGAATCATACCGCCAGGGAGGTTAAGCAACTAATCAACAAAATGTCAATGTAATATAGTTACCCTTTCAAAATGGCATCTGGCTTACAATGGAAATTACCAGGGTCTCCTAAAATAGCTGCATTTCCAAAATGGTATCTTGCTAGGTTGGAGCTGCATCTTGGTGCCCCTGAGGTGTCAGATGATGAGGCATGATGGTGGTTGTATCCCTGATGGAGTCAGTCTGGATGGATAAAGTGTGATTGAATGGGTGTGTGTGTATGTGTATATCCCAATGGATTCCTACACCTATCCTAAATTCAGTGCTGAACAATAAGCTCATAACATTTTTAATAAGCCTAGCCCAGGTGGAACTTCTTTTTCATTGGTTCATCCGGTTAACCATTGACTCATTGTTTGTTTGAGCATTGTCTCTCTTAGCCACCAGGTGTTATTCTAAGACAAGGAATGTCTGTTCTAAATTAGTGTTATCAAAAATCTGTTCTAAGAATATTTACTTTCTTATGATAACAAGCATGGCCATGTGATATTTCCAATATATATATATTTTTTTTGCGATATAAGTGAAAAAAAGAGTGAAGATTTTGAAAAAAAAAACAATATTTTCTAATTTCTGCTTTAAAAGAAATCCAATAAAAATCTAATTTTGTCATAAATTTAAGCCAAAATGTATTCTGCTACATGTCTTTGGTAAAAAAAAATCCTGTTAACTATAATAATTGGTTTGTGTGATCACGGACAGATGTACTCAGATGGTCATGTACAGATGTGCGCAGAAGATCACAGACATACTGTATGCGTGCAGATGCTCATTGGGACATATGATTTTGCTGTTACATATGTGGGGGACAGGTGTTTTTACTGTGTGGGGACATGTGGGTGGTGACAGTGTTTTGGGGACACTATTTTGGGGACATTGTGTGGGGACACTGATTTGTTAATCAGTGTGTAAAAAGCTGTAAAAAAACAGCTCATACTGATCACTGGCCGGCTGCAGCGATCCGCTCTCCTCTCCTCACTGACAACTTCCATATGAGGAGAGGAGAGCTGATCGCCTAGCAACCGGCTCTCTATTTACGTCACATGAACCCTGTGTTTAAGCACAGCCATCATGTGATCAGGAGGGCAAATCACAGAGGCCTCCTGCCGATCAGCGATGCGCCATGTCCTGAACGTCCACTCAGAATGAGAAAGTGGGTGGGAGGGGGATACATACCATTTAGGAGATCTGGTAACTGCCAATATATGAGCAGCCATTTCTTTTACAGCAATATTTCAAATGTAATTATATTAATTATGAAGAGGTGTATTTCCTTTATACTGTGATTATCAATATGCTTTAGAGACATAGGCGAAAGAAAATAACTATATGGAGCAGGATATCTAAACATAATAATTGGTATACTTAACCACTTCCTGCCGGCCGTACGACTTTGTACGGCCGCAGTGTGGATCCCAATTGCCAGGAGGCCGTCTATATACGGCCTTCGGCCTCCAGTCACTGAGATGCCGATGCGCGTGCCTAGCAGCCGCGATGTCCACCAGGCACCCGCGATCGGTGGTTACACAGACAAGGACGTGGATCTAGAAAAAGTTGTGTGTGTTACCGGCGCCAAGATAATATTAATGGGCCAGATCCTCAAAAGGGATACGCCGGCGTATCTACTGATACGCCGCCGTATCCCTGTTTCTATCTTTGGAACTGATCCACAGAATCAGTTTCCAAGAGATAGACAGAAGATCCGGCAGGTGTAATAGTTTTACACTGCCAGATCTTAAGATGCAGTACCGCGACCGCCGCTGGGGGCATTCATCATTGAAATTACGCGTCGGGTATGCTAATGAGGAGTTACGTCGATCCTCAAACCTTTTTCGCGTTCGATACGTCGCCGCTACGTTAGTTTCCCGTCGCTTAGTTACACTTTTGTAAACCAGCCCTACTTTTACACAGCAGGCGTACTGCTGTGTAAAGTATGGCCGTCTTTCCCGCGTCAAATTTTAAAATTTTACGGCAATTGCGTAAGCCGTACGGGAATACGGAAATACGCTACGCGCGCGCCGATCAAAAAATGACGTCACGTCGCGCAAAGCACGTCGGGAAATTTGCGTCACAAGCATGCGCAGTACGTCCGGCGCGGGAGCGTGCCTAATTTAAATGGGACTCACCCCATTAGATTAGGAACGCCTTGCGCCGGACGAATTTGAGTTACACCGCCGCAAATTTCCAGGTAAGTGTGTTGTGGATTGATACCTAACTTAGGAAATTTGCGGCAGTGTAACTTAAATCTGTTAAATTACGTTGCGCTGCGGGGCTGTGGATCTGGCCCAATATTCTTATTAAGTCTTGCTGCAATAAAAAGTGCAACCTCAAAGGTTGGATTTAGATTTGTGTATTTGTGAAGTGTATTGCGCTAACTTATATTTATGTAAACATTTTACCACGACTGACCCTTTGAACTTGTTACTCAAAAAACAAAAAGTATGTACATGTGTCTATGATTATTAATTAATACACAAACAATCAACAAATGGTGTGCAATAAATACCAATACAGTTCCCTGTGCCAAACTATAACATATGAATTTCTCAATCCATCAAAAAAATGTGAAATAAATCCAAAAAGATTTAAAATATGCTACTATTACAATCCACAGATTGAATGTGCCCCAAGAAAGCAAGAAAAATGTATTATATACAGAAAAAATATAAAATAAAAAAATATAAATAAAAAAATATATATAAATGAAAAATATATATGTATATGTATATATATATGTGCTAAGAAAGTCCTTAATAGATAATTTCTTGCAGTGATGCCCAGCTATGTTTCCACCTTCACCGCAAATGCCTACACTGTCACCGGATAAAATGGCCACTCACCAGATGGACCCAGGAATCTGCCTTTAGCTCATATGGATAACCACTCCCTCTCTCAGGTTTATCAGCAATCACTCCCAATGCTTTGGCTGTAGTCTCGTTCTATATCCACTCATGTAACATATAAAAGACTATCATGGTGTAGTATATCAAAGAATTTATTATGATTAAAACACATATAGTTATTCCACTCACATGTAAAAGTGCCTGGGAGCCGGCACTGAGCTAATCCAGCCGTAAATAGGAGTATACAAATGTATAAGCATGTCCTGGTCCGCACGTGTGATGCCTCACTTTCTCGCCTCCCTTCCCAGCCTCGTTATACTCAGACTGTCCAACTGTTAACCATGGGGGTGGATCAATCATGCTTTGGGGTTGTTTTGCAGCCAGTGGCACAGGGAACATTTCACGAGTAGAAGGAAAAATGGATTCAATACAATTTCAGCAAATTTTGGATGGTAGCTTGATGCCATCTGTGAAAAAGCTGAAGTTGAAGAGAGGATGGCTTCTACAAATGGATAATGATCCTAAACACACCTCAAAATCCACGGGGGATTACATCAAGAGGCGTAAACTGAAGGTTTTGCCATGGCCTTCACAATCTCCTGACCTCAACATAATTGAAAATCTATGGATAGACCTAAAAAGAGCAGTGCGTGACAGACAGCCCAGAAATCTCAAAGAACTGGAAGACTTTTGTAAGGAAGAATGGGCAAAGATACCTCAAACGAGAATTGAAAGACTCTTGGCTGGCTACAAAAAGCGTTTACAAGCTGTGATACTTGCCAATGGGGGCAGTACAAGATATTAACTTTGAACGTGTAAATGATGGAAATAAAATCTAACTTTTTTTACATATTATAAGAATGTCTAATCTGTAATTTGATGCCTTTTGGAGATTTTTCCATCTTTCCTTGGCTTCGTTATGCACATTAATACAAATTTTTACCTGGGGTGCCCAAACTTTCGATCCCCACTGTACTCTAATGTATATGGAAACAGTGTGGTTCCAATTAGAATACCATCATCAATACTTGAGTAAACTCCATAGTTCCATCTTAGCATATTCTGAACTAGAGAGGTTGCACACCGATAAACGTTGTACAGTGTCCACATATTTTAAATGATGTCTTGATTTAAAGTGATTATAAAGTCTCAGGCTTTTTTTCTATAAAAATAATAAACATGTTATACTTATCTGCTCTGTATAGTGGTTTTGTACAGCCCAGATCCTCCTCTTCTTTGGTCCCTCTTCTTTCTTGGCTCCTCCCACCTGTTGAGTGTCCCCACATCAAGCAGATTGCTATGGGGGCACTCGAGCCGAGCTGCAGCTCCTTATGTCTTTTCGGACACAGCCTCTCTCCTGATTTGCTAGCTGACTTTGATTGACAGAAGTGGAATGGTGCCGCTGCTGTGTTTTGGCCATGGAATGCATTAAGATAAAAGAAAACCTTCTGCCTTTGCAATCACTTTAACTAGGTTTTTTTCCCTTCACATTTAAGAGATATACAGTAAAAACCTTGGATTACGAGCATAATTTGTTCCGGAAACTTGCTTGTCCAAAGCACTCGTATATCAAAATGAATTTCCCTTGTAAGAAACAATGGAAACTCAAATGATTTTTTCCACAACCACAAAAAAAGTGTCAATACGGAATGCATAAAGCAGAATCCAGCAGGAACTTCAGAGTATAAAAGAGAAGAGAGGCACCTCTATGTGTAGCAATATGGCTACATTTAACCACTTAAGGACCGAGCATCTTTCTGAGATTTGTTGTTTAAAAGTTAAAAACATTTTGTTTGCTAGAAAATTACTTAGAAAAAAATATATAATTTTTGGGGGTTCTAACACCATAGAGAATAAAATGGTGGTCTTTGCAATACTTTCTGCCACACCGTATTAGCCCAGCGGTCTTACAAGCAGACTTTTTTTGAAAAAAAAATACACTTTTTTGAAGTAAAAAATAAGACAGTAGTAAAGATAGCCCAATTTTTTTTTATATTGTGAAAAATAATGTTACGCCGAGTAAACTGATACCCAACATTTCACGCTTCAAAATTGCGCCCGCTCGTGGAATGGGGACAAACTTTTACCCTTAAAAATCTCCAAAGGCAACGTTTATAAAATTCTACAGGTTGCATGTTTTGAGTTAAAATAATTGCTCCCGCTCTACCGATCGTGTCGATACCTCACATGTGTGGTTTGAACACCATTTTCATATGCGGGAACTGCTCACATATCCGTTTGCTTCTGCACGTGAGCTTGGCAGGACGGGGTTATTTTTTTATTTATTTTACCTTTTATTTTTTATTTTTACACTGTTCTTAAAAACAAAATCATGTCACTTTTATTCTTATTACAAGGAATGTAAACATCATCTTAAATATGAGATCTGGGGTCAAAAAGACCTCAGCTCTTATATTTACACTAAAATGCAATAAAAAATCTAATTAAAATTAAATGTAATTTCAAGTGACGTTTTGATGTTATTGCTGCCATCTTCCCCTCACTCGTCTCCATACCTAACAGGACCCAATCGCTACTGATGGCTCTGGTGAGTGCCAGAGGGCACCGGAAAGCGGCGGGCCTCTTCTGCAGCCAAAAAAAGTGATCTTGTGGCAAATCTGCAACAAAGACCACTTTTATCTGAAAGTATACCACCCGCTGAAGAAGTGGATACTGGTGTTATGGCAGCTAGCTGCTGCCATAACAATGATATTCCTCCTCAAAGTACCGACATATAACAACAGTGGTGGTCCATAAGTGGTTAATAAAGGTGCAATATTCATCAACTCATACTGTATGGTTGATGATTAAAACAGACACATCTATGTATGTAGACATCCGGGGTAAAGCTGTCCACATAGACTGTCCTCCGCACTGCCACTGCATCAACGTCATCCCTTCTATGCTGCACTCCACGAGCGCTTCAAGCCACACTTTCAGATCGCTCTACTGCAGTGTAGTCTTCACGAGCACGATTGCAGACTGACAGAAGTGAGAGCAGGCGGTGAGAAAGAAGGTCTATGTGGACAGCTTTACCTCAGATGCCTGCATACTGTTGCCTGATGCCTGTTTTAATCATCACGCATGTGAGATGCCAAATATTGTACCTTCATTAAATGTAACCCTATTTCTACACTCAGAGGTACCTCTCTTTTTTGAGTCTGAAAAAAGTTAAATATTAACTCTTTACTAGTTAAAATTGTGTTCATAACATCACTGTTTCTTCCTGTGACATGGGCAGCCCCTCTCACTGAAGTCATAACAAATCTTTACAAATCTCCCAGAAGTAGTGCTGAAGTAGTGGTTGAAGTTGCACTGCTAAAATTGTACCCAGTGTGACCGCAGGCTTCTACTCAATTGCTACTCATATTGCAAGACATTGCTTGTTTATCAAGTTAAAATGTATTAACAAAATGTGCTCGTCTTGAAAAAACCCTTGCACACCAAAATACTCGCAATCCAAGGTTTTACTGTATATACATTCTTCCTGCCATCTTTTAGCTGGTAAAATATGATAGACATGTTTTCCTTTTTTATACTGACCAGACTATGTTGGCTATTTTCTTCACCTATGTAAAGATGCATGTTGGAATTCCTTCAGTTTTGTAAACATAGACCAGGGGTTATCTTCACATTCTGTTTGGACACTGTATTTTCGCCTTGGAAAGTTAGTTGATGTTTACTGGTTTCAAGGCTTATTACATACGTTTTATTTGGAAATAATAAACACAGCTTTTTCTCTTTTCCAAGGATTTTATTGGAATTTTATTACTGGTTTCCAAGTTTACAAAGAAAATGGCAACATGACGAATATATATCAAATTACAAAGTCATACGCAATAAGGTGATTATGTAATACACGCAGATAAACAACAGTATCGTAAAAGATAAACATTGTCATATCATAATAGTCCAGTTGGCAAACTTCAACGTATTCTAAATGGTTCTCTGTGTTCAGCCAATATATTCATACTTTGCGTTATATATTCACATATAGTATTTATTGTGACACTGGGTTTACACTCTGATGGCAAATGATCTCAGAAAAATCTAAGGCCGCGTACACACGATCGGTCAAAACCAATGAAAACGGACTGAAGGACCGTTTCATCGGTTAACCAATGAAGCTGACTGATGGTCTGATGTGCCTACACATCATTGGTTAAAAAAATGATCGTGTCAGAACGCGGTGACGTAAAACACACGACGTGCTGAAAAAAACAAAGTTCAATGCTTCCAAGCATGCATCGACTTGATTCTGAGCATGCGTGGCTTTTTGAGCGATGCTTTTGCATACTAACGATCAGTTTTGACCTATCGGTTAGGCGTCCATCGGTTCAATTTTAAAGCAAGTTCTCTTTTTTTTGACCAAAGGATAACTGACCGATGGGGCCCACACATGATCGGTTTGGACCGATGAAACGGTCCTTCAGTCCGTTTTCATCGGTTTTGACCGATCATGTGTACGCAGCCTAAGAGAAATGTTGTATGTAATCTCATTTTAGAATGGGGGGAGTGGGGGGTGTAGAGGGGTTATGGTTGTAAAATACACATGTGTTGGGGTTACAAAAAAAAAACTGAAATGGAAATGCCCATCATCAGAAGAGTAGAGTAAAGTGTTATAAGTGGGAAGTGTAAAATTATAATACATAGAAATTAGAATGAGAAGGATGCCTCTCTGTTTCCATCTCTAGTTAGTCCATTTAGGGGATCTGTCCAGTGTCAGGCACTGGCCCGGGTGAGAACTGCGGTACAACAGCACGTAAGGAGCCGTGAAATTCAAGCCAGCATGCCCACATGTGGGTGAATTTTGGAGGGATTATCACGTGCTACACTAATCAGCTCCTCCATCCAATCAGTACGTCTAGTAGGGATACTGGAGCCCCAATGTGAGGAAATGCATCTTCTGGCAGCATTTACAGGATGTAAAGCTAGTGATTTGTGGTAAGCGAATTTTGGCAAAGAGGAATGGTGCAATAAGTATTGAGCAGGGGTGAAATCAAGAGTGTACGTGGTTATTTTGGCTATGTCTGCATATATCGCAGACCAAAACAATTGTAAAAAAAAAGGCTTTTTCTAGGCTCAAGGTGTGGGGGAAAAGTACACATGCATTTTTCTTATTGTGAGCCCTGTATACACTTTCTTTTGCAAATACAGAGTATCTTAGGTGTAAAAACTGACATGACTTGCAGCCAGAAGTTGACCCTTTATCTCTGGGGCCAATACAGTCTTAAAACATCTATAATTCTAAAATTGAAATGATGAAAATATACCTATTTCTTCACAAAGGTTCTGACAAATTTCTGGCCCTGACATATGCTGTACGTTATCTTTACTGGCCCTTACAGTTACCAGGGTCTCTCATTGCTGGCCCCAATGAAGCTGCTTTTACTCCCACAATTTATTCAGTGTACCTCCAGGCTCTCTTTAGTTTATACAAATGAGGAAGTTGGCATCTACACTAGAGCTATAGAACATGAAGAAACACTCACTTTCTGCCATGCCCATTTTGTATACACCCACATATTGGTCATGACCTCACATGCTAAGTGGGTGACACGCTCCACATCAGCTATCCAATTCATGTTTTAAGCACCTGCACAGCACCCCCAAAAAATGTTGTCTGGGGACCGCCCCTGAGTACAGATTCTTCCACTCCCCATTCCTCGCCTCTGATTGGACCATGAAGAAGAAGCAGCAGACTAATAAAGTTATATATCTGCTCACTCTACTCCCTCCTTCATGTTCTTTATCAACAATTAAGCATAGTCTGATTTTTCATGCATGTCAGATTTTTGGAGCTTGATATCAAGTCTAATTTAAAAACATGTTTAATGGGTTTCTAATAAATATGTAACTCCAACTGCAATAACAGTTTTTTTTATACATGTCTGCAGTTTAGATTTAAATACTTGAGCTTAAATGCAAAAATAATTGTGGCACATTTTTCCAATATTATGTAACCATCAGGCCACATTAAAAATACATATGGTTTATCATATTTTAAGTTGATTTTCAGTTGATTTTACTGTTTGTGGTAAATAAAAAAATGTAAATGGCTCTGAAATATTATTGCACTGCAGCTATGTAAAAGTGGAAATGTTTATGTACAATTACCTCTTACCTTTAAATGCTTTGGCTTGAAGACATCCATAATCGTGGCAAATGTTTTCAGAGTTAAGTTACTATTGGACAGTGCAGATATTCACATTATTAATACATTTTTAACCTGTTTTTGCATTTTTTGACATTACTTGCAGTTATTATTGCTGTTTATGGTAAATACAAATGAAAATAGATTTAAAACAAGGGTGCACTAAAAATGCCAGCATTTTAAAATGAGAATAAATGGCACAGAAACAACTGAATGTAGTGCCTTAAGAATACATTCTGTACATCATCCTATCCAGGCTTTATTCATTCTTTGAATTGTTTGTAACTTTTGAATAGTGAAATTGTTCGTTCAGGTTTAAATGTTGCCTGTCAACATACAACTTATTTTAACCACTTACCCCCCGGACCATATTGCTGCCCAAAGACCAGAGTACTTTTTGCGATTCGGGACTGCGTCGCTTTAACAGACAATTGCGCGGTCGTGCGACGTGGCTCCCAAACAAAATTGGCGTCCTTTTTTTCCCACAAATAGAGCTTTCTTTTGGTGGTATTTGATCACCTCTGCGGTTTTTATTTTTTGCGCTATAAACAAAAATAGAACGACAATTTTGAAAAAAATGAATATTTTTTACTTTTTGCTGTAATAAATATCCCCCAAAAATATATAAAAAAACATTTTTTTTCCTCAGTTTAGGCCGATACGTATTCTTCTACATATTTTTCGTAAAAAAAAATCGCAATAAGCGTTTATTGATTGGTTTGCGCAAAAGTTATAGCGTTTACAAAATAGGGGGTATTTTTATGGCATTTTTATTAATATTTTTTTTACTAGTAATGGCGGCGATCAGCGATTTTTTTTTTTGGTATTGCGACATTATGGCGGACACTTCGGACATTTTTGACACATTTTTGGGACCATTGGCATTTTTATAGCGATCAGTGCTATAAAAATGCATTAGATTACTATAAAAATGCCACTGGCAGTGAAGGGGTTAACACTAGGGGGCGGGGAAGGGGTTAAGTATGCCTGGGTGTGTTCTTACTGTGGGGGGGGGGTGGCCTCACTAGGGGAAACACTGATCCTCGGTTCATACAGTGTATGAACCGAAGAAAAGCATTTCCCCTGCTGACAGGAACGAGAGCTGTGTGTTTACACACACAGCTCCCGTTCCCCGCTCTGTACCGAGCGATCGCGTGTGCCCGGCGGCGATCGCGCCCGCCGGGCACACGCACGGGAGTCGGGGGCGAGCGGGGGGCGCGTGCGCGCGCCTCCGGCGGCGCGCGTGCGCCCCTAGTGGCGGCTAAAGGGTAGGACGTCATAATACGTGATCTCGCCTAGGAGAGCCACCTTGTGGACGTATTATGACGGTGCGGCGACGGCAAGTAGTTAAACACTCCCTTTTATGCACGTTGCCCTTTGTTGGAATTATTTCCTTCCAGTTTTTTTCTCTTTTCTGCAAATAGGCGCTCTTAAAATTAAACATCTTTGTGTTTCCTGCAAGCTCTTATTTTTTATGGCTTAGATTAGAAAAAATCATATTATGGTCACTATTCCTTAGATTTTCCCTAATAGGAATACCTATATAAGCTTTGCATTGTTTGGGATTAATAGATCCAGAACAGTATAATTTCTAGCTGGGATAACTTAAAGCTGTCCCATAAAATTATTCTGCAATAATGTTAATGCATGTTGGCCTATTTCAGTACCAGCAGCCCAATCTCATCTGTAAATTTCAGGATAGTTAAAATCCAACAATATTATAACTCGCCATCATGTGCAGCACTTTCCATTACTCTAAGTTTAGGTAAACCCTGACAATGATTTTCTCTCATTTGCTCCGTTAAATATATCATTGTATTTTTATTTTTGTTTGATAAATGCAAAAAAAGCCTGTTGATTCTGACATCCTGACATAAACTGTGTGAGATATGGAGATGAAGAGATGGTGTTCCGTAGTTATGTCCTATGGTGACAACATTGCTCCTCCATAAATACAGTACAGTGAGCATATTCAGCCTTAGGACAGGCAGTGTGGTACCAGTAGTAGTAGCTGGGATGTTTGGATCGCACACGAGAACTCCCAAACAGGGAAAAAGCTTGTCCTACATATATGCATGCTCAGATAAAGGTCTGGTATGGATATTGGGGGGGCACACATTGTTTTTTTTTCCCATGCCATTTTTTTCTTTATATATATATATATATATATTGGCCCAGATTCTCAAAGGGTTTACGACCGCGCAACGCCATTTGCGCCGTCGTAAGTCCTAATCTGGGCTGTTACGCATAGATATTTATTAGATCTGACAGGCGTAAGGCTCTTACGCTGTCAGATCTTAAATGCAATTTTTTTTTCCGCCGCTAGGTGTCGCCGACGTCGTTTTCCCCATCGTCTATGCAAATTATCAATTTACGCAAATACCCGAATTATGCGGCCTTACGCCGGGCCATTTACACCACGCCGCCGCAAATTATGGAGCAAGTGCTTGGAGAATACGGCTAATTTTAAAGGCTTATATGCAAGTTACTGCCATAAAAAGTGTTTGGGGACCTGGGTACTGGCCAGGGGGACATGTATCAATGCAAACAAAGTTTTCAAAAAGGCAGTTTTTCAGGAGCAGTGATTTTAAGAATGCCTAAAGAGAAACAATAAAAATTAAATATCACTTTAAATATTGTACCTGGGGGGGGGGTCCCCTCAGTCTGTCTGTAAAATAGTACATTTTCCCCATGTTAATAACATTACCACAGCAAAATGAAATTTCTAAAGGAAATAATGTAATTTTAAACTGCTGTAATGTTTTGCAGATCCCAGCAATGTACATATTTTTTTTCCTGGAATGGCGTGGGGGTCCCCCCCCAAAATCCATACCATGTACCCCATAACCAGTCACATAGGTGGTGTGAGATCTGGGCCCCCCTTTTTAAAGGGGGCTTCCATTATCTGGTAAGCCCCCCGCATCAACATGGGGACAAGGTTACATAGTTAGTCAGGTTGGAAAAAGACACAAGCCCATACAGTTCTACCATAAAAAAAAATAATAATAATAATAATAATAATAATAATAATAATAATAATAATAATATTATACAATCCCATATACCCAATTCTATACCCACAGTTGATTCAGAAGAAGCGAAATACCCCAGCAGATCACGATCCAATTTGCTACAGTAGGGGAAAAATTCCTTCCTGATCCCCGAGAGGCAATCAGATATTCCCCGGATCAACTTTACCTAAATGTTATCCGATGTTACCCAATGTTGAGGGCATGTGGCCTGGTGTGGTTAAGGAGGGGGCGCTCTCTCGCCCGAAGGGCCTGGTATGGACGGGGGAACCCATGCCATTTTCATTCTTAATTCTGTCATAGGGCTCCCCTTAACCACTTCAATACACTATATTATATATTGTACCCTGCACTGTATTATATATACTACACTGACTGCACTATATACACTGAACTGCAGTATATATAATATACAGACTGCACTATATACTCTGAACTGCAGTATATATACCATATGTCCAAGGAAATATATATACAAATGTACATATGTCACCGCGCTGTTCTGTAACGTGAAAATAGCAACCAACACCACAAAATAGATCAATTTTGAAAAAATGGAAAAGAAAAAATAAAGTGTAGCGCTAGAAAAAAAAAAACCCTATTAAGGGATCTTTGTGTAATACAAAATATCAAATGGCCATATAAACGGCAAATAATTTTTAAATAAATTAAGAGTCCATGACGAACTTCAATTCACCGAAGGTAGTGACATTAATTATGACACAGTGATTGATAGATGATCTGCCACCAATTAGTGAAAATTATGAGGCTTACCGGAGGGAACGGACCCAAGTAAGCATATACTTATCAGGTCGTTCAAGCTTAAATGATGCCAAGGATCAAGATGTACTTCAAATGCTGAATAGTCAGTAGACCTCCTAGGACATCCTCATAGATAATGCAGTGATTTCACAAAAAACAATTGAATGGTACTAGTATATGTTCTCAAGTGATGATTTGCACCATCCAAGGGTATCACATTTGTGCAGGTAAGGAAAAAATTAAAATAAAAGTGCACATAGCGTGATTCTGTTGTGCTACAGATGAGATCTCAATAGGCCTTGGGTGGTGGTGGTGGTGCCCTAAACTAAAAATATTGTTGGAAGCTAGCATCATTATGATTGAGGAGGAATAGGATAGGCAGCATAGGCAGTCTTCAAGGATCCCAGATCCATAGCAAATTCAATCAGTTACATCAGCATAAGCTGCTTGATAGCTGCTGATCCAAGAATGATTCATTTTTATAAATGTGATCCTATCAACAGAGTCTGTAGACAGGCACACTTTTTGATTCATTACAAACCCTCCAGTAGCACTGAATGTGTGATCAGAAAGCACACTGGATGCAGGCCAGGCCAGTAGTTCAATTGCATATTGAGCAAGTTCTGGCCAGTGGTCCATCCTCAAGACCCAGTAACCCAGTGTATGCTCTGTTGGAAAGGTCTCCAAGTCTGCTCTTGCCCCTAGATATTCCTGCATCATATAATGAAGATGCTGGCAATTGTTGCTGGAACCTTAATGCTGAGGACTAAACAATTGTTTAAAGGCATCGGTCAGCCAGCCACCTTCTTCACTGCTCTTCCTTTGACCGAACAAAGCCTCAAAAACATGTTTTCCAGCACCAAAGTGTAACCTCCCTGGGTCTGGAAATGCGTTACACAAATTTTTCTTCAAGGCCTCCTGAAGATGTTTAATCCTCTGCTCTCTCTGCGAAGGCAGGATGAGTTTTGCAACCTTACCCTTGTAACATGGATCAAGAAGGGATGCCAGCCAGTAATGATCCCTCTCCTTGATACCACAAACCCTAGGGTCCTTTTGCAGGCTTTACAGAATCAGGAAGGCCATGGAGTGTAACTTTGCAGTGGCATTCGGTTCTGTGTTCTCTGGGTCACATTATCTGTAACTACCTCCTCACAGCCACGTACAACTCCTTGGGTTTCTGGGTACTGAAAACCATACCTTGAGGGCTGCTGCATGTTATCCTCAACACCCATGCTGACACAATCCTCCCCCTTCTCCTCTTCTTCCTGTGTGTTTGGCGAACCCCAGGAATGCTATCTGGATAAATGGGGCCTGGAGAGGAAAGGAAGTCCTTCTCTTCCTCCCACAGTTCTGCCTCAAGTGCCCCGTCCATGATACCCCAAAGCATGTGCTCCAG
The DNA here is from genome assembly GCF_905171775.1 of Rana temporaria. Classification (NCBI taxonomy): domain Eukaryota; kingdom Metazoa; phylum Chordata; class Amphibia; order Anura; family Ranidae; genus Rana; species Rana temporaria. The sequence continues at coordinate 93,926,974 of NC_053497.1, forward strand.
CAGGCAGACTAGAGGGACAGTGTCACTGATGCATGCATTGTCACTGCTCCCCATCCTTGTGGCCTACTCAAATAGTGACAGGACAGTGCATGCATCCTTGATCAGCAGCCACTGGCAATGGCAAAAAAAAGCCAAGCTCCCCTGACCCTGTCCTGGTTCCATACTTGCACAGGTACTCATTGATGGCCCTCTGCTGTGTGTATAGCTGCTGCAGCATTGCCAATGTTGAGTTCCACCTGGTGGGCATTTCACAAATGAGGCGGTGGATAGACAGGTTGCATTCCCTTTGAATGTCAGCCATGGCATTGTATGACCGGCAGAAATGACCACATACTTTTCTGGCCCGAGTCAGAAGATCTTGTAAGCCTGGGTACCTGGTCAAGAAATCATGCAGCGCCAAATTCAGGATGTGTGCCAAACATGGAACATGGGTCAAGTGTCCCTGTCGGAGGGCAGAGAGAAGGTTGGTGCCATTGTTACGTACAACCATTCCTGGCTGAAGCTGGCATGGTGTCAACCCCCTCTGAGCCTGCCCCTGCAGAGCTGAAGATATCTCTACCCCAATGTGGCTCTTGTCCCCTAGGCAGACCAAAATTGGCCTTTGGCCAATTATGGCCCTCACAGTAGAGTGTGCTGTGATTGACCAAAGCATGCAGGTCAGGTGCATGCTTTGGCCAATCATCAGACATTTGTGCACTGCAATCTCGCAGTGCATTATTGGGCATTCCATGGCACTCGAATTTCCCACGAATGCCCCATAATGTTCGCTGTTCAATTGTTCAAGCTCATCCCTAATTACCACCTGGTTATATATATAGTGTTATAATACTGTACACCAGGGATATGCAATTAGCGGACCTCCAGCTGTTGCAGAACTACGATTCCCATGAGGCATAGCAAGACTCTGACAGCCACAAGCATGACACCCAGAGTCAGAGGCATGATGGGACTTGTAGTTTTGCAACAGCTGGAGGTCCGCTAATTGCATATCCCTGCTGTACACTATAGTACATTAGGGTGAGTGGTTTTGGGGTAGTCTAGTTGGAAAGAGAGGACTGATTGTTAGTACTCTCTGAATTGGCAAGTTCTTATCAGGGACCCGGAACTTTGGATTTTGAAGAGTTTTGGGAAGAAAGAACCCGCAAACCCTGACTACATTCTGGTCCTGAAGGGGCTAAGCCACAGCAAAGGGAGTCTTGAAAGGCAGCAGGAATGGATCAACATCTGTACTTCAGCATCCTGATATGAGGAGGAACCCTAACCCCAATGTGGGACCAAGAGATTGGCTGTGAGTCTGTTGAGTGAAGCCTTTTATACCTGAACTACAAACAGCTCTTGCTTTATTTTTGGCTGAAGAAAGTTTTTTGTGTTTACTTGTTATAAATACTGTTTACTTTTACCAAACTCAGCTCATTCCCGGGCCACCTCAGTTCACCTCAGACATATCTCTTATTCACAGATAAACATGTTTGTGGTAGATAAGTGGTTACTCCAGCATGTCGACTCCTACACTATTTACAACGTAACATGGTCTGACAATTTGACTGTCTCTATATTAGTAGTGGAGAATGAGAACTATCCCCCTGTGTATCTGTGGTGCTGTAATTTCTTATCTTATCTTATAAAGCTTCTGCATCAAATGTCCTATCTTTCCAAACATCTAAGGGGATATTTCAACACTAACCACAAATCCATGCCTGATCTCCTCACCCTGCGAAACATCCACAATGCTTACATGAGAGGAATTCTTTTTTTTTTTTAAATCAGAAAAATGTTTTTTGTGCCAATAAAAATAAATTACAAAATATGGACCATAATAATACAAGTCACAAATATAAGAAAGTAAAAACACTCAAATCCGTACCGTACCATAATGGCACCAACATTACAAACCAGACACATAATGATGCAAGAAAAGTTTAAACAGTAAAGAGCAATCATAAATACCCTCAGCCCCCCCACCCAACCCCACCAGAGGCCAGTGGGCCTCAACTTAAACCCTGTACCCCACAGTCTACTCACTCAGTTAGAACCACTACCCACCGTCAGCCAAAGTCTTTTGCCTACAATATATTCCTTGTAAACTACAGTATAAACAAAACAGAGTCTACCTTCTGGATAGAAAAAAAAATGCCTCAAACTTGCAACAACCGAGTCAGAACCAGTCTTGGAGGAGCCAACCCAGGGGTTTCCAACCACGGCTGCCAGATAGAATTAAATTTCCAAGCTGCATTTCTATGCTAATAAGTATGATACTCCCGTATAAGGATGAAATTAACCCGTTCAATCCATTGCTTCTTGGTCGGAACATGCAGGGATAACCAAAATCTAGCCACCAACTTTCGTGCTAAGTATAAAAGTCTGATCACTGCAATGTTGATCGGGTGAGGGTATATTTCTTCATCTACTGCCCCCAATATACATATTAAGGGGTCCAAAGGGACCCTGACTTGGAATACAGAGGAAATAACCTCCGTAACATTACCCCAAAATCGATGCAGCTTGGGGCAGCACCACATCAAGTGAATAAGTGATCCCTCCTCCCCACAGTGTTTGGGACATAGAGAAGAATCCCTCCTTCCCCAACTAAACAGCTGAATAGGTGTACGATAAGCTCTATGTAGCAAAAACAGGTGGGACAACCTATGAGATTGCGAAACAGAGGTAAGAGGTCCAGCTTGTAAACATAAGTCCCATGTTTCACCACTAATAACTCCCATGTCTTCTGTCCACCCTCTCCTACATGGTAAAGTCGCTGCGTCCTGTATGGTCGATAAAAGAATAGAATAGATATGGGATATTAGGCCTTTTTTGTCCTTACCAAAAAATATATATTTTATCAGGTGGTGACTAGATAATTGGAGAACAGAAATCTGACCCTGGGCCTGCAAGGCGTGCCGAAGCTGCAAGTATCTATAGAATTGTTGCCTAGGGAGGTTAAGTTCATCCTGCAATTCCTGAAATGATTTGAGTATATTTTGGTGATATACCTGGGCAATTTTGTCGATACCAGCCATTCTCCAGGATAGAAAACCGTCCAGCTTAGACACCTCTACTAAATTAGGGTTATCCCACAACGGGGTCTCCGCAATAAATCACGAAATATGCAAATTAGACCATCCCACGGACCATAGCTTCTTAAGTAGAACCACAGTGGGCGCCGCCTGTGGCAGGTGAGGAAACCCTGCCTCCAAACACGCCAAAACCGAAGCATTCCTTGATCCCATACGTAACAGAGTGTCAATAGAATCAAGTTCATTGATACACCCCATTCCACAAAAGTGTTGCAATTGGGAAGCCAAAAAATAAAATTTGGGGCTAGGGACTGCAGCTCCCCCTTGATCCTTACCATATTGTAATGTAGAAAGCCGAATGCGGGCAGTCTTTCTCTTCCAAATTAAAGATCTAAACAACATATCCATCCAAGTGAACCATCTACGAAGTATCCACTGGGGAGAGTTGTGCATGATATATAAAAGTTGAGGGCCCCATACCCATGAGAGGAATTATCATACAATTATGTGCCCTCACCAAACAACAACACAATCAAAAACTCACTGATCTTCTGGCAAAAATGCAGGCTAATGCCGCCTACACACGATCGGACATTCCGGACAACAAAATCGCAGATTTTTTTTCAGACGGAATGTTGGCTCAAACTTGTCTTGCATACACACGGTCACACAAATGTTGTCAGAAATTCTGATCGCCAAGAAAGTGGTCAAGTACAACACTACGACGAGCTGAGAAAATTTAAGTTCAATGATTCCAGACATGCGTCAAATTGATTCCGAGCATGCGTAGGATTTTTGTGCATCGGAATTGAATACAGACGATCGGAATTTCCGACAAGAACTTTTGTTGTCGGAAAAATTGAGAACCAGCTCTCAAACATTTTTTTGTCGGAAATTCCGACAAATGTACACACATTCGGAATTTCCGACAACAAGCTCACATCGAACATTTGTTGTCGGAAATTCCGACCGTGCGTACGCGGCATTAGAGTAATGCGTCAACAGATCACATAACCTCTTCTTCTCATTCTCATAGATTTCTCTATGAGCAACATGATACATATTATAAAGCTCTGAATCACTATGCCAGCGGCAATAGACTCAGAAATCTTTTAGCTCAAAGCATAAAATCTCAGAGAACTAACACCAAGATTTCTTATTTAGCCAGTTGACAAGCATAAAATCCTATACCCACAAGATATCACAGATTAATTTTCAGCTTATTACAGTTCTCTTTATATCTTACAAGATGATGCTCACATCCCTCAACAGTCTGAGGCTGACATTTATGGCTAGATCTTCCAACATTAATGGAGGCTCAGATTCAGCACCTAAATGCACCTTATGAGTATAACAAAACTATCAGGGTGATCATAGCCATTCCCAATGGCAAATCCTTGGGTCCTGATGGGTTTACTAGTGAGTATTATAAACAGTTTAAGGAATACTCACCCCATGCCTAAACAGGCTCTATTCCAAGGTGTCTTCATCCATGTCCTTTCCTTTGTTAATTGTGAAAGCATATATCATAACAATTTCAAAACCAGGCAAAGACCCAACTGTACCCCAACATTATACCCAAATTTCGTTACTAAATATAAATGTGAAAATTTACACAAAGATTATTGCCCCACTGTCTGTCTACTTGATATTCTCCCTACCTTGAGCAACCCAGACCAAACAGGGTTTATCCATGGCAGACAAGCCTCAGACACCACAAGGCAGATTGTAAATGTGCTTCCTTTTGTTGAAAAAGAGCAGATTCACTCTCTGCTTCTCTTACTAGATGCAGGGAAGGCGTTCGACGTTATACAAGTGCTTGCTTGATTTAGTTTATTAATATCTGGTTACATCCTCTCTGCCATTTATGTCCCTCTGCTCAGGTCTACATTTCCAATATGTTATCTAAATCATTTACCATCTCTAATAGCACCGGACAGGGATGCCTGCTCTTACACTCCATTTTCATCTTACTCATCGAGCCCCTGGTGGAAACTGTTGAATTTATCCAGAAAGATCAATCTTTTTACAGACTGCATTATTCATCCCCTTACAATGCCTACTAAGAATTAACTCTCTTTATGTACTACAAGGTCAACTTCTCCAAGTCCCTAATACTTGACCTAGGACTAGATCCAAAATTCAAACACCTTCTACAAAGTTCCCTCCCTTATGTGTGGAAGAATGATGGTATCTGCTACCTAGGTATCACTTTAGCAAATAATCCTCCTATCTGATTTGAATTACATCCTGTCACGTACCTTACCAGAGGCCGAAGTGCTGAGAGGGCTTCCCTTGCGACTAAGTGCAGAACGCCCCCTGGAGGTGACACAGGGGGAGCTATGCCCAGAGATGCAGGAGTTGCCAGCTGCGACTTGCTGAGTAGATGTTGGAGATCAGCTGTAGACCAGGATACGCAGTCAGGCAGGGGTACCACGGAAGTAGCAGATGAGTTGGACTGGCAGGAAACCCAGGGGCGGAGTCAGGAGCCGAGCCGGTAGTCATACACAGGAGGCAGGAAGTGACTGGAACAGGTCAGAAGGCAAGCCAAGGTCATACACTGGATCCAGCAGACAGGAACAGGACAAAGGATAAGCCGTGAGACAAGCCAGGGGTCATGCAGGGAAAAGTCTGGTCAGGCAAGCCGGGTCGTCAACAGGAATACAAGGAGAACAGGAACAAGGATTCAGGATCACATCAAGGGCTGAAGATCATGCAGCAGTTGGTGACTGCTGCAACAAGCTTTAAATAGGGCACTGACGCCAGGAGTCCCGCCCGCATTGCGTGCGTAATGGCGCACGCGTGTGCGCAGTAAAGAACAAAGTATTTATGGTGTTGTTGCCCATATGCGCATTGTGCTCATATGCGCAGGCATTGTGCTCGTATGCGCATGCGCACTGTGCTCGTAGGTCCATGCAAGACAGGTCTGCCAGTTCTTCCACAGTTGGTTCTCTGACACATCCCTCTTACAGAAAAATTTACCAAAAAATAGCACACAGATAGCCAGATTCAATTTATCCTGTCCTTCAAGATGCTCATATTTCCACAGAGTTATACATTCTTAAAACCATACCCTTCCTTTTGCCTCCAAAATACTTATGGTCTTTGAATGGTTTGCCTAAACAATTCCTCTGGCAAAGTAAGAAAGCCAGAAGAGCTCACTCTCAACTTGTTAAGCAGAAAATCTGGGGGTATGGGTTATAAAGACATTTCAAATTACTTTATCTCTACTCATTTTGACCAACTCAAACTTTGGTTTTAAATATCTAATGATGTTCTGTAGCTTGATATTGAGTAAACGGGAAAAAAGCTGCATACTTGTCTGCTGATTGATCTTGATGATATCTTACAGTAGGTGCCTCCGATTTTGTATATCCAGCTTGATGGGATCGCGCTGGATATCGCCGCTGGAGGCTGTTCTTCTCGCACTCGCTCCCCCCACGAGATGCTGCGCATCCATAGGAATCCATTGGGGGCGGCGAGCGGGAGGAGCGACATAGCTCGGCGCTGGCTCCCGCGACGGGGATTGCGGGTGGTCAATCTTGCCGCTAGCAGAGGTGAGATTGACACAAAATCGGCGGGCACCTACAGTACCTTGTTTAAATTAGCCAAATGATTCCTCACAATCTTATTTATAATGGAGGTGATGTGGTTTCTCTGGTACATTAATGCATATTTTATGGCAATGCAAAAACCTTACCAGCTTCTGGAGGAAAAATGTTCATTTAATATCTAAAACTGGCTTCTTAACCTCTGCATCACCAACTTTAGCAATTCTACATCTAGGAATAGATGACTTTGCTTTCCACAACACGCAGTTGTTACCAATATCCTATTAGCTGACAGAATTATAATTACAAGATATTAGAAATAACTGCTGCATCCAATGCTTCAGAAGCTGTTGAGCTGGTTAAAAGCACATTCTAAATATGAAACTTTTTTAGCTCTCAGACGTGACAGACATGTTCACAGCTTGCGAAAAAGCAGAGAAACTGTTGACTTTATGGCTGGAAAAAGTTTAGGCTTACTACTCTGACACTTCTTTATCATTGTGATACTTTCATGTTGCTTTTCATTATTTTACCTCCATTGTTTTGCCTGCATTGTTCTATTTGCCATTTCATTTTACCGTGGTATTGTATTTTGTTTCCCATCATACAGGCAATGTCTGTACTCATTATGCAAAGCTCAATTAAAATTAAATGTTGAAAAAAGGAAAAGGCTAGTTTGAAAATGCCAGAATGGTAAAGCCTCCAAAATTGGCTTCTGACCCAGTTTTAACATATTTTACATGATGAGCACACAAATCTTGAATTCATAGCAAGGCTGACATTTAGAACTTTTTTTAAAGGCCAACAAACAAAAATCCACAATGTAGTGTAAGAATCACAGACATTGCCCCCTCCTCCTCCTCTCAGTGATTGGAAATAATAATTTGGGTAAACTCTGCACCCTTGTTATTAACTTCCCTGTTTTTCTCCTAAAAGCTGTTAATGAAATTTCAGGTTGTGAATCTATAAATAATAGTTAATTCTGCAATTGTAGGAACAGATTCACAGGATGCAATCACTGTGTTTAAAGTGTCTGTGTGTTAAGTGAAGGTTACAGAGCACAATTTAACATTGTGACCAAGATGGAGTCTCTTGTAGACATAAAAGAAGAATCCATAAATGAAGCGCTTGATCATTAAAACATTAGGTGTCCAAGCAATGATAAATAAAAAGTAATATTTATTGCCATGAACACCATAAAATCTTTCAGCAATCCTCCGTGTGGTGGATTATATGGTTACCAGTCAAGATCTATGTTAAGAAGGAATTATCACAGTCAATCGGCTTTGCAGTCTCACTCACAGGCACTGCTCCACTGGCAGATGGAGGCGTGTGGAACCCAGAAGCAGCAGCACTAGTGTGCTGTAACTGTCTTACCCGATCCGAGGGGAACGGATGGCCAAGCGGTATCGATGGGGTGAAGACACCGGAGCAGAAGTAAGCTCGACGGTGTAGCTGTGGTGTGTCCGCGGTGTTGTTTTGCTCCACTCACGTGTACGCCGGACACTTCCTGGTCGGGACGTCTCGCCGAATCAGGTCAGCAAAGCGAGAACGAGGCTTGGAGACAGCGGAGAGGGTTGGCTGTAACCAACCAATAGGAGGATTTGTGCTGGCGGTGTGCAAAGCGGCTGGATGCGATCAGGCTGGATGGATGAACGGAGGTGGCTGAAGCAGAATCTGTCTGGTTACAATCTTGACAACATGTGTTTCAATATTTAATTTTCAAATTTATCAAAAAAATTGAAATGTACATTAAAGATGACTATAGTCCAAAGTTTTATAAATTTGTTGTTTTGCTGGCAAAACTTTATATACGTAGTTTCCAAAAGTATTCAATGTCAATAAACTGTAAATTACTAAATAACAAAATATATAAACTGTTCAAACATTTCCTGTATGTTTAACAAAACTTTGTATTCTCCTTTTTTTCACAAATACAATCAGAGAATACATTTGCATTTGTTTAATTTGCTGCCTAAATCTATATATGTTAATGAGTTGTAAATATCAAAAGATGCTGTTGTTGCATTTTTCCACCAGTGATTTGGAGAATACTGTATTTTACTTGTTTCTTTATAAACAAAATGCAGACAGGCGTTCCCTTTTTTCTTTTTCTTCAAATATGAACCTTAGATAACAGTGTTATGGTGCAAAATAGCTGTGAAACGTCAATGATAGCCTATGTTTCTTTGTGATAAAGACCAACAAGAAACAAATTTGCACATGAGTTGGGAGTCAGTTTGAGCAAAGAGCATTGCGAACAAAAGTATTGCCTGTGGTAGCTGTTTCATGAATATATGAAAATCAAGTCTTAACTGAATGCTTCACAAAGACCTTGAATTGTGTATCCACCTTTATCTCTTTATTTCAGGTGGAAGATGTACTTATCCTCAACAACAGACCTTGGATATATACATTCCACAAAATGCATGCTATTTTGCCTAAAAGTTAAAAGCATTTAGCATCAGAAATATCTTCCAAAGCATGTGATATTAGCCAGACCCAAACTTAAAAAAAAAAATTCATTCAAAGCTGACTTATGTCTTCTAAAGCTATTTTTACTAATCATTCTTAGTTAACAGCAGAATTTCTTGTTTCTAAGTCTTGTTTCTAAATGAAACCAGAAATGAGTCAAATACATCTTGGGATATTATTTGCCCAAATCCTATCCTTGATCTGTTTCATAGCATAACAAGTAACTTCTTTTACACTAGAGAAGCAGAAACAACTACTCGCGACGTGAGTGTGTAGCTCTGCTATAACGAGCAGCACACAGCAGCTCACAGCTCACAGATTCACCCTATTTTTGCATACACAGCAAGGGGAGACCAAGGTGAACACACAGGAAAGGATGAGCAAACGGAAGGAGAGAGAGCGACCAAGGAAGCTGACAGACTTCTTCGCTTCTGTGACGGACCGGCCTATCCAAAATGGAGTCGGCGCTGGGACCTGTGTTCCTTCAGCACCATCCAAGGGTGAGTCGCCTAATACAGAAAATTCACTGTCATCCTCAGCATTAAACAGCCCTGTCAAACAAAAATGGAGGCTGGGGGAGCAGGGAGGTGTGCAGGATGACACAGAACAGGAGGGGGAAGAAATGGAGGAATCTACCTCATGCGGCCAGCAATTAGATGCATTCCCTACCACAGGGCAGCCCATCATTGACACTACAATGAAAGAGATGCTGCAAACTTTAAGGGGGGCTCTCCAGCAAGACATGGCAGCTTTCATGAAATCCACAAAACCAAAAATGAAGGCAGTTAGCAATAGAGTGGACTATGTGGAAAAAAATGGAGGAATTCACTCTAATGCCGCATACACACCATCACTTTATGTGATGAAAAAAACGACATTTTCTGTGAAGTAAAAAACAACGTTTTTGAAACTTCAATTTTCAAAGACGAAGTTGCCTACACACCATCGTTTTTCTCACAATGTTCTAGCAAAGCGAGGTTACGTTCACCACGTTTTTCCATTGAAGCTCGCTTCATAACTAGCTTCTGGGCATGCGCGGGTGTAAAAACGTTGTTTTAAACAACGTTTTTTTGCTACACACGGTCAATTTCTGTGAAGTAAAAAACAACGTTTTTGAAAAACGACACATAAAATTGAAGCATGCTTCAATTTTTTTTTGTCGTTTTTCAGAAGACATAAACGTTTTCCCCCACACACGGTCATTTAAAGTGACGTTTTTAAAAACGTCGTTTTTTTTCATCACATAAAGTGATGGTGTGTACGCGGCATTACACACAATGAGCTGGTGGATGCCCACTTTGATGTAGAATAAGAGATCAAAGCCATACACCTCAAAATGGTGGATATCGAATACAGGTCACGCAGGAACAACCTCAAATTCAGGGGGATCCCTGAATCCATCAAACCGGCTGACTTGCATTTATACCTTCAAAAGCTTATGACAACGGCGCTTCCATCCCTGAGGTCTGCTGACATTATCATAGATAGAGCCCACAGGCTGCCAAAACTGTCGTACCTGCCTGAAAAAACCCCAAGGGATGTAATAGCTAGAATCCATTTCTATCACGTGAAGGATCAATTGATGCAATACTCCAGGCAGCACCCTGCACTCCCAGACCTGTTTGCAGGGATCGCAAACTATCGCAAGCCACCATGACAGCGAGACACAATTTAGTACCAATTACTAAAATACTGTGAAACCACAAAATCGTCTACAAATGGGGCTTCCCGGACAAACTTCTAGTTGAAATGCACAACGAAACCCACGCCATTACCTCGTTGGAAAAAGGTATGTTACTCCTCCAGAATTGGCGTTTACTTCTGACTAAGGGCAACAATGCAGACCCAAAACCACCGCCAAAACAGGAGAAGTAAATAATGCCACAAGCCTTCGTGGCGCAACAATACTTTCCTTCAATCACAGCCTAAAATCAGAGATAAGATTGAAGGAAAAATACAGGAATATTTCACTACTAATGACACTGGTGACAGCTCATAACATCACTACAAAAATCCATAGCTGATTTAGAAGCGCAACACAAAAACCCCAATTCCTCTTCTGCCCAGATACTAAAAAGCCTTAACTCTTGCTGTGAGGAACTGAGACAGGAACTTAGGGCGAACTATGACTTATACTTCAAAAGACTGAGCAGGAAAGCTGCTAGCCTCCCAACTCAAAAAAACACTAGCACGCACCAACCTCTCTCAGATAAAACACCATCAAAATAACACCACGCTACGCAATCCGAAAGATATAGTTAATAGATATGTGCATTCCCGTTCGTATGAATGTTATTTTCGTACGAAAATTTTAATTTTCGTACCCGCAGAATAATGTGTACATATGAAAAAATTAAAGCACCAAAATACGAAAACAACGGGATTACGAATGAGCCGCATAACGAACAACCGCAAATACGAACGAACGATCCGACGAAAATACGACAAAACGAAAACGGCAAAAGAACGAAAATTACATCTATAGCAAAAGACTTGCATTCTGTATTTTGTTTGAATCCTTGTTCTGTTCGTATTTTGATTTTCAGTCGTATGTTCATATGACATCTAACAAAAGATTTTCATTCTGTATTTTGTTTGAATCCTGTTTCTGTTTGTATGTTCATATGACATCTATAACAAAAGATTTCCATTCTGTATTTTATTTGAATCCTTGTTCTGTTTGTATGTTCATATGACATCTTATAACAAAAGATTTGTATTCTGTATTCTGAATTTATTTTTTCTGTTTGTAATTTGGTTTCAAAATACAGAATGCAAATCTTTTGTTATAAGATGTAATTTTCGTTTTTTTGAATGGGCAGTGAGTGTAGTTAGTTAGTGAAGCAGCTTCTCTTTTGTGCTGAGTAGTACAGTAGTACAGTAAAGCCAAATAAACTTTTCTGTGGATTTTCGTCTGAAGGGAGATCAGTTGGCCAGACTTTTGAACCTGGAACCCAAAAATGGTTTTCTGATGGAGTTTAAAAACGAACGTTCGGTAAAACGATCGTTTTTATGTTTGTTGTTAAAAAAGTCTGACCAAGTGTATGGGGCTTAACAATAGTTAATATGGATGAGCCGCGTGTTGAAAGTGCCGCGAATCCCGCAATATATTTGCGAAAGTACAAAATGACGAAAATTCACGAAAATTATTGTCTAACAAGTAACGAACATGAATTAAACAGAATAACGAACCATCCCGCATGTACGAAAATAAAACGATAACCAAAATACGAAACGATCGGAATACGAAAAAATTGCGTCGTACGAAAAACGAACGGGAACGAACAGGAAAACGGGCGTCTTACGAAAAACGAACGGGAACGAACCTACGGAACGATACGAAACGGAACAAAAAAAAACAATTTTTTTTTCTGTGCACATGTCTAATAGTTAATGTGTTTAAAGATTACTACCACTCCCTCTACAATCTTAACACTGATCCTAGCACTCACCAACCCACTGAAGCCAAGATCAATAATTTCCTTCAGGGTATCCATTTACCCTCGATTGATGAATCCACTCTGTAGAAACACAATTCTCCAATTACTGAAATGGAAGTAGAGGTGATTATTAAATCTCTTCCTATGCATAAAGCACCCAGAGCAGATGGTTTTTCCGGATGAATATTATAAGGCTTTTACTAAACTGCTTACCCCAAAACTAGTTGAGGTCTTCAACAGAGCAGCAGAGTCTGGCTCTTTCCCGTGTGAGATGCTCCAAGCTGTCATAGTCACACTACCCAAACCTGGCAAAGACATCACTCACCCAATATTTTAGACCCATTTCATTACTGAATACGGATCTTAAAATATTTGCCCAAACCCTAGTTAACAGATTAATGGAAATCACCGGAAATCACTGGACCAAGTTGGTTTTGTTAAGGGCAGATAGGCATCTGACGGGACCAGGAGAATGCTTAACCTACTGCGTTTTGCAGAGGTAACAAAAGAACCCAGCGTATTCCTAGCCCTGGATGCCGAAAAGGCCTTTGACAGGGTCCATTGGGGATACCTGTCTAAGACTCTACATAAATTTGGTATATCTGGCCTGATCCACTCAGCGATAATGTCATTATATTCCATCCCCTCTGCCCGAGTCTATACCTCCAGCTTACTCTCAGACCCATTTACTCTCTCAAATGGGACCAGTCAAGGATGCCCATTGTCCCTGATCATCTTCTCCCTTATTATAGAGCCACTAGCAGTATACATAAGAGCTAATAAAGCACAGCTGACGTGTAAACGTATACTTCCCAGCATCAATCTGCATGCCTCAGACCGTTGCTACTACGGTAAGGGAGACCACAAAGTAAGGGAACCCTCCCCCCTGGGGAGCCTGTGCTCGGGGAGTTCAACCCCCGGAGCCCCCCCTGCCCCCCCCATTTCCCCTCTGCTACCCTTGACCGCTCCTTCTTTCCTTCTCTTTCTCTCTGTCCTTAGTTCTGACTTTCTACCCTCTGGAATAGTACACACCCCCTTTTATGGAGTCTTTCTTGAAATAAAGAGAAAACGTGGGGACCGGTCGCGTGACCCAGATACTTTGCTATAAATTGGCACAGTTGTTACTTTTCGTTGTATACCTAATCTATTACGTGTGCTGTGTGTATGGTTGTACCATGTCGGCCTGCGCGGCCTTGTCCCTGTTTACAAATAAACAATTTTGAAAAAAAAGAGCTAATAAAGCAATAAATGTTTTCAAAGTAGGCACAGAAAGTCAGAAATACAATCCCTACTGAAAAATATGGAAAGGTCTCCCTTTATAAAGTTAACACAACTAAATTTTATACCCTCACATTAAACATGTCAAAGGAAGTGGTCAATAACCTCAAAAAACCTGCAATTGGAAACCCCTTTCTATCACCTACCTAGGCATACAGCTAACCTCATCCTCCTCTAAAATGTATACCTGTAACTACTCTCCTCTACTCACAAAAGTAGAGAAGGAACTAAATAGTGTTGCTCACGAATATTCGCATTGCGAATATTCGACTCGAATATAGCATATTCGAGAAATCGCGCTATATTTCGAATTTCGCGGTGAATATTCGCAATTCCGAATATTCGCATTTTTTCAATTTGATTTTTAAAACAGATCACATCCTATCGACGTCTAAAAGCATTGCTGGTATGATTAGAGACCCTGGGCCGAGTAGCTAAGCTGAGGCGATCCTTTTATGTTGCCAAATTGAAAAAAAAAAAATTGCGATTTTTCGCTATTGCGAATGCGAAAATGATTGCGAATTTTCGATAACTGTGGTAGGAGAACTCTGATTGTCTCTGATGCAAAAGGGGGGGGCTTTGTGTATGTGTATGTTATGAATATTTGTATGTTTGATATTATTATTTTTTGTAAGAAGGAAAAAATTGCGCATACCTTAAAAAAGGGGAGAATACAGCAGCAACTCAAAAATGTTATACAACATAAATTAATACAAGACAGAAAATGGAGTCGCTCTACAAGAATAAAAAATATGTCTAGTGACAAGACATGTGGGCAAATTATAAAATAAGCAAGCGCAAATAACTTGTGAAATACACAGTGAAACAAATATATAAAGAAATATAGTCCCATTAATAGAAAAATAATCTTTCATAAAAATGTCTTTGATATGTGAAGTGAAAAAAAGTCCAAAGCATGCAGCATGAACGTGTTCAATCTTCAAGGTGTTTGATTGACAAATGGCTGTGACAGATGGATAGAGTAAAGAATCACCACCAATGCAAAACACTTTTTATTTTCTATTGTAAAATATCACGAATATTCTGAGCCAATCAGAGTGCTCCTTCCGCATTTGCCGAATATTCACAATTATTTTGTATTGTAAAATATCACGAATATTCTGAGCCAATCAGAGTGCTCCTTCCGCATTTGCCGAATATTCGCAATTATTTTGTATTGTAAAATATCACGAATATTCTGAGCCAATCAGAGTGCCCCTACAGCATTTGTCGAAATTGCGCAATAAATATCGCATTCGCATGTTGCGATATTTCGATAAAATATCACGAATATTCTGAGCCAATCAGAGCGCTCCTCCAGCATTTCTCGAAATTGCGCAATAAATATCGCATTCGCATGTTGCGATATTTCGATAAAATATCACAAATATTCTGAGCCAATCAGAGCGCTCCTACCGCAGTTATCAAAAAATCGCAATTATTTTCGCATTCGCAATAGCGAAAAATCGCAATAATTTAATTTCGATAAAATATCACGAATATTCGAATTTAGCGAATATATCTCGAATATTCGAATATATATTCGAGATATATCGCGAAATCGAATATGGCATATTCTGCTCAACACTAGAACTAAATCAGATTAGCAAACTCCATCTGACATGGCTTGGAAGGATTGCTGTCTACCAAATGCATGCAAAGACATTCTTCTCGCAGCTAACGGCTTGCCTGCGTAAATACATATGGGCAGGGAAAAGACCTAGAATAGCGTCAACAAATCTGTATAAAGCTAAACAACTTGGAGGTGTAGTTCTCCCCAAAGCACAAGAATACTATAGAGATGCAATACCCCATCAAATAAAATATTGGTTCTCTTGTCAAACAGATAAAAGGTGGACACCCATTGAAAGATAGATTACCCCGGGACATAACCTCCCAGCCTTGGCAATGGCGGCCAGCCTGCACCATAGCCCATTGATCCCTCCTTACATAGTTACATAGGGCCAGATCCACAAAAGGGATACGCCGTCGTATCTACTGATACGCCGTCGTATCCCTGTTTCTATCTATGCGACTGATTCACAGAATCAGTTACGCATAGGTATTCCTAAGATCCGGCAGGTGTAATAGTTTTACACTGTCGGATCTTAGGATGCAGTACCTCGGCCGCCGCTGGGGGCATTTCTCGTCGAAATTCCGCGTTGGGTATGCAAATTACCACTTACGGAGATCCACAAAGCTTTTTCCCTACGTTTTTTTTTCCGTAAGTGTTAGTTTGCCGTCGCAAAATTAGGGCTGCTTTTACAAAGTGTAAACTTAGTACACCATGTAAAAGTAGACCCTTCTTTCCCGCGTCGCTGTCAATTTTTTTTTTTTTTTTTCCCGCCGCAACTCTTTTTTTTTCTTTTACACCCGTCGCGATTCTCAAAACTCGGCGCAACATAAAACCGCGCAAAGCACGTTGGGAAAATCGCGTCGGGAGCATGCGCAGTACGTCCGGCGCGGGAGCGCGCCTAATTTAAATGGGACTCGCCCCATTAGATTGGGCACGCCTTGCGCCGGACAGATTTAAGTTACACAGCTGCAAATTTCTAGGTAAGTGCTTTGTGGATCGGGCACTAACTTGGACAATTTGCGGCAGTGTAACTTAAATGGGAAAAGTTAAGTTACGCCCGCTATTTGTGGATCTGGCCCATAGTTACATAGTGATTGAAAAAAGACACAAGTCCATCAAGTTCAACCATAAGAAATAAAATAATAATAATATCATACAAACACATACACCAAATTCTATACCCACAGTTGATCCAGAGGAAGGCAAAAAAAAAAACAGCACAGCGTGATCCAATTTGCTACAGCAGGGGAAAAAAATCCTTCCTGATCCCCCATGAGGCAATCGGATGTTCCCCAGATCAATTTTACCTATAAATGTAAGTACCCAGTTATATTATGTACATTTAGGAAAGTATCCAGGCCTTTCTTAAATCACTCTACTGAGCTGGCCAGAACCACCTCTGCAGGGAGTCTATTCCACATTTTCACAGCTCTTACTGCGAAGAAACCTTTCCATTACTGGAGGTGAAATCTCTTTTCCTCTAGACGTAAAGAGTGCCCCTTGCCCTCAGTGTTGACCGTAAAGTGAATAACTCAACACCAAGTTCACTATATGGACCCCTTATATATTTGTACATGTTGATTATATCCCCCCTTAATCTCCTCTTCTCAAGAGTGAATAAATTCAGTTCCTTTAATCTTTGCTCATAGCTGAGCTCCTCCATGCCTCTTATCAGTTTGATTGCCCTTCTCTGTACTTTCGCCAGTTCCCCAATATCCTTTTTGAGAACTGGGGCCCAAAACTAAACTGCATATTCCAGATGAGGTCTGGAATGTGCAGTTACCCGACCATACAAGCCACAACAGCAGCGTGGTCCTCACTGATGAGGCAAATATTTACTGGGCGAGAAAGGGGGTGCACTTCAATACAGCTGATATTCCAAAGCCAGATGCATTGGATAGATATAAAATTTACCAAATCCAGCACTATAAACTTTCCAACCAGGCCCACCCTATAGAAATACCTCTATAAGTATGCACTTTCCTACGGAACAGGCAACCAGGCAAACATAAAGGGATATTTTATAAATTTTATTCCCCCCTATATATTTAGGTTAAATTGACAAACATGTTAAAATGGGAAAGAGATCTACAAACAGAATTTACACAACCCCAATGGCATTTAGCTATATGTTATAACAGCAAATCCTCAGCGTGTGTAGATCACTGGGACAACACCCAGAAAATTTTTCATAGATGGTACCTCACGCCTTTCCGCATTAGTAAAATTGATCCAAACACCTCACCATTATGCTGGCGAGACTGCGGTAACACTGGCAATCTCCTTCACACTTTGTAGAGCTCTACAGTGATACGTAATTGTTGGGAAGAAGTTTTCTCCCTTATTCAAGAAACTACAAGGCATAGGTGCGCATTAACCCCCTCTTTAGCATTTCTGAGCTTGGGTGTTGAGAAAAGTGGTTATGCATATTCTATTTGTCATACGTATCACAATAGCAAAGGAGTGCCGCACTAAGACACCCCAAAAATTTAAGCTGTAATCTCCACAATTAATACACAATACATAAGGGAAAAGATATTTGCGTACAAAGAAGGAAGAGCCCCAGGCTTCCATAAACACTGGGACATTTGGAGAATCTCCCCACATGCCTCTTCGCATATATGATGTATGACATACTCCTCCTTGATGGATGAAAATTATATAATTGTATAAGGGTTTTGCCCTCCGGTGGTGGTACTGATGATAACCCCAGCATCAAAGAGGTGACTGCAGAAATATATATCTGCTGAGAACCACTAAATGTGCATAGATCTACCCCTTATGCATGAGTTTATGAGCTTGTTTATCAACCAGTACCACTAAACACAAGTAACATTGATGTGAATGTGCTCCCAAGCCCTACGTCAGGGGGAGGAGCGGGCCTCTTTCTAATGTACATTTCAAAGCCTGCTCACAGTGTGAACCCAAAGGGGGTAACAGGTTTTAGCTCATTGCGACACCATTTTGTATTACATTATGAGGAGCCTGCATATGATTAGCCTTGTTTATACCTTAGAAACATTTCTTGTGTTAACACTTTATATACTTAGTGTTTGTACAAACTGCAACCTGTAATGTATAATGTATAATGCAAAACTCAATGAAAAATCTATGGTTAAAAAAAAAAAATTACAGCATAATATTTAATAATCAACATAAAGGACCTTAAGAAAACTGCAGAGGCCTGGGATTCAGGACACGATATATTAAAAAAAAATGTGTTTTGAGGTTTAGACATGTTTTCATTGTTGCTAAAATGTTACCAATGTAAAAGCTAATTTGTGCTGGCTTTGGGTCTCCAGCAAAATTTATAAAAATGTTGGCAGCTTTAGCCAATTTTTTTCTTAAGACCTAATATCAGTTTGTATTTTATAATTTCTCTCTAACAATTATTAAGGATTGGCATCATTATGGTGAAAAGGTTTGTGACTGTGTGAGTTGAGATGTTTGTATTGTAATTGTTTGTATGCTGTTAACTACTTTTGTCTGAAAAACTCAATAACAGTCAACACAATTCTTTAGAAATTAGTATAAATCATGCTATATTAAAACTTTTTAATATGTTTAATACTGAAAATATTTACTATAAGGATAATCGAAATTGACCACAGTCAGCTTTCTAACATTAAATATACAATTTGTAAGCTGGGTAAAAATAATATGCAGGAAAAAGGCAGAAATTAGAGAAAAAATATTTTGTGCTAGATTTTTTGTGCTTTCAAAGCTTTTAAAACAAGTTGAGCAACATTTTGTTTTTTCTTTAATTGGAGGACATGTCACATAATAATTATTGACTTTAGTAACGTAAGAATTTGAGCAACAATAAACAGATCTTCTGGCATGAAAATGTTTCAAAGGGAAAATTTTCTGTTCTATTTGTTCTCTTGAACCAATCTACTGAAAAAGTGCTTTTGTTTATTAAGACAGTTTTAGACCACTAGGGCATTCCTTATCACACAAAAACACACACCTGATGTCTCTTTGTTTACCTGAAAAGATGGATTGTCCTAATATACTGTCTTCTGTTCCTTATAGGTAATAGAAAGAAACTAATAAAGTGGATAAAGAAATTCTTTAATTAAAAGAGTAGTTCTTGGCAGGATTGTTTTAAAAGTTGCTGCTAAGGAAAATTATACATAAATTAAGAGGATCTCAGATAATAGTTTTCTCTGTTGAAAATGGAATTAATTTCCCCTGTTTGATGCCAAAAGGATGTTCATTGTTATAATGTACTATGAACTCTTAAAACGATTATATTTGCAAATGCATTTGTTGAATTATTCAGCTAAATGTTTATTCTATACAAATAGCAGCACCAGTTTATAATAAAGAAGGAATTTCTATAACTGAATTGAAGATGTATGAATAAGCATGTACATGGCATAGCTGTTATAAATTATAATTTATTAAATTTATGTATATACAGTGGCCCGGATTCAGATAGGAGTTACGACGGCGTATCTCCGGATACGCCGTCGTAACTCTGAGTTGCGGGGTCGTATCTATGCGACTGATTCATAGAATCAGTTACGCATAGATTTTCCTAAGATCCGACCGGAGTAAGTCTCTTACACCATCGTATCTTAGGCTGCATATTTACGCTGGCCGCTAGGTGACGCTTCCGTAGATTTACGCAAGGAATATGCAAATTAGGTAGATATACGTCGATTCAGAAATGTAAGTCCGCCCGGCGAATTTTTTTACGTTGTTTACGTTAGGCTTTTTCCAGCGTAAAGTTACCCCTGCTATGTGAGGGGTATCCTATGTTAAGTATGGACGTCGGGCCAGTGTCGTATTTTCCGTCGATTATGTCATTTGCGTAAGTCGTTCGCAAATAGGGCTGGGCGTAATTTACGTTCACGTCGAAAGCATTGGCTTTTTGCGGGTTAATTTGGAGCATGCGCACTGGGATACGTTCACGGACGGCGCATGCGCCGTTAGCCAAAAAGGTCATTTACGTGGGGTCAGCCATCATTACCATACAACACGCCCACTGCATGAAGAATTTGAATTCTGCGGGCTTACGCCGGACCACATACGTTGCGCCACCTTAACTTAGGGCGCAAGTTCTTTCTGAATACGGAACTTGCGCCCTAATTTACGGCGGCGTAACGTATCTGAGATACGTTATGCCCGCCGATAGATACACTATTGTATCTGAATCCGGGCCCAAATGGATGTATTTATTTGATTTGTACAAATTTTCTTACTTGCAAATAAAGTTATTGCCAAAATATTCAGTATAATATGAAGTAAAACAAATTGTAATAGCCACCAAGTTGCTGCAGTTCAAATGAATAATTATCAATTAAAAAACTATATATGCCATTACCTCACTTACACCCCCTTCCTGACCAAGCCAAGTTTCAGCATTCAGCGCTGTCGCTGTTTAAATGAAAATTGCACAGTCATGCTACACTGTACCCAAACAGAATTTTTATCATTTTGTTCCAACAAACAAAGATTTCTTTTGGTGGTATTTGATCAAAGTCAGAAAATTTGGGGAAAAAAGTGTTTCTTTTGTTTCTGTTGTAAAATGTTGTAAATACATACGTTTTCTTCTTCACTGATGGGCACTGACAAGGCGGCACTGATAATGTGGCACTGATGAGGTGGCACCAATGAGGTGGCACTGATGGGCACTGATAGGCAGCACTGATATGAAGTACTGATGGGCATTGATAAGTGGCCCTGATGGGCACTGATACGTGCCACTGATGGGTACTTATGGGTGGCACTGATGGGCACTAATATGGGCCACTGATGGGCACTGATGGGCACTGATACGTGCCACTGATAGGCACTGATGGGCACTGATATGCGGCACTGATAGATGACACTGATAGGCATAACTGATGGCACTGCCAGGCATTGCTGATTTGCACCTATTGGCAGCTGCCTGGGCACTTATTGGCATAACTGGTGGTCCACTGTGGTGGCCATCCCTGGTGGTCCTGGCAGCATCCTGGTGGTCCTGAGTGGGCATCCGATAAACAATCAACACAGACCCCCCTGTCATGAGAGCAGTCGATCAGCTCTCCTCTACTCGCATCTGTCAGACGCGAGTGAGGAAAAGCAAATCAACGGCTTTTCCTGTTTACATTGTGATCCGTCGTGATTGGACATGGCTGATCACGTGGTAAAGAGCCTCCATCAGAGACTCTTTCCCAAGATCAGTGTAACGGTGTGTCAGACTGACACACTAAACCACTGATCACCGTGATGTGCGCCCCCACGGGCGCCCGGCGGCTGTTATCCTGCTGGACTTCATAAGACGCCCAGTCAGGATAACTGAACAGAATGACGGCCGGATGGGTAGTGGTTAAATTCTTATATGTGAAACTTCCAAAGACATTGGGCTAGATTCAGCAAGAATTTACGCCAGCGTATCTATTGATACGCCGCGTAAATTCAAAGCTGCGCCAGCGTACCTTCTTTCTGTATTCAGAAAGCAAGATACACCGAAATTAGGCTAAGATCCGACTGGCGTAAGTCTCTTACGTCGTCGTATCTTAGTTGCATATTTACGCTGGCCGCTAGGTGGCGCTTCCGTCGATTTCAGCGTAGAATATGCATTTTTTTACGTTGTTTGCGTAAGGCTTTTTCTGGTGTAACGTTGCTCCTGCTATATGAGGCATAGCCAATGTTAAGTATGGACGTCGGCCCAGTGTCGAATTTTGAGTCGTTTACGCCATTTGCGTAAGTCGTTCGCGAATAGGGCTTTGCGTAAATTACGTCCACGTCAAAAGCATTGACTATTTGCGACGTGATTAGGAGCATGCACACTGGTATACGTTCACAGACAGCGCATGCGCCGTTCGTGAGAAACGTCATTTACGTGGGGTCATGTTTTATTTACATAAAACACGCCCACCTCTTCAGAATTTGAATTCGGTGCATTTACGCCGGCATATGTACGCTACGCCGCCGTAACTTAGGGCGCAGGTTCTTTGTGAATCCAGCCCCAGCCTCACTAAGTTACGGCGGCATAGCGTATCTGAGATATGCTACGCCCGCACAAACTTACAGTGGGCTTTCTGAATCTAGCCCATTGTTTTCATTTTTTCCATGAGCAGACATATGTAGCATGCCACATTTATCAATAAATGTTGGTCTTTTTGATTTGGAATCTAATAAGTAAGCTGGAAACCAAGAAGTTATTATCTATCCACTTGTAAACCCCTGATTGCAATTTTATTCTAAACAGTATTGCGTGCACAATAATTTCAAGTGTTTACATGAATGTGTATCTTTCATTTGTCCCCTAAAAAGCAATCTCGGTATCATAAAGAAAACCTAACTGCATCAAATCAATATGTAACATTTAAAATGATCTCATTCAGCCAAGTGATTGCTAGATGTTTAGCTGGATGAGATAAAATAATATGAAACAATTGTACTGTAAACAATGCAGGAGGGCAGTACACATAGTCAATATTAAACATTTAGGCACAGCTATATTTATTGGATAAAGCCAGTAACTTTTAACAGCCAAAAAAAGTGTAATACTATGCTAACAAAGAAATATAAATAACAAAATTAGAAATAAAAAATCAGCTGCAGCTTAAAACATGGAAAGAATGTATACGAGCATAAAAAGTGTAAAACAAGCTGCGCTATAATACAATAACTAAAAGGTTGTAATACATGTCTATCCTCCCGATGTACATTTCGTCTCAATTAGACATCGTCACCCTAGCAGTGACGATGTCTAATTGAGACGAATCGTACGTCGGGAGTATAGACGTGCTGACGTGCTGAAAATTTTCATTTATGGGGGTATGGTTTGCGTGGTATGAGACTAAATGATATATGCGTCAGACTTTGTCTTCACTATGTGCCTCTTGGCCACCTCCTCAAATTGTCATTTTCCATGTTTCAGGTAATTATATAGGTAAACGTCATACTTTAGACATCATTTCACAATTAAAATTTGATTTTCTTCAGTTACATGCCATTATGCCTGATTCTGTACTCATATTTTCAGAAATTCTTCCACGTTTGACTTGGTTGCTTACTCCTGAGCTTCGGCATTGTGAAAAAATGTGTAAAAAAATGTATAGAGCCATTGTAAAATGTATGCCTTCCATCAATGGCTTGTATTACCATCATATTGATCTGGAAGGTGGTTTAGTTGGTTTTTATAGGTCTGACGCTGTTCATTTGTCAGATATCACTTTAGATGTGTTAATTTGGGTATTCAGAACTGTATTGAATTGGCCGCGGGGCGGGTGGGGTGCCGGGCACATATTTGTTATGCCTGATGTATGGGACAGTTATACAGATATTAAAAATGTCATAGTATTGTTATGTTATATAAAATGGACATGTTTATTATAATTTGGTAAATAAATAAATTACCAATAATAAAGGGCCCCGGTCACTCAAATCCATTGTAAAGTATTGTTTTTTATTGATTATTATAATTTTAAATATATTGTTCTGCATATGGACCATTTATCACACTCTGATGTGGTTGACAGTGACTGGTGCAGGATGTCTTCTGCCAACCCACTCTATCCGCATGTGTCTCCTGGGGTAGATGGAGCAGTGCTATGGAGTGCTGGTGATTGGAGCACAGACAGGATAGACTGGCATAGTCTGGCCATGAAGGTATTAGCGTGGTGAAAAAAAAATTCTGAAGGTATTCGTGAGTTGGACACTCTTGCTGCTGTGACCAATGGAGAGACTGCAAAGCCAGTAGTCACAGGTGCATTGGTCGTTCAAAAAGTTAACCCTCTCCAGTCAGAACAATCAGATAAGGGCAGGTACATGGTAGAGGTTTTGTCCACAGCAAAACAGATGTATAATGTTGAGTGTCAGAATGACAGAGTAATGGATAACAACTTGGAATGGCTCAGTGTTGCTGAAAATGAGATGATGCGTATGACACATGTGTTTTGCAGTGCTCATGGGGAGCCACAAGTTATGTCAGTTACCTCTAAGGTGGAGGTCTCTTAAAGTGTCTCGGCCTCTCAAGCCTTAGACAATTAGCCCCTCCACTTTGCTAGTAACAGAAGAGTCCCTAAAGTTCTATGTTTAGATGTGGGATGTTTAGAATAAAAAAATAAACAAGAGTGTAGGGCTGAATAAATTGATGACAAACTTAGTAACACAATTCAAGTGATCAAGACAATCCTTAAACCTTTAAATTCAAAAATAAATATTTATCCATAAAAAAGAAAAAATGTGAAAAAGAAAAAAAGGGGAAAACTAAAGCAGAGTCCAGTTCGGGTTCTGATTATAAAAAAGTCTGTGAGAAGTTGATTCCCAAAGTAAACCAAAGTGATTGCTGGAAAATAGTAAGTGACACAAATCTTCCCGTAGACAACGTGATTTTCAGAAGAAACACCCAGGTGTATAGTATCCTGCTTTCGGGAAAGCTGTGACTGTAATACACAGTCTCACCTAGCCCAGGGAATGAGGTCTCCCCAAAACCTGTAGATATCCGGAGCGATGGCTGGTAATCCGCTAATGCTCAAAGATAAAAAACGGAAGATGTTTCCAGGGCCCCACAGTGAAGTGGCACGTTGTGGCACGTGAGATGTTGTTTTTTTTTATTTGTACAGAATTTTAGTGCTAGCTGCTCTTTTACACTTTTTATCACTTACTTTTTTATCATAATTTAGTGCAGCGTCAGCCCTTGTGCTTTCCTTTTCCGGCTCGATGTTTAGAAATAACTGAGATGTTGTTTGAATTGGTGATAAATCTTTTCGCTGTACACCACAGATGGGCGGCCTGGTACTGTGTAGTGCCAATCAGTGGAGGCAGGTGATACAGGCGATGTTAAGTGAAGAGGCACATTCCTGACGGTGCGGTCCGAAGTTTGGCTACTGATTCCTGTATAGATCTTTGGTGAGACCTCATTTGGAATACTGTGTCCATTTCTGGAGACCTCACTTACAAAAAGATATTGATAAGATAGAAAGAGTCCAGAGATGGGTAACAAAAATGGTGAAAAGTCTAGGGGATAAAAAATATCGACTTCAGGAACTTAATATGTACAGTCTGGAGGAAAGAAGGTAAAGGTAAAGGGGAGACATGATTGAAACCTTTAAATACATTAAGGGAGTGAATAAGGTTTATAATAAAAGTGTGAAAAAGCAATAGTATCTTCTTGCATGCCACCAAACTGAAGACTTCATTCTGTTCAGTTTGGTGGCATGCAAGAAAATACTATTGCTCTTGTGCACTATTGGTGTATTTTGTTTCTTTCTCTTGTATGAAAGACATTTCTAGGAACACTATAGGTTTTTTAATAGATGGACTTTCATTATGTGGGGGTTTCTGGATCTTTGTTTGTTTATTAACTATGCTGCCTGATGTAATTGACTGACTGTGTGGTACAAGTTCCTTCTTTAGTATTTTTAGGTTCATTAATAGTGTAACACAATACACTTTAAAGGGGCAGCTATACAAATTTCATTTTTTCATTTATTTACTGGACACAAAAGCATAAAGGTTATTACTGGTTTATTATAGACATATGTTTAGCAGTTGTAGGTTAGAAGCAGTGTGGCAAAATTCAGATAATGGAATGGATTGAATAAAAACAGTGTATCTGTGAAGGAGCAGAGAAGAGACGATAATAAGGTGAATGTATGAGCTGCATGGGCATAGCATAAGGGGTTGCAGGGGTCACAATAGAAACCCCACCCTTAGCTCCAGGGGGCCCCTGAAGCCTCCCTGTCATATTATCATATTCTCCACAAAGTCCAGCTCCGATCAGGCTTCATAACCATGCTCCAATACTGGGCTTCCACTTTGCCTTCCACAGTCCACACCCCTCTGTTCTCATTGGCTGGGAGAAGCCGTGATACATTTGCTGAATGGAGAGGAGCATGGGGTGAGAACAGCCCAGGATGGGGAAGTGCCTGTGCTGTGTGCTGGCAACATGGAATGGTAACCAAGCTCAGCGAGTTAAGAGGAGAAGAGTGCCGTCCTGTAGCCATGATGGAACAGATGTTACTGGTGAGGTAATACACCGCTCAGTTTCTCCTAGTCTCCTGCTGAGATTCTTTGTACCCCCCACCCAGAGATGTCTGCTAACCCCACTTCCCTGACAACTGGGGAAAATACACACACCTCTGGGAGGTGACCTTCCCCCAACACTTGCCAACACTGACAAAGAAACCTTCAGAAATTGCCAAAACAAATTCCTTAATACCTCCTGAGGGGCCCCTGAAGGGATGCAGGCTCCAGATATCGTGTCACATGGCTTTGCCCCCCAGGAACTAAGTTGTGCCCCCCCAAGCCCCCTGACCACACCCTCCACCCTGGATGCTATGCCCGACTGCTGAGCTCCTTTCCCATTATGGCACTCTATGCTGCTCCTCCTCTGCAGGGCTGTAATCACATTCCTTTACAACACAGCCAGTCAGCCATGATCTTTAAAGGGTGTATCTGCCTACTGCAACTACACTGCCATTTGTTGTAAAGGAATGTGATTACAGCCCTGTGGAGGAGGAGCAGTCTACAGTGCTGGGATGGGAAAGGAGCTCTGCCAAGTGACCTGCCAGGGGTCCCTGTCCTTTGATTCTCCAGCGGTGATCCCCGTCCTCTGATTCTCCAGCAGTTATTCCTGTCCTCTGATGTAAGGAGGAACTCTGGGAACTCAAAACTCTTAAGCCACTTGGAGTATATTGGCGTACAGTAGGTGTATCTGCAAGCACGGTGGAAGTGGTGGGTGGTAGTGGGGGCAGGTCAACTTTTGCACCGGCCCACAAGCTTCAAGCTGCGCCTCTGATGAGCTGTCTGCCATACCACTTACATACAGTATATAGAACTAATACTTTGGTAAAAAATAATATGATCATGTGCCTGAAGTGTGAAAGTATTGCCAGTGTTATTACAAAATAATTTCTGACACCATATATCCTTTCCTTTTTTTTAAAGTGATGCTGTGTTTTCAATTCAGTGTTTAGAATTTTAGGGACAAAACATGGGTTTCTTAATTTTTTTTTATTTTAGTAAAACACTTTTCAAAATTTAGTTAGCAATAAAACCAGTGTGGTTATAATGCACATGCAAAGAGGACACACACTGGTATTGTTAAATGCTGTTCTCAAATCTGTGAAGCAACTGAATAAGAAAGGAAAAATCAAATGAAAATGCTTTTTAGTCTGTCATTTGAATTGTATGATATATGAGTAATACCTGGCCATGTCACCATTTTTCAGAATGTAATTAATGTTTCACATTAGTAAAGAAAATGAACTTTTTGAATATTCCATCAGAATCTCTTCATGTACTGGAGCATAAATTTATGAAATGTATCAGAATGATCTCTAGCAAAACCTTTAATGCATTTTTAATTCTGAATCCAAGATACAAATAAATATACTCCTGCTTATTGATTCTACAATCATGATTGAAGAAATTAATTAACTCTCACATATGTTATTCAGAGCATTAGATGAAAGGTTTTCTTCTTACAGAAATATATTTTATTCCTGCATGGACAATATCTGGATTTAGAAAGATAAACGGTGCTTGAATTAAAGATTTAGCTAAAGAAATATTTAACACTTCAAGACTTTTTTTTAAAGGATAGGTAAACTTTTACAGTAATTCTTTTTTAAATGAACCCCTCCCCCCAGTAAGAAAACACCCCTTTCCGTTATTTTATTTTTTATTTATACTGGTTCTGATTAACTGGGATCTCAGCTGTGAAGCCCTCTGAGCTGAAAGTATACTTATCTTTAATAATGTAATGGTCAATGAGTATTATACAGTAGCCCACAGTAGCCACAGCAACAATGATTCTTCTTACTGCCTATTCATCATTTTAACTATTCATTTTGATGAATGGTGCAATCTGAGTAGTTGTCACTGGTTGCAACCTTGCCCTCTGCAATGTCATTACATAAAACCGTAGGTATTTTCACATTAAAAGACTAGCAGATTGACAACAGGACAGTTTGTGTAGGAGTGATCAGATTCCACAAATATTTTTTGTCCAGCATACACAATCTGTTTCAATACTTGATAGGTAACTGTACTTAACACTTCAGCCCCGGGAAAGAATTTACCCCCTTAATGACCAGGCCATTTTTTGCGATATGGCACTGCGTTGTTTTAACTGACAATTGCGTGGCTGTGTGACGTTGTACCCAAACAAAAAAATTCCCACAAATAGAGTTTTCTTTTGGTGGTATTTGATAACCTCTGTGGTTTTTATCTTTTGCGCTATAAACACACAAAAACTGACCATTTTGAAAAAAATATATATATATATTTTTTATGTTCTGCTATAAAACACATCCAAAAATATATATAAAAAAACAAATGGATTCATCAGTTTTGACCAATATGTATAAAAATGGCCTTAAAAAAAATGGCCTTAAGCGTACATTGATTGGTTTGCGCAAAAGTTATAGGGCCAAATCCACAAAGCAGATGCGCCGACTTAACTCGAGATTTCTAATTTTACGCGCGTATCTTTGCGCCCGATCCTCAAAACGAAAAATCCGGTTTTTCCGTCCTACCTAAAATAATTACTCCGGCGCATCCTCTGACGCAAATTACGCTAGTCACGCCGCTTTATTTGATAGGCAAAGATGCAAATGAGGGAGATAGGGCGATCCTCAAAATTAAGTGTGTGCGCCGTAGATTACGCCCCGTGCGCCGTAGATTACGCCCTGTGCGCACCTGTTAGTTTCCTGGAGCAAAATTAGACTTTATAAAAGCAGCCCTAATTTTACACCAGCCCTGTAAAGGTCTGCTGAAGCAACACCATTGAGGAAGAGCTGACAACACTTCTTTGTTGGACTTCAATCTGACTGCCAAAATGCCCGGGCCATCCATGATTATAACGGCACTCGCAACTTTACAGGCGCAGAGAAGGAGGAGGGCACCGAGGAGGAGGAGGAGGGCACAGGAGAGGGTATACCGCCCACGCCAAGATCTCTTTGGCATGACTGCTTCTGAGGTCTTTGGCAACTTCCGATTTAACCAGGAAGCCATCCTGGGATTAACCAGGATCCTGCAGGATGATCTCAACACCCCAACCCAACGATCCCATGCCCTGCCACCTCACATCAAAGTAATGGCAACCCTGCATTTTCTTGCCACTGGGTCTTTCCAAAGAACATGTGGAGGTCTGGCTGGGATGGTACAGTCCTCGATGAGCAGGTGTGTGCACCAGGTTGTCCCTGCAATACTGAGACGCATGGGCAGTCAATTTGAAAAGCCCACCCAGGAGGACCAGCGAATGAAGATCATGGACGACTTTCATCAGATTGCCCGATTCCCACGGACCATCGGGGCCATTGACTCAACCCATGTGGCACTACAGCCCCCCCATGATACAGAGCACCTGTTCAGGAATCGCAAAAACTGGCATTCCATAAATGTGCAGGTAATCGTAGATGCCCATGGCCTCATCTGGCATGTCTGTGCCAAATTTCCGGGTTCGTGCCATGACAGCTATATCTTCCGGCAAACCAACATATCACGTGAATTGGAGCTGAACGTGTATGGAGACAGCTGGCTGGTTGGTGAGTGACATGGGTGTCAGGTATGACTGTCCCCCCCCATGATGCAGACATCACAAGGGGCACATGCATGACTAATATCCTCCTGTCTTTTCCCTTCCAGGTGACTCTGGATATGCCCTGGGACCTCACATGATGACCCCCTTCAGGAACCCCCAAACCCCAGGAGAGCAACGCTACAACGAGGCTCATATTCGCACCCGGGCAGTGGTGGAGCGCATATTTGGGCTGCTGAAGTCCCGCTTCAGATGCCTGGATAAGTCTGGGGGTACATTGTTGTATTCCCCAGACTTTGTGTGCCAAATAATAGGGGCTTGTTGTATTCTTCACAACTTTGCAATGAGAAGGGGACTGGAGATTAACTTACGTGCTGACCTGACCCCCCACCCAGGCAATCCCCCCCTAGCCCACTCTACCCGGTCTACTGAGGGCACAGTAGCCAGGAGACGCCTCGCAGAAGGCATATTTTCACAGTAAATGGCCATAAATCATGTCACAATGATAATATTTGTTTTCACTGCAAACGCACATGAATTATGTCACAATGTTAATATTTGTTTTCAGTGCAAACGCACATGATTTATGTCACAATGAGAATGTTGCTTTGCACAGTAAACGCACATGAATAATGACACATTGAGAATGTTTTTGTCTCTGGAAACGCACATGATTTATGTCACAATGAGAATGCATGAATGCACACCACTGTGGTCCCTAGCACAGACACATCACATGCACATCGAATTGGATTAGATCCAAGTACCCCCCCCCCCCCTTTGGTACTTGGGAGCAGTAACGCCACGCCACGGCTCCAATTATGTCACTGTGCATTCATACACCATTCAGGAACCTAGGATCACTTCTCCCTGTTCCTGGGGATCCCTTCTCCACCAAAACTGAGGGTGACACCCTTATTTTGTCAGGAATGCCACCCCCCCACATTCACACATCATTCACACACATAAACCAAATCATAAGTACAGTATAATAAACAAAATTATAAAACCAAAAAAAAATTAAAAAAAAGTACCCCTGGTATTTAAGTCCGGCGGCGAGTGCTCCGTCTGGGCTGCCCACGGGCACGGGCACGGGCACGGGCACCTGGAGGATCTTCACGGGGGGGAGCAGGGGAGGGAGTATCTTCATGGGGGGGGCAGGGGAGGGAGTATCTTCATGGGGGGGGAGCAGGGGAGGGAGGAGCCTCCCCTGGTGTCTGACCTCCGGCTGGCCTGCCCTCCAAGGCCACTGCTATCCTGTTCAGGCAGACAGTGATGGCAGCCGTATTGGCCTGGCCAGCCCGGGTGTTGTCCTGCACAGCCCGGGTGTTGTCCTGCACAGCCCGGGTGAGGGCAGTCACCTTCTGGGCCACGCCTGTTGTGGCGGTATGCAGGGACCACAAACAGGTGATGACACCCAATGAATTAGTGGCCACATCACTGAGTGACTCCCTCATTACATCCAGGCTGTGCTCCATCTTGGCCATAGTTTTTTTTGATGTCACCCAGACTGCGGGTCTGCTGGGCATTGTCCCTCAGCAGACTGGCCGGCATATGTTCAGACCCCCCCCTGGTCTCCTGGGTCGCCATCCTGCCTGCCCCTGAGGCTTGTGGCCAGGGAGGAGGGGATAGAGTGACCCTTGTGGGTTGTGGCATGTTGTGGGAGGAGTGGGAGGGGCTACCCCTGATGGTGGCCTGACTGGTGCCAGCCTCTGGGGTAGCCTCTGGGGTAGCCTCTGGGGGAGCCTCAAGGGGAGCCTCAAGGGGAGCCTCAAGGCTAGCCTCAAGGGTATCGTCAAATGTCATGAGATCAGTGGCAATAATGATTTCCCGGCCAATCTGGAGATCTTCTTCCTCCTCCCCCTCATCCTCCTCCCCCTCATCCTCCTCCCCCTCAGCCTCCTCATGAGGGGAGGTTTGGCCACTCCCCTCGCCTGGGGACTCCTCAGCAGCCTCCTGTCTTTGGGGTGGTGCAGCAGCCTGGCCTGATGGCCCAGCAATCTCCTGGTCATCTGTGGAGACACCAAACAATCACAGGTTTGAGGATCCACACACTTGGCACATGTTCCCTTCCCCCACCCACACATGCTAATCACCAAATAGAAAAAAAACAACCTTACCTGGCCTCACATGAACATCAGACTGATAACCAGGCAGACCCACCACCTGCTCTGGCTCGAAACACCGGGCCACTGCCCATTCCTCCTCAGTCAGCCGGATGGGGCATGGTCCCCCTCCTCCAGTGCCCCTCCTATGCGCAGTGAGCTTGGCCACCTTATTGCGGACCACGCTCCTCAGATCATTGATCTTTTTCTTAATGCCAGCGGGGGTCCTCGTCTCCCCTCCCCCCGCCGCATTTATGTGATCTGTAATTTTGGCATAGATCCTCTTCCTTTGGGACGGGGAGGTGTTCCGGCTATCAGGCCCATGTAAATATCTTCCATATTGGATGATATACCTGGCAAGGATTTGCTTTTCAACATGGGAAAAATTCAGCTTCCTGCGTTTGGGAGCCATCACAAACACCACACAGCAACAAGAAAACAAACAGGACAAACACACAAAAATACACACCAAACAAATACACAAAAATACACACACAAGCAGACAGCTACTACAAAGTCAAATACAAACACACAAAAACCAAACACAAAATCCAAGCAGAAAAAAAAAATATTAACTGAGCAGAAACAATCAAACAAAAAATACACTTATCACAAACAAACAACAACTACTATCTACTACTCCTCCAACACTTCTCTATCACACACAACTTACCAACAAACACTGACAAACTAAGAGCAGAAGCAAATTGCTCATGGAAGGGAACACAGGGAAATACTTTTGCAAATGAAGTGTGTTTGACTGGGGCTAGTTAAGCACAGGGCGATCCTCAAACTAAGTACACTTGGCCTTTTACCTATCTCACTGATTGCGCCCAGCAAAGTTCTGCACATTCGCAGTGAGCAGCAGATTCGTGCGCGCATGCGCAGTACGGCCGGACCTTCATTTGCATGGGGTCACGGCTCATTACAATGAAGCACGCCCACTTCCTTCCCACTTGCCATAACCCCGCCTTACGCCTCCGAATTTAGGTTACGGCTGGCGCAATTTTGTGCGCAAATGCGCTGTGGATACGGCACTTACGACACCAACTTAGGGCGCCGTAACTTAAATGACATAAGTTTTAAAAAACGTATTTTGCGCCGCTGGCTGTGGATTTGGCCCATAGTGTCTACAAAATAGGGGATAGATTTATGGACTTTTATTTTTTGTTTTTTTACTGGTAATGGCGGCGATCTTCAACTTTTAGCAGGACTGCGACTTTCTGGTGGACAAATCTGACCCCCAGTGACACTTTTGGGGGACCAGCGACATTATTACAATGATCAGTGCTACAAAAAATGCACTGATCAATGTATAAATGATACTGGCAGAGAAGGGGTTAACACCAGGCTGCGAGTAAGGGGTTAACTGTGTTCCCTGCATGTGTTTCAGCTGTGTGGGGGATGGGCTTAATGGAACAACACAGAGATCACTGTTCCTGATCACTAGGAACAGTAGATCTCAATGTTGTTCCCTGTCAGAACAGGGATCCGCCTTCTTTACAAAGGCAGATCCCCATTCTGCCTCTGTGTACCGTGATCGCGGGTAGCCAGGTGTATCTCAGGTATGTACAGGTACGTCGGTTTGTGCAGCCGAGCCACCTTGATGCAGCCTAACCTAGCATAATTTAAAAAAATATGTAAAAATTACAGCTTATTTTTTATATACTGTATTCTGGACCTTCCGGCAAGGAAACATGCTAGGTAATTCACTTTGTTTAAGAGGAGCTGGGAAGCTGTGTTTATCATAATTAAACATGTCTGTACTGTGCAGGCAGATCTTCATTATCAGATGTAACTGGATTTGTCTTATGCCGCGTACACACAATCGCTCCATCCGATGAGAACGGACCGATGGACCGTTTTCATCGGTTAACCGATGAAGCTGACCGATGGTCCCTCGCGCCTACACACCATCGGTTAAAAAAACGATTGTGTCAGAACGCGGTGACGTAAAACACAACGACGTGCTGAAAAAAAAATGAAGTTCAATGCTTCCAAGCATGCGTCGACTTGATGCTAACGATTGTTTTTTTCCCATCGGTTAGGAATCCATCGGTTAAATTTAAAACAAGTTGGCTTTTTTTTAACTGATGGTTATATAACCGATGGCGCCCACACACGATTGGTTTGGACCAATGAAAACGGTCCATCAGACCATTCTCATCGGTTTAACCGATCGTGTGTACGCGACATTACACTGTCTGTCCTTACAAAGTGTTAACAGTGTAGAGTCTGGGCTTCTTGTTATGTATGTTATTAAGAACAGATCTGGGGGCAGGCTCACTCTAACACTGTTCAAAAAAAAGCTTGCAGTCAGCCATGACACATCCTCCTAAGAAACATTTAAAAGGTGAAATATATAAGATATAACATATATAACATATAGTGAGATTTTCTCATGATTGACTGTAAAAGTGGAAATGCTTTAAGTACAATTTTTAGCAAAAGGCAGTGAAACATTTTAATCAATACAAGACATCTGTAAGGTTTAAAATGTAGGTGCTAATGTTGGAATTTGGGTTTAATGTTATCCATCACCCTAAACCAAGGTCTTCTTCATTTGTTTTTCTGCTGGTGGATATAAATCCAAACATTTGGATATTTTTGTGATTCACTTCTGAATCATGCATATTAGGAAAACATACACATTTCTTATTTTAATTATTACAACAATATATACACGTGGTACCATAGTTCTTGTCATAATTGTGTTGGTTAAATTGAATGGTCTTCTGTATATCAATAAATTGAAGCATGGTTAAACACTTTATAGGTATTTTTTTTTTCAACTTGTATATTGTCCATGAGGTCTGAAATGATTTTGTTTTAAATATAGTAAAATATATTCAGCTTGTAGAGAGGTTCCAAAAAATGTCACCCTGTTAATTATTCCTTGTGTACCCTTCAGTTTGTTAGCAGCTTCATCTACAGAACAACAATGGGAACAGCTGAACAGGGAAATAGTGTTGTTTCTTGCTACCTTAGATAAATAGCTAGTCATAGACTCTTCTTTCTCAGTTAAAAACTGGTCGGTGTCTGTGTGTGCCTGCTAAAGCCTTGCAAACAGAGGAAGATGTGATTATCTTCTCCGTAAACAACGTTTATATGTCTGAATCAGTTTCACTTTAAAGAGACTTTCCCTTTATCCAGGTGCTGTTTGAGTATAAATCCACTCCATTGTCCATCAATGTCTTGAGTGCCCTATATGTCTTTGTAAATCCACACTTCAAAGCCCTTTAGTTTCAAAACTTGTGAACAACTGTGATTGTGAGTTCATATGAGATCAGACTGTGTATTTTCTTGATATTCATGTTGGATATAATTTAATATCAGAAAAACCCTGATATTGATATGCAGAACTGGGGAACTGTCATTTGTGGTGAGAGTATGGTGGGAGGGGATCAGCAGTGTGAGTCACCATGTTTGTGACAATGGCCTGTCAGGTCATTAGTCGTCGTAATTGATGTTGAATCCACATGGGCTTAGGATTTACATTGTGCTGCACTGTATTTACTATTGCATTTTTTGGGGGAATAAGTAGCAAGGGTACTTTGCACTTCATCTTATCCATTCACATGGGGGGGGGGGGTATTTAAAGACCTCCTTATATCTATATTCCAGATTCCATAAGTCCCCCCCACAAACCCCTACATCCACCAATCCATCCACCAAGTGTGGATGACGCCTCGGGGACAAGGTGCCTTTCCAAGGGGCCCCACTGTCAAGGTACCCTGCCAATGCTGAAGTCATGTAGTATGGTTTAGGAAGGGGTTTCATAATCTCCTTTTACTGGCATGTCAATCCACATGCCTGGATAAGTGTCTTGTTTGGATTTTTGGGAAACCCTATGCAATTTTATTCTTACATTGGTTTCCCCTTAAAATCTATGCTGAACCCTTCTAAAATAGGGTGACCAGACGTCCCTGGTTTCCGGGGACAGTCCCCAGACTGAGCATACTGTCCCTGGACCAAGTCTGTCTCCAGTTTTGTCCCTGACACTGATTGGAGCGGCGGTGGGGGAAGTAATAATCAGCAATCTCCCTGTATGGCTTCAATGAAGCATCTGACAGCCACTTTTCCTCCTCTCCCTCCCACAGCTGTCAGCTGCTTTATTAAAAGCCACACAGGGAGATCAGTGATTCTAACTCTCCCCACCGCCGCACCATTCATCCCTGACTCTCTGGGCCCCTGTGCCCTCCTCCGGCTTCCAATGTCCTCCTCCGGCTCCCTTGTGCTCCTCAGGTCCCCCCTTCCCCCATGATCTGTGAGGATGGAGAGCGGAGGAAGGAGCCGGAAAATATGTAAATTTGTGATCACTGGCTGTCCATGCATAACTGAGCATCGTAAACTGTGTTTACAATGCCTCAGTTTATGAATGGAAAGGAACCTCTGTCTCCTCTCCATGTATCTTAAGTGCAGCTGATGGTGCTGAGAAAGGACTGGGAAATCTCTGCCATCAGTCCCTTTCCCTGTCTCAAAGTGAATATGTCAGGGGTGTTTAGACCTCTGATCTCTCACCAAAGCCCCCCAACAAGGCTGATTAAAAAAACTAAAAAAATAATTGTAATAAATAAATAAAAAATTAAATTGTAAAAAAAAAAAATAATAAGCTAAAGAAAAACACTGACACCACCCCTTGCCCCCCCCCCCATAAAAAAAGAATAAAAGAATTTAAAAAATATATATATATATATATATATATATATACATATATATAAAAATTGTAAACCAAAAAATGTAAAAAATAATAAAAATACTGATACCGTATACTTCTCTACTGACACCATCCACTCCCCTACTGGTATGATCCACTGCCAACCTTCTCCCCCCAAAAAAGAATTGTGATTTTTTTTTTTAATAAGAATATGTGTAAAAAAAAAATGTACTGTATATGTTTGTAAAAATTAATAAATAAATCTGACACCGCCCAATCATAACTGTGTTGATGGAGAAAACGGGCCTCATCCCCTCATCTATGGCCTAGTGAGTATGGGAATCCATTGGGGGAATTATCGAAATCTGAAAATGCACTGTAAAATAAAAGGGCCCTTCTCCTACATAGAAAACTTTAAGATACATGGGACCACTTGGTTCTCATTCACAAATAAAAATCTAAATAGTAAATAAAACACATATACCATTAAAAAAGTCATTTTTTTTTTCTTCTAAGTCCTATGATGTAAATCAAACACCAATCAAATTTTACAGTGATGTAAATCCATTGTGAATCAAAATGAATGTTGCCATGATGACTGTTACAATTTGAAACAAATAAGCTGGTGGACAGCCTGAAGCTGTCACTTAGTGGTGGTAGTATTACCATCACAACGTGAATGACTTTTGGCTGCAGCAGATAGAGGTTTGGGTGGGTAAAATGGCCAAATCTTGTCATTTAGTTTGGCCATTCAGTGAATTACCAATAGCTCAGTTCCACCTAAACTTGAAGCTGATCTCTAACGAAAGTGAGCAGTATGTGCAGGAAAGGAGTGAGAATGCTATGACTGTGGGCAGTACAGATGGAATTTGGGTTTACCGTTACCATGGGTTTAGGGCAAATTCTGCAGAGTTAAGGTGCATGGTCCTGGCAAATTTATATGCACCCAGAACAATTGTTTAACCTATTTTGCACTGCATGGCAGTGTTGGCAGTCATGGCCAACAATAAAAGGGATTTTAGTTAAGCCAGCCCCCTTATTATAATATATTTAATTCAATACATTGGAAGTTATCCTATAGAAAGCATAAGGGAAGCTGCAAAACTGCAGAGGAAGAAATTAAGGTCAGTTAGCAAACTGATATACTTTATTTCTGATTTGAATCTGTTTGGGCAAGCAATCCTTTAGTTGCCTTTATTTCTTGTAGGTTTTTATTTTTTATTTTATGTTAATAAGGCTTTTTTTGTTTGGTGTTTTCACATTTTGTCACTCAAATTCACTCTATCCCCTATTCCCATAGATAAAATAAAAGTAAGTCATACACCAGTTAGTCCTATTATCACTGAATTAAACTGTCCCACTATTGGCCAATTTTACACTGTTTCATCGTCTGCAGTATTTTAATCCTTTCAATAGAACCTTAGCTTGTTTTTTATGTCTCAAATACATTTGGAACTTGTTTGGCTATTTAAAATGATCATACTACTGACCAATTTGACATCTCTGTATCATCTGCAGTCTTATAAGTCTTAATGAGCGTTTAATAAAAACTGGCCAACAGCAGAAACATTTTGCATCAGCCAGAAAAGGAATAGCTACAGCCAACTACAGGCCAATGTCTTCTCTTTGATCATAGTAGGTCAATTATCGCTTCATGTAAAAACTCGAGTCACTGCTAGAGCTTCCTGAAAAAAAGCCTTTTGTTTCAAGCTGAAATCTGTTAGATTAACATGCTGCTGTATGAAACCAAGCTAATTGTAAAATAAAGCAAAAAAACTATTTCAGAGCTGAATATTTGTGTCAGTGTACGCTGTATCTGGGACTGCCTGTGAAATTTATTCTGTTCCATAACACTATCTACAGCTTAAAGGCAACCCCCAAGCATGTTCACTTAATTAATTAGGCATTTCCAATTTTTCCCTTAAAGACTTATTTTTGTGTTTTACGTTTTTTTTTACTGGTAATTATCTCCCATGGTAGTGGCCAGATTTCCATACTTTTTTGACAGTAGTTTGCCGATTAACCCTTATAGCTAATTGACACTATGTGCAGTGACTGGCGTTTTACCGCACTGTACACTTAATGAAATAAACATGATCAGATTTGCTCATTGCTAGTGGGCAGTAAAGTGCAGGAAAGGAGTTGAGAGGGTATCAATATGTGCAGGAGAAGACCGTGGAGGGTATGATGCAGGGAGAATATACAGGAGAGGAGTCCAGAGGGTAAAATGGCAGCTAGACTGTGCCGTGAAGGATTGAAGGAAGGTCACACATGATGCAGTATGTGCAGAATAGACATTTAAATAGCAGAGGCAATGTGCAGATTGGGTGTGCAAGGCACTAAAAAAGGTAGAGGAAGAGTAAATAGTATGGTTGATGAGTGAATAAGTTAGGAAACATTTGTAGTACTTGGTCACAAGTTCTCTTTATAGAGACATCAGAGGTCTATTATATGCTGTTCAGTTACATATATAGGACAGATAGTCCATGATGTGCAGCTGAGATGGTTAAAGTACTGAAGAAAGAACCCAAGCATCATACAAATTCTCATCATCTCCCATTTGTGCTCAGGTTGTTTGTGTTACAAAACAGTTTGTCTCTATGTATGAGTAGTGTACTGTATAAAGTGCCCTAAACTGTTCAAAAATATGTTTTATATTCATACAAACCTTGGCTTACCCAAAAGGTACCAACTTCCGGGTAAGATCGCCATGCGGCAATTTACAACAATTCCGGACCCTCCTATTCCCCCCCTGCTGTCTTCTGGGAAACACAGATGTCCCAAGAGATGGGAAGATTATTCAGAAAGTGCAGCGCGACTCACGCATGCGTAGTAGGACGGCTTTGCTTCCTGTTTCCCTCACTACAGATTAGGCATGTGCATTTCGTTTCGTTCCGAATCGAAATTCGGACGAATTTTTCATTATTCGGACATTCGGATGCATACGAATTCCCGAATTGCAATATTAATGAATTTACCGAATCCGAACGTTTTCGATTCCGAATCGAAAACCCGCGGACGAAATTCGATCGGAATTCGATTTTTTTTTTTTTTTTCGAATTCCGATCGAATTTCGTCCGCGGGTTTTCGATTTGGAATTCGAAAAAAATTTTTTTTTTTTTTTTTAATTCCGATCGAATTTCGTCCGCGGGTTTTCGATTTGGAATTCGAAATTTTTTTTTTTTTTTTTTCGAATTCCGATCGAATTTCGTCCACAGGTTTTCGATTTGGAATTCGAAATTTTTTTTTTTTTTTTTTTTTCGAATTCCGATCGAATTTCGAAATTATATTCGAAGAGAGAATTTTCGAATTCGACCGGATTTTTCGAAATTCGGTCGAAAACGAACGAGTTCCGAAAACGAATTTAACACATGTAACGAACCTAACTTAACGAAATTAATTAAATAACGAATTAAAACGAAACGAAACGAAACGAAATTTTCCCTTTTGCACATGCCTACTACAGATGCTGGTGCCTGCACCCTAAGCCGATTGACAAATCGGTTAAGAAATGCATTTTTGTTGGTCCACAGTTCACAAGCAGTCTGACAATCTGTTAGTGGTGTCAGAGAAAATCACCTGGAAAGCATTTAAAGATGTTGTTGTTTTCATAGCAACTATAGTGCAACAATTAAAACACAAATCTCTAGAAGCCCATCAATGTAATTCATAAGCTATATAGCTTATGAATTACATTGATGGACTTCTAGAGCTCTGTGCTTTAATTATTTATTTATTATAGTAGCTGCTAAACCTAATTATAGATTTTCCTTCCAGAGGCACCGGATGAGCTAAATTTGATTTGCTTGAGGATTTTGAAACTATAGAGCAATAAACTACATTTAGCTCGTTCACAAACTTATTATAGCATTCAAGACCATGAAGTGCAACATGTCACAGAAGAATATTTTTTTGCATTCACATTTAGACTTCTTTCCCAAAATTCTAGCCACAATGGAAAAATGGTATCAGCGCAGCTGGAATCTATTAATGTTGGCTTACTATCAGGGCTGCTGTTAGAAATCGCGGGGCCCCATACAGCCTACCTGGCAGGACCCCCCTCAAATATATCAAAACAAGATTTTCACTTAAAATATACTACAATCATTCTTAGCGGACACAAAGATAACAGAGAAGCTGTGTGA
Source organism: Rana temporaria (assembly GCF_905171775.1). Classification (NCBI taxonomy): domain Eukaryota; kingdom Metazoa; phylum Chordata; class Amphibia; order Anura; family Ranidae; genus Rana; species Rana temporaria. Next base: position 93,967,706 of record NC_053497.1, read on the forward strand.
ATTAGCCCTTTTTTAAATAGTTTTTTACATTTTTGAACAAAAACATTTTATAATTTTTTAAATAAACATTTAAACTTTTGAAATACGTTTAATTTTTTTTTTTTTACAATTTTTTTCAAATAATTGTATTAAATTTTACATGGGATTAAAACAATACAGGGTGGGGCGTGGCCTGGACATGGCTGAGTGAGGAAGCAGAACTTTGGAGCTCCCGGCCTTGTCCTCCCTTTTACCGGCCAACAAGCTGAGAATTTAGGCATGCAATCTGCCAAAAAGCGCAAGAACAGAGCTACAACCAGACTCACCCGTTCTAGCGTGAAAACAGGCGATTTACACCGCTATTTCGGCCTGCGAACACCGATCTCACCGGGGGCAACGGTGGTGGCGCCACGTGGAAACCCTCATGGTGGACCTATAGAGGACCCAGACCAAGACCTCTGGACCTACCGCCCAGACGATACGACAGGGAACCCGACTACGCTGAAGACATCAGAGACACAATCAACCATGTCGGCCTCTGCTGGAACTCCGGGAGGTATATCGGCGGAGCAGAAGATTCGGGCGCTACTTCAGGCCCTCCCCACCAGATCCGACATAGAGACACTGATACTCAAGCTCGAGGAGACTCACCAACGGGATTTCCAAGAAGTGCGGGCGGAGGTGTCCACGCTGACGGACAGAGTATCCACGGACGATGGATCGTTGGCGGCTCTGGAATTGCGGGTGGTTGGCTTAGAATGAGACCGGGACCACCACAGGGATACGGTGATCACACTCCAACTACACCTCGAGGAGGTTGAAGACCGGAGCCGCCGCAACAACTTGTGGCTCCAGGGGATACCGGAGTCGGTGGATGCCGAAGCCCTGTAGGACGTGCTGTTGAAGCTGTTCCGGGACGTGCTGGAAGACCCAGCGGAAATCGTAGAGGTGGACCGTGCACACCGCGCACTGGACCCGAGGTCGGCTGACCCAGATAGGCCCCGAGACGTCGTGTGCAGACTACTCCGATACGCACAGAAAGAATGCATCATCAGAGGAGCATGGGACCAGGACGAGATTCTTCTTGAGGACTCAACGGTCAAGATACTGCCGGACTTGTCCAGAGCGACGCTACGCCGACAGGCAATGCTGAAGCCCGTTCTAGACCTGGCAAGAAAACGAGGCTTTACCTACAGATGGGGCTACCTGCTGGCGGTGACTTTCAGAAAGGATAGAGTTGCATTCACCGTCCAGACACCGGCGGACCTTCCGGCCCTCTTTCTGTTCCTGGAAACAGATCAGATCCCTGTCCCGGACTGGCTGCAGATCCTGCCTCGCACCCCTGGAAGATCGGGCCCCTCGATGTACAGACCGGGGGTGGGTGCACGCCAGCAGGGTCGCGGGCGAAGGAGACGCCGGGCATCCTCAGGAGGAGAACACCGTGAGTAGGCCACAAGCCCCAGACCTCCATACCCCCCCAGTTATGCTGGCGGTACTACCCTCCCCCATGTTCTGGTACCCTATGGTGATTTGACCTGTTGGCTCCATGACACCTGACCCCCTTATACCTGGGACAATACCGTCTCCCCTGTCCACCCCCCTGCCAGCCCGATTCTCCCTCCCGTGTGTATTCCGAGTCCCGTGTCCGCCACCCGCAGGGAGGGGGTGGCCCGGGCCACCAACTAGAGCCCTGACCGAACTGCCCTGCACGGTCTTTCTTTTTTTTCTCTTTTTTTTGTGGGCTCCACGCTGTTAGAGTGCGCCCTAGTTTCTTGGGAACCAGACTGTGGGCCGCGGAGCCCGGACTTCCCCGTCCCCCCAATGATGTTGATGGTGATTGCCACCCCTTGTACTGACATCCCGGAGACCCCCACTCCGGACTGGCCTGGAGTCTCCAAAGCACTCGAGCCCCTGGCATATGTGACTTTACTGTTTGCCCCGGCTCCCCCTTGCCTGTCAGTTTTTTGCCACCCAGGGGAATGAGAGAGGTCCAGGGCCACTGACTAGATCCCTGAGCGGACTACCTCCTACGGTTTTATGGGCTCCTGCGCTGTTAGAGCGCACCCAGATATTCTAGGGGATGTGTGCACCCCCCCATGTCACCTTTCCCCGCTGTATGTGGTCACTTTAAAATGCTGTGTCATCACACTGGGTATGATATGCTGACTTTGACCCTTTCTATACTCTCTGCTGATGTGAAAGTGACGGAAAAAAACTGGCAGGGCTGCACCCCACGCACGGATTGTCCTAAGGATTGTGGAGCAGGTGTATGAGAGTGGGATATGTTGAGATGTGGTGGGGAATGGATACCATGGGGAAACTGCTGGACCACAGGTGAGCTCTTTACACTAAATGGGAGGGAGCGGAGTGGGAGGGCCCCGCTACACTACCTTGACCTCCAAGGGAGGTGTACCTGCTGGCTATTTTAGATTTTTTGTTGTGGGGTCTGGGACTGCCCTACTCTTCAGGACTAACGGTTAATCGCCAAATTAACCGACTGTTGCATTTTTACAGTATAAATACTTAAGTTGTGTTATACACTGCGTGTTCTAGGTTATCTCTGTTACCTTATATGTTTTTCAGAATGCTCGATATTACTACTGCATTACCACAGATTGCATTGCTGATACTGTGTTTCACCAAATGTGACGGCCGGGGGGGGGACGGATGGGACCGGGGGGCTCATATCACCAGCTCTGTCTATCCACCCACCCACATAGGCCTGCGCTCGTATACCAGTCTAGCTCTGGTGAGCGTTGTAGATGTTTTAGCTAATTTAGAATCTCTCCTCTGCCACACACACTCGTGTTGGCTTTCTACCGTGCGCCCCCGCCGTATTGGATGGAGACGCACGTCTGTTTAATCTTTCCTCTTCTCTCCTTCTACAGTCCCCTAGCTCCGGACCTCTTGGGACAACACACTAAGTCTCCTCCCCTATCCTACCTGACCCCACATTACCTCCCTCCCTCCCCCACCCGTGAGCATGGATGAGCTGACGGTAATCTCGTTAACCGTCAAGGGCCTGAACACCCCAGAAAAACGCAGAATGCTGCTTCATGACATGCGCAACCAGAAGGCGGACATTGTTCTCTTTCAGGAGACGCAGTTCAGGGAAAATAGGCTTCCGATTTTAAAAAATAGGTACTATCCCACAGTTTACCACTCCTCTTACTCTGAGGCGAAGTCCAGAGGTGTTTCTGTTCTCATTGCTGCCCGGCTACCCTGGACACTGGATGATATACAGAGGGACGTTGGAGGACGTTTTCTGTTCTTAAAGGGCCGGATTGGTGCGACAGGAATTACTCTGGCGAACCTCTACGCTCCAAACGAACACCAGGACAGTTTCCTGAAGAGACACCTGGACCGACTGACTTGATACGCCACTGGGCACTTGATTGTAGGGGGCGACTTTAATATCCCCCTATCGCCACTGGAGGACACGTCCACTGGACTATCCTCGACCTCTAGAAAACTACGTAGTCAGATACAGGCGACACTTCACACTTCCCAATTGGTAGACGCATGGCACCTATTCCACCCGGGAGAGAAAGACTTTACCTTTTTCTCCAGTCCACACCAGGTGTACTCCCGAATTGACTATTTTTTAATCCAGCATAGACACCTGATTGCAGATAAAGACGTTAAGATAGGATCAATTACCTGGTCAGATCACGCCCCGGTCACACTGGTTTACGCCCTGTCGAAGCTCGAATCCGAGCGAAGACATCCCTTTGAAACTGAATGAGTCACTATTACAAGACCCAGACATTTTAGCAGACCTAATGAAGGAGGTTTTTTTTTTTTTTTTTTTTTTTTGCCTGGACTGCGGGGGGGGGGGGGGGGGGGGGGGAATTGGGGGGGTAAGAGGGATTGATAAAACACGGTGTGGGATGTTGATATCCTTAGGATTGTTAATAATATGATATCTGTATATGATTATTCACTAGGGGGGGGGGGAATTGGGGGGGTAAGAGGGATTGATAAAACACTGTGTGGGATGTTGATATCCTTAGGATTGTTAATAATATGATATCTGCATATGATTATTCACTATTTTTTTTTTTTTTTGCTGGAATTATTAATCAAAGGGGAGGGATAATGGGGGGGGTAGGAAGGGGGAAGAAACAGGGAGGGCAAACCATAGACTATGTGGAATGTATGTGGTGGAAGAAGAGGGGTAGATGGGGGGAGGGGATCTCAAGGGGGGAGAAATGAGGGGGGTAGATAAGTAAGAATGAAGGGTTTAAGATAAATGTGGTTAAAGACACTAATTAATTGGAACAGGATTTTCCTGTAGATTTTCCTGTAGTCCCACTGGGGTGTATAATTCAATGGGGATAAGGAGGGGGAACACACGATAATTATGGAAGCACACTATAGGGGGGGGGGTAGAGAGGAAAGGGAGGAGGGGGAGGGGAACTCAAGGGGGTAGAAATAAAGGGGGTAGATAAGAAAGAATGGAGGGTATAAGATAATTTGGATAAAGACACTAATTAACTGGAACAGGATTTTCCTGTAGTCCCACTGGGGTGCTTAATTTAATGGGGATAAGGAGGGGGAGCACATGATAACCAATGAAGTATATTATAGGGGGGGGGGGGTAGAGAGGAAAGGGAGAAGGGGGAGGGGCAGTCCAGGCAGGATGGGAGTTAGAAGGGGATTGGTTTAATCATGGTTTAATTAGTAACACAGAAGGAAGGAGAGATCATAGTGGAAGAAAATGAAATGATGTAGAAAAGTATGATCTATATGAAGATGAACTATATGACTATGTCTGTGTAAATATGAAATGTTGACGATATATACTCAAACTATAATATTGATGTGTTAATAATGATATACAGGAGGGGTAGGATGAGGACCCTCGGGAAGTAGGGTGGGGGAGAGGGAGAAAAATATGTGAAAGTTACAGGGGGGGAGGGGAGGGAGACAGAATGTAAAAGTGTATGGAGGCATAAAAAGTGAAACTATACTTGATAAGAGAGAAAGAAGGCTAAATATAATGGGAAAGATTAGAAAGGGCTACGGGCAGGGACGCCGGGCACCGGCACTGCCATGTTCTACTGAACCCCCACAATAAACGCCTTTCCTCCGGGTGGAGGAGAAGCCGGAGGCGTTTGGAAATTCTTTTTTTTTTTTTTTTTTTTTTTTTTTATTTATTTATTTATTTATTTATTTTTGTGGCAACTCGGTCTCTGAAGGACACCGAACGACCACAGACGTGAGGAGTAATCCGAACGTAGGGGCATAGGGTTTTTTTTTTTTCCGTTTCTGCTGGTTGAAACCCCCCCATTCCCCCCCCCCCCCCCCTTCCCAGGGAAAGAGAAAGAAGAAAATGTCGAATATTACATTCACATCGTACAATGTAAAAGGGCTGAATATTGCGGAAAAAAGAGTGCGATTGCTATCAGAAATAAACCGATTAAAATCCCAGGTTACATTTATACAGGAAACCCACTTCAAGGGAGAAAAAACCCCAAACCTGAAAAACCGCAAGTTCCCAATAGTATACCACAGTACATCACAGAATTCAAAATCATGTGGGGTATCTATATTGATATCTAAGCAGGTGAAGTGGGAGGAATCGGCGGTGATCAAAGATGAAGTGGGCCGTATGTTAATAGTTAAAGGGACCCTGAACCAACAGAAAACGACGTTGGTAAATATATATTTACCAAATACTGATCAAATAAATTACTTAGAACTATGTTTACAAAAGGTCCACCAATACAGGGAGGGAATTTTGGTGATAGGGGGCGACCTGAATGTAGCCTTGGATCCTATAAAAGATACATCGAAAGGTATCTCTCACCTGTCTTATATTAAATTAAGGAAAGCTAAAAAACTCCTACAAGAATTACAACTGATTGATAGCTGGAGAACAATACACACACAAGAGAAGGATTACACGTTTTTTGCAGCAAGACACAAGTCGTATACCAGAATCGACTACGTTTTTATACCGCAAAATATAGCACCATTATTAATGGGGGCCAATATTGGAACCTTTACGCTCTCGGATCACGCTCCAACAGACTGTATAATAAAATGGGGAGAGGTAGATAAGAAAGAATGGCACTGGAAAATAAACGAGACTTTACTGAAAGATAGCAACTACGACGAAAAATTAAGAGCAGAATTAGAGTTTTTTTTGGAGACAAACGACACAAATGAGACAACCCCCTTCTGTCTATGGGAAACGCATAAATGTGTAATGAGAGGCAACCTTATCGCAATGGGAGCACATAGAAAAAAAATATTAAACGAACAGATAGATACACTATTTAAACGAATCGGTGAACTAGAGACAGTACATAAAAAATCACAAGCCCAGGCGATAGAATTAGAATTAGACACGGCACGAGAAAAATTAAACCTCTTACTGATAGACAAAGCCAAAGCTAAATTAACAATGGGGAAAAGAACATTTTATGAGTTTGGAAATAAACCAGGTAGAATCTTAGCAAATGCTTTGAGAGAAGCACATAAAGGTAACCAGATCGCACAAATAAAGACATCAAATGATGAAATGGTCAGTACACCACAAGAAATTGCAAATAGCTTTAAAAAATACTACGAGAAACTATATCAGCTGGAGGATAAAAGGTCAGCAGAGAAGGAAAGAGAGAAAATAGAAAAAGCCAGGGAATATATAACAGACACTCTGATGCCAAAAATACCAGAACATATAGCAAGGAAACTAGATGAGCCAATCACAACAGGGGAATTTATGAAGGCCCTAAAAATATTAAAATTAGGCAAAGCACCAGGCCCAGATGGGTTTACCCTAACATATTATAGAGTGTTCTCGGAGAAATTGGCACACAGATTCACATCAGCTTTTAACTCACTAAGGGAAGGAAATAAAATACCAAACGAAACACTACTGGCACACATAGTAGTTATTCCAAAAGAGGGTAAAGATCCTTCACAGTGTGCCAGCTATCGCCCTATATCACTACTAAATGTGGACTTGAAAGTCTTTGCTAAGATTCTTGCTACTAGGTTAATAGAACTCATTCCAGACCTGCTACACCCAGATCAAGTGGGATTTATACCAGGAAGAGAGGGAAGAGAGAATACACAGCGAGTGGTAAATGCGATACATTTAGCTAAGAAACAAAAGAAGTCAATGATATTAGTAGCCAGCGACGCAGAAAAAGCGTTCGACCGAGTGGAATGGTCATTTCTAAAAGCAACATTGCAGTACATAGGACTGAGAGAAGGAATGCTGAGTTGGTTTTCGAACCTGTACTCAGAACCACGCGCGAAAGTAAAAATAGAAGGTAAGACATCCGACCCATTCAATATTCGAAATGGGACAAGACAAGGTTGCCCTCTATCACCCATAATCTTCGTGTTGACTATGGAGCCTTTTTTACGGAAAATTCGAGCGAACGAGAATATTAGAGGGCTAGTAGCCAAAGGAGAGATACAGAAAGTAGCGGCATTCGCGGATGATTTAATTTTTTTTATAACATCTCCAAATATCTCCTTGCCGTGTCTAATGGCGGAAATACGAGAGTACGGAAAACTGTCCAACTTTAAAATCAATTACGGGAAAACAGAAGCATTAGGAATAGAAGTAAAAGCGGAAGAACTGGAGCAGATAAAAACGAATTTTAATTTTAGGTGGACAGACTCTCATATAAATTACCTGGGCACAAAGATAACGGGGTGTTTAAACAGACTTTTTGAGCTCAACTATGTAACGTTGGCAAGGCGTATAAAAACAGACCTAGACAAATGGGACAAAGGGACCTTTATGTGGTTCGGGCGGACAAACATATTAAAAATGAACGTGCTCCCAAAAATTTTATATATAATACAGGCCCTACCAATTAAAATCCCTCAAAGCTACTTAAGAGAATTAAGATCAAGATTCTTGAAATTTATATGGGCAGGGAAACCAGCAAGGATAAGCAGGACCATTCTATCTTTACCCAAGGGGAAAGGGGGGATTGGATTTCCAGATCTGATAAAATACCAGGAGGCAGCACATATAGCCAAAGTAGTGGATTGGTGTGGGCGGAATGAAAAGCCGTGGATAAAAATGGAACAAGCTACGGTAGAAGTACCATTAGAAGGACTGGCATGGACCCCAGATAGGGAAATAACACCAGAAGTAAAAAAACACCCCACGGTAGGAGCGACTATACGAATTATCAAAAAGATTTTTGCAAAAACGAAACTGTCTGAGGATCCAAGCCCACTCGCACCGATCCTGGGAACTAAGGCTTTTCAAATGGGACTGACAGACCCAAAGTTTAAGGCCCTGCGACAGAGGGGTATATATAGGGTGACCCACTTCTCAAAAGATAACCGATTAATGACGAGGGGAGAGATGGAAAGAGAAGGGATGCAAGAATTAGATTTTCTGAGGATGATGCAATTAGAAGCATTTCTTCGAACAAAGGCAGGGACTTACACGACAGTCAGGAACCCATCTAAATTCGAACAGACATGCCTAGAAGGGAAGTCAATAAGACACTCTCTGTCCCATTTTTACGCAATGTTAATAAATCTAGATATACCACAAGAATTTAAGTTCATACAAGAATGGGAGAGAGACCTGAAATTAACATTCACACAAGAACAAAAAGATAAGATCTTGAGATTCACGCATAAAGCATCAGTAGCAAGTAAATATGAGGAGGGAGGCTACAAAATATTAACAAGATGGTACAGAACACCAGCGGTGCTACATCGAATATACCCAGAGACGTCAGAAGTCTGCTGGAGATGTAAGGAAGCGAAAGGGACACTAGTGCATATCTGGTGGGAGTGTAGAAAAATACAGGAATTCTGGCAAATGGTAATAGAAATAATTGATAAAATTACAGGATTTAATCTGACGGACAAACCATCGGCGGTTTTACTATTAGATATTCCAATAACAATGGAACAATATCAAAACTCGCTGTTAAGACACCTTATCATAGCTGCAAGAGCATGTATCCCAGTCTTGTGGAAGCAGGAGATGTCTCCATCAAGAGCACAATGGCTCGCAAAAGTGGCAGAAATCCAACAAATGGAAAACCTAATTTTGACACTGAAAGATCAAGATGAGAGATATCAATCGATGTGGGCCCCATATGAGAGGTACAGGGAGGGGTTGGGGAGGGGGAGCGGGGAATAGCCAGCAGAATTATTATTATTTTTTTTTTTTTTTTTTTTTTTTTATCCCGTTTTTTGATTTATCTATTTATTTATTTATTTTTTGGGAAAGGAATGGGGGTGGGAGAGGGTAGGGATGCAAGAGAAAAAAAAAAAGGAGAGAAATGAGAAAGGAAAAAGAAGGAAAGGAGAAGAAGTATTGCCGAAAAGGGATGGAAGCGGGAGGGGGAATGGTAGGGTACTTATCTTTTCCTTACCATCTCTCCAATAATTTGATGATATAGTTTATATAAGTGGTTGAACCACAATGTATAACCCTGTAAAGCAATGCTTGAAATAAATAAAGAATTTAAAAAAAAGGAGGTGGGACAGTACCTCACTACCAACACAACCCCAGACAGTGGATCGGAGGTAGTATGGGAGGCCCATAAGGCGGTTGTGCGCGGCATCCTTATCAAACATGGAGCCAGAAAGAAGAAGCTAAAGACAATACAAATGACATCCCTATTGTCCAAACTACAGATCTTAGAATCACAACACAAGCAGACACCAACGAGGCAGGTCACTGACGTACTCACATATAAAGCCAAGGCGGCTATCCAAATTTGCAGACGCAAAGTCTATGAGTCTGGAAACAAATGTGGGAGAATGTTAGCCAGGTCGCTGCGCACACAACATAGCGCGTCTTACATCCCCCACATTATGTCTAGAGAGGGACAGAAGGTATCGGTCCCACAATCGATTTCCCGGGAGTTTAGAGACTTCTACCATACCCTATACAATCTACCCCCCACACCCCTAGACCCCGACGCAGACCTCTCACGAGACTACCTGACCTCCTCGGATATGCCGGCCCTGCCCTCAGACGCTAGCGATTTGTTAGACGAACCCATTACCCTGCTTGAACTCCAGTCAGCCCTGGGCAGCACCAAAAAGGGCAAAGCCCCTGGCCCGGATGGTCTGACCATTACGTACTACAAGACACTCCTCCCTTCCCTGGGCCCTCACCTAGTCTCCCTAGTCGTAACAACCTCAGTACGGGGGCGAAGCTGCACGGGTCGACATTACAAGCACAGATAGCAGTCATCTCTAAAGAAGGGAAAGACCCAAGCCAGTGCGGTAGCTACCGCCCTATCTCGCTGCTGAACGTCGACCTCAAGCTCTTTACTAAAATTATCGCGACCAGAATTCAACAGCACCTGCCGAGTCTCATCCACCTTGACCAGGTAGGGTTTGTCCCTGCCAGAGAGGCTAGGGACAACACTGCCAAGGTCTTGAACTTTCTACATACAGCGAACGTCACGAAGACGCCCTGCTTCTTTGTGAGCACAGACGCCGAGAAGGCGTCCGATCGCGTCAAATGGCAGTTCATGTTCGATACACTGAGACACATAGGGCTGGGTCACAAAATGATGAACTGGATCTCGGCCACTTACACAGGCCCGACTGCCAGAGTCAGGGCTAATGGGGTGTTGTCTGAGACATTCTCGATTAACAATGGGACGCGGCAGGGATGCCCCTTGTCGCCCCTATTGTTTGCGCTCACCCTGGAACCCTTCCTGCGACACATACGAAGGAACCCAGACATCTCGGGGATCAGGGTGGGAGATGGAGAATATAGGGTCTCTGCCTACGCGGATGACCTGCTCTTCTCCCTGACAAACCCAGCAACATCTCTTCCTGGCCTAATGCGGGAGTTTGAGATATATGGACAACTGTCCAATTTGAAAATTAACATGGGCAAGTCGATGGCGATGGGAGTGGGAATCTCAAGCCCACACTTGGAACGACTCCGCAGTAGTTTTGGATTGCAGTGGACTGACACAGCTCTGAACTACTTAGGCACACGACTACCCCGGTCCCTTTCCCAAATTTTTAAGCTAAATTTCCCACCACTTCTAAAAACTGTCCAGAAATTATTGGACCAGTGGACCACCAGTCTCCATTCCTGGTTCGGAAGGTGCAACATCTTAAAGATGTCCATATTGCCCAAATTCACGTACCTCCTTCAGGCCCTCCCCATACAAATACCGTCAGACTACTTCAGGCAGGTTCAGACCATGTTCAAAACCTTCCTTTGGGCTGGAAAACACCCTAGAATAAACAGATCATTACTGTCCTTGCCCAAAATACACGGCGGACTGGCTATGTCTGACGTTCGTGCATACTACCATGCAGCACACCTGAACCGTCTCATTGATTGGTGCCGGCATGGGAGCACAAAATTGTGGCCACATTTGGAACAAGCTCAGAGCGCGGCCCCGCTGCAGAGGGCACCGTGGTGCTCATCGGCACTACACAGGTCTGTTCAAACTCATCCACTAATAGGAACTACGGTCAAGATCTGCGCCAGACTACGATCTAAGGCAAAGTTCCCGCCGGGAGTCTCACCTTTACATCCAGTGCTGGGCAACCCACAATTTGAGCCAGGCATGCGAGACGTGAGATTCCGAGAGAAGCTGGCATATTTCATGCCTCTCATTTTAGCGATGCAGGTCATTGGAAAACGCCTGCAGAGCTGGTAGACCCAGAAGGCCGCTATCAGTTGGATTTTTTGAGGGCCAGTCAACTCAATCATTTCCTGCATTCCATGTCGCCCCCTCCCGGGGGAAACCACGCTCTTACGCCACTAGAGGAGCTATGCTCAGGGACGGACGCCCTTCCACACGCCTTGTCCATTACATATAATACACTGATCATGCCGGCAGAGGGATATCAAATCCCCTGCATTGCCAAATGGGAACACGAACTGCATCACACATTCTCTGTCAAGAAAAAACAACAAATACTGACATTTGCGCACAAATCCTCTATCTGCACTAAAGTCCAGGAGACAAACTACAAGCTTATGACCCGATGGTACCGAACTCCAGCCCTACTTAGCAAACTGTTCCGGACGACATGAGACTCCTGCTGGCGATGCCAAAACGAGACAGGCACACTACTCCATATTTTCTGGTCCTGCCCGCGGTTGAGATCCTTCTGGACGGAAGTCAGGAGGATCTCACAACAGTTCACAGACCGACAGATCCCTGACGACCCTGCATATCTCCTGTTACACGCCAATGACATCCCCGCTTTTTTACAAAAAGTCGATCATCCGACACCTTCTGGATGCAGCCAAAGCATGCATCCCCATTTGCTGGAAGTCCCCAAACCCACCGATTGTAGCGATGTGGCTACAGAAGGTAGATGATATTAATAGGATGGAGGACCTGATTCTTACAGACCAGGATAGACAGGAATCGTACAAACAAACCTGGCAGTTGTGGAACATATACACCTACTCAGATGAAGGACAAAACCTTAGGAACCCAACTTAGAACCTCGGGACAAATTTTCTCCCCCTGACAGTGAGGATACAGATTTATGGACCCGGGGTGTATGGGGACAGGTCTGATGGACGAGCGGATCCATGCTCGCGGGTCCCCCCCCACCGACCCCCCCACCGACACTCCTTCCCTCCTATCCCTCTATTCACACCCCCCACCGGGAGTCTATCTCTTTGGGTGGCTATTCTTCTTGGCCCTCCCGAGTATCTCTCGGGAGCTTCTTCTCTCTGTTAATTCTCTCTCTTTCTCTCTTACTACTCTTTAGGTAGATGATACTGGGGAGCCTGGGGGTTGGTGTGTGATTGTGGCTTCTGGCAATGACATCACTCGTCTGCGTAGAAGCATCAGGTGAAGACCAATGGAAAGTTGGAGGAGGAGAGACGCACAGGGAGGCAGTCCGTGTTTGTAGTCCCGTCACCGTGACGATATGTTTTGCGTCCAGCGATTTGTCATGACTTGTCTGCATTATAAGTAGTGCCATGGATACCACAACATTTGAGAAGGCTGGCAACCACAATATCTCCCTTGACTAAATCAACCCTGGCAACATGGGACTCCCTACATACTCGATATGGTTGGGAATACAATTCCCCACTAATGCCCTTGCTGAAACATGAATATTTTAGGCCGGGAGTACTTCATAAGGGCTTTAAATCATGGTTCCCAGAGGTAACACCGCTATTACACCAAGCATTAAAAGACTCAAAAAGTAAGCCAATTAAGTCCTTATGTGGATTAGATCAGCTAACATTTATGGACCAATGGAGATACATACAGTTGTCTAAACGTATTCAGAATCTCCCGCAGCCCATTCATTCATTAAAGAACTGAATCCTATTGAAGCATTTATTCAATATAGAAATCAACCACAACATTGTATTTCTCTTTTTCTCAAATCTTTGATGAATCTGCAATACCCTGGGTAACCAGATTATATAGGTTAGTGGGGAAAAGCTTTGCAAATTACACTTACAGATAAACAAAAAGATAAGATTATACCATTTTCTTATATGCCCGCCATCTCTAGTAGAATGACGGAGGTAAACTTTAAACTTTTATCTCAATAGCATTATATACCAGTAAAATTACATGCAATGTCTGACTCGGCCTTGCCCCTGTGTTGGAGGGAGTGTGGAGAGCGAGCTACACATGGGCCAAAATGGTGGTTCTGCCCTAAAATCTGGCCATTTTGGGAAGAAGTGGCGAAGGTGATCTCTCTAACACTGGGCCGATTAATTAAACCCAAACCATTAATGTTTTAACTTCATTGTACAAATAAAACAACAGAGCAATACAAGATGCCTATGACCCCATATTTGTTAAACGCTTGTAAATCTTTGATTCCACTATACTGGGGAAAACGTTTAATACCTACTATCTCACAGTGGCTACGAACGGTTGACAAGCTCCGTCTAATGGAAGAAATAACCTGTAGAAATAAAAGGCTGACCAGAAACCACTTGCTGATCGGCTCACACCGATATACTTTGGCAAAGTGGCACGGGTGTGCAAAATCACATACCCGTACATCGGCCCTTTAAGAGCCGCCAGAGGGTGCACCGCTGCATGGCGGGTTACCCAATACGCCTGGCTAATTAATATTAATTAATCAGTCATACTCTGATTTACATTAAGGGTCTGATATTATTTCATAATATAATTTAGTTTCCTTATCCACTTCAGCCCCGGAAGGATTTACTACCTTCCTGACCAAGCCTGTTTTTGTGATTTGGCACTGTGTCGCTTTAACTTACAATTGCACAGTCGTGCAACGCTGTACCCAAACAAAATTTGTTGGTTTGCACAAATGTTTTAGCGTCTACAAAAGAGGGGATAGATTTATGGCATTTTATTATGATTTTTGTTTATTAGTAATGGCAGTGATCTGTGATTTTTATCATGACTGCAACATTGCGGCAGATAGATCGGACACTTTTGACACATTTTGGGGACCATTGACATTTATAGAACGATCAGTGTTATAAAAATGCACTGATTACTGTATACATGTCACTGGCAGGGAGAGGGTTAACACTAGGGGCGATCAAGGGTGTGGGGATGGGACTAACTAGGAGAGATGACAGATTGCTGTTTCTACTTTGTAGAAACACACAGTCTGTCTCCTCTCCTCTGACAGCATATCCTCTACACCAGGGATATGCAATTAGCGGACCTCCAGCTGTTGCAGAACTACAAATCCCATGAGGCATAGCAAGACTCTGACAGCCACAAGCATGATACCCAGAACAAGAGGCATGATGGGACTTGTAGTTTTGCAACAGCTGGAGGTCCGCTAATTGCATATCCCTGCTCTACACTAATATCAACTTATATGTAGAGGTGTTGTGTTGTTGTTGTGTAGTCGTTATGTTAGGATGTAGGGAAATAGGAGAGTAGGAATGCATTTATGTGTGTGATAAATTACTAGGAGAGTTTTAGCAAATAATTAGTGGGTATGTAAATGGATAAGATCAGATCTATATATATATAAAAACGATGATTGGGTGGGTATGGGTTATGCAAGATATTGTAATATTTGTATTGATTTGTGTAATATGAAAACTTATAAAGATTAAAAACAATAACATTCAAATTTCCAGGACAGGGCCCTGACTCTTCTCAAGGGGACAAGCCACCAAAGCCTGCCCCAAAAATTACAACTCAGACGCAAATAGGACAACTGACAGCACCCAAATGCTCCCGCAATAAGTGTGTTTATCCAGCTACAATCACCCTAAGCCCCTGGTAGAACACAGGGAAAGTGAGGATAGAAGCCTAGGTGGCATCCTTGCCAATCTGTTAAACCGCAGTTTGTAGCCAAAAGCTCAGGATGCACTCATAGATTAGAGTGCATCTTATCAGTACAAGATGGAACCTGAACCCTAGACCATGCAGTTGGTTGATGGTCTGCTGAGTCGACTTGACATGATGGAGCTGAAAATCAAAGCATCAGTACAGCATATATGCTGAAATACAAGAAAGTAAGGGCTGAGAGATAAACTTTCCGACTACATCATGTTTTGACACTATAACATGAATGGAAAATATTGACAGAAAAGTACATCACCAACACCATAACTGTAGGGATGAGCTGAACACCCCCTGGTTCGGTTTGCAGCAGAACATGTGAACAGCCAAATAATTTGTTCGAACACGCAAACACTGTTAATGTCTATAGGACACGTACATGAAAAATCAAAAGTGCTAATTTTAAAGGTTACTATGCAAGTTATTGTCATAAAAAGTGTTTGGGTACCTGGGTCCTGCCACAGAGGACATGTATCAATGCAAAAAAAGTTTTTTTCAGGAGCAGTGATTCTAATAATGCTAAAAGTGAAACAATAAAATGAAATATTCCTTAAAATTTCGTTTCTGGGGGTGTCTATAGTATGCCTGTAAAGTAGCGCAAGTTTCCCGTGTTTATAACATTCTCTGCACAAAATGAAATTTCTAAAGTAAAAAAGTAATTTAAAACTACTCCGGCTATAATGAATTGTCAGGTCCCGGCAATACAGATAAAAGTCACTGAAAGTAATTGAAAAATAAAAATGCGTGGGGGTCCCCCCCAAATTCCATTTCCAGGTCCTTCAGGTCTGGTATGGATATTAAGGGGAACCCTGCGCCAATAAAAAAAAATGGCGTGGAGTTGCCCCCCAAAAATCCATACTAGACCCTTATCCGAGCACGCAACCTGGCAGGCCGCAGAAAAAGAGGGGGAACAAGAGAGCGCCCCCTCCTGAACCATACCAGGCCACATGTCCTCAACATGGGGAGGATGTCTCCATGTTGATGGGAACAAGGGCCTCCTCCCCACAACTCTTGCCCGGTGGTTGTGGGGGTCTGCGGGCGTGGGGCTTATTGGAATCTGGAAGCCCCCTTTAAGAAAGGGGACCCCCAGATCCTGCCCCCCATGTAAATTGGTAAGGGGGTACCCTATCATTTCACCAAAAAAGTGTCAAAATGTTAAAAACGACAGGAGACGCCTTGGGACAAATCCTTTATTAAAAATAAAAAAATGTAAAAACAAAAAAAAGATTCCAGCGATGTAATCCACTCTCGATCTCCAGCGATGTAATCCATTCTCAGTATCCAGCGATGATCTCCAGCGATGATCTTCAGTGAGGATATGACGCACACGATCCTGCCTCCACTGGAGGCACCCAGCGAATGACGGGCTGGCGATCTGTCAGGCTGGCGGCGTGTCTTTCGTCGGGTGCCTGGGGCAGCACCCAGGTCCCCAAACACTTTTTATGACAATAACTTGCATAATAACCTTTACAATTAGCACTTTAGATTTCTCCCATAGACTTTTAATAGGTGTTCCGCGGATTTTTGAATTTGCCGCAAACACCCCAAATTGTCATTGACCTAGTGGATTCAAGCAATGATTTACTGCTATCATTGTAACTCACTATTTCACTTAGTTTACCCAGGGCCAATGCTTATGTTGCCACCATCTTCTTAATAGGTTCTAACTTTTGCTTCAGCTTTCCTTTTCCAGTTTTTCTTTCTGAGGATGTTATGCTACTGCTCCTTCCCATACAAAGAAATAAAGGCAAGAGATGAGAGAACCAACATGATACAGCTAAGTTCCAGCCTTGGCCCTATGTGATGCTGGATTCTCATTTGCAGACTTTCTATTCCCAGAGCATTTTAGCCTTTTTTAAAAGCAGGCATTTCAGTTTTTGCTTCTTCTCTCTAGTAAAAAAGTTTTGGGAAGAACACCCATACTTTTCCTAAGTAGAAAGCTGGCGACTGTGAAGAACAACTATGCTGTGGTGGAGTGGGAGTGTCTCACCATCAAATTAGCTATACACTCTCTATGGTACTTTCTGCTAATTAGGAGGTTCTGCCTGGTTTCACACCATGCCTCATTGACCTGGATGAGACAAAACAAGCAGACCAATGCCAGGGTCGCAATTTTTTTATTTTTTTCTCTCCGGGAGTTCATTTTTGTGGTAGAGCACAGACCCGGAAAGGAAAATATCAAAATGCTGATGCCCTCTCCCGAGTGCATTGTATGATGTCAAATGGTGCCTCCAACACCTCCACGTTGAGGCAGAGGGGGGGTATGTACAGGTTGGGTCCTGGACGGGTGCCATGTACCACCTGTATTTGGATTGTCCTTTTTTTCCCCACAAATAGAGCTTTCTTTTGTTGGTATTTGATCACCGCTACGTATTTTTTATTTTTTTGTGCTATAAACAAAAAAAGCCTGACAATTTTGAAAAAATATATATTTTTTACTTTTTGCTATAATAAATATCCCCAAAATAATGTTAAGAAAAAAACAAATATATTCATCAGTTTAGGCCAATATGTATTCTTCTACATATTTGTGTTAAAAAAAAATGTCAATAATACACAAAAGTTAAACCCTTAACAAAATAGGGAATAGATTTATGGCATTTTTAATATTATGGTAGGCGCGTGTGCCCCCTATATCCCTTAAAGCATCCGCCATACAGCTTCGGCGATTTACGCAGGTGAGCCAACCTGCCGTCGTATAGAGACAGTGGCTGGTCGGCAAGTAGTTAAAGGAAGTGTGTGAGTATTCAGGGGTCAACCGAGATGGGTGAGAAAGTCCCAGAATAGCCATGTTAAGGAGAGCACTGACTCACAGACCTCTCTGTGTTAGTAGAGAGGTATTTAGAACCTGGAATTTCGGAGGCCCTGAAGTGATATTTGGGTGGGAAAAGGGCATCCACTGCTGACTACAGAAACTCCCATCTTCACAGGGTTAAGAGCCACAGGAAGCAGCACTTAAAACAGGAAGCAGTATTAGGTGTGATGGTGTGTGAGTAGGAGCTGGAGATACGCACCTGTTTGAAGTGCTGCACGTTGGCTGGAAGCTGCCAGATAGCCAGACTGGGATGGTGCTAACCCTGGGTTAAAGTCCTATAAATGAACTGTGTATTAAAAAATGCGGGAGAGTAAGGGGCAAAGGACTAGTAGCTGAAGCTAGACCCGGAGCCACCCACTCAATGGTTTTGGGGGGGACTATCGCGGTACTGGTAAATATACATAAAACATAATGATATAAAGAAGTTTATTGAATAAAAATATTTGCAAAACAAATAATTGTACAATTCATTGATTGGTCAACGTCGACTAGTTTCGCGGGGTTGCCGCTTCGTCAGGACAGCCAATCTAAAGAATAATGCAATGAGGATATGTAACAAAAATCAGCAATACAATAATAATTGATAAAAAACATTGATAGTTGCTTACCGAATGAGTTAATTGATAATGCGCGGTACCAGGCGGCCTATGGGGGGTCCCCCCGTGGCGGACAAGGGGATGGTTGATCGTGAAATTCTGGGTGTAAATAAACAATATAAGGATATGTATGTATATAAGAGAGTATTCAACCCCATAAGGTCAATGGGCTGGGTGGGGGAGGGGCAGGAAGGGGTGTGAGGAAGGGGAAAAAGGGGGGAGAAAAGAAAGAGCAGAGAGGGAAAAGGGGGGAGGTGGGGGGGAGGGGGGGAAAAAAGGGGAAGGGAGGGAAAAAGGGGAAGGGAGGGAAGAGGCAAAAAAAGGGGGGGGGGACGGGGAAAAACAGAGCAAAAGAAAAAGAAAAAGGGGGGGGAAAAGGAAACAGGGGGAGGGGGGGAAAGGGGGAGAGGAGGGAGAATGAGGGGGCATAGGAAGAAAGCTAGAGTGGACAAGGGAGGACAGGGACGGAGGGAAGGGGGGGGGGGGGGGGAAGGAAAGACGGGGAAGGAGGGAGAGGAATACCCAGAGATGGTTGATGAAGGAAACAATTTTTAATAGGGGACTTACCACGATAGGGAATTGTAAGGATTGCAACCAGGCCAGATGGAATAAAATCCCAGTGCAATGACACCAGATCTGCCGGACAGCGGACATGGACAAGGCAGCACAGTGGGGAATTACCAGGGGCGCATAAGAACACAGGTCCAAAAATACTGGTGAATCCAGTATTGAGTCATCTAGGAAGGGTATCCATGAGGATGACAGATGCATGGTAATGCGTGGACTAGCAGGTAGCGTGAACTGCGCCCAGGGAGAGCCCCAATTTGCAGCCGACCCCGTCCTGGGCTATCACAGCCGTGCCATCGGACCGCCGATGGACCGACCAACGCTGCTTATCCAATGGCCTGTCGGCCATTAAGTAAGCATCCCAGCCCGGGGACGCCGTGAGCGCCGCTCGACGCGCGCGCCGTGACGTCACCGGGTCAGTCTCCCCATACAATGCAAGTGCGCAGTAAGCGCTACTATGCGTGTACGGTCGACTCAAGCCAAGGGGCAGGGAGCCCCAAGCTGAGAAGGAACAAGAGGGGGTGAGACATAGTGTCACCCCTACCAGGGGAGACACAAGTCCGCCGTGGGTGGGAGGTGTAGGCAGCCAGGACCGCATCAAAGGACTCAGAGGGTAATGGAAATACAAAAGGACATTAAGAATTAAATAATATTGATAAGATCAGAGGGGATTAATAATAACAAGTGGGGGTGTAAGTCCCACAATTAGAATGCTAATGGTGTTGGTCTGAGACATTGTTGCCTAGCTAGTAGCCAAAAAACAACACAAGGCAGGAGAAAATAGATCACTTAAACAGAGCAAAAAAGAAAATACACATATAAGAAGCAAACATATAAAAGATGATGAAAACTCGGGGGTGAGGTGTGGGAGAGTAAAGTGTGTGATTAATAAATATAATCTGGTGTGATAGGGACATCCCCGGCCACCAATAAAGGTGCCACAGAGCCCTAGACCCGAGTGCATATTACCAAAAAGATGGTGAAAAGAAGCTGCACAATATTGCAGCTAAAATAAAATTAAACTGGTGAGGAGTGAAAAATTAATACGTAAAGGGAAAGGAAAATGGGACATAATGAAGTGCTGTGTCAATATATAAAGAAAATAAATATAAATGTAAAGTAAGGTGAATATCGGACCCAAAATTAGGACGAGGGAATGTGAGTGTAAATTAATAATGCCTGTAGAATAGTAAAGAAGAAGAGGAGTATATATATTGAGACAAGTAGCAAGAGAAAAAAGATAATTATATGGAAGGGTTTACCAATATAAGGGTACCCCAGTGAGATTGAAATTTCCAAATCAGTAGGGAATAAAGGAAGAGCCTAAGGTTGCTGGAACTGAGAGTGTAGTGACACATAATAGTTCCTATACGGTAGGAGGGTAACCTATCCGCAATGGTACAAAGACCTTAGGTAAGGGTTAATGGTTATTAGGTAATACCACCCTAATGAGAGAATTCCAAGCCATTCATGGGGTACATACAATTAATATACAAGCATATATTAAATTAATACATTATTTTGGACAAATGACATCTACTCATACAATGCCGAGGATGTCTATTAACCAATCACGCATGCAAACAATGTCAATAATAGGATCACCAAGCAGACTAGGATATATTAGATGGTAATTAAAATAAATAGCAAGTTAGAGGCACTCAGGGGAAAAGAGAAACGGGTGTGTTATCCACCCAATATTATGCACAAAAATGGGGAGTATGGCCTCATGTATAAAATGATAAATTGAATAAAAGTGTACCATCATCCCAATTTATACTAGAAAATGCGGGAGAGTAAGGGGCAAAGGACTAGTAGCTGAAGCTAGACCCGGAGCCACCCACTCAATGGTTTTGGGGGGGACTATCGCGGTACTGGTAAATATACATAAAACATAATGATATAAAGAAGTTTATTGAATAAAAATATTTGCAAAACAAATAATTGTACAATTCATTGATTGGTCAACGTCGACTAGTTTCGCGGGGTTGCCGCTTCGTCAGGACAGCCAATCTAAAGAATAATGCAATGAGGATATGTAACAAAAATCAGCAATACAATAATAATTGATAAAAAACATTGATAGTTGCTTACCGAATGAGTTAATTGATAATGCGCGGTACCAGGCGGCCTATGGGGGGTCCCCCCGTGGCGGACAAGGGGATGGTTGATCGTGAAATTCTGGGTGTAAATAAACAATATAAGGATATGTATGTATATAAGAGAGTATTCAACCCCATAAGGTCAATGGGCTGGGTGGGGGAGGGGCAGGAAGGGGTGTGAGGAGGGGGAAAAAGGGGGGAGAAAAGAAAGAGCAGAGAGGGAAAAGGGGGGAGGTGGGGGGGAGGGGGGGAAAAAAGGGGAAGGGAGGGAAAAAGGGGAAGGGAGGGAAGAGGCAAAAAAGGGGGGGGGGGACGGGGAAAAACAGAGGAAAAGAAAAAGAAAAAGGGGGGGGAAAAGGAAACAGGGGGAGGGGGGGAAAGGGGGAGAGGAGGGAGAATGAGGGGGCATAGGAAGAAAGCTAGAGTGGACAAGGGAGGACAGGGACGGAGGGAAGGGGGGGGGGGGAAAGGAAAGACGGGGAAGGAGGGAGAGGAATACCCAGAGATGGTTGATGAAGGAAACAATTTTTAATAGGGGACTTACCACGATAGGGAATTGTAAGGATTGCAACCAGGCCAGATGGAATAAAATCCCAGTGCAATGACACCAGATCTGCCGGACAGCGGACATGGACAAGGCAGCACAGTGGGGAATTACCAGGGGCGCATAAGAACACAGGTCCAAAAATACTGGTGAATCCAGTATTGAGTCATCTAGGAAGGGTATCCATGAGGATGACAGATGCATGGTAATGCGTGGACTAGCAGGTAGCGTGAACTGCGCCCAGGGAGAGCCCCAATTTGCAGCCGACCCCGTCCTGGGCTATCACAGCCGTGCCATCGGACCGCCGATGGACCGACCAACGCTGCTTATCCAATGGCCTGTCGGCCATTAAGTAAGCATCCCAGCCCGGGGACGCCGTGAGCGCCGCTCGACGCGCGCGCCGTGACGTCACCGGGTCAGTCTCCCCATACAATGCAAGTGCGCAGTAAGCGCTACTATGCGTGTACGGTCGACTCAAGCCAAGGGGCAGGGAGCCCCAAGCTGAGAAGGAACAAGAGGGGGTGAGACATAGTGTCACCCCTACCAGGGGAGACACAAGTCCGCCGTGGGTGGGAGGTGTAGGCAGCCAGGACCGCATCAAAGGACTCAGAGGGTAATGGAAATACAAAAGGACATTAAGAATTAAATAATATTGATAAGATCAGAGGGGATTAATAATAACAAGTGGGGGTGTAAGTCCCACAATTAGAATGCTAATGGTGTTGGTCTGAGACATTGTTGCCTAGCTAGTAGCCAAAAAACAACACAAGGCAGGAGAAAATAGATCACTTAAACAGAGCAAAAAAGAAAATACACATATAAGAAGCAAACATATAAAAGATGATGAAAACTCGGGGGTGAGGTGTGGGAGAGTAAAGTGTGTGATTAATAAATATAATCTGGTGTGATAGGGACATCCCCGGCCACCAATAAAGGTGCCACAGAGCCCTAGACCCGAGTGCATATTACCAAAAAGATGGTGAAAAGAAGCTGCACAATATTGCAGCTAAAATAAAATTAAACTGGTGAGGAGTGAAAAATTAATACGTAAAGGGAAAGGAAAATGGGACATAATGAAGTGCTGTGTCAATATATAAAGAAAATAAATATAAATGTAAAGTAAGGTGAATATCGGACCCAAAATTAGGACGAGGGAATGTGAGTGTAAATTAATAATGCCTGTAGAATAGTAAAGAAGAAGAGGAGTATATATATTGAGACAAGTAGCAAGAGAAAAAAGATAATTATATGGAAGGGTTTACCAATATAAGGGTACCCCAGTGAGATTGAAATTTCCAAATCAGTAGGGAATAAAGGAAGAGCCTAAGGTTGCTGGAACTGAGAGTGTAGTGACACATAATAGTTCCTATACGGTAGGAGGGTAACCTATCCGCAATGGTACAAAGACCTTAGGTAAGGGTTAATGGTTATTAGGTAATACCACCCTAATGAGAGAATTCCAAGCCATTCATGGGGTACATACAATTAATATACAAGCATATATTAAATTAATACATTATTTTGGACAAATGACATCTACTCATACAATGCCGAGGATGTCTATTAACCAATCACGCATGCAAACAATGTCAATAATAGGATCACCAAGCAGACTAGGATATATTAGATGGTAATTAAAATAAATAGCAAGTTAGAGGCACTCAGGGGACCCCCCATAGGCCGCCTGGTACCGCGCATTATCAATTAACTCATTCGGTAAGCAACTATCAATGTTTTTTATCAATTATTATTGTATTGCTGATTTTTGTTACATATCCTCATTGCATTATTCTTTAGATTGGCTGTCCTGACGAAGCGGCAACCCCGCGAAACTAGTCGACGTTGACCAATCAATGAATTGTACAATTATTTGTTTTGCAAATATTTTTATTCAATAAACTTCTTTATATCATTATGTTTTATGTATATTTACCAGTACCGCGATAGTCCCCCCCAAAACCATTGAGTGGGTGGCTCCGGGTCTAGCTTCAGCTACTAGTCCTTTGCCCCTTACTCTCCCGCATTTTCTAGTATAAATTGGGATGATGGTACACTTTTATTTAATTTATCATTTTATACATGAGGCCATACTCCCCATTTTTGTGCATAATATTGGGTGGATAACACACCCGTTTCTCTTTTCCCCTGAGTGCCTCTAACTTGCTATTTATTTTAATTACCATCTAATATATCCTAGTCTGCTTGGTGATCCTATTATTGACATTGTTTGCATGCGTGATTGGTTAATAGACATCCTCGGCATTGTATGAGTAGATGTCATTTGTCCAAAATAATGTATTAATTTAATATATGCTTGTATATTAATTGTATGTACCCCATGAATGGCTTGGAATTCTCTCATTAGGGTGGTATTACCTAATAACCATTAACCCTTACCTAAGGTCTTTGTACCATTGCGGATAGGTTACCCTCCTACCGTATAGGAACTATTATGTGTCACTACACTCTCAGTTCCAGCAACCTTAGGCTCTTCCTTTATTCCCTACTGATTTGGAAATTTCAATCTCACTGGGGTACCCTTATATTGGTAAACCCTTCCATATAATTATCTTTTTTCTCTTGCTACTTGTCTCAATATATATACTCCTCTTCTTCTTTACTATTCTACAGGCATTATTAATTTACACTCACATTCCCTCGTCCTAATTTTGGGTCCGATATTCACCTTACTTTACATTTATATTTATTTTCTTTATATATTGACACAGCACTTCATTATGTCCCATTTTCCTTTCCCTTTACGTATTAATTTTTCACTCCTCACCAGTTTAATTTTATTTTAGCTGCAATATTGTGCAGCTTCTTTTCACCATCTTTTTGGTAATATGCACTCGGGTCTAGGGCTCTGTGGCACCTTTATTGGTGGCCGGGGATGTCCCTATCACACCAGATTATATTTATTAATCACACACTTTACTCTCCCACACCTCACCCCCGAGTTTTCATCATCTTTTATATGTTTGCTTCTTATATGTGTATTTTCTTTTTTGCTCTGTTTAAGTGATCTATTTTCTCCTGCCTTGTGTTGTTTTTTGGCTACTAGCTAGGCAACAATGTCTCAGACCAACACCATTAGCATTCTAATTGTGGGACTTACACCCCCACTTGTTATTATTAATCCCCTCTGATCT
Source organism: Rana temporaria (assembly GCF_905171775.1). NCBI lineage: Eukaryota > Metazoa > Chordata > Amphibia > Anura > Ranidae > Rana > Rana temporaria. Next base: position 93,992,718 of record NC_053497.1, read on the forward strand.
TATCAATATTATTTAATTCTTAATGTCCTTTTGTATTTCCATTACCCTCTGAGTCCTTTGATGCGGTCCTGGCTGCCTACACCTCCCACCCACGGCGGACTTGTGTCTCCCCTGGTAGGGGTGACACTATGTCTCACCCCCTCTTGTTCCTTCTCAGCTTGGGGCTCCCTGCCCCTTGGCTTGAGTCGACCGTACACGCATAGTAGCGCTTACTGCGCACTTGCATTGTATGGGGAGACTGACCCGGTGACGTCACGGCGCGCGCGTCGAGCGGCGCTCACGGCGTCCCCGGGCTGGGATGCTTACTTAATGGCCGACAGGCCATTGGATAAGCAGCGTTGGTCGGTCCATCGGCGGTCCGATGGCACGGCTGTGATAGCCCAGGACGGGGTCGGCTGCAAATTGGGGCTCTCCCTGGGCGCAGTTCACGCTACCTGCTAGTCCACGCATTACCATGCATCTGTCATCCTCATGGATACCCTTCCTAGATGACTCAATACTGGATTCACCAGTATTTTTGGACCTGTGTTCTTATGCGCCCCTGGTAATTCCCCACTGTGCTGCCTTGTCCATGTCCGCTGTCCGGCAGATCTGGTGTCATTGCACTGGGATTTTATTCCATCTGGCCTGGTTGCAATCCTTACAATTCCCTATCGTGGTAAGTCCCCTATTAAAAATTGTTTCCTTCATCAACCATCTCTGGGTATTCCTCTCCCTCCTTCCCCGTCTTTCCTTTCCCCCCCCCCCCCTTCCCTCCGTCCCTGTCCTCCCTTGTCCACTCTAGCTTTCTTCCTATGCCCCCTCATTCTCCCTCCTCTCCCCCTTTCCCCCCCTCCCCCTGTTTCCTTTTCCCCCCCCTTTTTCTTTTTCTTTTCCTCTGTTTTTCCCCGTCCCCCCCCCCCCTTTTTTGCCTCTTCCCTCCCTTCCCCTTTTTCCCTCCCTTCCCCTTTTTTCCCCCCCTCCCCCCCACCTCCCCCCTTTTCCCTCTCTGCTCTTTCTTTTCTCCCCCCTTTTTCCCCCTCCTCACACCCCTTCCTGCCCCTCCCCCACCCAGCCCATTGACCTTATGGGGTTGAATACTCTCTTATATACATACATATCCTTATATTGTTTATTTACACCCAGAATTTCACGATCAACCATCCCCTTGTCCGCCACGGGGGGACCCCCCATAGGCCGCCTGGTACCGCGCATTATCAATTAACTCATTCGGTAAGCAACTATCAATGTTTTTTATCAATTATTATTGTATTGCTGATTTTTGTTACATATCCTCATTGCATTATTCTTTAGATTGGCTGTCCTGACGAAGCGGCAACCCCGCGAAACTAGTCGACGTTGACCAATCAATGAATTGTACAATTATTTGTTTTGCAAATATTTTTATTCAATAAACTTCTTTATATCATTATGTTTTATGTATATTTACCAGTACCGCGATAGTCCCCCCCAAAACCATTGAGTGGGTGGCTCCGGGTCTAGCTTCAGCTACTAGTCCTTTGCCCCTTACTCTCCCGCATTTTCTAGTATAAATTGGGATGATGGTACACTTTTATTCAATTTATCATTTTATACATGAGGCCATACTCCCCATTTTTGTGCATAATATTGGGTGGATAACACACCCGTTTCTCTTTTCCCCTGAGTGCCTCTAACTTGCTATTTATTTTAATTACCATCTAATATATCCTAGTCTGCTTGGTGATCCTATTATTGACATTGTTTGCATGCGTGATTGGTTAATAGACATCCTCGGCATTGTATGAGTAGATGTCATTTGTCCAAAATAATGTATTAATTTAATATATGCTTGTATATTAATTGTATGTACCCCATGAATGGCTTGGAATTCTCTCATTAGGGTGGTATTACCTAATAACCATTAACCCTTACCTAAGGTCTTTGTACCATTGCGGATAGGTTACCCTCCTACCGTATAGGAACTATTATGTGTCACTACACTCTCAGTTCCAGCAACCTTAGGCTCTTCCTTTATTCCCTACTGATTTGGAAATTTCAATCTCACTGGGGTACCCTTATATTGGTAAACCCTTCCATATAATTATCTTTTTTCTCTTGCTACTTGTCTCAATATATATACTCCTCTTCTTCTTTACTATTCTACAGGCATTATTAATTTACACTCACATTCCCTCGTCCTAATTTTGGGTCCGATATTCACCTTACTTTACATTTATATTTATTTTCTTTATATATTGACACAGCACTTCATTATGTCCCATTTTCCTTTCCCTTTACGTATTAATTTTTCACTCCTCACCAGTTTAATTTTATTTTAGCTGCAATATTGTGCAGCTTCTTTTCACCATCTTTTTGGTAATATGCACTCGGGTCTAGGGCTCTGTGGCACCTTTATTGGTGGCCGGGGATGTCCCTATCACACCAGATTATATTTATTAATCACACACTTTACTCTCCCACACCTCACCCCCGAGTTTTCATCATCTTTTATATGTTTGCTTCTTATATGTGTATTTTCTTTTTTGCTCTGTTTAAGTGATCTATTTTCTCCTGCCTTGTGTTGTTTTTTGGCTACTAGCTAGGCAACAATGTCTCAGACCAACACCATTAGCATTCTAATTGTGGGACTTACACCCCCACTTGTTATTATTAATCCCCTCTGATCTTATCAATATTATTTAATTCTTAATGTCCTTTTGTATTTCCATTACCCTCTGAGTCCTTTGATGCGGTCCTGGCTGCCTACACCTCCCACCCACGGCGGACTTGTGTCTCCCCTGGTAGGGGTGACACTATGTCTCACCCCCTCTTGTTCCTTCTCAGCTTGGGGCTCCCTGCCCCTTGGCTTGAGTCGACCGTACACGCATAGTAGCGCTTACTGCGCACTTGCATTGTATGGGGAGACTGACCCGGTGACGTCACGGCGCGCGCGTCGAGCGGCGCTCACGGCGTCCCCGGGCTGGGATGCTTACTTAATGGCCGACAGGCCATTGGATAAGCAGCGTTGGTCGGTCCATCGGCGGTCCGATGGCACGGCTGTGATAGCCCAGGACGGGGTCGGCTGCAAATTGGGGCTCTCCCTGGGCGCAGTTCACGCTACCTGCTAGTCCACGCATTACCATGCATCTGTCATCCTCATGGATACCCTTCCTAGATGACTCAATACTGGATTCACCAGTATTTTTGGACCTGTGTTCTTATGCGCCCCTGGTAATTCCCCACTGTGCTGCCTTGTCCATGTCCGCTGTCCGGCAGATCTGGTGTCATTGCACTGGGATTTTATTCCATCTGGCCTGGTTGCAATCCTTACAATTCCCTATCGTGGTAAGTCCCCTATTAAAAATTGTTTCCTTCATCAACCATCTCTGGGTATTCCTCTCCCTCCTTCCCCGTCTTTCCTTTCCCCCCCCCCCTTCCCTCCGTCCCTGTCCTCCCTTGTCCACTCTAGCTTTCTTCCTATGCCCCCTCATTCTCCCTCCTCTCCCCCTTTCCCCCCCTCCCCCTGTTTCCTTTTCCCCCCCCTTTTTCTTTTTCTTTTCCTCTGTTTTTCCCCGTCCCCCCCCCCCCTTTTTTGCCTCTTCCCTCCCTTCCCCTTTTTCCCTCCCTTCCCCTTTTTTCCCCCCCTCCCCCCCCACCTCCCCCCTTTTCCCTCTCTGCTCTTTCTTTTCTCCCCCCTTTTTCCCCCTCCTCACACCCCTTCCTGCCCCTCCCCCACCCAGCCCATTGACCTTATGGGGTTGAATACTCTCTTATATACATACATATCCTTATATTGTTTATTTACACCCAGAATTTCACGATCAACCATCCCCTTGTCCGCCACGGGGGGACCCCCCATAGGCCGCCTGGTACCGCGCATTATCAATTAACTCATTCGGTAAGCAACTATCAATGTTTTTTATCAATTATTATTGTATTGCTGATTTTTGTTACATATCCTCATTGCATTATTCTTTAGATTGGCTGTCCTGACGAAGCGGCAACCCCGCGAAACTAGTCGACGTTGACCAATCAATGAATTGTACAATTATTTGTTTTGCAAATATTTTTATTCAATAAACTTCTTTATATCATTATGTTTTATGTATATTTACCAGTACCGCGATAGTCCCCCCCAAAACCATTGAGTGGGTGGCTCCGGGTCTAGCTTCAGCTACTAGTCCTTTGCCCCTTACTCTCCCGCATTTTCTAGTATAAATTGGGATGATGGTACACTTTTATTCAATTTATCATTTTATACATGAGGCCATACTCCCCATTTTTGAACTGTGTATTAACTTTTTTTTTATGCTGTTTTGAGCTGAAGTTAATAAGACTTTTGCGTTGTAGTTTGTTTTGCTGCTGGAAGCATTTCTTTGTGTTTTTGCCTGAAGAAAAAATAAAGACCTTTTTGTTTACGTTAAATGGCTTTGCACGTTATCCTGTGGAGCTATAACCCTCAAACATTACACCTTGTATTCATTGATGGTTATTTGGTTAAAAAGCATTGCCATGCTTCAAAAAAATCCTAGGACCTGCTGACAATGTTTTCATATATGAAAAATTATTGTGTGTGACTGGCCGGGGAGAAAAGGACAAAACAGTGTATTTTTTTTTTAATCTTTCCACACCATGGGGCTGATTTACTACAGATAATGCATATGTGCCAATGACTCGCTAACTCCTAATGTAAGCTAATGTTACCCAGCATTTATATAGCTGCGGATTAGGTCATTGTTGTAACATCAGAATCACAATGTAATTTTAGAGATACCTGAAGCTTACAAGGGTCTGCCAGCTATGCAGTAACAAGCTAATCGATAGATAATTGGAAAAAAAACATGCTTACTTAAAGCGGAGGTTCACCCTAAAAACATTTTTCTAACATTACATTGTGCATACTTCCAACATTTACAGTATGTTGATTTTTTATTTTTTTTTGCTGTACATACTGTCGTATAGCTATTTTCCACCCGGCTTCCGGGTTCTCACTCCCGCGGGAGTAGGCGTTCCTATGAAGAGGTGTAGTGTCATGTGGGACTTCGCCCAGATGATTGACGTCTTGACAATACCTTCCCCCCCGCGGATAAGGCGCGTCACAAGTTTCTGAAAGAAGCCGAACTGCTAGTCGGCTCTATACGGCGCCTGCGCAGTCAGCTCTACACGGCTCCAAGTCGGTGCGCAGGCACTGTATATCGCCGTATATAGAGACGACTCGCCGTTCGGCTTCTTTCGGAAAGTCGTGACGCGCCTTATCCGCCGGGGGGAAGGTTTTGTCAAGACGTCAATCATCTGGGCGAAGTCCCACATGACACTACGCCTCTTCATCGGAACGCCTACTCCCGCGGGAGTGAGAACCCAGAAGCCGGGTGGAAAATAGCTATAAGATGCTATGTACAGCAAAAAAATATAAATAAATCAGCATACTGTAAATGTTGGAAGTATGCACAATGAAATGTTAGAAAAATGTTTTTAGGGTAAACCTCCGCTTTAAATCACAACACTCTATTTACCATCTCTTGTAGTAGTATATAATGTAAATCACAACATAAATGCAATAAGAAAGTGCTCTTTAAATCCTATAAAAGGATCAGTGATGACAAAAACAAATAACATAATAGTCCCTTGTGATAAACCAATAGTTTGGACATTTAACTTAATTGTGCTACAATACAATCATTCAGGATTTTTGAAGTGACTCCCCAGTGCACCACACAAAGCACACACTCACCAGAGCTTTATGACCCATTTATTTCTAAGAGGGTCTTTTATCGCTTTAAAGAGGTTGTAAATCTCTGAACCCCCCCCCTCCAAAAAAGACCTGCAAGACAAAGGTATATTAAGCTGGTATGCATTGCATACTAGCTCATTATTAAATGTTTACCTTAGAATGATGCCCTGCAATGCCACCCACCCTGTGTGCCTATGGCCGACAACCTTTACCGGAGTTACTTTTGGGTTTGCGGGCTCCGGTGCAGTGATTGGCCAAAGCCACCATTATGTCACTCCAGCTCATGTGCACAGGTGCCGCCAGTCACGGCACGGGTACTGAAGACCTATTTCTTCAGTGCGCATGCACCAATGACATCAGCAGCAGGTCATATAGTGAATACCTTCTAAACCGTGCAAGTTTAGGAGATATTTACAGTACCTACAGTTAAGCTTTATTATAGTCTTACCTGTAGGTACAAGTGGTATAACAGAGTTTACAACCACTTTTAGTCAGGCCATCTCTTTAATATACCAGTGGTGCAGTGGATAGTTCCTCATAAAGAAAGATTCAAAAGCCACAAACAGCTATCATTGCCCATTTTATTTAATTTATTTAATCTCTTAATTTTCCAAAGAATTGTGGGAAAAAAATGACAACTTCAAAAAGCTTGCCATGCTTCTTACTAAATAGCTTGCACGGTCTACTTTTCAAAATGGTGTAATTTGGGAGATATTTGTACTGTCTTGGCATGTTAGGGCTTCAAGAAATGAGATAGGCCGTCAGGTGTGATCAATTGTTGACTCTATAACTTTCACACAGACCAAATACTATACACTGATTTGGGTTCGTTTTGCCAAAGAAATGTAGCAGTATAAGAAAATTTACTTATTTGCATTTTTTTTAAAGAAAAACACATATTTTTTTTAGAGAAAAACACATATTTTTTTTAAAGAAAAACACATATTTTTTTTAAAGAAAAACACATATTTTTTTAAAGAAAAACACTTTTTTTTTAAAGAAAAACACTTTTTTTTTTAAAGAAAAACACTTTTTTTTTTAAGAAAAATATTTTTTTTTAAAGAAAAACATTTTTTTTTTAAAGAAAAACACATTTTTTAAAAAGAAAAACACATTTTTTAAAAAGAAAAACACATTTTTTAAAAAGAAAAACACATTTTTTAAAAAGAAAAACAAATGTTTTTAAAAAGTGTTGGTCTTCTTTAATTTTTAGCTCAAAAAAATGAAAAACCCTGCGTTGATTAAATACCACCAAAAAAAAAGCTCTATTTGTCTGTTTTTTTTAGAAATGTCATATGGGTGCATTGGTCATTCAATACCTCAACAGCACTGAAAGCTGAAATTTGGCCTGGGCAGGAAGAGGTTGAACATGCCCAATGTTGAGGTGGTTAAAGATAATGTAAAAAAAGGACTTATAATGGTTTCCTAGAGCTCTTTATTTTAGAAATACTATGCAATAAATTTGGTTGTGATTCATAAATTAACTTTGCTTAAAACTCTGTACTGTTTAACTCTGTTGGGACTGGTCCCAATTCTGTCCAGTGATCACCAACTGAGGTCATTCTTGATTATACCCCTTATGGGACCATGATGAAGTGAAAGGTGAATTTGAATATATACATCTACAAGAAGGATGTAATTTTTTTCAGGAATAGTTATATCATAGAGGTAAGACCTTACATTTATACAGCTAAACTAATTCAAGTAATTAAAATTCAAGGGCAAGCTAGGTGAAATTCATTCTATAGTATAAATATGTTCTTAGCACAAGCACACTGTAAAAGTTTCATACCCACAAATGATTTAACTATAAATGGAAGTAATCCACATACTTATAGAAAGGATTCCAAGGTGTTCATTAATTACACAGGTGCACAGCTTTTTAATTTCAAGATTAATAAAGCTTACAAAAATATTACATTCAATTAAGGTGAAATATGTTTCATTAATGTATATTTTGATCTTGAAATTGCAAGAGACACTGGGAATGTCTTTGAGAGTAATACAATCTTCCTATACTTAATTTTACGCTCAGCCTCTGAGGGGTGCAAGCAAAACTGACGCCATTAGCCAGAACATAAAATTATTCCACTTTAACCTTAATTATTTTTGTGTAATTTTTGACTGCATAATCATTTCTAAGTGTCCTTTAAATCATGACACTAAATGACTTTTTGTTTCCAATTAATGCTGAAAACTAGCTTTGATCCTTTGACTTTTTTATGGGTTGAATTTATATTTTCTAGACTAACATGCATGACAACATAATTCTGCACACTTATTATTATTCACCATTATTACTTTAATGAGAAGAATTGCAAAGAAAGTAATGTTATTGTCTTATCTACAGGAGTGAAGACTTTGAAAATGAATCAAGTTCTGAGAATTTTCTCTTTGTTCCTTTTGTAAATCAAAAAACGTTCAGTTTTTTAGTAAAGTTTTACAATTAGGCAAGAAGAGAGAACAAAGGGCTAATGCAGTTTATTAAAGTAATATTAAACAGAGAACTCCTAATTGTCATAATTAATTCACATAGCATACTATATCCTGTCCCCTTATTGTTTAGCAATAAAAGGACATGGGGGGATAGGAGGCAGAGGAGTGTCTCACTCTACACAAAGCTAATGCTTAAGTGGCTTTGTGAGTATGCACACTCTGTTATGTAACAGGAGTTTTTCATAGTCTGGGGTTAATGATACTTTATTGATGCAGAAGTACAAAGGCTTCCATTAACCACTTGCTTACTGGACACTTAAACCCCCCTCCTGCCCAAACCAATTTTCAGCTTTCAGCGCTGTCGCACTTTGAATGACAATTGCCCGGTCATGCAACACTGTACCCAAATGAATTTTTTTCCCCACAAATAAAGCTTTTTTTTTGGTGGTATTTGATCGTATCTGCGGTTTTTATTTTTTGTTAAAAAAAAATTAAAAGACAGATTTAAAAAAAATATATATATATATATATATATATATATATATATATATATTTATATTTTGTTATACAATTTTGCAAACGGGTAATTTTTCTCCTTCATTGATGTACGCTGATGAGGCTGTACTGATGGGTACTGATGGGCACTAATGGGCTGCACTGATGGGCACCGATGGGCTGTATTGATGGGCACCAATAAGGCAGCACTGGTGGGCACTGATAGGCACTGATAGGTGGCACTGAGAGCTGGCACTGATGGGTGGCACTGAATGGCATTGATAGGTGGCACTGGTGGGCACTGAGAAGTGGCACTAATAGTTGGCATTGATAAGTGGCACTGATAGCTGGCCGTGATGGGCACTGATAGGTGGCAGTGATGGGCACTGATGAGTGGCAGTGATGGGCAGTGATGGGCACTGATGAGTGGCAGTGATGGGCACTGATGGGCAGCATTAATAGGTGGCACTGATTGGCATCACAGGTGGGCATTGACAGGTGGCACTGTGGGCATTGATATGTGGCATTGCAGGCATTGATAGGTGGCACTGCGGGCACTGTGGCAGGTGGCACTGGCAGGCAGTATTTTTGTGCACAGTGGAGACAGATGTGCCTCCTTCCTCTTCGGGACCGATGTCCCTTGTGAACAAGCCGGTGATCTTTTTTTTTCTCCTCGCGCTGACAGCGTGAGATGAAAAAAAAGCAGATTACCGATCCTTTGTTTACATCATGTGATCAGCTGTCATTGGCTGACAGCTAATCACATGGTAAGGGGCCGGGCCCGGCCCCATACGCGGATCTGTGATCCACCGAGTCTCAGTGACTCTGTGATCACAGTGCGCGCCCAGATTTTCAGGCCCGCGCTGTATAGTCATTTGACAATAGCGCAGGCCTCAAGCGGTTAATCACTTAAAGCGGTGTTTCACCCTGCAGAACAACTTTTTAGCATAAAGTTAGGCATAGTAGCTACAGTATGCCTGTCTTAATTTTTTTATCCCCATACTCACTGTGTAATCGTACATAGAAGATTCCGACTGCCCGCGGGGAATGGGCGTTCCTTTCAAGAGGGAGGGTGATTGACGGCCGGCTCTGGCACGTCACGCCCCCCGAAGACAGCCGGAGTAGGTCTCGGCTCTTCACGGCGCCTGCGCACAGACTATGCGCAGGCGCCGTGAAGAGCCAAGCCTATTTTGGCTATTTCCGGAGAAGCGTGATGCGCCAGAGCCGGCCGTCAATCACTTTCCGTCTGGATTGGAACGCCCATTCCCCGTGGGCAGTCGGAATCTTCTATGTACGACACAGTGAGTACAGGGATAAAAAAATTAAGACAGGCATACTGTAGCTCGCGCTACTATGCCTAATTTTATGCTAGAAGAAATTTTTTTTTTTTTTTTTTATAGGGTGAACCCCCGCTTTAAGGAAAGAACCTTGTTTTGAGACTTGGTGTTTACAAGTTAAAATCATTTTTGTTTTTGCTAGAAAATTACTTAGAACCCCCAAACATTATATATTTTTTTCAGACACCGTATTTGCGCCGCTTTCTCACAATTTTTTGGGGAAAAAATACGAGAAAAGTTAGGCCACTTTTTTTTTATTTTGTGAAAGATAATGTTATGCCAAGTAAATTGATACCCAACATGTCACACTTCAAAATTCCACTCGCTCGTGGAATGGCGACAAACTTTGACTCTTAAAAATTTCCATAGGCGATGTTTAAAAATGTGTACAGGTTACCAGTTTTGAGTTACAGAGAAGCTATAGTGCTAGAATTATTGGTCTTGTTCTACTGATCATGGTGATACCTCACATGTGTGGTTTGAACACAGTTTTCGCATGCAGGCGGAACTTATGTATGCGTTTGCTTTTGCGCGCAGGCTCTGCAGGACAGGGCGCTTTAAAAGGAAAATGTTTTATTTATTTAACTTTTTGTTTTTTACACTGTCTTTTTTTAAAAAAATGGGTCACTTTTATTCCTATTGCAAGGAATGTAAACACCCCTTGTAATAGAAAAGAAAGCATGACAGGACCTCTTAAATGTGAGATCTGGGGGTCAAAAAGAGCTCAGATCTCATATGTACACTAAAATGCAATACAAAAATAAATAAATAAAAATTATTTTTTTTACAACATTTTTATTTTTCCCCTTTGGGACTATTGGGCGTTTGACGTCGCTTCCGCCCTCCAATACTATGGAGCAGAGTGGGGGGCGTGGATAATTATCTTTAAAAAATGCTATATGCCTGGCTGTTATGATCCACAGGCTTTAATAATTCACAAGTTAATGATCCGGGACAACCATGCGTATTCCAGGTCAGTAACTCAAAAGGTATTAAAGGGGTTGTAAAGGTTCGTATTTTTTTTCTAAATAGGTTTCTTTAAGCTAGTGCATTGTTGGTTCACTTACCTTTTCCTTAAATTTCCCTTCTAAATGTTTTTTTTCTTTGTCTGAATTTCTCACTTCCTGTTTCGCCTCAGTAAGCTTGCCCCCATCATCCGAGGCGCTGGAGCTGCTGTGATCATCCTCATCAACGGAACGATCGGGTTCAGATAAGTAAAAAGGCGGTCTGGGGGGCTGCTGCACTACATAGAATGCATTAAAGCTCATTAAAAACTACAAGCCTTCAGCTGCAATGGCTGATGATACTTGTGGGCATTCATTTACAGGAAACTGAATGAATAATGCTGTCATGTGGGCAGACCCTTGCATGGCCTCGCTGTTTTCAAATAGTGACAGTAGGTGCGAGAAATAGATCCCTGCATGCTGTCACAGGGAGGGGGGAGCAGGGGGAGAGGCTGCCAATGCTGGAACATATTATATGTTCCACCCTAAAAACGGTTGGAACATGTAACATGCTCCAACAGTGAACTTATCCTTTAAACTTCCTTAAAAAACATTCCAAAACGTTTTCTTTTTTCGGACCTATACATGTTGACATAATGGGGGAAAGTTACTAAAACTGGTGTGTACAGAATCTGGTGCAGCTGTGTATAGTACACAATCAGCTTCTAGGTTTTATTGTCAAAGCTTATTTGAAAAAGATCAAGTTAGAAGCACACTTCTGCCCTAATGCCACGTACACACGATCGGTTCATCCGATGAAAACGGACCGATGGATTTTTTCATCAGATATCCGATGAAGCTGATGTTAATCAGTCTTGCCTACACACCATCAGTTAAAAATCCGATCGTGTCCAACGCAGTGACGTAAAACACAACGGCGTGCAGAGAAAAATTAAGTTCAATGCTTCCGAGCATGCGTCAACTTGATTCTAAGCATTCGTGGATTTTTGACCGATGGATTTCCCCACAGACGATCGTGGCTCCTGAAGAAGCAGTAACCTGCGAAACATGTAGAGCCTATATACTAAAACGCCTATCAAAGTCTACGTTTGTTCACCAACCTTTGTTGCTGTCCCTAGTGGACTGTTTGTGGTTTCAGTATAACCCCCCCTGGGTTGTTGGCATTTTTAGAGATATTCTATGCCTACTAATGTTTTTAATGTAATTTTTTATATATTTGTGTACTGTAACTGTTGATTCAATTACCCAGATCTCTGGGTTTGCATCAATAATAAAAACAAAAAAAAATGTATATTCTGTGTCAACCATTGGTGCCTAGAAAGTCCATTATTCCTTCAAACAATAAATTCTTCTACTTATGCTAGGACGTGGCACTGCAATACCCTAGGACACCCATAGTCCATCCTATGGTTGGTGTTCCTCAATTTCCACATTTTTTACCATCAGTAACACACTACGCCACCAGGGACTCAGATCCTGCAGTGCCAGACGTGTCTCCCTGCTTAAGTCAGTACATGTCCGGGCCCGTCTGAGGTTTGCTAGAGAGCATTTGGATGATCCAGAAGAGGATTGGGAGAATGTCATATGGTCAGATGAAACCAAAGTAGAACTGTTTGGTAGAAACACAACTCATCGTGTTTGGAGGAGATAGAATGCTGAGTTGCAACCAAAGAACACCATACCTACTGTGAAGCATGTGGGTGGCAACTTCATGCTTTGGGGCTGTTTCTCTGCAAAGGGAACAGGAGGACTGATCCGAGTACAAGAAAGAATGAATGGGGCCATGTATCGTGAGCTTTTTAGTCCAAACCTCCTCACATCAGAAAGGGCATTGAAGATGAAACGTGGCTGGGTCTTTCAGCATGACAATGATCCCAAACACACCGCCTGGGCAACGAAGGAGTGGCTTTGACCTAGCCAGTCTCCAGATCTCAACCCCATAGAAAACCTTTACTGCTCTAGAGGAGATCTGCATGGAGGAATGGGCCAACATACCAGCAACAGTGTGTGACAAAATAAAAAATAACATAGAAAAAGTGCAGCGCAAAACTCAAATATATAAATGATACTGGTATACTCAAACACCAATACCATAAGTGTGAATATGAATATGCAGAAAAAATGAAAAAAAAAAAAAATATATATAAAAAATTAAATACAATTCAAACAAACAGTCCAAAAGTCCATAAGTGTCAGAAGATGAGTGAATTAAACGAAAATAAATCTCCACCACGTGACAATCCACCAAAATTTTGAAGTGATCCCTCCACCGTTGTAGATGGCTACTCTCACCTTCATATATGGACCACTGAGTTAACATATGGTCAGTAAAGCAAATCAAATAGGCAGGTCATGAACAGGAACCAGGCTGATGTATTAGATCCTCATAAGACAACCAAACCGCAAAGGACAGGTGCATGTAAAGAGATAATCACAGACTAAGTGCTCACTGTTGCAATGTGTGGATTTATTCTTTAAAAGAAGCAAAAGTCAGGCTACTCACATTTGGCCAGACAAAAAACGGCATGAAGTAACAATCTTTAGGAATGAACAGCAGATGAGCGACGTGATGTTTCAGGCTCCTAAACCACCGGACGCGTTACGTTATATCAACTTCCTCAGCGGGGAAGTTGATATAACGTAATGCGTCCGGTGGTTTAGGAGCCTGAAACATCACGTCGCTCATCTGCTGTTCATTCCTAAAGATTGTTACTTCATGCCGTTTTTTGTCTGGCCAAATGTGAGTAGCCTGACTTTTGCTTCTTTTAAAGAATAAATCCACACATTGCAACAGTGAGCACTTAGTCTGTGATTATCTCTTTACATGCACCTGTCCTTTGCGGTTTGGTTGTCTTATGAGGATCTAATACATCAGCCTGGTTCCTGTTCATGACCTGCCTATTTGATTTGCTTTACTGACCATCTGTTAACTCAGTGGTCCATATATGAAGGTGAGAGTAGCCATCTACAACGGTGGAGGGATCACTTCAAAATTTTGGTGGATTGTCACGTGGTGGAGATTTATTTTCGTTTAATTCACTCATCTTCTGACACTTATGGACTTTTGGACTGTTTGTTTGAATTGTATTTAATTTTTTATATATTTTTTTTTTTTCATTCATTTTTTCTGCATATTCATATTCACACTTATGGTATTGGTGTTTGAGTATACCAGTATCATTTATATATTTGAGTTTTGCGCTGCACTTTTTCTATTTTATTTTTTACTTGTTTAGGATTTTTGCGAATTTCCCTTAGTGTTCAGCTGGCATTACCAGTGATCTGAACCCTGGGGGTCTGTATCACATAAATACACTTTAATATCATCATTTTTTGATCTATATATTTGCGCTGATTGCACCCTGTTTTTTATATATTTTAACAGTGTGTGACAACCTTGTGAAGATTTACAGAAAACGTTTGACCTCTGTCATTGCCAACTAAGGATATATAACAAAGTATTGAGATTAACTTTTTTTTTTCACTTCAGACTTTAACCATTACCGAGAGAAGGTAGCGAGTCTTCCCTGCCATTCATTTGCCCGCCATATTTCCTTCATGGTTTCGCATCATATGTGGAATTTTTTGTATGTGGGAAGTGAGATGAACTTTTGATATTGACCAAATACTTATTTTCCACCATAATTTGCAAATACATTCTTTCCAAATCAGACAATGTGATTGTCTGTCTGGATATGTTTCCACATTTTGTCTCTCATAGTTGAGGTATACCTATGATGACAATTACAGGCCTCTCATCTTTTTAAGTGGGAGAGTTTGGTGGCTGACTAAATACTTTTTTGCCCCACTGTATAACTAGATAACTGAGTACTCTCAGGTTGCCCTAAGGCAAGCAAAACAATTTAGTTACACTTAAAGCGGGAGTTCACCCATTAATCTATTGTTTTAAACAATCCCCTTAGCTTCATGCTTGTTTTGTCTAGGGGAATCGGCTATTTGTTTTAAAATATGAGCTGTACTTACCGTTTTCGAGATGCATCTTCTCCGTCGGCTTCCGGGTATAGGTCTTCGGGAGCGGGCGTTCCTTCTTGATTGACAGTCTTCCGAGAGGCTTCCGACGGTCGCATCCATCGCGTCACGTAGCCGAAAGAAGCCGAACGTCGGTGCGGCTCTATACTGCGCCTGTGCACCGACGTTCGACTTCTTTCGGGGAAATCGTGACGCGATGGATGCGACCGTCGAAAGCCTCTCGGAAGACTGTCAATCAAAATAGGAACGCCCAGTCCCGCAGCCCATACCCGGAAGCGACGGAGAGGATGCATCTCGTAAACCGTAAGTACAGCTCATATTTTAAAACAACTAGCCGATTCCCCTAGACAAAACGAGCATGAAGCTAAGGGGAAAAAGTATATTGTACGGGTGAACCTCCGCTTTAAAATGTACTCTTTTGAAATGTATCTCGGCCATCATCACATCATTCTGTCTGGCGAAGCTGGGACTTTAAGCATGCCATTCACAAAAACTAATTTTTAATAATTGTTTACTTTTTCTACAAATGTTCAGTCCATAAAATGAAATGGTTTTCATCTCCTTGTTCTAATCATTTATGTTCATTAACTCTGACTTTGCAAATTAATTAATAACAGATCAGCAATGAAAATACGTAAATAAATAAATATAAAAGAAAAAATATGTATACATGTGAATGAACATATATTGAAACATCCATTAAAAAAAAATGTTATGTATTTTATATTTTGGGAATGGCAGCAAAATAATAGAGAACAACTGTTAATTTATCTGATCATGAGTAATGGAATTTCATTCCATTTATAACCTTAATAACAACAAGATCTCAATAGGCATTGTGCAGTAGGAGGAGTGAAGAAATTATTGGTGCTTCTTGGTACTAAGGGAGTTGAGAGGGGTAGGGAGAGAAAACACATTTGCCTAAACATTTGTATGCTAGCTAGAGATGACCATATCAGAGAAGACCTGAGCCTGGGAGTGAAGACACCAGTGGGCTGCACAGCACTGCACCACTGCCGCAGGGAAACAGGAGCATCCACTCACCATCTGCTTTCAACTGCTGGTCACCAGAGGCTTTTGGGGGAGACCATGGTTGCCCCCAATTCTACAGTGAGACGTCACTACAGAATCCCAGAGACTGGTGAGAGAGCTTTTCACTAGGGCTGTTACTGATCAAAATTTTTCTGTTCGATTAATCGTTTTTTTTATTTTTATCGTTTAATCGACTAATTTCGATTAATTATAACGCACATACAGATCCAACTACTTTTAGCTGATCTCCTCCTTGCAGGCTGATTCCCAGTGCAGCTACCAACAACTGGAAAAATGGATAGCAGGATGCAAAAAACACACAAAGGCAGCGCTCGATGGGAATAGCATTAAAACTTTTATGGTCTTCAAGTAGGTAACCAAATAAATATTGCACTGGAGATAAAATCGATGTAGCTACATAAACTGTAAAAATGGTGCGAGTAATACCAAACGGTAACAAAAGCAGTCATAAAAATATGTAGCTAAGTATGATACTGGTATAAAAATGTGTACAACGATACCACTGCTGAATCCAGATGAGGAGAGGTTAACATCAGTCCGTCGGCATGTAGATGTTCCATGAAGGAAATTTATAGGAGAAAACAGCCCCTGGGATGGCACGGATTGTAAAAATAGGATGGAATTGTCAAAAAAAGTATATAAAAATAGAAAAGTTTATAAACTTTTCTATTTTTATATACTTTTTTGGACAATTCCATCCTATTTTTACAATCCGTACCATCCCAGGGGCTGTTTTCTCCTATAAATTTCCAAATTTTGCCAGGATGTGATTGTGATTCCTTGGAATTGCATAACAACTGATTTAGCTTCATTCTTTTTTCTTTAAAAGATGTCCCATGAAGGGAACTATCACAACTCCCAGTGGATGGTTGTAGAATACCAGGTTGATAGAGGGAAGTGATAGAGGGAAGTGTAACAGCCCTTGCGTGTGGCAGATAGTAAGGTCCCGCTGGCATGCAGATATGAAGGCACAGCAAAGGAGCCCTTCAGATAGACACGGCAGGCCCCGCCGGTGTCCGTGACATTACTGGATCTCCGGCAGAACTCATGAAGGCCCAGAAGCCAGCGGAGAGGTGAGTACCAATCAAAAGAATTTTAATTGATCAAAAAGATTTTAATCGATCAAAAAGATTTTAATCGATCAAAAAAATTAAAGATTAATCGATTAATTAAAAGTTATTTGCACAGCCCTACTTGTCACCCATTTATGATACTGCTATAAGAGACTGAGCCATTTAGAGCAGGATACCAAATATAAAATATAATGAACTTTATGTTATCAAACTGTTTTAGCTCACTAAGTACAAACTTATCAGGATGGAATCATTAACAACTTTATAAATAAAATGCAATTTATTCAAAGCCACAGGGGACTCTATAACTTTAAACTGAAAACATGTAATACAACTACAGCATCTAAAAAGAAACAGTGGTATTCCTTTGCAGGAATTTGCTCCTAGTATGTATTATACTGATGTGACAAGACTGGGGCAAGACTTGATTACTGCAGTGTGTTCAAAGTTATATGATAAACCCTGGGAATATACCTCTAACCAATACAGAAAGAAGGTACGGTAATTAGGGTATATAAAATGAATTAAATGATACTCCTGATTTCAAACATAGCAATTGGGCAATCTCTAAACCCTTAAGTGGGAATAGCATGTTTTCCTGTCAGAAGCACTTGTAATATTACAACTTTTATTATTTCTCTTCAAGTGGTCTCAATTCTTTATTCTGCTATGGAGGAGAGGAAAGTTTAAAAAAACTGTGGAAGTGCCATTATTTTATAGCTGACACCACTACTCAGACTATTTACTCAAAGGTTGCGTAAACTAAATAAATCACCAATTGTATACAATTGCCTCTGTACTGTTTGCCAAAACTCTCCTTTATTCCCATCACTCTCAAGATATGTGTCAGTCTATGGCTACCCATCAATCTATATGAAGCTAAGCACTGAGTCTGAGCTAGATCTTCTATATATCTTTTATAGAAAATGCAGTAAAAGGCAGTTGAGGCACTAGCAATGTCTTATTTAATTAAATTAAATTGCACAAGATAAAAAATAAATAAACACAAAACTTACCCATACTGAATAAACCTCAGTAAATAAAACCCATGCCTTTTGTTTTCTGCAATACTGCCTATTGATACACATCTTTATATTTGAAGGAGTTATATCAGTTTAAGTGCAATGTAGAAATATATCTAAACAAATATCTTGAGGGATGAAAAGATCATAAGAAACAGAAATTCAAACCTGATAGCTAGTCATCAGAGTGCCCTAATAGAAAAATTAATTCAACAACTAGGAAGAGCTGTCTAAATAAAAGAAACACAAAAGACTGCGTTGCAAGGAAAGATAAAACACTATACCCCAGGCAGCACACTTAGAACAGCCATACATGTGATAATATTGAGCAAAAGAGAAAATCTTTGCAACCCTTGCACCAACAGTAGAAATTCAAAATCAAAGACCTTATTAAAAATATTAAAATAACTATGTGTCCTGGGCCGGATACAAATAATACTGTTTGGTCTTCAAAGTCCTTTTGTAATATAAGAAATTAAATGGACAAGGAAGCATCTGTCTATGATATTCACAATAGGAACTGAACTAAAAGTGAGAACATCTCACCAGTAGCTAATAGATATTTTACATATGAAGATAACACAATACAAGAAATGGTACTTAAATTTCAATAATTCATGAAATATTATACATTTTTTTTTCTATTTCCTATTATGCTAAAGCCAGTCATGCATATCAGTATGAAAGAAAAAATCTGATTTTTCAAATATATCTTAACACCCAAGATATAGATAACACATGCACATATTTTACAAGTATGAATTGCCTTTCAGCAGCAATACCATGATTTTCTCTCCTTATATATTTTCAAATTGAAAAACTATTAATCTACAGTACAACTAAAGGCAAAACTTTTATTTTAGTTTTGGATAACGTGAAGTGGCCTAGAATAGTGACTGTTATCACAAGAGCAAAGGTGGAAGAAAATCCCAAATTTTGAGTTACCACCGTGACAGGAATAGAGGGACACTAGTCTCACTTTAGAGGGATTTCCTCTCACTTCCTGTTGTGGTTATGGGACAGGAAGTGAAGAGAAGCCTTCCCAACGGGGACACATATGGTAAAAAATTACAGGGATTATAACTCTCCTTTACTCTATCCAAAATGAAAAAAGTTGTGGCTTTAGTTCTCATTTAGTGTTCAATTCACCCATCTGAACTTTTGTTTCATGAGTGACTTAAAGTGTTAGTAAACCCACGACAGTAAAATCAATCTGTATATGCAGTAAAACATGCTTGTTATACTCACAGTGGAACCTAAGGTGTTAACCCCTTCATATTGTGTAAAAAAGGCTGTTTAATTCTGTCTTCTCTGATCCTCCCCTTCTTCCACAGTCCCCAATCCATCTAATTTAAGAATGTCTTTACTGTTTCATGATTCCGCTAATTTGGTATGCTTTCTGGATGAACCTCAATTGAATTGTTTATTAACCACTTCCATACTGGGCACTTACGCCCCTTCCTGCCAAAGCCAATTTTCAGCTTTCAGCACTGTCGCACTTTGAATGACAATTGCGCGGTCGTGCTACACTGTACCCAAAATTTTTTTTATAATTTTGTTCCCACAAATAGAGCTTTCTTTTGGTGGTATTTGATCACCTCTGCGGTTTTTATTTTTTGCGCTATAAACAAAAGAAGAGTGACAATTTAAAAAAAAAACACTATTTTTTACTTTTTTATTTAATAAATATCACAATTTTTTTTAAAAAAACTTTTTTTCCCTCAGTTTAGGCCGATACGTATTCTTCTACATATTTTTGGTAAAAAAAATCGCAATGATCATATATTGATTGGTTTGCGCAAAAGTTATAGCGTTTACAAAATAGCTGATAGATTTATGGCATTTTTATTTTATTAATTTTTTTACTAGTATTGGCGGCGATTTGCGATTTTTTTACTGTCACCGTGACATTGCGGCGAACACATCGGACACTTTTGACACGTTTTTGGCGCCATTCACATTTATACAGCGATTAATGCGATAAAAATGCACTAATTACTGTATAAATGTGATTGGCATTCAAGGGGTTAACACTAGGGGGTGAGGGAGGGGTTAATATGTATACCTGTATTGTGTTCTAACTGTGGGGGAAGGGGGGTGACTGGAGGAGGTGACCGATCTATGTCCCTATGTACAAGGGACACTGATCGGTCTCCTCTCTCCCCTGACAGGACGTGGAGCTCTGTGTTTACACACAGAGCTCCACGTCCCTGCTCTGTCGTTACCGATCGCGGGTACCTGGCGGACATCGCGACCGCCAGGCACGCGCATCGGTATCTCGGGGACGCGCCGGCGCGCTCGCGCGTCCCCCAGTGGCCGCAGGAATACAGGACGTCATATGACGTCCTGTTGAATATTCAGAGTCACCAGGGAGCCGTCATTTGACGATGGCCCGGTACTCTACTGGTTAAAGCCGGAGTGTGATAAGTGCTACATATATTTTGCAACACTCGAAATTTTAATATATAAACATAAACACAATGAGCTAGATTCACGTACCTCGGCGCATCGTTAGGCGGGCGTGGCGTATCGAAAATACGCTACGCCGACGGCGCGCACTGAGCCCAGAGCAGTATTCACAAAGCACTACGTTGCCGCGGAGTAGCGTAATATGGTCGGCGTAAGCCCGCCTAATTCAAAGTAGGCAGGTAGTGGGCGTGCTACATTTAAATTAACTGTGACCCCATGTAAATGAAGGGCCGTTCGTACGGCGCATGCCCGCGCATGCTCAGAATCACGTCGCAAATACTCCCTAAGATACGTCGGCTCAATGCTATCGACGTGACCGTAACCTACGCCCAGCCCCATTCACGTACGACTTACGTAAACAACGTAAAATTTGACGCTTGTTCCGACGTCCATACCTTAACATTAGCTGCGCCTCATATAGCAGGGATAACTTTACGACGGATGTACGCCTTACGTAAACGGCGTAGATTACAGCGACGGGTGCAAGTACGTTCGTGAAGCGGCGTATCTAGGTCATTTGCATATTCGACGCGTAAATCTACGGAAGCGCCCCTAGCGGCCAGCGTAAATATGCACCCGAGATCCGACGGCGTAGGAGACTTAAGTCGGTCGGATGAGGCCAGAATTCAGGCGTATCTAGTATAGGGAATAGGACGCATAGATACGGTGGCGCATCTGTTCACTTATGCTGCGTATCTGTAGATACGCCAGCGTAAGTGCTCTGTGAATCTAGCTCTATATTACCGAAAGTATTGAGATGCCTGCCTTTACACACACATGAACTTTAATGGCATGCAAGTCTTAGTCCATAGGGTTCAATATTGGGATGGCCCACTCTTTGCAGCTATAACAGCTTCAACTCTTCTGGTAATGCTGTCCACAAGGTTTAGGAGTGTTTGACCATTCTTCCAGAAGCGCATTTGTGAGGTCAGGCACTGATGTTGGAGAGAAGGCCTGGCTCACAGTCTCCACTCTAATTCATTACAAAGGTGTTCTATCAGGTTGAGGTGCAGAGTCTATTCAGGCCAATAAAGTTCCTCCACCCCAAACTTGCTAGAATGTGCTTGTAAAGGCAGGTGTCCCAATACTTTTGGTAATATAGTGTGTGTGTATATATATATATATATATATATATATATATATATATATAGATATATATATATATAGATATATATATATATATATATATATATATATATATATATAAATGACAGTACACAATGTATTTATAGTATAGTAATAAATCCGAACAAGAAAACATGTTCATCAAAACCAATGCTACACTATGCACTCTAAGTGCCCAATCTGTACAATAATGCCATACATTGTTGAAACATAACCTTGGGACAAACTGAGAAATAAAAACATGTCAGTGTCCATAAACAGTGATGTGCTTAACAATTTACACAACTTGAGAATTGAAGGCTGGGTAAATGTTTGAAAGTTCCTAATTTCCACCCATTATTGTTACCGGTAAGAAACAAGGTCTCTTCAAGTTTAAAATTTAAGAAGATGTAAATGTAGCCAAGCCCCTGTAGTGGTTTATGTGTCACCCTGCCTAGCTAGACATCCCTCTCTCAGTCACTCAGAGATGCAGAACAGTCCATAGCTTTGTTTTTTATTATTCAGGGGATTAAACTTGGATGGGAAATTGGGAATTATGGGATGTCCAGGAATATTCAGTGCAAACTTCTTTGGGACTTCTATATACACTCCAGTATATACACTCCAGCACAAAATCTTGCTTAAGACCTCTTATCCTTCACTCCTCCAGCACTTCACTTGCTGCATACCATTTCTCTTTCAGCACTTCACTTGCTGCAGACTGTTACTCCACCAGTACTTCCCTTACTGCAGACTGTTAGTCCTGCAAACTAGCTAGCACCGCATGGTTAGGCCTAACACAAACTCAGCTAGACCTTGATGAACTGCCTTTTGAGGGCAGGGACCTCAGACCCCTGTGGTGTAGAAATACTTCAGGTTCTAATGGTCCTCTGTTCAGCCACCAATCCCAGATAGCTCTCTTCAGGCCCTGCCAGCCAGCCTGGCTGCAATAACCTCTATATACTGCACTTCCCACAGTCCTCTCTTCTGGTTCTGCACCCATCTTAAACTGCAATCTCTCAGTTCTCTCAGGCATGTCTCCCCAGTCCTACCGACTGTGCTCACTTACCAGCCCTCCCGGCTGTGACCAGTTGTCCTCCGTGGAGACTCTTAGACGTGTTCTCCCCCGCTGTTCTCTACTTGCTCTCTCACGTGCCTCTCCTTCCAGGATCTATTCACTCCTCCTGGATGCACCCAAGCCCTGACCCAGGGTCTCCCCCCCAGACTTGGGAGCTCCCAGTGGGCCCGCCAGCCTCCACACTCTTTCACTCAGGCTCTTCCACCTGACAACTCCTGCTGGGGATTGGTCAAGGTTCCTCAAAATACCCCAGGCAACCCCACCTCTCCTTCTTTCCTTCTAGCATCTTCTACAAAGAAGAGGGAGGTGACAGTGATGCCACCTTTGAGTCACCCAGCCCTGCCTTATGCCACTCCCATCCCAGAATGAAAACAAACAGGCCTAGCCACCAACTAGGTCTGCCTAATTTCCCTCATCTCCAGAAAAACCCTCACTCTAGCACTTACCTAACTAGAGGGTGCTATCTAAGATGATAATCAAAAAAGTTTTCTTTCATAAATGCCATGTTAGGCTTCAGGTAACAAAGAAAAAAACAAGTAAAACATGTGCAGGAAAGCCAATGCATCAGGCATCAAATCAGCACCATAGGTACACACAAGATGGGCAGTGTCAGCAAGCAATAAATTACAAGGTTTGACAAGAGGGGTAAAAGAGTCTGTAAAGTTTGATGGGGGTACACACTCTCAGGGCTGCCATCAGAGGGGAACAGAAGCCATGTTCCAATTCTATAAAAAAAACAACAAGGGAAGAGGCGCCTTGAGAAAGGAGAGCGGCAGCCGCATCACACGCTGCCTGACCACTCGGAAACGCGTTGCACACCCGGTGACGTCATCATCTTCCGCCTGCTGTCCACCAGTGTTCCAAGCCTCGGTTTGAGGATCTCCTTTCGCAGCCAGCTTTCTTCACCAGCGATGGAAAGATTACCTCACCACACAGCGCTCCAGCCAACGCTGTATCCTGGCCTAGGCCAACAAGGCCCAGGCCTAGGGCAGCACTTTGCAGGGGGCAGCATGAAAAGTGTCTCCACCGGCTTGCTCTACACTGTTAGGCAAATTAGTCTAGTGCACCCATAAAGCGCTTGCACTGCTTCCGGTATGCGGGCGGCCGGCATTCTGCAACTGTGTTGGGGGGGCGCCGCTTCTAATTTTGTCCTTTAAACCTGGACCACAAATCTTCCTCACTGTGCTATATGTTTCTGCTGCACGATTGGCATGATTATATCTTCTTAGTCCTCTCCATAAAATTATCAGAAATGTGTGCTTAAAGAAGAACTGTAGACTACACTTTTTAAGGGAGGGTTATAGCCCCTGTCAGTTAATTTTTTACCATCCCTGTCCCATTGCAGAGATTTCCCTTCACTTCCTGCCCCATAGCCAAACAGGAAGTGAGAGGAAATCTATGCAAATTAAGGGAATCCATTGTCCCCCCAGGCCCTCATAAACTAGTGTCCCCATTTACAAAAATTTCAGGGGGGGGGGCTTAAACGGCAAGGGGTATGGCCTTGACAGGAAGAGGTGGATCATATTTAAATTAGGGGGTGCACGAGTTTAGTCAGGCCTAGGGCAGCACAAAATCTAAATGCACTACTGGCTCCAGCAGGACCAGGAAGTGAGTGACAGTCAGGTGACACCCTTCCCTCCCAGGGAACTTTTTACATGCCTACCTGTCACTTCAAATATGTGAGTGACCATTACCTGTGCTTATATTAAATTGTGTTTTAAACTACTACACCCAGAGATGCCTCTTCCCTTGTTGTGCAGGTAACAAAGACACATGTTTAATAAATGTTAGTAATGAAAAGCAGCTACAAATCAAATTCAAATATTTTGACTACAACTTAAAGGGTCACTAAAGGAAACATTTTTTTTGCTGAAATGACTGTGTACAGGGTATAGAGACTTAAAAGTTAACTGATTCATTTTAAAAATGATTAACAATTGATAAAAATCAATCATATAATGTGCCTCTAGTTTCACTTTCACTTTTAAACTGGTTTCATGTTTCTGTGAAGTAGAGAGAGACACAGAACAAAAACAAACACATCCAGGGCAGTGTTTTGTTTTTAAAATGAATCTGATTGGTTCTGAGGAGTTTTAGACACACAGCTTGGACCACAGTGAAAAGCTGCCATGAGATTTTTCATAAGGAGCCAGACAAGCAGGAAGTGTGGAGATCACAGCAGAATTACAGCTACTTCAAAGCAAAAAGGAACAATGAGGACATGAAACCAGGACTGCAGTAAGGTAAAGGAAGCTATTTAGCTAAAAAAAATATTTTCCTTTAGTGATCTTTTAATTTTATGGAAACATTTAAATCAGGGGTCTCAAACTGGCGGCCATCCAGCTGTTCCAAAACTATAAGTCCCGTGAGGTATTACAAAGCTGACAGTTACAAGCATGACTCCTACAGGCAGAGGCATGATGGGACTTCTCAACAGCTGGGGGCCATCAGTTTAACACCCCTTATCTAAATACAAGGGATGGTTTTCATGGACTAATAACAATTTTTAGTAATGATGATTTGCCACGTCCAGAACCAGGCCGCTAGACTAATCTCCGGCCTAAATAGGCGGGAGCATATTACCCCTACCCTGCGATCACTGCACTGGCTCACTGTGGTAGATCGTGTTGAGTTTAAGGCTCTTTGTCTTGCCTATCGCGCTTATCATGGGACGGGCCCGCAATATCTGAACTCCTTGATAACGCGATATGCTCCTGCACGAGCACTTAGATCACTAACAGCTGGTCTTGTCACTTGCCCATCTGCCCGTTTGCTTACCTTTGGGGGCAGACGCTTTTCTGTGAGGGCAGCGGCTCTATGGAATAGTCTCCCTGTTTGCATTCGGTCTCTCCCCTCTATTATGTCCTTTCGTAAAAGGCTAAAAACTTGTTTTTTTCAGGAAAAGCAGGCAGAGTCATGTTAGTTCTCCCTTTTGTTCCCTGGTGATCTGTTTTTTATTTTTTTGCTCTCCTTTTTTCTTTTCCTTCTATTCCTTTCCCTCCTTGACTTGATTTATTAATTTACAGTTATGTCTTCTGCGCTTAGACACTGCCCTGACGGGTCAGTATTTGGCGCATTATAAATCTATTAAATCAATCAATCAATCACGGGGGGTGGGATATTCTTCAAACAAATAGACTTTACAAAGAAAGAAAGTTGCACTTTGCAGAGAAATCTTCCCCAGTGAACATATCCAATCAAGCAAACAAAAGTGTGTTTTTATTTTATTTTTCTTGCGTGTTATTGGGTATTCTAAAATCAAGTAAAATTAGCATTAGGTTATAATATACTACAGCAGGGTCCAAATAGCCATACTAGATAAATATGATTTATATACAATTTACCTTTACATTTGACTTACATGTTACTTTTAGGTACAATGCCACTTTTGTCTAAAATAATTCTCTCCTGGTCAGTTACCTAATAGTACATTACGTAAGTACTGTAGCAAGTTTCAAAGTAAAATTTACCTGCTGTTGTTCTGTCAAATCTAACACATACCAGTCATTTTCTACTCCTAGTCATAACTGCATGCACAATCTCAGTGCTAAAATGAGAGAAATAGTTCTTAAAAAAGCAGTAAGTCAACCATATTATATGGAAATAATCTTTTCCAGAGAATTCTTTACATAAACAGTTTATACGACAACTCCATGGTTACCGTGGTTACAAGAAGGCAACATTTACATTTTTTGTCACCTTTAGAAGGTCAGATGGTTGCAAATTGAAATATAAATATGGCTTCTAATATCAATAAACTACACAATGGCTTGTGTGGCAATTACATGTACTGTAATCATTTTCTAACAACTGTGATGTTGTTTTAGAGTTGTCTCTTTAATTATTTTATTTCCCTTATATATTGTTATTGTACTGTATTTCCTATGTAAACCATTTACATGCTGGCAAATTAAGTGGTCTTTAGGGTATTTAGTATTTATATTTCCTATAAAGTATTATAATGAGCAAATAGTAAAGAAAGTAAAAGATAAACATGTACATTTTTAACAATTAGTAGTAGTGCTGTATTTGAATAAGAGGAAATCTCTATTTGCATTTCTAGGAAGTATTTTTTTTCTTTTGTTTTTTATTAAGCAAAAATAATTTTACAGTGATGTTTTTGTTAAAAAATGGAATTGAATTGAAGTAATTAAAAAAAAAAAGCAGGTAGTGTTTGTATAACAATATAACCCCTATTGGTCTCTTTTGTCTTAAAGGAGTTGTAAAGGAAAACATATTTTTTGCTGAAATTACTGTTTACAGGGTATAGAGACATAATAGTTAACTGATTCCTTTTAAACATGATTAAAAATAGATAAAAACCAATCATATAATGTACCTACAGTTTAGTTTCATTTTTGCTGTTGTTTCCTGGTTCTCTGATGTACAGAGCCAGAGAGCCAATAGAGGGCAGTGATGGTTTGTAAAACGAAACTGGATTGGTGCTGAGGGGTTTTAGACACACAGTAATCACACCTCCTTGATTAGTCACCACAGTGATCAGGAAACAGACAACCAGGAGGTGTCCAGAACAGAGAGGAATTAAAGCAACATCAAAGCAAAAACGAACAATGAGGACATGAAACCAGGACTGCAGTAAGGTAAAGGAAGAGATTTAGCAAAAAAAAAATTCATTTAGTGACCCTTTAAAGTGGTTGTAAACGCAAATGCCTAAAACTGATTTATTCTCCATGCTTTTGCTTGTTTAATAGTTGTGTGTGTGGTCAATGAAGACTGGAGGAGAGGGCCGGAGAGCAGGGCTCGAGTCCTGCGGGAACGCGTGGGAACGACGTCCCTGCACTATTTTTACAGCAGGAACGCGCGTTCCCTTTGCAGGACTAGCCGAGCCGCCCGAGCCGATCAGAGTCCAGCCTGGCCTGTATGAGGTATGTGACACCCTCCTCCTCTGTGGCGTTGCTAGCGGGGGGGGTTGTTGCATCCGGGTGACACCAAGGCAGAGGGGGGGGGGGGAGCGTGAAGAGATGACAGTGCGTGCAGTGCAGGCTTAACTGTGCCCGATGGCAGATGAACATGGCATGCACATCAGTACACAGTAACAGATCACTGCCGAAGTCAGACCCTGCTAAGAGCTGCAGCGAGGTGCCGAGTGCTGGAACGATCCCTGCACTCCTACATTCAGCAAAGTAGATTTCCATTCCACCGCACCCGACAGATTATTTCTAGTCCCCGCCTCTGACATGATGTCATTCAGAGGCTGGACAGGAAGAGAGAGAGAGGTACCGCGCGGGAACATGCATGTTGCTGGCATTGGGTAAGTGAGCAATGGCAGACTGAGAAAAATATATGTTGCAGTGACTCTTTTCCAGTGCACAGGACTTGTTAATGTTTAATTCAGCACAAGGAGTTAATGAATACTGATATAATGGGGTGATAAGCGCAGTAAAAGTGAGTCTGCTGTGAAACAAGGCAATGATCAGTTAACCAGACCAATCATGACCTGCATAAATCACAGTGACTGAATAAACCAAAAAACAAGAACTAACTAGCAAGTGGCCAGTGAAAAAATGCACACATAAGTAAATGACGTTGCTGTGAAATAAACCAGTAAACAGTGAAAAAATGTCTCAAACATTAATACTGGTGCAAATAATGTGCAACCACAGCTAACAGCTATGGTAAAAGAACATAATTAATGCAAGTGAATAAAGTCCCAAATAAAATATTAAATGGCTGAAAATAAATGATGACGATCCTTCAGGAATCTTCCAATATAGTCTTGAATGAGGTGGGCTCACAGAGAGCTTACATTTCCAAAATAATAATTAAGCCTTGTTAACCTGGACATCCATGAGAGGTGCTGTTAAATCCACATCTAGGGTCTGGCTATGGATAGCGTCCTGTGTGATCCTCTGTGGTCAGCTGAGTACCATCGATGTCCACCACTGCCACCAGGAGGTTTTGAAGCTGACCACAGAGGATCACACAGGACGCTATCCATAGCCAGACCCTAGATGTGGATTTAACAGCACCTCTCATGGATGTCCAGGTTAACAAGGCTTAATTATTATTTTGGAAAGGTAAGCTCTCTGTGAGCCCACCTCATTCAAGACTATATTGGAAGATTCCTGAAGGATCGTCATCATTTATTTTCAGCCATTTAATATTTTATTTGGGACTTTATTCACTTGCATTAATTATGTTCTTTTACCATAGCTGTTACCTGTGGTTGCACATTATTTGCACCAGTATTAATGTTTGAGACATTTTTTCACTGTTTACTGGTTTATTTCACAGCAATGTCATTTACTTATGTGTGCATTTTTTCACTGGCCACCTGCTAGTTAGTTCTTGTTTTTTGGTTTATTCAGTCACTGTGATTTATGCAGGTCATGATTGGTCTGGTTCACTGATCATTGCCTTGTTTCACAGCAGACTCACTTTTACTGCGCTTATCACCCCATTATATCAACACTTTCAGTTATTCATATTCGCATATGTATACACTATTAGATTGAGCAGCAGTACATTATCTTTATATATTCACTCTTTTTATTCTAAGTTTATTGGGTAGGCGCGAGAGTTCCTCCCACACTTTAGTTAATGAATACTGCCATTGATCTCTAATGCAGTAGTGCCCAGTAGAAGTTAATTAACCCCCTTGTGCTGTATTAGTGGTCAGTGTCAGTGTTAATGAACCCATTCATGTTTCAATAAAAAGGGGTAACTAACACTGACCACTAATACAGCACAAGGGAGTTCATTAACACAGCCACTGGCCACTACTGCATTAGTGATCCATTGCAGTGTAAATTAACTCCTTGTGCTGCAGGGCTTTAAAAAAGCATTAATGCCACTGACCATCAATGCCAGGGCTATTATTGTAGTTACTGCACCAATGCTTTGAATCATTGTAGAAATTGACACCAATGTTGACAATTATTTTTGCAGAAACTGACACTGTACTGGCAGCTATTATTGCTGAAACGGGTACTGATCCGGATGGGGGGTTGTTATTTCCTGGGGAGTTCAAAATGTTTTCATATCATATTGTTAGTTAAATGTGCTAATTGCTTTATAGTTGTTAACAGCACTACTATTGGCATTATATGCAGTGTGATATGGGAAAAAATACAATGGGGGGGGGGTGACACCATTTCTTACCGCACCAGGTGACACCAACCCTAGTGACGCCCCACCCTTGGCTGTGTACAACCCCCTACCACCCCTGCCTGTGTCTAACCCCTCTACCACCCCTGCCTGTGTCTAACCCTCTACCACCCCTGCCTGTGTCTAACCCCCTCCCTACCACCCCTGCCTGTGTTTAACGCCCCTCAATACCACTCCTGGCTGTGTTTAACCCCCCACCCTACCACCCGTGGCTGTGTATAAACCCCCACCACCCATGGCTGTGTCTGAACCCCACCATCACTGTTGCATGTAAATCTGACTTACTGATAAATTTAATTTGGGTTTTAATTGCAATGATATAAAATAATTAATGTGGGGGCCTTTTGGTGGGCAATATTTTTTTTTTTGGAGGGGGGGGGGCAGCACTTCATTCCTGGGCCCAGGCAGCACAATGTCTTGGGCCGTTCCTGATATATATATATATATATATATATATATATATATATATATATATATATATATATATATATATATATATATATATACACAGTATATGTATTTTTGAGGTGGGGAATCTTGGGTGAGTTCCCACACTTTTTTTCCCAGGACTTGACCCCTGCCGGAGAGGTGAGGTGAGAGGCAGGGAGGAGAGCTGACAGGGAGAAAGGGGGGGCAGACACACAAAGGAGAGCTGCAATGATGGAGGCACTTAAAGCGGGGGTTCACCCTATGAACGGAATTTTTATTTTTTTTTCTACTACCATAAAATCAGGCATTGTAGCGCGAGCTACAGTATGCCTGTCCCGATTTTTTTACCCCCGTACTCACCTTGTACTCGTAC
The DNA here is from genome assembly GCF_905171775.1 of Rana temporaria. NCBI lineage: Eukaryota > Metazoa > Chordata > Amphibia > Anura > Ranidae > Rana > Rana temporaria. Next base: position 94,023,362 of record NC_053497.1, read on the forward strand.
ATCGAAGATACCGGGGAATGGGCGTGCCTATGGAGACGGAGGATGATTGACGGCCGGCTCTGGCGCGTCACGCTTCTCCGGAAATAGCCGAAATAGGCTTGGCTCTTCACGGCGCCTGCGCATAGCCTGTGCGCAGGCGCCGTGAAGAGCCGAGACCTACTCCGGCTGTCTTCGGGGAGAGTGACGTGCCAGGGCCGGCCGTCAATCATCCTCCCTCTCCATAGGCACGCCCATTCCCCGCGGGAGCCGAAATCTACAATGTACGATTACAAGGTGAGTCCGGGGTTAAAAAAATCGGGACAGGCATACTGTAGCTCGCGCTACAATGCCTGTCTCGATGGTAAAATCATGTGGGTGAGGGTGAACTACCGCTTTAACCTGACTATGATTTCATGGCTCAGTAGCCTTGATAAATGTGGTCAGCTCACAAGGACCTGACAGGATCAGCCAGGTACTGTAGAAGATACAAAGGGACAAGTGACAAGGCAAAAGCACTATGTCTTGTGCTTTAAAGGGACAGGAGCATGATTTTTTGGGGGTTACAACCACTTTAAGTGGGGGGTTACAACCACTTTGAGTGCTTCTCTCTGCCTATCTGTTTGCACATGCACAGCTCAGCACATTTATGGCATATGTGCTTTTCCCTGTTGTATCCGATATTGGTCATCGGTAATACTTACGCCTGGACATTAATCCATCTCCTCTGTTTCCCATTATCATGGGCATCCCCTGGTTACAAGCCTACAATCCGCAGATAAACTGAAGATAAACTGACTGAGGATCAGGGGAAATGACTTTCCCATCCACCTACTGCCAGCAGTCCTGCCTTCACCCCATTCCTATGGGACCTGCACCCCTTCTGGGCGTACATACTGACTCTCCTGTGTCACAGCTCATACCTGCAGCTTATCATGAATTCTTAAAGGTCTACGATAAACAGAAAGCAGACATCCTGCCACCTCACTGCCCGTACGATTGCCCAATTGAACTTTTGCCAGGCGGTTAAATACCTTTCGGGCACATCTTTCCTCTTTCTGAACTGGAATTTAAAGTATTACGTCAGTACATTGATGAAAAATTGAAGGGCTTCATCTGGCCTTCCACATCCCACGTGGGTGCTATAATCTTCTTTGTAGAAAAAAATGATCATACTCTGCATCCCTGTGTTGATTAACGTAATTAAATAAAATCACCGTCAGGAACAGATATCCTTTGCCCCTGGTTCCAAAACGATTCCAGCACTTCAAAACATCTACTGTATTTACGAAGCTTGACTTACGAGGTGCCAATAAGATTCGGACATTATGAATACCTCGTTATGTCCTTTGGGTTGTACAATGCTTCAGCAAAATTCCAGCATTTCGTCAATAACATTTTCAGAGACTTTCTTGACCTTTTCCTGATTGTATACCTAGTCGATATCCTCTTTTCTACTTCCATCACAGCACACCGTTAACACGTCAAAAAAGTTCTCAGACGATTAAGAGACCATGGATTGTACACAAAGGCCAAGATGTCTGAATTTGAAAAAGAGACAATCCAATTCTAGGGAATTATCAGTTCCACTTCAGGCATTTCCTTGGATCCCCAGAAAGTCAAATCTATCCTTGAATGACCCACACCTACAGACAGAAAGAGCACAGAGAGGTTTATAGGATTTGACAACTTTTACTGCAAGTTTATAAAAAATGTCTCTGCTATCATTTCACCTGTTACCCAGCTGACAAAACACAATACCCATTTTCAGTGGAAACCTGCAGCACAAGCAGCATTCGATCAGTTAAAGACTCTGTTTACCACAGTACCTATTTTGCAACATCCAGATCCTGCATCACCATATGTCCTGGAGGTGGATGTGTATGTTACGGAGAATGTCGTGGGTTCCATCCTGTCACAGCACCAGGGAATGAAGTCTCTGTTACACCCCATTGCCTTCTTTTCTAGGAAACTCAGCCCCACAGAGAGGAATTACGATGTGGGAGACCGGGAGTTATAGGCCTAAAGACAGCCCTGGAAAAATGGCGTTGCTTGCTGGAAGGAACAGTTCAACCCATTTTGATTTTTACCGATCACAAAAATCTTGAGTATCTTAGAACAGCCAAACAACTAAGACCTCATCAAGCCAGGTGGGCACTTTTCTTCACCCGCTTCTCCTGTTGTATCACCTACAGATCGAGTTCCAAAAAATGGCAAGCTATCCCGCATGTACCCAGAGGAAGGAGAAGCTGTAACAGAAGTCTGTGTGCACAAGAAGCAACATGTATTTGCACATGAGTGAGTGCGAGCCGGCACGTGAACACACGTGCGTGCACTGGTGCCAAACAGCCTATTTAAACCAAACAATGACACATACACATTGCTGAGGGTTTTTTCAGCTTGTTCCTGTTAACCTGTGCCTTGATCTGTTCCAGTTTACCTGTGTTTGCCCCAGCTTCACCTGTACCTTACTTTGGACTTCCACCTGCCTACCTGTGACCCTGGCTTATGTTTGACTGTGCTCCTGTCTCATGCTCCTGTACATCACTGCCCAATTGTGTACTGAACCCGGCCTGTATCCTTTCTTAGCTTCAGTCTCAAGTTCCTGTACCTGCTCTGCACTGATGTTGATGACCCCCTGGCTTATGTTCCGGCAATGCTTCTGCTTATCCAGCGACATGGAGTTCCAGTTCCCAATGCCTGTCCGGTGATCTACAGTCATCGGGTTCCTGTCAAGGCCCAGCTGTTGTCACCTGCTATAACAGCTCTTGTGCCACTCTATGTCCCTCACTCCCATTCATCTCTAGCAGGGACATTGAACAGGAGGTGCAAGAGAAGCCCCCTCTAAAGCTCGATCTCCACCAGGGACATGACAGCAGCGCTGGAAGTAATTCTGCCATAATGTGCTAATATGTGGTGCATACTAGCACATTATGGCAGAGAGCTCCTGAGGGCCCATTAAAAAAAAAAAAAAAAAAAAAAAGTTGAATTCTGCTTTAAGTTGAAACTGTCAAAATTATGTCTCATGCACATAGATGATGTGAAAAGTGAACCTGGGACAGGGATTTAGGCTCCATTCACATTAGCGCATCTCCAAATTCCCAGGATTTCCAGTGTGACTTTGTAGCACAGGTTTGATGCAATTTTTATCCAACTTTACAGTATATGGATCAAAATCACAACAAAGTCGCACCAAAGTAGTGTAGGCTCCTTTTAAAAGTCGCTGTGACTTTAAAGTGGTTGTAAACACTTATTCTTCATTTTTACCTACAGGTAAACATATAAGGCATAAATGTAGGTAAAAATTAATATCTCCTAAACCTATACGGTTTAGGAGATATTCACTTTGCATGTAGCCGCTGATGTCAGCGGGACATGTGCTGTGAATACCCGGCTGAAGGTCTGGCAGATGCTGCCAGACCTTGCCGGGAAAAAGACTCCTGCAGGCATTCGCGGGAGTGACGTCATCGCGGCTTTGGCGAACATGGAAGAAACGATAAAGGAAAAATGTCACCTCCCACGGCGTGGACTGGGCTACGATATGGGGACCTCGTTCTAAGGTAAGTATTTCATAATGCGCTAGTATGCGGTGCATACTAGCGCATTATGTCTTTGCCTTACAGTGTTTTTTTTTCTTCTTTGTTTTTTTTGCATGTATACAACCGCTTTAAGTGACACTCATTTGCAAGGGTGCAATTGAAAAGAATGGGTTGAAATTTGTCATGCGACTTTGATATCTAGAGTCGTATGACAAATTGCACAAGTGTGAATGGGGGTGATTTGGAAGCGCAGATATTCCTCCTACAACACTGGCTATTAAACAGTTGAGCTCAGAGAGTCAGTTTGCTGTGGTGTGTAAAGAGAAGAGTGCTGTTTATGGCCTGGATCCCAGTGAAATCTGAGTCCCCGTACACACGACCAGTTTCCTCGGCAGAATTCAGCTTCCGACCGAGTTTCTGGCTGAATTCTGCCGAGGAAACTGGTCGTGTGTACACTTTCGGCCGAGGAAGCCGACGAGGAGCTCGACGAGGAAATAGAGAACATGTTCTCTATTTCCTCGTTGTTCTATGGGAGCTCTCGGCCCGCCGAGCTCCTCGGCGGCTTCAGTGCTGAACTGGCCGAGGAACTCGATGTGTTTGGCACGTCGAGTTCCTCGGCCGTGTGTACGAGGCCTGACACTAGACTCAATGAAAGACTCAGACATCTTTGCTTTCCTGTTTGGTGAGCCTGGCCTATTGTATTTTGAATCCGTGCTGAAGCTAAGCACATATCAGCCTCTGTTTATAGACTATGGGGCTAATTTACTAAAAGCAAATAGACTGTGCATTTTGGAAGTGCAGTTGCTCCAAAACTTAGTAAAAGAGGGGAAGGTCTGCTGACTTACATCATCTAATCATGTGCAAGAAAAAAAAAAAAAATATATATATATATATATATATATATATATATATATATATATATATATATATATATATATATATATATATATATATATATATATATATATATATATATATATATATATATATATATTTTTTTTTACTTTCCTTGCATATTATTGGGTATTATTTGCAAAGTGAAATTTCAGTTCATTTACTATCCTCTGTAGTAACTGCACATGCACAGTCTATTTGCGTTTAGTAAATTAACCACATTGTGTATTGCTCTGGCAAGAAGCTGTTTTGTGTAGCCACCCTAGCGGTATGATTACGTCAGATTTTTGCATCTCAAAGCGGTACGTTGTTTTGCATAGAAATTTGGTGTTTTAGTTTTTAGGCCCGTAATTCTCAGTAATAACACATTTACAGTCAATTTATCCAAACAAGAGTCTAGTAGACATCCCGGCTATGATAACGTTTGAAACACTAAATCATACATTATAATATAATAAATAACTATAAATACATATAAAAAATAACAATATAATAATAAAATACATTTCCTCACAAATCACTATTGCTCAATTTTGCAAGTGTTCTAATTTACTATAGCTGTTTTCTAGGTTTTTGGTTGCCATAGACAATCTCAAGTTTCCATGCAGAAAGAACAGTATATATAATATAAAACTGCATGCAGGCCACTGGACAAAGCACTAGGGAGGTGAAATGATTTCACACAGTAATGTAATCTTTAAGATTACAGTGTACTGTATGTGTTATGAATTTTGCAGACACAGCGGGGGAAACATCACAGGATCCTGGGGACAAGGTAAGTATACTGCACCAGCATCCTGAGATGCAATCCCGAGTGTGGCTTGGGGTTACTGCTAATTGTCCTGAAATCTAACCCCCGAGCCAAACTTGGAATTACCACCAGGAAGGTTAAGCAATAGGTAAAGCCTGGTATACGCTACAGTTTTTTTTTTTATTCAAACCCCATGAGTTGCACAACAAAAAAAACTGACAGCTCCGAATGGAAGCCGATGTACTAACCATGAGAGGTTAGTGCAGTGATCTCCCCCATAGAGCTGTTGTGTTCTGACAGGGAGACCCCCCCCCACCTGCCAGAACATTCTGATCAGTGCTCTCTGCCATTGACTGAGGAGTCAGTCGGCTGCTGCCTGCTGGTTTTCCAGCATGCACGTCCAACAGACCGACATATACACGGACGGAATGTCAGTCCATATTTTTTGTACTGGCAAATATCTCCCATTATTCTGCCCCTGTGTATGGGGCTTAAAGCCTGTTTTTTTTACGTTTTGCTGACCAAGAAAACTTGATAAATGTTTCCTCTCTGATTCTGACAATTGGTGACGAATTCCAGCAATTTAAGGGATTCAGGCCAGTACTATCTGCTCAGGCTTTAAAACTACAGGAAAAGCAATTGAAGAGGTGATTAAACAGCTGGCACTGGCCAAAATGCAAGCTCAGGCCCCCATAAGCAAGCAACGGTGCAGACATTCATAGTACAGCAAAAAACGAACCATTTGCTGACTGAACGAATGGTGGTCAAAATACAGCGACCCAGTAAGCTGAAAGGCTCCAACATGGCTTCACTATGAAAAGTAGGGATGGGCCGAACTTTTAGCCTGACTCATTTATACATGTCCTCCAGGGCAGTACCCGGACCCCATAACCATTGTATGTCCAATTACTTGCATATAAGCCTTCAAAATAGGCACCTTTCGCACCAGAACTTTCGAACATCAGGAAAATTTGGAACCAAATAACAAACCCAATGGAAGTCTATGGGACCCGAATGTGAAAAATCAAAAGTGCCTATTTTGAAGGCTTATATGCAAGTAATTGGACATACAATGGTTATGGGGTCCGGGTACTGCCCTGGAGGACATGTATCAATGAGTCAGGCTAAAAGTTTG